>NC_066317.1:54721178-55362844 GCF_022539315.1 Serinus canaria
AAATTAATACTGTAAAAGGGAAGATAAACTCTTTTTTAAGCTTCTTTTGCTAACATGCTGACATAAAAGTACACATCATCAGGAGATTTCAGGATTATAGTATATTCTTGTATCTCCTATTTCCCATTCATTAAATGAGACTCCATCTTCTCAAGATGCTTAATAATTCCAAAAGACAAAATGTGTTTCAAACAACTGTTATTTCTGTATAATCTGATTCTCTTTGCTCATAAAGCTTCCTCATCCATAGGTAAGTGATTGGTATGGTCTGTCAAGACAACAAAATAGACTGATACGAAAGTGAAAAAACAAGCCTCGTGTTCTGGTCAGTATTTCATCACTGAGCTGTTAAGTTGAAAGTCACATGTGTGTAGTGTCAGTGTATCTTCAGCATGTTATAAAGAAGAATCCATGTTAAAAGCAGTTAAAGTTTCCCATTTCTGCTGCAATGTTACCAGGTCTTTTTTTTTTCTTCAAAGCTCCTCTTGGGTATGAGAAGTCTCAGTTCAAGCACTTGAATCTTTTTTTCAATGAAGAAAAAGTCTTTATTCTCATAATAAAAATAAGTCTGTTCTGTATTTTACAATATATTTCAAATATTTCCACTATGAAGCATTAATTAGTCCGACACAGTCAATAAGTATACAACATTTTCAAAAGACAAGTGTGACAGGGACACTTAGGAGGGACAATTTGTACAGCCACACTTCACCACTTTTTCAACCTCGTCCACGAAGGACGAGCCGTCGGTGCACTCGAAGGAGTATTTCCGCCTCTTGCTGCGCAGCGGCCCGCAGCACTGCCCGGCCGAGCACCCGCCTTTACATTCTAGTCTCGATACCTTCTTGGTCGTCTGGCACGCAGCATACCCTTGCTGCTTTTGGTAGTAATCTCGGACTCGTTCCCCTCGACAAGAGATTTCTGTGGGAAGCAACGTCGGAAATAAGAGACGCGATTTTGAGACGCGGGTCAAAGAACGCAGAACACGGGGAGATGCTGTGTTACGGTTCGCAGTTGGGATTGGTATTTTAAAGTTCGACCGAGACTCTGTATTGGAAACTAGTGGTGCTTCCAAACGTAATCTGCTTAATGCTGGGTTTCATTCCCTATACCTCCTCTTTTCAGTAAAGCTTGTATTATGTATGTGTAAACCATAAATATGAAGCTATTACAATGACAAGAAAATTGGAAGCTTAAATCTTTTCCTCTTTTATAAAAATACACATCTTCTGTTGCTACACTGCTTGCAGCTGGTTCTGTTTACCATAGGGAAATGTTTCAGAGAGCATGCAATTTAATTTATTAGACCTGGAGTTTAATATTATTCAAACTCTTACTTAATATAAGTTACATTCCGCTAACTTCATAAATTACTAAGGTATAAAGGCAGCTAAAAATGAGACATCTGTTAAAAGTTCTACAACCATATTCTTCTATTCACATCTATGTACAATACAAAATAAATGCCATCTGGGGTAAGGGAAAAAGAGGGAGAGGGAGAGCTTTGATAGACAAAGGAGAAAGAAAAAGGTAGGGGGAAAAGTCATCCTGTTTTCATCCATCTCACCTGCATAATTCGCTGTGATAAATCAGTTGAAGCTGAGAGGTCAAAAGTAGAGTTTGTGATAAAACTAGGAGCAGAATCATTGGATTTGGCTTCTCAGTTGCAGAAGGTAGAGAAACAATAAATACAGAAAGATACAGCAGGTAAAAGGTAATAGTTAAATATAGTAAAAATGTGTTTCTGAATAAAGGCAAAAAAAAAAAAAAGAAATGTTTTCACAGCAAAACGTTTGATGAAAAAATCCTCAAAATGCAAACAAATTCATGGGAAAGGCTTGGTTTTTCTCTCATCAAGATAAAGTCTTATGGTAGAAAAAAAAGCAACAAATGTGTGTGTTGTGGAAAAAAAAAATTGGTCATGTTTTTGGCTGTTCATGTGCTTAGCTGTTCATGTTTTACTAAAAAAGCCTGTTTTCTAAGACCACAACAACATGAATGCATTTTTTTTACCTTTATCACAACTGTCCCCCGTGTATCCGCTGCCGCATTCGCAATATGGTTTCCCAAGTCCTGAAAGCCTACATTTGCCATGTTTACACCTGATGGATTGGCAGGGGTTAAGCAGCATTTCCTCTTCATCACAGAGGACTCCCCCATGTCCCTGCAGGCATTTACAACTGTATGAAAATGCATTGATCGGCAAGCAGGTACCATGCACACATCTACAGGGGAAACAAGCCCAAGAGAATAAAAATAAATTATTCATCAAAGTTCAGGCTAAGCAACATTAACTACAAATACTTTGGTCTGTACTCAGAAGAAATTGCTTTGGTTTCTAATGGACTTTTTCAGTGAGATGCAGTGAAGTGGTTTATAATTAGTATGCAGGTTTACACAAAACAAGCTGCAGTACAGAACTCCTTCTCACCAGAAAATAGCCTCTGTAGATGTGTTATGGAAAAATTTTACAGGCCACAGGTATTAAAAACAACATTTCCTGTCTACCTACATTTTCAGCATGCTTTTGAGAAGAACACAGCAAAATCAAGCCAAAGGAAAAGGAAACTCACCTGAAATTCTGGTTCGTGTATCATTTAAAAGAAACTCCATATTGTCACTCTGAAATATGGGGCTCCCAGTACAAAGACAGGTCAGGCACTTCCTAAGAGAAGCTATTCTGACTCAAGCAATGGCAGTTTCAAGTTGCACATGTGCTTTCCCTTCAAACACATTAGTCTGTATTGCCAACTGCAAGTAGCAGGGCCTTGTAATATCTGAGGCAGTTCTGTGCTTCACTGCAAGGCAACAGCACTCCCCCAGAATTCAGACCAAACTCACACTAGCTGAGGCTGTGCATTGTCAGCTCTCACCCAAAGTGATTAAAGCAGCTAATTTCCCAGTTGAGCTTCCATAAACATTTGGGGCAGGCTCAAATTTTGTTGTTAATACAAAAAAGATTGTGAGTAATCTGCATCTGCTAAGTTTTGATGTGCAGTAGTATGGGAACACACAGCTGGTCTTACTTCTCTTGGAGAGAGAGGTGGTGCTTCCCAAAAGGAGGATGTTTAATTACCTGTTCCTAGCTGTAAGCTGCACATCTGGGGATTTCATCTTCTGAAACTATCACCATTGACTTGGAATGAAATTACTTCCCTTTCCTCATTTGGCGGCACAGGATCAATGACTTCCTTCCAAAAATAAAGTTATTCTCTTTAACTGTTGTTTCCATAGAAAAATTTTCTATCTAAATCCTGTTAGGTAGATCACAGTGAAAATTCTTCTGTGGGGAGGAATGCAATCCTGACATACAGGTCACCCTTCCTCATGTTTTTGCTCTCTAATGTTTTTCCTCTCTATAGTGTACGACTCTTGAACTCACAACCTCCTTAGTAAATTATGATAGCCACCTAAATAAGTGAAAAAATTGAGATAAAAAAATATAAAAATCCTATTTGATCTAAAATAATTTGTTTCAGTTTGAAGATTGCAAAAATTAATCTAAAATTGCATGTTGTCTTAAAAGAAGAATTCAATTAAGTGCAACATCTCATTTTGAAATTTGAAGATAACACAACCAGTCTGGGATTAAAACCTTCAAATATAAAACTAATAGGTTAAGCACCTCCTATTTCTGTATTAGTCGGTATTTTGAAGCAACCACATTCTCTACAAAAACTGAAAATTGTTCCTGTGGTTGAAGCCTGATATTTCAAAACTGTTATTTAGCAATTCAAAATGGAAGGCTTAGACAGTATCATGGGGCAGATAGCTTTTGTTTATTTTTCATTATGTTCAGCATTTGATCTTTTCACCATATATAAAAATCCACTTTTAGGACATCTGATCTATAGTTACTCAGGTGGCACTGACATCCTGCCATGCTCTCTACAGGCTTTAGATATCAAAGCAATCTGTGTCAAGATCTTTGGTAAAGTTTTGCTTTGACTTAGAAGATGATTAAATTTTTGCTAATGCCAGCTCTCATACTTTTGTTTCCACCTGCTCTTTGAAGCTCTAAATTTCATCTTCTGACTGTACTGTAAGGAACATCAAGCTAAGTGCAAACTCTCGGGCACAGATTCATCTCATCTAATTTTAGGTACCTGTGTCAGGCACTCAAGTTGGATGTATAATTGCCATAAGCTCCAGACACAGTCAGTCATGGGGAGAAATGAGCTTATCTAGAGACAACTTGAATTCTTATTTATTCTTTTGAAATGTGCTTATTCCTTTACTGACTTGAGAGAAAACTTTGGTCACTATATTTTGAATTCAAACACCTAGATGCAGGTAATGTGAATGTATCTTAAGTCTTCTCATGATGTGCATCTCTAAAAGATCACCTACATTTTTCAAACATGGATCACAGTGACAATTCTGTTGCTCAGATAAAGCAGAATGTCAAACTGTATTAGATGCATAAAATGCATCTATTCAATAGACAATTTAGAGATGAATCAAGAAATACAGAATGAATATCCCCAGGAAGTAAAGAACAACAAAGCCCTCCTCCACTCCAAATAATAAAAAAAAAAAGTTTTGGCTTTCCCTCTTAAAAGCTCACAGCACTGTATTCAGCAGAAACAAACCCAATACTTTGAAGAGCAAACAAAATATTAACACTGTGCTCACTTACTTCTGTCCTTGATACTGCCTACATCTGATACTGGTAACTTCATAATTTGCTGCAAAAAAACACTCAGTTTGTGTGGTAACGTGCACAGTTATAAGAAACAATGAAGAATCTAGTACTTCAAGGACAGTTTAAAGAAATTCTCTGGCTTTTCTGATAGTAGAACTTGTGGGTACAGTTTCATGTTATTTTTTAATCCTGAAGTATTGAAATATAAAGTCACATTTGTATTTTATAACCTGCTGTGTCTACCCTTCTTTAAAGTTACTGTGAAAGAGGACAGCCTAAAAATGACCAATAAAAAATTAAATGCTATAATGATATCCTTCAAAACGTGACTGCTCTAGCTCTGGGAAGAGTTCAAAACTTTAAAGGTACTGAAAGAGTCTATAACCAATATAAATAAAACTGTGTTGCAAAACATGCTAACTGCTATATAAAACTTTAAAGGGTCAGACTCTCCACACACTATGTGAAAAGATGATTTAAACATCATTTTATATAGGAGTTGAATATCATCTTATTAGAATCTCTTAGGCCACTGGTCCTTAAAAGTCAAAAATTGCATAGGCCAATGCTGCACTGAAAGAGCAGCAGCCAAAAGACCCAAGCAGGCTTGCCTGAGCAGAAAAAGAAAAAAAGAAAAAAAAAAAAGAAAAAGGAAAAAAAAAGATGTTGCCAAGCTGTAATAAGGACAGTGGTAAGAACAAACAGAATGGCATCTTGTTGCCCAAGATGAATAAATACAAAATAGTTTTGAATTTCTGAAGTTTCTGATCTTCTTGTGCTGGGAGTCCATGAACCCAAATAGAATCTTTCTCTGCAGTAAATTTGAAAGATGAATATGCATAGATATCAATACTATCATATACACAATTATACATATATTTTCTATCTATCTCCACACATTTATACATAAGAATCTTTCTACAGACATGTATAAATATCTAAACTAAAATTTTCTGCTCCAATCAGTAAATAGAATTACCACACCAAGACTTAAACAGAAGTTCACCATAAAGATTGAAATCTATTTTCCTCCTAAAACCTGGGGTACTTTGAAAATACAAAATATTAGGTATGTCCATTGTATCATTTTTCAAAAACACAGTTGAGAATATTATTATTAATAATAATGATTTAATTACCTTATTCTTTAAAACTGAAAACAATAGGTTTTTTTCCCATTTGCAACCACTTGAAAATTATTTTTGTGCCAAGGGTCGTACCCACAGTTGCATTAGTGCATCTCCTTACAAAAGGAGCCCATACAGAAGTATGCAAGAGTACCTCCCAGGCTTTAGGCAGAACTTCAGTGAGGGGTGGGATTCTGCTCCCCTGAACTGAGGACTTTCCCTCACTAGGTTTATGGAAAGAACATATGTTAAAACCTGGATGCTGATTTCTGTTTTACATGCCCAGGTTATGCTACCTCTTGCAAGTGTGAACTTTTATGAAAAAGAATACACATAACAGGAGACATATGTGCACATGAAACTACTGTTTTTTCTGGAGGAAGGACATACTTATTTCCGAGACACGGGTCGTTGGTTTGTTGGTCACAGAGCGGTCCGGTCCATCCTCCTTCGCACTCACAGGAGAAGCCTGACTGGCTGGTAGCATGGCATGTCCCGTGCACACAAACTTTCTTATGGCAAGGCTCACAACCTGGCAGAATTCCCACTTGCAGGGGCACATTTCTGAAGTCCTGGAGTTCACTGTTGATGTACAGATTACGGATGCAGCCATGGAAGCTAGTGCCGTTCTGCCCTGGCGACTGGCGCAAAGCTGCTATGTTGTTTTTCACAGGCATGCCTGGGGAATTAATAACAGCAAATAACCAGTGTAATAATCTCACAGTTTTCTATACAATTTTCTCCATTTTTAAAACACTTTTAAAGGAATGCTTCTTCTAAATTAATTATTCTTAGCTATTCAAACTAGAACCAGGAACAATAATTTTGGAAATTGTCCTGGTTGTCAAGCATGCGTGTAAATTAACTCCAAACCTTAAGTCCCTAAGTCATGCTTAAGAGATGAATACAAGACTTCACCAGAAAGGAAGCTCAGAGCTTTGAAAAGGTCAGCTTTGCCTGGATTGACCTAGTGCAATTAATTCCAGGATAGCACACAGTTTCAGAATTCCAGAAAAAGAACGGTTGTTGTCTGATATGTAATTTTTTTTGTAAGCTAAGATACTCAAATCCAGAAGAATTTAGTTGGACCAGCTCATCAAAATGGAACTAGCATACACATTTGCTATGGAAAATTTCCTGGAAAGGATAGTTTAACAGGTTGAGGTTCCAAAACCAAAAATACTTTTGTTTAGTATGTCTCAAAAACAGATTAATAAAACTTAAAGCCATTCCTATTTTGCCATTACAGTCAAAACCAATCAATAATAAAAATAATTCAACATCCAACTACTATGTGTGTACAGTTTTAGATAACGCAAATGTCCCCAGTGCTGATCATTTTCAGAGTTATTCCTCTGTTGAAGTCTATTGTTTTTATAGGTGTAATTAGAGCAGTAGGTGTATGTGATGCACTTATCCTGTTATAATCATTCAAGAATAATTCAGAAGGAACATTACTATCAAATGTTTTCTTCTAAACATGAAGTTCTTCTACTCCTACTCCCTGCTTTTTGTTTTGTTTTAACTTATTGCCAACATATTAGCCTATAGCAGATAGTTCTTAGGAGAGTGCCTTCTGATAATGAACACAAAATGCCCAAATGAGTCCCGAGATTCACAAGTAAAGGAAATCAAAGTGCTCAGAGCATTAGAAAGGAACTGTTTACCTGAAAATAAATATTCTTATTAGCTGCACAGGTTTATTCCTAGACAAAATCAACACTTTTCATTCTGGTACTTAAATAATGACAAGAAAGCAGCAATGTTCTGCATAGTTGCTCCTTAACCATGTAAACTGATACTTCTGATAACTTTCTATATTACTCTGAACAATTAAGAGTCATGCAGAAATACCGTGTAACGTAATGAAGTAGACCTGCCTTTCATTTAGAGGTCCTTGTAATTTCATTTGTGCTAGGCTTCAGTGATTATAGAAATGAACATTATTGTATCCATACTGTTGAAGAGCCTAATCTTCTTTGATCTTATCAGTTAAGTAAGTGCATAGGGTTTGTGTGGCCAGGCTTTGGGTAGTGGGGGAGCTACGGGGGTGGCTTCTCCAAGAAGTGTCCACCATGTCCAAGAGAGCCAATGCCAGCTGTGTCCTGGATGGACCTGTCAAGTCCGCCTAGGCCAAGCCAGTCAGTGATGGCAGCAACAGCTGTGTGATACTGTATCTATAAAGGAAAAAAACCCAAAAGAGTAATTGTGCAGATGTGACCAGAGAGGACTGAGAATATTTGAGGAGCAGCTCTGCAGACACTGAGGCCAGCGAAGCAGGAGGAGGAGAAGGTGCTCCAGGTACTGGAGCTGAGATTCCCCTGCAGCCCATGGTGAGACAGCTGTGCCCCTGCAGCCCATGGATGCTCACAGGGGAGCAGAGATCCACCTGCAGCCCATGGAGGAGGCCATGCTGGAGCAGGTGGATGCTTCAGAGAAGACTGTGACCCCATGGGAAGCCTGTGCTGGAGCAGGCTCCTGGCAGGACCTGTGAAGAGAGGAGCCCCCACTGGAGCAGGTTTTCCTTGGACTTGTGAACCTGTGGGGCACCCATGCTGGAGCAGCCTGTTCCTGAAGAACTGCGTCCCATGGGAAAAAAGGGATCCATGCAGGAGCAGCTTGTAGAGAACTGTATCCCATGTGAGAGACCCCACCTGGAAGAGGGGAAGGACTCCTTTCTCTGAGGAGGAAGCCATGGCAGAAACAATGTGATGAATGGACCATAACCCATATTGCTCATGTGCCTGCAGTGCTTGTAGGAAGGAGATAGAGAACTGGGGGGAAAAAAGTTAGGCCTGAGAAGGAGGGAAGGGTGGGGGGGGGAAGGTATCTTTAAGAAATGTTTTACCTCTCCTTTTCATACTGTGATTTAATACATTAAATTAATTTTTTCACGTAGAGTCTGTTTTGCCGCATCTGGAATCGGTGAAGGTTCTCTCCCCGTCTGCATCTCAGCTTATGAGCTTTCATGTTATTTTCTCTCCCCTGTCCAATTGAGGAGGGAGGTGACAGAGTGACTTTGGTGGGCACCTGGCACTCTGGCAGGGTCAAACTGTAAAATAGGTTCTGAACTATTATATTAAAGGACTCAGACTGCAAAAAAGCATGAGTTTCCATCTCCTCACATCTCCTTGCCATATTCTAAAACCAGGGACTGGGCAGAGTCATCAAGGCCCCTTCACCCCTTGAAGAGGTCCCCCTTGAAAGCCACACTCAGCTAATGTTCATAGAAAATGCTTCAAGTATCTCAGCAGAATAGATGCACTGATGTTGCATTTTGTAAAAATAAAAGGTGCACAAAACTAACCACACGAATGCAATGCTAAAATAAATGTTATACTTGAAAGTGTCAGAAAACTTAGATGTGATTTCTGAGAACCATAAACATGTATGTATGATACCAGGCAATAGGTGGTTTATCATGATTCAGAATTTTTTTTTGTCCATTTTCTCTAATGAGGGAGACATTTGGAAACACAATGCAAACATATGCACAAGTTTTCAGTCTATACACTTTTGCTTCTTCTAGCAAAACACCAAATGTTAGAAGGCCAAAGTGTGTGTAAAACCTGCTTATATTCTTTAGAAATATTTCTTAGATAATTTTTATATAAAGATTCTTTACCATTTAGGAAAGAACTGACACAGAAACAATACAGACAAGTATTTCAGATCTATTTTTGGCAAGATAAGAGAGTAACTCCCATCCCCTTTTAAGCTTTTGGACGCTGAACATGACTACAGGTAAATTACTGTTCAAGGAGGCAAATGGTAGGAATCTCTCTTAAATAACAGTCACACAGTAAAACTGTCGAAACAAGTTTCTAATTCTAGAAGCTGCCAGAACAGAGCAGGCACAAATGAGAAGCAGCTGATACTCTACCTGTCTCAGAAATAGGGACATCCATGAAAGAAGGTGCCACTCTCAACTAGTAAAATATGCTCTAATTTCCGAGAGAAGAATGTGAAGTATCACTGATGTCTGTGACTCCTTTGAAGAATTTTTGAGAAGAAACAGATTGTCCCTTAAGAATTCTTACAAAAGCCATGCACTTTCAATATGATTTACTGAAATTTGTTACAGAAAGACTGAAAAATAATAAGCATGTGTACTATGACCACACACTCCATACACTCGAAAGAGGAAAAAAACCCCAAAAAGGTATAAATAAATTAGCTCAGTTTTGGTAAAAATATAAGTTTAATTACCCCTTTTAAACCAAGCTACATTTTGTGACCCAAGTGTAACATAAAAAAAAAAAAAGAGGGTGGGGAAGGCAGAGAGAGAGGGAATGAGAGAGAGTGAGAGCACACACTGTACAAGGGTTTGCTGTTAAGTCTGAATTTCAGCCTGCCAACTGAGGTGATGCTTATCAGAAATGCCATTTTAGCAGGAAAGTGGTAAGAGTAAGTGTAAGCTACATGATGATTTAGGTGTCAAACTAAGACTTTGGCAAAGATAAAAATACTGCATAAGAACCTAGTGAGAATTTAAGTTCTTAACTGATGAAAATGTGTAATCAAATCCCCTAAAAAAATCTAGATATAGTTGGATAAGAAAAAAATTATTGAATCTCAAAAAGATGGATGATATAAAGATACAAGAGTGAAAATTACCTGTCTTGAGAATTTAAAAAAATCATAAACAGATAAATTAGATGGAGAAGAGGAAAGATTAAGATCTGAATGTCAACCTACTGGGTTTATTTCCTTTATTTTGTTACAATGTGCTTCTATGATTGGTTTTTATTATTTTTTTGGACCAACATTTTCTATGACAGCAGAAATAATTGCCTGTATGGAGCCTGAATGTGAAAAATTATGATAGAATAAACACAGAACCTCCCTAAGGAACATGCACTAGAATGCAAAAGTCTGCTGCTCCTAGGTATCAAACCACTATGAGAAAAGATTATTTCCAAAAGTTATTCTTCTGACACTTGAAGATGACAATGCAGATGAGTATGATTCTCTTAATGGGGGCACAGATCTGCAGGGTGAAGAAGCAAGGAAGAGAACCATATGTCACAAACCAGCATTGCAGTGGTAAGAATGTGCCCAGAATAAATGTTTACAGTTGGCAGTCTGGCCTCATTTCATCAAAAGGTGCTTCTAACAGACAGGAGGATTATTGTTCTGCACTAAGCTCAGCTTTCAAGTAGTACAATTGGCCTCAGCAGTCATTAAACAAACTGCTGTTGATAACACAAGTAAGCAAGCACACAGTGTCCTATCAGAGTCTAGGACCCCTCTGCCAAATGTGGCACAGGACACTATGGAAACAGGAGTGATACACAGGAAAAAATGCAATGTGCACTTTTGCAGGGCAATCCATGTTTGAAGGCATCAGTATAGTACATTAAACAAATGTACTATTGATGGCACAGTTTTTTGCAAGGAAGCCAGATCCTTAAGTCTAAAAAACAAAAAAAAAATTATTCTCAGACATAAAAGAAATAGGCAAAATGAAAAAGGAAGTACATTTTTTCAACAGAAAGAACAGATCAGAAGAAAACTCCTTCCATGCCTGTTGTAAGAGTACAAGGTTAAACTAAGTAGAACATGAAAATCTGTAGCTTTTAAATAATGCCTAAAAATCATGCCTAATTTCTAAACTCCAAGAACTTAGACTTGCTACCAAGTAAGGAGGCACTAAGTGTTGGCTGAATTTTCTGGCTTTTACCTAGATTGCACAGGTCCATAGAAAAACAGCAGAAACTGCTAGTTAAAACAATATATTTGAACTCATAGTTCTACAGAGGAACTGGCATCAAATGATAAAAAATTTTCAAATCCTTTAGCTGCTCAAGTTAAACAAACAATTAGACAAACACTCTTTATTTCTCAAAACAAACAAAACCCAAGCCTTGACACATATAGTGAGGCAACTGTCTGGGCACATTCTTACCTAGTGTCCTAACTCCTATCAGCCCTAAGCAGTAAGATCTGCAGACATAAATTATACTTCATGGCTTTACACACTGCTCTCATTTCCTGCATATATAAGTACAGGGAAAGAGGAATGTAAAATGAGCAAAACAGAATGCCACCATTCTACACTTTTTGAATAGGCATTACTAAATCTTCATGCAGCTAAATAATGTTAAGCACACTTCTTCAGTATAATAAAAGGCTAAATAACAGCAGAAATTTACAAAATTTTACAGCCAAAAAAAGAAACATAATTATAAAAAAGCAACCAGTGTAGTTTGAGGACGTATTATTTCTTAAAATTGAAGCTATTGACAATAACTGCCAAAGTTTCATCTTAAGGAGTTATGTCAATGAATGAGTCTCTTTAAGAAAAAAAAGAATGTGTTCCTTAAAGCATGTTACCACAGTAAATTATCTATAATATCTCTAGTAAGAAGCAATAAAATCCTCTTACCTCCTACGTACAGTGGAGAATCAAAGTTCAGAGTGGATTGCTTGGACAAATTGGTAATTATCTTGGGGCTTCCTCCATCAATAGATAAAGATAGAATCTGATCCATAGCTAGCAGCTCCACAATATGGAAATTTCCGTCATTAATTGTTTCCACACTGCAAAATAAACATTAATAATAAACAGTTGATGGTCAGGTTAGAACAGTTTTTTACCTTTTTTCCCTTAAAGAGTCAATACAGTTTCAGATCAGAACTTCTCCAGGAGTGCACTCCCCTGAAAATTACATTTTAAGCAAAGACATGCACATATGCTTAAAAGCCAATACAGTACAACATCCCTTCTTCTGGACTAATGATGACAGGGCTGGAATTCCTTTTCTATGAAGACATGCTGAGGGAGTTGGGGTTGTTCTGCCTGGAGAAGAGAATGCTCTGGAGAGACCTCATAGCAGCTTTTCAACATTGAAAGGGGGCTTGTAAGAAATATGGAAAGAGACTTTCTACCAGACCCTGTATTAACAGGACACAGCCCAACTGTTTTAAACTGAAAGAGGGTAGATAAAAATCAGATAGAATCCATTAAGTAAAAGAAGTGACATGAAAAAAAGTTCTTTAATACAAGGGTGGATTAATATGAAACACTGGGACAGGTTTCCAGAGAATTTGTGGACCTGTTATTGGAAATGCTCAGGATCAGGCTGGATGGGGCATTGCACAACTTAATCTAGTGGAAGCTGACCCTGTCCATAACAAAGAAGATGGAACTAGGGGATTGTTTAAGGTCCCTTCAAATCTAAACCATTATGTGATTCTAATGTTACTTTAAGATCATATTTGCATGCAAGTCTGTTTGTATCCTACATTTTGCAGAGTATTGGGTTTACATATCTTGCAAGTATGAAGGCCCGAGTCAACTCCAGTGATGCATAAATCTATTCCATGGAATATGGAACTGCATCTAACTTTAGTCCTGCCAGACAAAATCATATCACTGGTCCAGACAGCTCCACTGACATTTGCAATAAAGTTATTTGTTATCTTTATTAGGAATAGTTACCTAAGTGTGTTCAGCTTCTGGTCAGTACAGTGAATATGAATGCTGTATTTTTTTTTTCTCTCATCTACAGATACCATTTTCTTCTGATTACTATCAAGATATGAACTCACTAGTAGGAGAATGCCTGAAGGTTCTCAAGCTGAAAATGCTTGCTTCAAGCCTGGTGCTCACCCTGAGTAAGGACAAGTTCACTCATGCTGCTAGGCACAAAAAAATGGCTGCTTGTGCTTATCAGCCTCAATATCTATGTAGCAAGTGCTCAAGTGCAGGAACTACTCTGCACTTGAACACTGCTTAAATACATCAGAAAAGCAAGAATATCATTACTAAATTCTGGGACTGAGTATATCATTGTACTTGCATAACTTGTAGTCCATTTTCCACTGGAGAAATAGAGTTGAATATATGCATGGAAGGTGTGAGTTGTAGTCCAGAGACCAGACATTAAAACTATTCCCATGAAAGCCTTTATTTGTTTCAGGGCACCATCAAATAAGTGAGCTTAATCCTTTGAAAAAAAGTTATTTAAATGAACCATTTGTATGATAGCCTGAAATGGACAGTCACACAGTCAATTAGCTCTTCTCATTGAGAAAGCAGGATAGCTGAAAGGGATTAAGTTGCTAAATCTCAAGGCAAAAATCAAGCAAATTACCTTAAACCTTCCTTAGTGATGTTTTAATTAACCTAACTGCTTTTGTCCTGGAACAGATCAGCAGCACACTTGGTCATTCACAGCTGTGACACATTAAATAGCTTCTTAGCCATTTATTGCCAACTCTGTGAACAGCCTTTGCTCACTGTGCATCAAAGATCTGCATGGTAGCATGCGTGCTTTACATAAACCCAGCTCTACTTGAGAGTGCAAACACAGGACGGAGCAGACACTGGCACAATAAACACTTTATGGGAGCTGCCAGGAGGGGGACTGCCAGTTTCCATGGGGGGAAAGGAAATGGTCAGGGTTTATCATTCCTAAAGAGAAAGATTTATTCAAGGTATCAAAAGGTTTGTTTGATCTGATCAAGCAACATAAAAGATGCTGTGATTAAGTTACTTAACACATTTCAATGAATCCAGGCAAAAAAAATGTGCTAAAAATCAAAGTGCATATAACTTCTTGACTTCAGGAAGCAAGAAACCCTGATGTGATGTTCTTGTTTCAAGGAAACTTATTTTACAACTTCTAAACCTTTCAGTATTAGTATTTAGAAGAATAAGAACAACACAAAAAATGCATTTTTAGAGCAAGGGGTCATTCCAGGGATACAAACCATAATGTGTAAAGGGAATGTGTCTCTGATAAGAGTGATTATTAAAAGCCTCTGGTTTAAACTGTTTCACTGGTAAAAATTTACTGCAGAAAGAGAAGCCCTCCTAGGTAAGGGTGGTTTAAATTGAAGAGGAAATAAACTCAAGGCATATCTGCAATATTTCCTGCCAATGCACTTACATTACTTCTAGCCCATTTCCCACTGGACATATGAGATCTGAATGCATAGATTGTAATGAAAAGTTGTAAGAAGAACTGATTTAAGGCTTCTGGTACTCTGTAGAAGAATAATGATCTGGGAATAAATAGTCCCACATTTCCAATAAATATATGATGAAAACAAGTTTACAGAATGAAAAGATTTTTTTTCTTTTATGTAAAAAACAGTTAACATTTAAAAAGGGATGCCTAGACAGAATAAAACACAAGTGATTTAAATTTTCCCAAGTAACTATCTCCAATGAATGAATATTATTTATTGGTCTTGGCAGTGCCATCATTTCATTTCTCAGATTGACTGATGACTGCTTTTGGGATGATGGCTTTTCCTGCAGTCAGTTCCCATGAACTGGGAGGACAGGAGGGAAGCAAAAGGGAGGGACTGAAGGAAGGACTGAAAACATTCCAAGAGTCAGCTTTAGTAGGTAACAAAAGTACAGAAAGGCAACATGCAATGAATGGATAAAAAGAAGGTAAAGACCTTAAAACAGGCAGGAGATATCAGAAAGATTCTGAGAGGGTAAAACAGTAAGAACTGGAAATAATGAAGGGATTTGAGTAAAATGTGTTAAAGATGCTGTGCTACAACATACTCCTTTCTAGAACCTGAAACAGACATTAACCAGTACACAGTTTGTAGAGCTATCACTAGATGCACATATATACCTATACCCAAATGTGGAAATGTATTTATGGCTTCCCCCAAAATAGAATGATGAAATCACAGACTCATTTAGGTTGGAAAAGACCTCTAAGATCATCAAGTCCAGCAACTAAACCAATCCACCACCAACTGCCAAGTCCACCACCAAACAATGTCCCTAAGTGCCCCATCTACACTTCTGTTAAACACCTCCAGGAATGGTGACTACACCACTGCCCTGGGCAGTCTGTTCCAATGCTTGACAACCATTTACATGATGAAATTTTCCCTGATTTCCAATCTAAGCCTCTCCTGGTGCAACTTTCCTCTTGTCCTATTGCTTGTTATTTGTGACAGAAGACTGAACCTGGCCACAATCTTCTTTCAGACAGCTGTAGAAAGAGATAAGGTTATGCCCTCAGCCTTGCCTCAGCAGCAAAAGCCTTCAGTACAGCTGGACTATCACATGATAACTTTCAAATATCTCAGAAACTCACCATCATGCATATCGGAAATGAAATGCAGGTTAACAACAATAACAGAAACTAAAAATAATAACCAAAAGTGTGTATCTGCATCACTAAACAACTGTGTCACTCTGTAACATGTCACTACATTTCCTATCCCTTTCTTCACTACACTTGCATTCTTCATTTGTCACATAATTGAAAAGAGACACTCAACTATGAAGGGGAGATACTTCTTATTATTTTGTAACAGTAACCTAATTGGGATTCTTTGTTAATTGGTCAGTTTGTTATTAACTCCTTCCATGTTTTTTATTTCTGTGTGAGTACTGTTTCTCAAACTTTCTAGATTTATCTTTAGAGATAACTATAATGGACAAGTGTGAATTACCACTATTTATTATGTTTCAAGAATGCCAGAGAAAACTTAATTCATGGGAAGAACATATATGTTTTGAAAGAGAAGAAGTTTTCTAAATAGATTATAGAAATGGGAGCTAAAATAACTTGGAACTACATATGATCCTTATCCTTATTGCTTCTTATTCTCAGACAGATGTATCTATTGAAATAAAAATTAACAAAAATAACTAAACTCCTGAAAAAAGAATCTGTATTTCTTGTGTAGCCCTAACCCAGATAGAAAAAAAAAATAGTAACATTTTGAATAGGAGCATAATAATTTACAAAAATAATTTGTTTTCACTGAAATGTCTCTAATAGAATGCAAAACAGTGTCACTTTTACAAACTCTAGAAGCAAATATACCTCTATAAAATTTTACAATAAAAGGTGTAAATAGAGCAAAAAGAACATTCAAGGAAAACTGATTTAATACTTCCCCTTTACTTCTGAAAGTAATATTAGCACCAAGAGGGCAGTCAAGGCTAGGAAGTGATGCCTCTTGTCTTTCTGCTCACTCTTGCAATGACTGCATGCTAATTCCTGTGAGGTTTTACAATACCTCCCAAAAAAAATCAGGTGGAAATTTTTCAGAGAGCCAGAGAAATATGATTTAAAAAAAAACCCTCAAAAATTATGCTTCAGAAGCAGCTATAGAGTCTTTCCCTTAATGACTTTGGAAACAAAAGCCATTGATTTTTCAAAGGTGGTGCCTTTTTTCAGAATCAAGTTTTTAGCTTTCTCTTCACTTGCCAGGGAAAAATCCCACATTATATGACTGCCTTCTAGAGAAGAGAAGAGAAGCTTCTATTTAATTTCTGCTTATACAGTGTAGTTTTTCATTTTACTCAGCACACTAGGAAATTATTTGGCAGTTACAACTAAGAAAAAACTCCACTGCTACACGTGAACTTTAAAAATGTATAAATATTCTGCTGAAAGCTAACTCTTATTCTGTTTTACTGCAACAAATAATACATTATCTGTCTGACATAACTATATTGAGTTACTTGCCAACCAAATCACATCTTTTGGCAAGAAGTTTTAAGTGTCTGACAACACATTAATTTGCATATATTTCTTTTAACCAAGTATTAAAAAATGTGACTGATATAAGTAATGAATGTAGGTTTTGTTTCTGTTACAGATGTGTTTCATCCAGGTTCACCTGTAAATAGCAGAGGCTGGATATGATCCTGTGTCATAGCTGACCCTCACTCTACCCCGGTACAGTTCCACTGCTATATGATCTTTATCTCCTTTGTACAGCAGGATCCCACTGTCTTCATCTGTGGCAATCTAGTTAAAAGATAGAAATATTTAGAAACCACAAAAATTAGGTATTTAATCAAAATGAGGTATTAAGTGAATCTCTGAATTTAGTGTCTTAGTCTGTTACTTCATTATAAATTTTTTTTTTGAAGGACAACCTGACAAAACTCTTTCTCCTCCTGTTAATAAGTCCATCTACTTCAATGTGAATATAGAGTTATTGCATTAATTCTTCTAGATTTTTAGCTCAAACTGTGGAAAGCTCTTTAAGTGAGCCAATGATAACTTTGGGTCATTTTCAACATCATGGAAAGTCATTTACTCTCTTTTCCAGAAAAGAGAATCCATAAGTCAAGTGAACTTACCTGTAGAGTGATATTGGTTTGGGGGCGTATCTTAGCTGAAGGGATTTGCAGATAGGATTCTTTGTTGATGAAGTTTATACTAATCAGCTTTTCACATTTCTCACCCTGGTAGCCTGATAAACATTGACAGATTGGTTCACTTTCTTTTATGATACACTGGGCCCCATTTTGACATTCATAATTATCACAAGGGCTGGTGCGAGGTAGAACCATTGGTGGTGAAAACTCACAAAACAAGCCACTAAATGAAAACAGAAAACAATCAGTATTTCCAAGAAAAAACAACTGTGACCGAAGACATCCATGTTTGTACTGCCTTCAGGTCTTTCTCACCTGTACCCTTCTGGGCAAATGCATGTGTATCCATTAACTGCATCAGTGCACTGTGCTCCGTTTTTACATTTGTTGTCCTGGCAGTCGTCAAAGTCAATATCACAATGCTCACCTACATATCCAGGTGTGCAATCACATCTGTAAAACAGCAAAGCCAATCTGATAGCACAGTGCCTTTTAATGACAGTGTGATTATAACAAAGTTAAGGAACCACTGTGCTGTTTAAAAATCAAGGAAAAAAAGGCATTCCTAATACTTTGTGTGCAAAGACTTTATAGCTTCATCATACTATTAGATGGGGAATCTACATAAGTAATGAATACAGGTTTGCTAGTTAAAATGTTTACACACCTGCTGTTATATTGAAGAATTGTGTGCAAATCTGGAGAGCCCTCATGAATAATTTAAGCAGTTTTTAGAATTTATGAGCAAGACAGAATGTTACAGGATGTTATTCATGGCTGCAAGCACTCAACACAATCAATATACTTGAAACCAAGACAAAAAATCCAAAGCTGGTACTGATGGTTATTTTCTTTGTCAACTGAATGGCTATAAACAGACCAATGGTCCATTTATGCAGTTTAAAGGTTATGCATAATTTTTTTGCTCCTAAGGTTCCACCAGTCTGATTTACCAAAAATAGCCCCATGGTTATTGAACTAACAGAAGTCTCAAAACCCATCATCTGTCCTCCCATTGGTCTAGAAACAGCCCATCATCAAGAGAGTATGTAATTTTTGTTTGTAGGTTTGTTTGGGTTTTTTTTCCATGTGAAACTCTCATTGCTCATGCTAGAGGCATTCCTTTAGGGAATCTCATATATAGGATTGAGAGAATGCTCAGAACTCTGTCATAAACTAACGGAAAATATTACAAATTCATGCATCCATATGACATTTTTTTAAATTAAGATGTCATGAATTGATTTCATTGGATCTTTTGATTCTCTCCTTAATGTCATTTCTTTTACTATCTAAAATTTTCTCTAAGCTGGCAAGAGTGATTTTAAATAGCCATATAAGTTTAAATTTAGCACTTCAATCAAATACGTTTCATTTTTTATTCAACAACAGGTATGGACAAGACAAGGGAAAAAGAATATAGAGCAACCTATCAAAAGTCTGACTGAGATACATCTTGAAGTATACTGCATGTGCTATTTTCTGATTTAAAAGTAACAGGAAAGATTAATGAACTGGAGACTAAAGTATACGACACTAAACTAAGTTTATTGAAGTGAAAGGAAAAAACAAACATAATGCACTACAACAGAAACCAAACAATTTTTCTATTTTTCCAGTTGAAACTATCAACCTAGTTTAACATTCAACTGAATATTTAATATTTTTATGCCATATTTTAAATGAAATGTCATTTCATAAGTAGTGGGAATGACAATCTGATTTTAGCACAAAAGCAAGCTGTGCATAAAACAGGCACTTGTGAGAACAATTTAAATCTGCAGGTTTCCTGTATTTATTAAGCTAAAGCCTATTAAAACAGCTTTAAATTGTACATACTAATTAATCATGATAAGGATATGGTATAATTAAAGATTAGCTTTCCTGGGGAGGGACTTCTTTACTTTATGCCTTTCAGTGTGCCTTCCTAATAATCTCTTTCACAATTACTTCTCTAAAAGCAATATAATTATTCCACTTCAATTAAATGCAATTATTTTCCTACTGTTCAAACTCCTATAAGGGTTTTGTATAGACCATCATAAAGGCTACCTGTGTTTCTATTTAAAATCTGGTTGGAATTAGACCTTTTAAAGATCAGTCAAATTCAGGAAAACATACTTCAGATAATAATGCAGCTTTACATGAAAATAATGGCCTATTCTGCCATAAGGTTTAATAATAATCAAAATTAGTACTTTGAGAGTAGAATTGGCTTCCACATAAACAGAAGGAAAGGAAGCTAAGTGGGATAGAAGAATAGAAACTTTGATCCAGTCAGACTCTAAACACATTTCAGACTCACTTGTATCCTTTGGGTGTCAGGATGCACTTTGAATCGTGCTGGCAAGGATTCAGGTTTTGGGCACAGAAATCTAATTTCTCCTCACAGAGTTCACCTGAAATACAATGTATGTTGTCAATTCAGTGAAAATATCACAGTGACCTGAAAATAGCAATGAACAGAATTTTAAAAGCAATTCCTTTGCTAACACTAAAATATGCATACTTATTTACATAGAAATAAATACCTTTATAATAAATAATAATACATAAATAAATGGTTATACATAAATAACAAAAATAAATAATAATATACCTGGTAACTCATTTATAAACAGTATCAAGTTCAATCATCTATACATGGATATAAATGGTAATGTTGTAATTCTCTTTGTTTTACAATATTTATCTAGCTCTGTTATATAGAAACACTAGTGATTGAAGTCACTAGAACAAAAAAACCACCAATATGCTTTTCTTTTACTTATTTCTAAGCACATAAGACACAGATATATCCAGATTTGCACTATCACTATAAGTAGTCTATTACCTGAAAAAAACCTGTTAATATCACTGCATGTCAATACAATTCCAATTATCCAAAAATGAAAACTTGTTTTCTACTTTTCCTTAAATATGACTCTCCATTTTTTGCATTTGTTAATGTACCATAATTATCTATAATCTGTTCTGTGAAAAGAAAAGAAAAAAAATCTATGTAAAATGTCTATCCTTCCCTGCTGATAGAGGCAGTGGCTCTAATTTCCAAAATGGTCTTATAATCCAAAAAGTATTTTAGTATGGTTAATTATGTTTTTTTTGCAACTTTATGAAAAGGAAACACAGGTTTGTAAACAGATCAACAATATCTTGTTCCCTGACTAACTTATCAGATGATACCATGTATCATGCACTTGCTAGACCTGTAATCACTGGTTTTTAATGTAGGTATACTTATTCCAGAATCCATTTGAAGAATATATGTGTAATATACAGGTATAAACCCTGTGCCTGATGGACTGAAAGGTCCATCAGAGTCTGAAAGAACTGGAAGAAGTAGGATTGTCCCTGTCCTTTATTCCCTTCCAGTAATAAAACGTGATCTGGCAAGCAAAGAGAAGTAGAACTGTACATGACAATGACAATGACAAACAGAAGAGCAGAAGAAAGGAGTGAATGATCAGACACTTTTACTGCTCAAACTGAACGTGCCTTCAAAGAGACAATATTTGGCATCCCTCAGTTTTACTGAGCTGAGCATGTCAGTGGCTTGCAGTGCAGTGGACAAATAAACCAAAAAAGAGCTGAGGAACAGTCTATATTAAAGCAAGGATAGAGCAAAAGGCAAAACTGAAGCAGGAGCAAAGACAGTTATGCCAGTTGAGAACACAACTGAAAAACTAATATATATGTATACTAAGTGCAATAAGACATGGGACCTCTACATCTTCAAAAATGAGAGGACAAGATAAAAAACAGCTAGACAAGTATTTTGCAGCCATTCAAAAGATCCAGACTGGTTTTCTTTTAATCAATGATTTTTAAAAAAGATAAATAAGTAAATAAATGAAAGAATAAATAAATAAATACCACATTCTCAATTTGCAAGTAGTGTGTTTTCTCTACAAACCAAAGGTTTGGAAAGGTTCAAGATAACACAGGAAATTAGCCCACATGAACAGGTCACCTAATAGCCTCAGGAAAACTGTCAGCAACAACATGACTTAGTCAATACATGTAGGAAATTGAATGGAGATCAAATGCAGGCCGCTGAAGATGACAAATACAAAGGATTATAATTCTATCCTCAAAGCCTCTTCAAGCTCTCAATAGAATTATTAGTCTGGAAATGTGCAACTGTTATGACTAGGTCAGTGCACAAAGAATCCTGAATACCAGGGATTGTTTGCATCCCACGATATATTAAACAAAACCCAGATCTCTTTCTCTTTTCAAAGGGTTTTGTTCAAACAAACTCATATATATATATGTCCTCAATGCTATTCTTCACATAGCATTTAGTCATTTTGCAGAACTTATAATAGCTGAAATCTGTTCAAAGAGCAGCAGTGTTTAAGAGTGAGATGTAAGTATGGGAACAGTGAGTTCAGATTTTAAGGTTGATGGGAGTAGAATAAGCAAAAATTACTGTTGTTTTAACCTAGTTTGTTCACATTCCCTAGTTTAGATACACACTTATAAAAATATCTTATTATGGCATATACTGTATATTAAATAACATGCTAAACTGAAAAATACATGACACCCACACCCCAACTACGAGTAATAAAAAATGTGGTTGTACAGTACTAACTTGTAAAAAAGCACCTCTAAATATTCCCAAGATTATTAAATCTGACAGCATATCAGAGAGTTTCTGAAAGTGACACATTGAGCAAGCAGAGCTGGAACTTGCTGTCTCATCCATTCACAGCAATGGGTCAGTGAAAAGAAGACCAAACCACCTAGAAAATGGCAATTTAGGAGTGGCATAATAGGAACAAGTTTTCTTACCATTCCTGTCAAAATTATTAAACTGATTTTGCTACAGGACATTGATTTGGCTTAGATTATCATTGGCATAGATTTCTGAAATAACTTGAGTGGTAAATAGTCTTACTCAATAGTATCTAAGCCTGTACATTTCTGTAAATCCTTCCCCAGGTAAAATACAGGATTAAAATAAAATAAAGGATTTCTTAAAGCACACTGCATTTTAGTATTCATAGGTTGCTGGCCTAATGTCTTCAGAACGATACTGAAAGCTGAATCACCTCATGAGGAGTGCTCAGGGGCACTTGAAATCTCCTTATTTCCCACTCTTGGCTGTGAATCCTTTATAATGATTGGACATTTAAGTTTTAAACAGGTTTACCATTTTGAAAAATGTCCACTTCAAATTATAAAATCAGTGTTACACTACCAGGCATACTGCAGCCAAATGGTTTGCAAACATCATCAAACATCACCAGGCATTTTTAAGAATATGGTCAGGGTTTGATCTGAGTACTCTGTAGAAAAGCACACTAAAGCAGAACTCTTTGTGCTGTGACAGCAGAAAAGTAAGGAAACTTTCCCCTTGGATTTGCAAACTGCATGCATGGCGAATCATATCCTTGGAGTTTTAGTTAAAGAGTCAGTAGCAATTAGGTGGCCATGTAGCAGAAGACTCATGTTAAAAATACCATGACCATAAAAGTCAGCTTTACTTATAGTACAACCTTTAGGTATTAAAAAAAAAGATAGCATTAATGGCAGACTTGTACATAGGATCAGTAAAGAAAATATCAAGATGGAATCCAAATATGTACAACAGACACTCAGTTTGTGAATGAAGATGTAAATACCAGAATAACAAGGCAAGATAACCCAAATGCAAGGTCTTGTACAGCTAATAGTTAATAACTGCATATATTAATAAAAGCCAATAGATCTTTTTCTGAATGGAACATTCTCATGGCCAAAATGAAATGTTTCTGAAAAAGTTAACGAAAAAGGTAGGTAAATTATGGGATATGGAATATGAATCACTGAAGAATATTGTTTCATGGTAAAGAGCCCTTCCTTCAGTATACTGAACAACCATTGTGTTATTCAGAATTCAAATGAGAAAAGAAACAGTAATTTTTTTAAATGAAAAGATAGTGATTAAAGTGAAACATTCATAGGACAAAACCCCACAAATTTACCAAGTTAGGCTCCTTGGCCTTATTGGAAGGAAATCTTAGAGAGTTTCCTGATTTGAGAAACATAATAAAAGATTTAAAGAGCATACTTCAAAATAATCAGAAAAGGTTGAGGAAAAAAGTCTCAGTTCAAGGAAGCTTGACACCAAGTGTGAGGACATTCTTTTATTCATCTAATAACACTGTAAGTGAGGCTTCTTGGCTAAGTAATTATATTTTTAAAAGATGGGAACATTTCTGTATGTAAGAGAATAAGGAACAGATTAGTTTGTTTAAAAGTAAGAAGTGGATAAAGTGTCAAAAAACCTGTGAAAAGCTTCCAAAGTTTAATTAGAACCAGCAATAACTCTTTTCACACGACATCTGGCTTAATGAATCTAAGGAAGTCTGAATTCTGGTACAGAGAAGCATTGAAACCAGTGGAATTATGAATGAACACAACCCTCCAAGCTCAAGACAAATATTTACTGAGATTTTGCATTAACTATGATGTAGACTTAAACAGTCAGACAACACTATGAAATACTGATGATATATACTGGTGATACTTTATATAGGTAATCAAAGCTGTATGTTTGCTAGATTCACAGGTCTGTTTGTGCTTCCTGTGTGTGTTAATTCACTCTTATGACCTGATAAGATAATAAATCACAAAAAATTTATCCTGGAATACCAGGTTTATCCCTCAAGGATCATCTCCTGGAAAAGGCAAAAGAGACAAAATGTCCCAACACCCTTTCCAGCTGAATCCTGAAAGGGTCTGTTGGGGAATCCACCACTTTTCTGGGAAGATTATCCCAATGGCACCATGTCCTGACTGTAAAAAGTTTCCCTCTTTTTTTTAATTCTAACTGGTATCTCCCCAGGGGTACCTTGTACCCATTACTCCTCCTCTTTTCCATATGACTCCTTGTGAAAAAGGGAGTCTCCATTTTCCTTGCAGCCACCCTTTAAGTACTGGAACAGGGTGATAAAATCTCCCCAAGCCTTCTTTTCTCAAGGTTGAATAGACCCTTAACTGTGGATTTTCCATTTTATAGATATGTACTACAACAAATAACAAGTAATGAGGCAATGAGGGGAAAAAAATTACAATTGTTATTTTAAATGATTGGTTAATAAATTTAAAATAAAGCAATGTCACTCTCTACATTTCTGAATGAAGAGGACAGCTATAACAAAAATGGACATGGGCTTCCTAATGTAATAGCACATTGCTAGTTACAGGCAAGTTTATAAAGAAACAAGTTTAAAATGACTTTTATTAGCAAAGCTGAGTTCAATATTAAAAAAAAAAACAGAAAAACCCACCCCAAACCCGGACAGAGAATCTAAAAACAACAACAGTCAATTTTAATTAACAAAATCCATTTTTTTTTCTATGTTATTCTCTCTTCCAAAGTCAAAATACCCAATACCTACCACAGAGTAGAACAGAAGGATTTATGTGGGTACTTAGGTATCTGTTTCATCTTCTGGGCTTAGTTAAGCTATACTGTGAGTCAACATCTTCAGTGTTAATGTTTTATCAATTAGGTATCACTGTCTGACTGTGACTGGAGGTCTCTGTTTAACACTGGGACTCAAACAGCCAATAGAGTGCAACAGGGGTTGGAAAATGACAGTGCCATTTAACAAACTATATACAGAAAACTGCTGCATTTTTATTTAGTCTTCAGTTTGATGTGCAGTATACCACATGAATTATTTCAGGTCTTAAGCTCATTATTCAGAAATTACAAATAAAAATATTGATTATATGAGAGACAAAATTTCTTAGAATTGACAAAAGTTCTCAGCAACAGTAGAATGCAGTTTATAATCAGAAATCTGAACATTTTTTGGAATTTAATTTTAAAGTCAAATTGCTGGACTGTTCCCATCTTTCAGCGTGGCATAAGTATTTTTAGCTATCTCCCATGCTCATAGATCTCAGTATAAAATGGTGCTTAGTTTAATTTAGTTTAGTTTAACATTTCCATTTGCTTTATGTTCACTCTTAACAACAAAAAACCAGTAACTTTTAAGCAGGTAAGCTTTAAGACAGTTAAGGTTAACAGAAGGGTGGATCATAGACTAGAATGAGTCAAGGCAGTGATTAAACCAGAAGCAGGTAGCTCAGCTTGCCACAAATATCATGTATATTTCTCCTTTATGCAAATGCAGTAAAATTATTTCAATACTTGAGCTTTTAATATAGAATGGTAATTTAAAGTTTATTAAGCTAGATGAAAAAGAAAATTTTATGAGTGATAAAAAGCAAAAATAACAAATGCATCTCTTTATTCTAAGAATCTGTAACACGTGCAGTTCTTACAAGGGTGAGAATTATGATTTAATTTGATGGAATTATTGAAATTTTTATCAAGTTTGATAGCACATGATTTGCATTTGATTACTTTCATGGTTAAATTTCAGGAAGGTACTTATCTGATTACCAAGTGAATTCAAAGTACTAATGCAACTTCTTTATTGCAGTGGCAAGAAAGTTGTGTCTAAAGCTTGCATAAACTGAGATAATTGCTTGAAATGATCCCTTTTTTTCCCCTAATACTGTCACAATTCAGAAGATGTCTTGCCTGATAAAACTGACTGATCCTCCAGGCACCTTGTAGACTATCAATAACTTCCATGTTCAGCTGGCAAGCTAATACAGACATGTATCACATACACATCTGCTTAGTCTTGCAGCCAAACTAAGTTCACATCCCCTGGATGTTTGATAATTTGTTTGTGAAGAGTTTGTTCTTTCTATAATCTGTAACTTTAATATATTACAGTTCACACTTGATAATAAATAAGAAAAATAGCAGGCTATTTCTGCTGTCCAGATGAGTAGCAATAAAATGCAAATACAGCAATATGTCTAAATGGAAGACAGTTTAAGCATAGAAAACCTGTGGCTGGAATAATTTTCTGAAAATGTCTCATTCTCTGCCCTCAGTTACAGAGAAAATTTACACTATGAGTTTAAGTTAAAGGAATTATTAATCAGATATGTAAATTAATCAACATAGATGTTATTAGGCAACATACATCATATAACTGCAGTCTTGCTCAACATGTAATTTCATGGATAATGAACATATTTTTATTACGATATATCATATATTATATTGCTTCAGAAACTGAAAATATATTTATCAAATTAATGGCAAGTATACCACAAAATTATTTATTTGCTTTTAAAACTAAATATACAACTTTATAAATATGCTGCCATTGATTATGGTAGGTCTCAGATTGTACATATGATCAGATTGCAGAGAAGATGGTTTATCTCTGTTAGTGTGTGATAGGTGCTAAGCAGAAACTTCAATAAAACTAAAAATCAAACACCCAAAGTTAGTGTCATAAATCTCTTCAATATTACCTTTCTTCTACCAAAGCCCCAGATTAATATGGTCATTTCAGTTTCTTTAGATATTTACAGCAAACAAGAAGCCACAGAAATGAGGAGCAAGATGTTTGCCATTTGATACTCCAGCATATTTTCTAGTAACACAATCTATTGAAAGAATTAAAGCAGAACAGTGCTGTAAGACAGAGAATACATTAGCATGGAACCAAGGGATGGCTTTAAGGTGAGAAGAATAAGGATTTCAGACACAATAATGTAAGCTTTTTTTCAGTCCTATATCAATGTCTGCACAAGTTTTTAATACATCTGAAAAAAAGACATTGAATGCAGTATTAAAGTACTCCTGCACAGTGATCTGCATCTTTGGCAACATTCTTTTGACATGTATTCACAGCAACAGCCAAGTGTCTACTTTCAGGATTTGCAGTGAGCTTTCTAAGTTATATCTATATACAATTTGGTCATTTGTAATAACTGAAATCCATGCACCTTTAAGAAAAGGAAAGTGAGAAACCAAGGTAAGTGAAAATAGGTTTAAAAGACAACTGACCTTTTTCCACTTCATTCAGATTAGCAGCTTGCAGTGACAAAGACAGAAGAGACAAGAGACTTTTTACATTGTAATACAGCAGCATAGCACATTAAGCTAAGGCACAACTATAGCAGCAGAGAGGTTGATATAGCAAACAAAGCAAGCTTCAAAGTCTCACCTCCAGCAGAACAAAACAAACAGAAAGGTAAGAAGTACATGCCACCAGTGGTGTAAGAGAGGTTTTACTTCTGGACCAGTTAGTTCTGTGATCTAATGACTGACGACAATGAGCAAGAGAAATGATTATCTGTCATCTATAGAATGTACATACAATGACCTGAAGTTTACTAGACTGGGGTTAAAATAAAGGAGATGATAATGTTAAGAGAATAGCAAGATTAAAGAGTGCAGGACATAGTGAGGTATTTCCAATGTTTTATTTCTCCAGGTTTCATCAGAGACCCTGAATGTCTGTTGATTCCATTTGCTTACTGTTGTGTCACAGTTACAGTCTGTGATCTTAAGAAAGCTCATATTATAGTGCAAATACCATTCTTTGTCTTTCCACCTGTAACTGTGGTGGTTGCTGTAAAACTTAACTGAGGCAGAGCAAAACAGATTCCTGATTCTTATGCAGCAACATAATAAACTTTCCAATTGCTTGTTTTTAAGACAACACATTACAGTTGAAAAGTGTTGATTTTCAAGGGATTGTTAGAAAAGTCAAAAAGAGGCTGTTAGGTTTTATGCTGCAACATTCTTTAAAGTTCATTTTGGATTCTAACAAACCCTCCACATAAAAATAAGTTTTCATAGAAGAATGATTTACATTTCATACAAGCATGTTTCAGCTGATTTCTTCCTTATACTGTGCTGCTGAAATGTAAAGCATATTTGCAGGTAGTCATTCACCCAGGAAAGTATTCTGGGCTGGTGCAGTTCCATGTTGAGCACATATTTGCTGTGACATGTTGAACAAGGACAATTGAGAGTACTGTCAACCTAATTAAAAGAGGACACGACAAGCCTACAGTAATATTTTCCTAATATATACACTGTGCCACTTATGGCTCAGGGACTTTCTGACCAAGTCAGATTAATTCAGACCTCTGAATTTAAAAATCTTTGTATATACTGAATATGAATATATTGCCTGTTTTTCTGATTGTTAAGCTACTTTTGACCAGCTAGTACGTTAATTCCTTTAGTGAAAAATCCTTTCAGAAAAAGCAAACATTTGAAATATACGTATCTGATTTTAACCTGTTAGAACAAATATCAAAATCCAAATGTTTACAAAGTTCCCCATGAAAATTACTGTATATGTTCTTGACATGGATTCTGTTATTTATCTTTCAACTCAGGTTAAAGGCTTGAGAAAAATAAAAGTTCTGCAAACTATTTGATACCTCATACACACTTGAGGCAACTCTACAATTACTTTATATTATGAACATTACCCTTTTGAGATCCTGATGTGCCCAGACTGCTTTCAGTCTAATTCTTAATACTGAAGGTTATTAATTATGTAAGACTGTGAATGACAGATGTGAGGACCCCTTGGCTAACTCAATGTTTTGCATTTTCACCTTATAACTAATTTCAAAATCACACACATTGTGTCCTATTAGATGCTTTGTATGACAGACAGTATATTGCAGAATTCTGTACTTTCCTCTGTGTAATGGAAAACCTAAATTTTTGCTACAATTACTACAAAATGAGTTGAGGCTCTAGTGATGCATTTAAAAGAAAAGCATCTTTTTTCAAAAATTGTTGAAAAAAGTCTGATGAGCTATTGTAAATTCTCAACAGTTTTTAACTGGAGGCTTAAACTTACTAATTAGAAATAGATTGCTTTGATTTCTTTTAGAGCTGGTGAGAAGGCTCTCACCCACTATTGTGTCTTACTGACTTCTGTAGATCTTATGAACAGGCATTGTATGTATAAAACTTATTTTATGATTATGGTAAAATTATGCACAGATATGAAACAAATTTAAAAATGCATTGTCTTGTATTTTGACTAAAGAAGTGCAACTGCAATACAAACAGCAAAAATTTTTCTATGTTTATTCTCTCCTTTTTTCTCTATCTATAGAGGGGTATATAGAGAAATGCATCAGTTTTTATTTCAACTGTAAATTAAAAATTTAGATTTCATATACAATACTCCAAAAATGCAACAGGTGCACTTAATCAAAGTTTTAGGCTAGGACATATAGACAATCCTTTGTATCCACTTTATGGATATTTATTAAAAAAGCAGTCCTTCCCATGGCGTCCTGTGAATCCAACTACCAGACTCTAACAGTTAAAGGCACCCAAAGTAAGGCTGAAAATGTAGAAATGAGCAACACAGGTAAAAACACCTACAAAGCTGCAGAGGAGGAATGCACTTGCAAGTGAGCTATCTCCTCTGTAATGGGTATAGGAAACCTTTTGGCATGAAGCCACTGAAGAGCAGCACTGGATTGATGTGACTTTGCTCTGCACTCTTCCAGCCTACACAAGAGAATACCTGATCCCATTCTTAAAGGAGATAGCAACTGATCCCAGGGGAGCTGAACTTGACTCACCCATAACCTGAAGTATTAATGTAGGAGAGCTGCTCTTTCTACTGACTGAGACTGCTACCTGCTGTTCCTTTCCAAGGCTTGAACTGTCAATGGCACTTGGGTATTAAGGTATTGGTACTTTGCAAAACAGTGTTTTCTACTATGACAAGATTTTGTCTGTCCTTCCACTTATGGATCATCCATGCATTTTTAAATAGATTTTTGGCTTTTGTATTGCTTTAGATATTGTAGCTTATCCTGCATAGGGGAATTTCTACCAAAAATTTACCCAGAATAAGTACTGGATGAATACCTCTATTAGATTATGAGGTTATATTTTTTATACTTTTGTTTTAACACCTTCACTCATTGTGCATTCCCAATATTTAAATACTGACTTTAAGTTTGTATACCCTAAAACAGGGGAGCAATCCAACAGTCTGTAGAACTAGTGATGGAAACATTTTGGATGAGAAAGGAGTTAGCTGGGTTCTCAATAAATGAAATTAATTCATGAATTTACCTCTCCTTACAGCTTCCCAGAGCTCAACTTTGAACGATTAAAGTAAAAATATAGGATGACTGAGTAGAATTAATTCCCAAATTATGGTGGATCTTACATTTCTTTTTTATGCATTTTAAATAATAATGAATTTAAACTCTATGTTCTTCTAATGGTTAACTATATGATAGAAAATAGATCTGCCTAGTTAGAAGTGCTGTAAAAAGTATCAATGCAAACAATAGATCCTACTTCTTCCATGCTGCTGTTCCAAGTATCCTCCATTCCCACAGAGACTGAGACAGTAAGCAAGAGATCCTCTGTCACAAAGAGAAAGATGTGCTTTGGCTTGCCTGCCAACTGACAGAAACAATTGACACTTGTCTTTTTATTCTGTGCAGGAAGCATCACACTTGGTATTAATATTTCTGGTGGAGTACAGGACAGCATCCAGGGGTGCCAAATACAGTTCCCCAATGGCACAGACAAAATCTTTATAGTAAAAGGAGGATTAAGGAGAAAAGCAGAATATTTTTCAGATTTCTACAGCTACAGAGGTCCTCCACTGGGGTGTCCAGGCAAACAGTAAGGAGGGGCAAAGTTTGAATGACCTTTTAAATATAAAAATCCTGTAATTCAAAACTAAAAAAAGGAATTAATGAGTGGAAATTAAATCTCGTTTTGACTATAAACCATACAAGAAAAAAATATGGAGGGACACCTGGTATTAAGTCAGTAGTAGAGTAACTACTAATATACCTGCAAAGTGGAAAATATTACTCTTCTGCTAGGAATTCTTCAATTACCTGTGCTTTCTCTTATACTCCTACCTGTATATTCAGGTGGACAAAGGCAAGTATAGTTATTAATTCCATCCACACAAGTAGAATTGTTTTCACAGTCATTGTCTTCACAGTCATCAACATTTACTTCACAGTTTTCACCTTCAAATCCATCTGCACAAGTGCACCTGTAATACAGAAAACCAAATAATCACATAGAAAATTTTAGGTGAGAAATCCAGACAAGGAGTTCTGTACTTAACAGAATTACATAACAATTATAATATTCCACAGCAGAACATGGTTGATATAATGTCAAAAGCCCTTTTATCAAACAATCCCAAAGTCATTTTTGTATTTTAAATTACAGAAAAATGCTCCTAAAGCCATATCTTAGTCTTTAGTTTAAGGACCCCTGCTAAATTAAATCATAGAGCATTCCATTTGAAGAGCATTCTTCATTTACATTGTAAGATATTTCTTATGGAAAGTGATCCTTTTGGTTTTATAAAGTTAAATACATGGAAAATATTGTGGAATCTGTGATCAGTATGTAATAGTAGTTTTCCACAATCATTCAATTAAATGCACCAATATAAAACTCTCTTTAATGTACATGCATTCATATAAAAAAACCAAAGCCTGCATAAATTCTACAAAGCAGTAATTTTTTTTTGCTTTTAATCATGTTTCTGCAAAACAAACACATCAAAATAGATAGTAAATGTGAAAGTCACTCAGACATGACCACACATACATTTTCATATAATTTGCACTACCTATAATTTCTGAAGCTTTCACTATGAGATTGCTTTGATTTTCAAAATATGTAGTGTTCAAACAAGTAAATGAAAAAGACCAAATTCTGAGGCATGACTATGTCAATTTAAATTCTTGAGGCATAATATTAAGATGTACACACTTAATTTTTAATAGAAGACCATTTAATCCTTGGGCAGAATTTGGATTAAAAGTAAGAATAATGTCATAACGAATTGCAGAATAATGAATTGTATCTTTCTGAGGTGTCATTTCTAACAAGCTTGAGGTGTAGATTATTAAATAACTAATAATCTCACATAAGAATGCTAAAGAACTTTATTTCATAATTCATGAAGTACATCTGGAGTAATTGTACTGTGTGATTAAATAACTCAAGATTTAAAATGTTCACAGCATGTTTATCTGCTGGCATAGTGAGTTTCAAATGAATCATTAATTTTCTGTTTCACTGGGATTTGCATTTTATCATTTACATGCTGTCTGTTGAAGTAATACACACAACAACAGATGAATTATGAGATTTTTTCAGCAGGGATCTAGCTAGCTATTAATTAACATAATGGAGTCAATACTATGCTGTCTTGACCTGATATGCCTCAACAAATCACAGTCATTTGTTACTGTTTTTAACACATTCAAAGCTCTAGGAGCTTTCCAAGGATGTCAACATGATCTAAAACATCCAAAGTGCTAAAATCTGCCTTTGTGGTGCTCTTACCAGCAAACCTAAAGATTAACACCATTAGTTTACCAAAAAAATCTCAGTAGTTTTCCATCCTGCTATTGCAATTAAAAAACCTACCAGAAACCATCCTTTTCTCCTTCTTTCAAATGACAAGTTCCACCATGGTGGCACGGGTTACTAATGCAAGCATGAATGGGAATATCACAGTCTTGACCCTACAGAGGGAACAACCATTATAACATAAGAAGAAAATACACACACCAGTGGAAGGGAGAGCAATTAAAGGTTTTTAAAGACAAGCTTACATTTCAGTGAGCTTTCTTCCTCTTCATGCAGTACCTACCTTGAAACCATAGGGGCATGTACATCTGTAGAAGTCAACTGGATCATTATTGCAGGTTCCATCATTTTTACATGGGTTTGATAAACAGGGATTACACTTTGCAAGAATATTAACATCCACGGGCCCTTAAAAATATAAATTGGAAAGTCAGAAACAAGCAAGTATTAATTTACATTGGACAGGGTCTACCTGACATGCTGCTTTATATTTTACAATTTATATATTAGACTTTATGGTGTTTCTATGTTGATGAAATGCTGAACTGTCCTTAATTCTTTTGATGCAACCAGATAAATATGGGATTGTTTTTTTGGTTAAAGTACCACTTCTTAGTTTTTGTTAAGGAGCTGACACCAAAGTGATTCCCATATTCCTGTCCTCTGGAAGCTGTAGAGTTCTGATCCATGATAATTACCTTTCCTTTGTATTAACAAAATGAAGAACACAATTTCAGCTTTTGTTTTGCTATGGAGTAGGAATTGCCAGTGAGAAAGTGGGCTATCACTGTTTGCAATCCTTCCCAGGATGGTGTTGCTGAGAACACTTTTTAAAATCAATTTTTGCTGTAACATATTTTTTATCTGCAGGATCACATAAATGGCAAAATGAAATGGTAAAATTACTGTAAATTCCTTGAACATCTGCAAACTGTAATATAAATTTGCATTGTCCAGGCTATCTCACCATAAAGAGCTCTATACTGCGACTTTCTTCCTTATGGGTCAGCCACAGTTCTGTGCATTGCTGTGTTAGTTGAGCCCACAGATCATGCAGACTGTGCCTGAAACCTTTGTGCAAGTGAAGAGTGCAATCCCTGCTTGCAGTCTAGCTACTTCTATTTTTGATTATAATGAAAGAAATCAGAAATGGAAATTGACAGAACTCTAAGTTTCAGAACCCAGACTCAAGCTTTGATTTACACAAATCTTATCTCTGTTAAACAGATATTTTGTAGGATTTCCTTCTCTGTAGTTTCCTGGTTTTACAGACATTTCATGGTGAATTTTCAAATCAGGAACCATCTTTTTCTAGGTGTTTTTTTTGTTGTTTCTTTTTGTCAAACAACTGAAGAAATCACTGCTTACTCGTTAGAAGTTAGAAAACACCTGTGTATGAATAATGACTAATTTTCCTAATTTTTGTAAAGTTTGATTACTGTAAGAGAAAATGGGTGACTTTATCAAATGCCAATTAAGAGAATGAAGATTCATTCTGTATCACCAGCTCTATCACCTGATGACAATGCTGCCTTCAGTTTGCTTCAGATTTCCCCTACTAAAAAAAAGCTCCAGTTATCCACAGATGAACTGCACCTTTGAAGGAACAAACAGTGATTTCTTCTAAATGGAAAAAAAAAATCCAAACTCCTGGGGCCTACTACAGCAAATACCTGATTGCTCTGTAATAGGTTTTACACAAAATGAGCCAAACTGCAGAGTTTTCAAAGCTAAAAGGGCTTTGCTTAGATGTAGGGCTTTATTCTATTTTTAAACTTAGATTGCTTATCTTATTTTTCTTTGCAAATTAATCTCACATTAAGTATCTGTTAGATCAGTGCACAGGAGAGGTAGAAAAGTTGAAACAAACAGCATAGTATCAACATCTAGAAAGTCCTGACTGTACTACGGACTATTGCTGGTTATTGAGTATATTAAGAAGTTCTGTGAAAAAAAATTAAGTGAAAGAGGCACATACACAAAAATTTGTAATACTGTGCTGTAGCCTGGGAGTCAATCCTTCCTTCTATTTATTCTGAATATTATATCCTCTTTTTAACTTTTCATGAAAAAAAATGCTAATTAATTGGCACAAATCAAAAAGCATTCAGTAACTAAGCTTTTGTTCCCAAATGGATTAGTGCTCTAAATTTCACTTCCAAAACAGAGACAGAAGATGAGAACCTAAGTCTCAAGAAGAGAGTAAGCAACATTATCAGATTTTGTACTTTATTTACTTCAAACAAATATATATGTAGTATCCAATATAAGTTAATATTTTGGTTTATCATTCTTCAGTTGTAAGACAAAAAAAAAAGTAAAGGTAGATTTGGAACCTATTTTCACTATCACTATACTGTTCCTTTATTCTTCCTGCTGGCGTGTGTTAAAAGACTTGCACGTGAAAAAGAATTTGGTTTATAACCTTTCGGTTAGTTTCATTTTTCAAATTGTAGACATTTATGTTCTTGAGTAAGCCCTGAGAAAAAAAAAATCTTTTGTAAGCTGAGAAAAACTAACAGTACTTTATTGACACAGATATATACACGTAGCTAAGATGTTTTAAGAAAAACCATGACACAAACCCTTTTAAACCAGCTTCTAAGGAAACTTGTTGCAAGAAAAACTCAGCTCTGACATTTTTTGACTCCTCTCTTGCATATGGCCTCTAAAGCAGTATTTACACTGCTAATGAAACCACCAATTTTAGTACAATGCAATGGAAGTAATAATTTCAGTTAAATAACTCAGATTTTAAACCCAGACTTTTGAAATAAAAAAACTGCTGACACAATATACAAAACGATGTATCGTGAATAATCATCTGTAAATTCATCACAGGGGAAAACGAACAGTACGCATGCGAGTCTTAGGAAAGAAGTCTGCTTGAGGTACACAGAAGGAAGGTCAGAAGGTCTGTTCTTAAGCAGATCACCCATTCCAGATCTACTTATAACCTTACCTGGTATCAGAAAACCACAAGGCCCTGGAATCTCTAGAAGCAGGGCAAGGATGATAAAGAGGTAAAACATTGAGAAGCTGTTAGAGGCCGCATTAAAAAAAGGAAAGAAAAAAAACCCACCCACAATTAGGAAAATAACTGGAAGAAGAAAATATTAATGGATGATTCCTGCAGTAGAAATATTCATAAAATTAGAATAAGGTAAAGCGATTTTGCTGAGCTTAACAACTGGGATGAGACTTCATTGTGAAATGCCATTTTTACTGGGAACTAATCACTATGTGGGTAAAATTCAAGCACCCAATTCATTATCAATTGAATCCACAGATAGTGATAAGAGGGAATTACACATTATTCTTTTCCTGTAAACACATAAAAAGTAGCAGACCATCAACAGGTATTCTGAAAACAGCCCTTTTATTCATAGGCAAAAGTTTTGGTTCTATAGGAACATAGCACCATCCTAATCTCTATTATTCAGCAGTTCACTTTTAAGCAAAAGATAAGATTACTTATCTTTGAGTAAAAGAATCAAAATGCCTTACAGGGCCATAATGTCATTGAAGAGCTGCTGGTTTGCAATCTGTAATTATGAGCATCTTCATAGGATAGTGGCAGAAAAATTATTTGCTTTCAAAGGTACCCATAACACCAGATCTCCACTCTCAGAAGTGAAACAAATACACAGCTCTTACCCTGCACAATCATATAAAGGATCTTTTCTGGTGGGCAAGAGGGAATAAGATATAATTTCTGGATTGACAGAAATACAAAAATAATTGTAGACAGATGTGACACAGTTTGTAAAACTGACAAAGCTAGAAAATAACTAAACAGGTTCCTCATTTCCATCCAAATATTCCTTCACTTGCATCCCTATGACAGTGTTCAAAAAAAGCATATCTGCAATATGGGTCAGTGGATACTGGTAAAGAAAATGATCAGACTGGCCAGTAAATGTCCTCTCTAAAATGAGGCTAAGAGACTTTGCAACAGATGAATGTCATATGCAATGAACACTGACATGACCTCAGAGATGTACTGCTTCAAGAGGGAATCAGAGGGAAAAAAAATTCACTGGCATCCCAAGTTACAAGATGGATTCCAGTGGTATTTATATTAAAAAAAAAAAAAAAGTTTTTTGACAGGAAGTCTAAAGAGAAAAGACTGAATAGATAAAATATGCAGTAAAGAACAACTTTGGATAAGACAAATTCTGACAAAGTCCCACTGCTTTGCTTTTTTAAGAACAAAATGACAAAGGAATAAAGTTCACCTTTGAAGATACATTAAAAGATGAATAAATCAAAAAGTTTAAGATTACCTTGATTACACTGAGAATAAGTTACTTCTACAAGACTAAAGATCATATTCATCTGATGCCTCAGAAATCACAATGAGCTTAGTAATGGCTTACAAATATAAGAACAGTTTTTTTTTTTTAATTGGATTTTCAACGTTTTTAAATCAGGACTACAAAAAATGAAGTCACGGTAGAAGCTCTCTCTGTTTTCAAAATATTTAAGAAGGGATAAATCAGTGGAATAGAGAAAGATTTAACAGTAAACAAACCAAGTCCTTGCTTGATGTAAGCAAAAGAGTACTTTTCTAAAAAGTAACAGCACAGTTCAGAAAATGAACCTATGAATGAACAGACAATAATATAAGTTGTGATTTAAATGCCAGCAACACTGGAGTTAAATGCCCTGAGACACCTGCTCGTTAAACAACATTTCAGATCAAGACCTCTATAGTGGTTAGCACATTCCTTTATCTACCTTTATCTTGGTTTGGTTTTGGTCTGGTTTGGTTTGTGCTTTCTTCTGAAATATCAAGAGACATATTATACATTTAATAGGAGACTGCAAAGGTTATTGATATATTTACAGGTTTTTTGGTGACCAGCTTGCAGGAAGAATGCTAAAGGAAGTGCAGATGTTTAAACTCCATTCATGACTGAGGCAGTACAAAGTACCTGTGTACATCCTGTACTTTGATGTACTACGTACATCATGAGGAATTCTGTACTACAAGTCCAAAGACTTTTTTCTCTATTTATTTTAAAGGAAATAGGAATTAAAATCTTTAAAATAAATACATTTCCTGAATGGAACCAATGGATATATCCTTAAGTCTGAGTAAAAATGAAAAGGCTGAGTTAAGATGTTGTAATAAATGTATTTTGAGTACAAAAGACTTGTAATTCATAGCTCAACTATTTGTAAAAATTAAGAATTGACACTTCAAAGAGAAAAAAACCAACAACAGTACCTTGGCAAGTGAATTTCTTAGAAGGAGTTGTGAGAAGAAGTTTGTCTGCCATTTCTCCAGGACCAGCACAACGTGCAATACCAGGTTCTTTGTACTCTGATTTTACCCAGTCAGATAGCCACTGCATGTTACAATCACAATAAAGGGGATTTGCACCAATGGCCCTATGGAAAAAAGACAAAAAAAGAAGGAAATCAAGTTTTAAACGGCTGCTTTTTAAAAAAGAAGCCAGAAAATGGGTTGGCAAAAACCATTCAAAACACAAACCTGTTTTCCCATGACAAAAATGCCTGTTACAGCACTAAGTGTTTGGATTTGGGTTCTAGATCAAGAAGGGACAGTTTTAGTAGAAACATAGTTCAGAAATGTAGATATTCTTAACAGAAATATGTGTGAACTTTGGTGAGCTAATTCCAGCTAGCTCTGTTTCACTGTTGGATTGTAACAGTGAAGATCACCTGCATCAGCAGAGGGAAACTGATCCTGGGCAATTAACAAGATAACAAGAATAAAGTATTTCTTCTGAAGCAGTCAAGAAAATTCCACAGAATTCTGCCCTGATATTTCTCTTTTTCAGTTTATGGCTCTCAGGCCGGTACAAACCATCTGTTTCTAAGCTTCCAAATTGGATTTAATTATTTCCTCTTTGGAGCTGTCTCACTGAACTGACAAATACGTGCAGAATTCTGTAAGAGTTTTCTGCTGCATAAGTAAATAAAACCACATTACCCTAGTTTTGTGGTAGTTACATAAAAATTTCTTCATTATGAAAACAAATCCATTACTTTAAATAATGATCCTTGAGATGTTTTTTAATTAAAAAAAAATTAGCTTGAGATCTTCAGAATTAATTTCTGCAACAGATTTTTAAGTGTTTATTTTCTCTGCTATAAACTGGAAATACTCTTAAAACTCTGGAAACAATGAGACATTGTGGAGTTAATTTGGAGGATTGAAGCCTTGTGCTAGTCTGTAGAGATGCACTCATGTTCCTTTCAAGAAATACAGTAATCATGGAACTTTTAACAGATCATCTCAACATGTGCAAACACTATCAGATGGCTGTATTAGAACATCCTCTTCTCCAGATGTTTCAATACTTTAAACAGCTTTGAATCAGTGGGTCTTCTAGAGAAACAAGAAAGTCTTTGGCAAGCAAAGGCAGTAGGAATTACCCAAGCTGAAACACTCTTTTCTGCCCCACTGAGCAGAAAGCCCTCTCATATTAACTTTTTAATACATTCAAGCTGTCCTCAAGAAAATAGACATATTTGTCAGTCAGGCTTAAGTCAGAGCAGTTAAAAAAAGGGACTTAGTAACAAGAGAACTTCCCATACAAGCAGAAATACCTAGAATTTGTTCATTCTGCATTTGCAAAAGTGGATGTCAGCCTGAACTAAAACAATTGTTCTGCTAAAATCAAAACATTAACAAGGATAACTGGTATCCATCAAGAAAAAAGTACCAGCAACAATCAAATCTATCCAAGTTTTACTGATATTTCATGCAGTTAAATTGGTTAAATAGTAGCATTTGAATGAATTATCAATGACTGAAAGCTTAATCAGCATGAAATTTCTGAGAGCTAAATGCAAATGGCCAATACTGAATGAGAAACAGATAATTCAGTTTTTAAATACTGCTGCTGTTCAGCAACTTGAGTCTCCAGATATATCTAAAGGCACCAGTCAACATACTCCTCAAAGTCCTAATTACCCAAAAACACCATGAGGTTTGCAGAAGGTAGCTTGTTCTAATTTAGGGTCCCAATGAAAACTAAAAACTGGAAAACTATTGCCTGAAATTGTGTTCTGAAATCAGATGTGATGTGTTTAGTGTCAACAAGATGCTGACAGAGAATCATAGAATAATTTTCTCCCATTCTCACCTCCTGCACAAAGCAGGGCTACCTTGGCAGTCAGGGTTGCTCAGGGCTGTTTCCAGCTGAGCTCTGAAAATCTCCAGGGATGGAGATTCTCCTGCTTCTTTGGACAGCCTGGCTGAATCATCCTCACAGTGAAGAACTTTTCATCATGTTCAATCAAATTTCCCTTGTTGCAGGTTTTGATGCTTTACTCTGATTCTTCACCGTGCACCTCTGAGTCTCCATCATTGCTGAGGAGGCTTGAAGAGTTTTAGGTCTCTCCTTGGCATCCCTTTCTTCAGGCTGGACAAGCCAAGTTCCTGCAGCTTTTCCTTACAGCTCATATGATCCAGCCACCTCCCACCCTGCTTGTCCCTCTGCTGGATTTGCTGGAGTTCACAAACATCTGCTTTGTACTGGAGAAACTGGACACATAGTCCAGATGTGGCCTGAGGAGGGCCAAGCAGAAAGGAGTGACCAGTGTCCTCAGTCCCCAGGCTGCTCACATTCAAATTCAGCCCAGAGTGTCTTTAGCCTTCATTGCCATAAGGACACAGGGCAGACAAGTCCAACTTGCAGCTCAAGCAGCAAGTTTCTCTGGCCAGTGGCCAGCCTCTACACAAGCACGAGCTTCTTCCAGAGAACTTCTCTGCATTATATCTTTGTTTGGCTCTATGAAATTGGCTAAGCATAACAAAAAAAAAAAAAAAATACAGTATACAAGCTGAATACTCACAGGTGTGATAATGCTGAAAGATCATTAAAGGCTCCTTCAGGAACAACAGAAATATCATTGCCATGTAAAGACCTTAAAGAGAGAAGAAACACAATGATATCAATGCATGAAAAAATCATCAGGTTAAAATGGCAAATTCATCTTTCAAAAGTTTTCATCTTTTCACATATTTTTTTCTTCCAGTTCCTCATTGTTTCCAGCTGTTCGGTGGAACTCTAACTGGCAGCATACTTGTCATTGATTTTTTTTCATCCTGGGTTTTCATAAGAAATATAAATACTGTAATTATTTTATAATTGAAAAATAAAAATTTATAAAAGTAGGCACAGTTATGCAAAGAAACTACTTGATTTAGAGATAACAGATAGCAAAAGAGTTTCTGATATTTTCAGCATCTCCCTGAAATTTGTACTAATTATGTTCATATGATCTTTTAAATTTTTCATGGATTCATAGAACATACATACATTGACTTTTAATAAAAGTATTAACATTTTTTTTCCAAATTCGATAGTAGAGGTATAAAATGAAGGATTTCATTATGCATCACTACTAGGAATAGTATATTTCTTTTGTAGAAAACCTTCAGGTTTTACCAACCAGGTGCTGGATTCTGCACCTGGCATGGGGCAATGCTGGATGTAGGTTCAAACTGAGCAATGAGATGCTGGAATGCAGTGCCAGGAAAGGCACCTGGTCCCTGGCAAGTTGAACATGAGCCAGGAGTGCCCTGGCAGCCAGGAGGGCCAGCCCTGTCCTGGGGGGCATCAGGCACAGCATGGCCAGCTGGGCAAGGGAGGGATTGTCCTGCTCTGCTCTGGGCTGGGGCAGCCTCACCTTGAATATTGCACTTTAGGGTGCCACAGTAGAAGAAAGATAGGAAGCTAATACAGACTGTCCAAAAAAGACTGATGGTGATGTGAAGGGCCTTCAGAGGAGGCTGTATGAACAGGGGCTGAGGTCACTTGGTGTGTTCATTCTGGAGGAGATTGAGGGGAGACCTCATTGCAGTCTGTAACTTTCCTCATGAGCGGGAGAGAAGGGGCAAGCACTGATCTCTTCTCTCTGGTGACCACTGCCAGCACCCAAGGGAATGAAGCTGAGTTAGGGGAATTTTAGATTGGGTATTAAGAAAAGATTCTTCACCCAACCAGAAGGTGGTTGGGCACTGGAACAAGCAAGGGGTCACAGCACCAAGTCTGATGGAGCTCAAGAAGCATTTGGGCAATGCTCTCAGGCACTTGGTGTGACTCTTGGGGATGGTGCTGTGCAGGGCCAGGAACTGCACCTTTCAACTCAGCTCATTCTGTGGTTCTGTGAAAAGTATCTCTCCTTTTCTATAAATTAATTCATTTACATGAATATCTAACACATACAGAATTACAGTTCTTGAAATTATTGAATAACTGAAGTTATGAAAGCACACTGAAATAATGCCATGCTTTAGGTATTTAGTTCAACCAAGTATTTAAATAGTTATAAATGACCCACATGAAGGCAAAAAATTACATGTTCTACTGTGGACTTTTGAAAAGGAAATTTTGCAGGCTTTCTTCTTAATAACAAACTAAAATTGTAAATGAGAATGACTGTTCTTTATTTTCCTGTGTCCATTTTTGTGCCCTATCAACTACGTTTTTCCTAGTGGTAAAATGGAAAATTTTCTTGCAACCAAAAAGGGAAGTTATTGATTTTCAATACTTAATCATGACATCATGGCTTTGGAAATGTTCCTACATTAAATAAAACAAGACAAAGAAATTCAGTGTTGGAATAAAACATTCAAAATTCAACTGCAAACCCCCCTAATACATACTGAAGGAATTTATGCATATGGCATTTTTGCTAGACTTTAATGCTTATAACAAGGAAGAACATAACACAAAAAAAGAAATATGGCTGCCATTAAAAATCAGAAAAGTAAAAAGTGCATGTCTTAGATTTTTAAGGCTACATAATTATCACTTCTGAAATATTTGATAGGTTTTATAATCTGCTAACTTCCTATGGTTCTGTACACAAATAAAAATTATGGAAAATAGAAATGATTAAAAATAATACTTACAACAACCTAAGTGATTTCAATCCATCAAAAGTCCGTGCAGGAATACATCTTAGGCGGTTGTAACTAAGAATTCTGAAAATAAACAAAATGCTGTCAGCAAGTGAATCAGTTGTTCAGTAAACTATGCAGAGCATGACCAAAATCAGCTTTTGCACACATAGCTAGTTAGGAAAAAAGTTATTTTACAGCCTCCAAACCAAGCAAGTTTTAATGTCAACTAAACACCCTTTCTTTCCAAGACAAAAAACCCCATGTAATGCTTCCAAAGAGTCACTGTTACATGTTTAAACTTACAAGGTGAGCAGCTGAGTCATGTTGCTGAAGCTCTGATTAGAAAGAGTGCTGATTCTGTTGTTACTTAAATCTCTAAAAAATAAATTCAGAAATTCAGACCTTAAAATCACTGCCCCAGTCCCAAAACACTGTAAGTTAAACAGACACACTTTCATTAGTAGAAGTATTATTATCATTGATATAACTATTTAAAGGAGCACCTGTTTTTATTTTCACATGCCATATACAAGCCCAGCAAGTGTTTAGCTTGATGAATAAAAAGCATTTCCATTTCAACACAGATGAAAAAGCAGTGCAATGCATTCGAATACAATAGCAATGCTCATCATGCTACCAAGTTAATAATGCAATCCTTCATGAACTCAAGCACAAAAATGAAAGTAATGTTTTAAAGTGGAAGTCATTCTAGTCATGTCCCTCATGACACCTAAGTAAATATCATTTAATACTCTACTTAACACTTACATGATGAAGACATCAAAGCCCAGAGCTATTATTATAAAGAATTTAGATTTACAGTAAAAGCCTTCATGTCTTTTTTGTTCAAAATTCTAATGAATAAAATCTTAAACACAATTATGATGGAAGCTGTAGTGGTATGCTGGTAGCTCCAAAGATGCTGCATTAAATGTGAATACTGTCTGTTCTTTATTCTCATATTGTGCTTTATTTCTCATTGTGTCAGTATTTCAGTATTGTTTCATGCATCTCGTGGTGAAATACTGCCTTTTTTTTTTTTTTGAGGGAACCTTGACAAATTAACTTAAGAGCACTGTTGAGTAGCTATGCAATATACATATACCCCCACCTGAAATTTTCATGAAAGCATTAAAGATGACTGACTCATAATAAACATATTAGGCAACTAGAACAGAGAAATACATTCAAAAGAGAAAGATAAAAACAAACCACTTTCTTTGTTAATACGGAACTCAGGAGACTTGTATGTAATTCTTTTCTTGACCACAGGACTATGTACAGTGGTTTCTTTTTCCAAACACAGCTGAGGAACATTCTCAACTACATAACAGCAGTATGAGTAAAGGTACAGAAGACTTTAAAATAATGTACCCTGCAGGTCTCATAAATGGAGACTGTTAATACTCATCTGCAATTCATCAATTCATAACTGCCCTAAACTATTCACAAAGACTTCTTACAATGTCTACACAGTCTACAGGACAGACTTGAAAATATTGCTAGGGTTTTTTTCATGATATTATTTGAAACATACAAAAAGTTTTGAAAGTATGGGTTTTAAAAAATTTGTGACTGTGACTTCTTTTGTCTAACATGAGGTAAATAAAGGAAATTAAGTCCTTGTTTTTGAATTGCGTTAAACCCAGTGAAAAAAGAAATTTAAGGGATTCTGTTTCTCCCCTCACTTTTAATTCTGATTATAATGAAACCACAAACTGCTTTCAGAATGTAACACAGTTCAGCCTCAGCTGGTATAAATTTTTATAGCCCTAACAAAGACCATGGAATTACAGCTGGAATTACAGGCTTTTACATCTATAGTCTTCCTGTTTCTCCTCACTGTACACTTAAAAGGTCTAGAAATCATATTCAAATCATCCATGAGGTAGAGGTAATAACTTTAGAGCAACTAGAATTTTGCCTAAAATCACATAGTGAGTCAGCAATAGATCTGGCAGCAAGGCATTTTAGACAAGCTCTCCCCTCAGGTCATGAAAACCATGTACTGTGGGAGAAACAATTACCATGACTTTAAAGGTCTTATGTCTCTTTTGAGGTCAATTATAATTTTTGCTCTGTTATTTTGTGATGTAATCAATGGAATAAATACCCATGCTCATAAAAAGAGACTGAGTATATTACATGTAGGATGTGATATGTAGAATAAAATATCCTCAGTTATAAAAATGGTTGGGTATCTTCTGAAAGATATGATATATTTTACAGGCTTTTTCTTAATAAATGCAGGTATAATTGAGTAAGGTATTTTGTTTTGCTTTTACTTCCGGTAGAGAATGCTGCTTTAAACTACTTACATGAGTGTCAAATGCTTGTAGTTGGAAAGCTCTTTTGGAACTAGGGTAAACTGATTTCCATCCAAATAACTAAATCAGGAAAATAAAACAAAGAACATTATATATTTCATTAAAATACGAGCATCTTCATCCACTAATGTCAGAATCCAACAGTAAAGTTAATAACAAATGAATGCATACTCTTCCATTTTAAAAGAAAACTTGCTTCCAAATTTTGGTTTTTAGAGATACAACTGAGGATTTGTAGCCTAAGATCCAAATGCTACTGTATTAAGTAACCCAATAAAAAAATATCTCTTGTATTATAGTTTCTATTATTTCAAAATGACTCTGCAAAATGAGGTCTTTATCATCTCCATTTCCCAGACACCTACAGAGGAAAGGTAAATCTGATTTCCACAAATCACATTAAGTGTGGATTTTAAGCTCTCATAAAAAGAAACAGACTCTGGCATTGCACAGGTAGTCCTTTACACTGCAAACAGCAAGGTCTGGTTTTATCTCTAGCAGCCAATTCACTGTCATGCCTGTGGTTCAGGTCACCTTTCCTAATTTATCCCTGTAAATTTCATGATACATCAGTACACCACGCCACAGTGCTATTCCTGTGAAGTATGTTAGTGACTGGAGACAGTAATCAATTACCCTTCACTAGAAAAGTTAGATTTTTTTTTTCCCCTCTCAGTAGATTCACAGCTCCTGTATTATATTGCTCACACTTCTTCCATGCTCATAATTCTCAATAAGAGACCTTCTCATCCTTAGAGTTCATGGGTTCAGAGCTATCAAACTGCACTGGCACTGGCGTTACAGGCAGAGGAAGGTAACAAGCCTTCCCTAAAAAGCTTCCAGTGTGCAGCCAGACATGACAAAGTACAAGTGGAGGGGTTCTTCATGAAACCAGGGCAAGTAGTTCAGAGATTATAGGAAGTGCTGAATTTACCTGATGGTTTGAAATGAAGCAGATACTGGCAAGAAGATTAAAGGTGTTTGGTTTCTCAGCTGGGGAAAATGACTTTGCTGCTGGCGCTATTACTTATGTTTCCTGGAACCCAAGTGGAAACTACACCTTCATTATCCCTATACAGAGAAGATATTTTTGCCATCCTTGCAACATGCCTGAGCTAAGAGCAGTCTTTGATAGATACATTTTTAGTTTTATTTTGAGCTTAATATCTTTACGTATGCTGTAGCATCTTTGGAAACTTCAGTCTTGACTAAATGGATGAGCTGAAACACAGTTAAATGTCACAAGAACAAATATCTTCATCTAATCAAAAGGCTGTCTTTCTTTCTTCCTTTTTTTTTTTTTTTGTTTTTGTTTGCACCATGACTTTATAGGGCTGCTTGCCAAATCCAAAATGTGTCTTGACAAACTTTATGCTTACACTATGGTAATGATGGGGAATAGAGCATGGGCTTTTGTAATTAATTATTAAAAAAAAAACAACACAGCTTTTAAAATTTTTGAAGAAGTAAGTATTCTGAGGATATTCTTTTATCAACAGATACATTAGGTTATGTTACTAGGCTTCATTAGAACTGAAGTACTACAAGTATCCACTTGCCTGATAAAAATTTCTTCCTTGTTCAAATGAAGCAACTATTAAGATATTTTATAAAATACATGAAGAGTATGTCTTAGAAGAGCCATGCATGCTAATAAGCAAGAATAATCAATCAGTGTGCAACTGTTAACAGGAACCATCTCAAATATTCTTTTGAAAAAATATGCTGAATTGCATGCTTAGACACTAAAGCATACAAAATTGGAAACAAATGAATTTTCAGTCACAGGGGTCCACTTGCAATTCCGAAAGCATCTCTCTTTAGCTGCTTTGCTTTACATTGCATTGATGAACTTATATTGCCAAATTGTATTTATACCAAACTGTATTCAAGAAAGTAATCTTCTTCTTGAGGGAAAAAAAAAAACAAAAAACCACCAAAGTCAAAACATAATGAAGTCGCAGATTTATATACCTGTACTTGTGTGCGGATTTGAGATCTTAATAATTTCAATTTATCAACGGTTAAAGACTTTTAGATGCTACTAAGCACCAGACTAATGGTGGGCATCTCAGAATCTTGTATATCATACCAAACCATAAAACAGTAGAATTTTGAAGTTTCTTATGAAACATAGTTATGATGATTTCTGGAATAGCACTACATTAACCACCCATTATGAAACATTATTAAATACCTGCCATATGTAACACAAACACACATTTTTCTTCCTGCAAATAATTTCTATTTCTTTCAATATTATGACCTATTTGATCAAGAATCAAAACAAAGTAATATCTAGATTTTTACGTTCCTATTTTCCCTTTCATAATTCATAAAAGTTTGCTTGTATGGTCTTATGAATAGCTTATTCAGTTAATATCTTCACACAATACCTAGGCTAGCAAGCTCTTTTTTATATCTATGTTACTGTCCACCTGCATATTCTAATAGTATCTTTCATAAAATGCAATCTTAACAATTTTTCTCATAGAAAAAATGTTTCCATAGGTTGATAAATTAGCCCAGATTTTATAAAACTGCCTATGTGAAAAAGGCGACATTCTATTAAAACCAGTATTTTTTGCAATATCACTAAGCTATCATAATCTCTGCATCATAGAATATCCTCAGCTGGAAGGATCACAGAATCATTGCAGGGGACCTCTGAAAATCATGCAGTCCAAACCCCCGGGCAAGGCAGGGTTACCTAGTGCAGGTCACACAGGAACACATCCAGGTGGATTTTGAATGTCTTCAGAGAAGACTCCACAACCTCCCTGGGCACCCTTTTCCAATGCTCTGGCACTCTCAATGTAAAGAAGTTCTTCCTCATGTTGAGGTGCAGCTTCTTGTGGCTTAGTTTATGGCCATTAGTCCTTGTCCTGTTGCTGGGCACCATCCTGTTGACACCAGCCTTTGAGATATTTGTATCTACTGATGGGATCCCTTCTCAGTGTTCTCAGACTAACCAGGCCAAGCTCCCACGGTCCCTCCTCACCTGAGGAGAGATTCTCAGCCCCTCATCACCTTTATTGCCTCCACTGGACCCTCCCCAGTCACTCCTTATCTTTCTTGAACTGTAGAGACCAGAATTGAACACAATACTCTGGAACTGGCTTCACAAGGGTTGAACAGTGAAGGAAGATCACTTCCTTTGACCTGCTGGTTACACTTTTCCCTAATGCTCCTCAGGATGGAATCCAAGTCCTGGCTCTGCTCAGGACAGCCCCTAGAGTAACACCACGTGCCTGAGAGCATTGTCCAAACACTTCTTGGACTCCAGTAGACTTGGTGCTGTGACCACTGCTCTGGGGAGCCTGCTCCAATGTCTGACCACCCTCTGAAGAAGAATCTTTTTTTGGCATAATTTAACTTTACACTGATATGAAAGTGACTGGTTAGTGGTTACCAGAGTCAACCCTCTTGCTCTTGTCAAAAACTGGGACATTTGCCAGCTTCCAGTTTCCTGGGACCTCTCTAGATTACCAAGAACAGACAGAAATCATTGAGAGAGGCCTTGTCATGGCATCAGCCATCTCTTTGAGTATTTATGGATTAATTTCATCAGGCCCCATAGACTTAGAGTTTGGGGTTGGCTGGGTGTTAATCACTCTCACAGTCACGGTCCTTCAGCTCAGGGCACTGGGACCCTCAGAGCTGATCACTGGTAGTGAAGGTGTAAGTGAAGAAAGCATGAAACATCTCTGCTTTGTCTATGTCCCTGCTTGTGAGGAGACCATATTCACTGAAAAATGGACCTGTGTTATTTCTGGGCTGCCTTTTGCTATTTAGATATTTTTAAAAGCTCTTTCTATTGTCCCCAGCAGTACTGGCCAGCTTCATCTCTATTCAGGCCAATTTTCTTCCTACAGTGAAAAGAAGCACCTCTATATTCCTCCCATGTCACCCACTGGATGTACACTTTTTATTTTTCCCTTAGTTCCAGAGGATCCCTGCGTAGCTGAGCTGGCCTTCTGCCCCACCTGCTTGGCTTCTGACATTTTCTAAATGCTTGCTCTTTAGCTCTTAACAGGTAGGTGGTACTTAAAAAGTGTCCAGCACTGATGCACCTCAGTACCTTCCAAAGCATATAAAATCTGAGAGTGATTACAATTTTATACACACATATTTTTAAAGCTTTTCAGCAACAGATAGTTCTAAGAATGGTTTGGGACTTACAAAGCATTGTTAATTCAAACTTAACCTCCAGTTTCTCAAGATAATGTGAAAAACTTTATAAAGCAGTGGATTAACGAATTTCAACTCATCTACTAAATCCAATTCTTCATTTTCTTTTCCCCTCATTCTTGACACTGACAATAAAAATCTGACATTAATTTTCATGAAAGTGAAAAAAAGCATGCCACTTACAGTTCAGTCACATCTTTTGGGATGCCTTTAGGCAAAGCTTTTAGACCTTTGTTGCTGCAGCGAACTACTGTGTCCAGACAAGTACATTCTGCAGGGCAGCGGGCCAGGGGAGAACAGCTATTGTCATCATTTCCTGGTTAATAAAAGCAAACAGATGCTAAGATTGCTAATTAATGTCTCCTCAGTATTACCAATAAGAGCCCACCTGGACTTTCTTCAAGACAACCTGATATTTCAGCATTATTATATTTCAAGGTAAGGAAAAAAATTTAGATCAGCTATGTAAACCATCATTCCAAGAACTTCCATTTCAGGTGGTGCTTTACTTAGTACAATGCTGTTTTACTAAGTAAGAATGCTATTATATGGAAAAAACTCATTAAAGAAAAAATAAATCCTGAAATGAAAGACAATAAACTCAAAAAAGTATTAAAAACAGCCTCTTTAAAAAAAATATACAGCCTTGAAAACTGACAAACCAGTAATGCAGTAAATGGAAGTGTGTGTGAGAAATGCAAGATAGCAGCATTTCTTTTAATTAAGAGTTAATGAAGCCACAAGTTATAACATGTCACGCTATTTGATCAAGTTACCTGAAAGTGTGCTTGATTCAAGCCTTGGTGTTTGAAAATATTCTCATCTGTACACCAACATTTGATCAATTTTTTGGATACTATTTCTAAATTATTAATTACAGTACTGAAGATAGGCAAGGAAAACTTTTGAAGGCATATGTACAACAGCCCATGCTTGCTGATCATCCAAAATCGGGTGGAAAATTTTTAAACTGACATAGAAACTGAGCACGAAGGGCTTTAAAGTGCAATACTTTGGGATCTATAGGATTCATACAGCTATCTATATGAAAGCTGAAATTATAAAAGGTTCAAAAAATAATTTCCTTACCATCATCACATGTAAAATCCTGAATTGCTACATCCTGGATGGGAATCTCCTTGAGGAAGTAGGGTTTCTGGCAGCGAGGGTTCCCTGTCACAATGCGTTTCTTCCGTAGCCAGTCTCCAAGCCATGCCAGGTGGCAGTTGCAGTTGAAGGGATTGGCCAAGAGGTTTCTGGGAACCACAGGAAAGTTTATCTCAGATGACACCATCCTTTCATCCTAAGGATTCTACTTCTATTTTCAAAAAAACTTACTTTAAGCACTGTTCTTCAAACAATAATGTGTGTAAACCATAGGTGAAAGGTATAATTCAGGCTCTGTGTGGTGAATCTTGATATAACTTGTTTAGAAAGAATTTAAAACTGTCCAAGACCTGACTTCCTGTCAAGACACTCTGTACCAATAATGCAATAATTCCATATAGAGATGGAGGCTGATTACTTTACATTATTAGCTTTAACCTGACAACAGGCATTCCATTAATTTATCATCTCAAGATTTCCATCTTTTATTTGCTCCAGAGAATAAATTTCCTTTCTGAAGTGACAGCTAAGCTGATTACATGCCAGTTACAAAAATGAATTTACTTCTAAAACCCTCAGTACTTTTGGCATCTCATTATTTCAGCACAAACATATTGACAATTCCATTATTTATAAACATGTCATCCTTAATACGCAAAATTAGTAACTGGGTGCAAAGTGTCACTTCTCTTGTAAAAGAGGGGATTAAGTATTTTTCTGAATGATGCTACCTACAACCAGCGCTTCTTCATGAAACTGAGTGGCCCCTTTGCTTACTCTTTTAAATTCCCTTAAATCACAAAATATTTAAATTTAAAAAAGAATGCTTCTTTTTATAGGAAATGAGACTGAAGCTTCCTTATAAAACACATATAAATTAAGATTCTCAGCAGGCCAAGGAAATTGAAGATAGCAATTGGGTGGCACAGGGTCGAAGGACAGACAGACAACATCTAACCAGCTGTGTTTGTGTGCTGCTTACCCAAAATGTGGATTTCTACCCTGCTTTAGGTTAGTGGGCTTCCATGAGAGGTGTGAGCAGGATGTTTTTCCCTCATTCTTAGACTCTTATGGAAACCAGTCTAATGCTGTATCAAAGAGCACCATGAAAATATACTCTTCATGGGCCCAAAATGGTCTAGAAAAGAGAATTTCTCAAAACTGCCTCTATGAAATGCTTTTATCCCTGAACTTTACTGAGTGGTGTGAAATCAAAGTTAAGAGGGAAATGCCCCCCAAAGGTCAGAGATGTAAATGTGGTGGCGGTAAAAGATGAGCGTGACTCACAGCGTGGAGAGCGAATGCAGCGTGTCGAAGGAGCCGGGTGCCACGGTGGTGATCTGGTTGTCATACAGCGAGAGCAGGCGGACAGAGCTCAGCCCTGTGAAGCTGTCATTTCCCACACAGCTCACCCTGTTGCTCCTCAGCATCCTGAGAAAGAAGGATCAGCATTTTTCAGCTTAGCCTGGGCAGCGACCAGGGCTGAAATAGCTGCTGGAGTGGCCAAGAGGCGTGACCACAAAGGGGCTGCTGCCAGTGAAGGGACCACCAGTGCAGTGACCCCTGTGCTGCCTGTCACCTCAGTCTCTTCACCTCACTGAAGAGACTGAGTGCAGTGTGTGTGGTGCAGGCTGGAAGACAGAGGTGGGTGGGTGGGAAGCTTTCAGAGAGGCAAGGGGTGTTTCATGGAATCACAGAATGGGTAAGGTTGGAAAGGACCACTGGAGATCATCTGTTACAACCCTGCTCAAGCAGGGTGCCTTAGAGCTTTTCCATAGAGTTACTCAGGATTGTGTCCAGATGGCTTCTGAGTACCTCCAGATGAGACCCCACAACCTCTTTGGGTAACCTGCTCCAGTTTCCCCTAAGTGTTCAGGGTTTTTTTCTTTTTCTTTCATACCAGCAGCAGTAACTATGAATTTTTAATTGACTAGAAATGAGACTGATTGAAATTCCCCAAATCAAAAAAACACAGCAGTCCTCTCTTCATGTTTCGAAGGACAGGGACTCCAGAACTGCTCTTTATATAGAGTAGAGGCTTGTACCAGCTTACCTCCTCTTGAGGTCCCTTTCACTTCTTTTTTCTTAGGACAGATTCTAGAAACCACTTCTACTGCATTCATAAGCATCTCATTCAAATGAAATCAGCATTCTTCCTCAGCATATCACAGTACACATTTCAGAATACTAAGCTATTCTAAAATCTATCAAATTTCTCTAAAACTTAAGAGCTTTGAAGTCTGTTGTTCTCCTCTCTGTCCACCAAAAGATGGAAATTTCCCCCCTTGCTCTTGTCTAGGACTAGCTGCTTTTAACAATTTTAGCAGCTTTAATTGCAAGGTTAGAAACTGTAGACATGATTTATTTAAAATACCTAATGTCTATGAACAGCTGAAACCCCAAAGACTATTTAATCTTGGCTCTGGTCTGCAGATCAGAAGGACAGGCTCTCTGAAGAAGGCCAAGATGCTGTAGATTGTATAAACATCTTTCTGAGTGGAAAGAACTAAACTGCTTCATGGAAAGAATGAAATGAGTTCAAGCTATAGTGCTTTTAATCTTGCCTTCACTGTTGAAATGACAAAAAAATTACTTAGGAGAGAATCATTTCCCACATTTCAATACACACCAGAACAATTTCTTCCTCCAGCAAAATTCCCAGTAATGGTTGAGATGAAATGAATCAGACTCCATTACGTAAAATGTGTAATTCCCATGCAAAATTCTGTTACTTTGATGATTATTCCCATTTCCATTTCTGAAGCTGGATGTTTACCCATTCTCAACTGCTTCATTGCTTTAGAGGACCCAGTATACCCATAATTAATAACTAATAAATTAGTATAACGTATAGCTTCTAGTAAAATAGGAATAAAACCAAAATATGCTCGAATAATCCATAGTTAATTCTCCAAAATTATTTTTTTAGAACAGATACAGTATTTTTTTCAAAAATACCTGTGAGAAAAGGAGAATAAAAACACACAAATAAATTTACTTACAGTGTTTTGAGACTTTCTAGTCCTTTGAACATTTTGTGTTGAACACTTTCCAAGCGATTGCTTGTGAGCAATAGTTCATTCACACCAGAGGCTCCATCAAATGCTCCTTCTTCTATATCTGTAATCTTGTTATTGCTCAGGTTTCTATTACACATTAACACAAACAGACAAGAACTGAGGGGATTTTCTTTTGTAAGTGTCCTAAATTAACTGTTAAATGCTGCAGTCTGAATAAATTCCAAGAAAGACTTAGAATCTTAGTCTTCCACTAAGCTTGGAAAAGAGCTCCGAAATCATCAAATGTAATCTTGATGCAAATAGCCAAGTTGTTGTGTAAAAGAACAAAATATAAATACATCATTTGACTTCAAACAAGTAAAAAAAATTCAATGCCCTTCTAATTAAGGAAGCAAAGATTTTTAAAGTAATCTTTGGAAGATGGTTTTAAAATAATTGCAATAACCCAAACTATGCTGCTGCCACATAAGAACATATTTTCCTAATTTTGAATCTCATCAGTAACTATGTTTTTTCAGGTCTCCAGCCTTTATAGCATTTTTAGATGAATTAACAACAAAATTATACTGTATGAGTACAGCATGGCTAACCTCTGATTTATTGTATCTTGATAGAAAAATATAAGAAAACAGTATAAACAGCAACATATGTAAAGGAAATGTGTGAATATAAACAGTACACGAAATGTTAATAATTTATGACATTAGTTAGAGAGGAGGGTTTAGAAGCAAGATAATTGCATGTATCGGCAATTTGCCTTCAAAGTGGATCAAAATGTGAGGAAAATGACCTAAAATGTTGCCAAAATACTTAGTGTTTACAATTTTAGTTGGAATATGGAAATTGCATCCCAAATGTGTAGTATCTGTACTATATAGACACAAAAGTAAACATATGCAACAGCACATATTTCTTAAATATTTTTCATATTAGTGCCCTTTTGTTTTGTTTGTTTCATATAATTATTTACACATATTACAGAAGAACATAGCTACACATTAAATAGTGTTATAATACACTGCTGATTTTTAAAAAGGTCTTAAAAACACTCTGAGACAAAGTGAATGGAAGTAAAGCTAAAGACTATTTGATGGAATTAATGGTGTTGGGAAGAAAATCAAACATTATTTGGTGCAATTTCTAGAATGGTGTTCAGTTCATTCACAATGAGAAATATAATATTTGTTAGGAAAAAAAACCCAGGAAGTTGTGGCTTAATCTTTAGTGCTGGCTTCTCTCTCTAGACTAGCTGAAATGTAACCTACACCTTGCCTGTGATGAAGTATAAAACCAAGTCATCAGTTAGGTGGGATAGGACCTTTAATATCATCAAGTCCAAGCATCTAATCCAGTACTGCAAAGTCCATTACAAAAATGTATCCATAAGTATTTTGAATTTCTCCAGGGGTGGCAACACCACCACTTCCCTGGGTGACCTGTTCCACTGTTTGACAGTTTGGAGAAACCAAACTAAACCTCCTCTGCTGCGATTTGACATCATTTCCTCTCATCTTGTCACTTGTCACCTGGGAAAAAAGGACAATCCTCACCTCACTGCAACCTCCTTTCAGATACGTGTGAAGACTGATAAGGTCCCCAGTGAACTTCCATTTCTCCACACTAAGCAACCCATTTCCTGAGCTGCTCCTCATCACACTTGGGCTCCATACCCTCCAGCAGCTTTGTTACCCTTCTCTGGACTCTTTCCAGCACCTCAGTGTCATTTTCATAGACAGGAATCCAAAACTGAACAAACTACTCGAGATGTGCCCTCCCCAATGGCAAGCACTGAGGAACAATCACTGCCCTGGTCCCACTGGCCACACTATTGCTGGTACAGGCCAGGTACCATTTGTCTTCTTGCCACCTAGGCACATGCTGATTCCTGTTCATCTGGTTGTTGACCCATCCCCAGGTCCTTTTCTGCTGGGCAGCTTTCCAGCCACTCTTCCCCAAGTCTGAGCACTGCCTGGGGATGTTATGTCAGTGTAGGACCTGGCACTTGGACTTGCTGAATCCCATACCATTGGCCTTAGCCCATCTATCCAGCCAGTCCAGATCCCTCTGCAGAGCCTACCTACCCTCCAGCAGATCTACACTCCCACCCAACATGGTGTCATTTGCAAACTTGTGGAGAGTGAATTTAATCCTCTCATCCAGATAATCAACACATGTATTAAATATAACTCATACTGAGCCCTAGGGAACACCACTTGTGACTGTCTGCCAACTGGATTTAACTTCATCCACCACCCTCTGGGCCCAGCCATCCAGCCAATCTTTTACCCAGTGAAGTATATGTCTATCCAAGCCATGAACAGCCAGTTAAACCAAGAGAATGCTGTGGGAAATGGTGTCAAAGGCTTAACTAAAGTCTAAGTATACAACATCCACAATTACCGCTTTCATTTAGTTTCACAGTGGAGCTGTTCAGTCTGCAAGGTGCTGTGCAAGACTGGAAGCAAGGAACTCATTATTTTTAATCTCAGATGGCTTGTCCATGTCAAGCCCTCAGTTTCCTAAAACCCTTTTTGTTCTTGGTGTAACATGGATACTACTTCACCCACTTCACACAGATATTTTAAAGATTAATGTTGCATAGCTAATCAATGTTGCAGTGCATACACATGCTTTATTACTGATGAAGCATCAAATCAATGAAACATTTAGGCCTCAATTTTTCAACGTCATCTGTGCAGAAAGATCTTTGCCCCTATTTTGAACCTGCAGAAGAAATATGAGCTTCACAGAAATATAGAATTCACTCATATTGCAACATCAGTACTTCCTTCCAGTGAGGCTTAGGCAGTCACTGTATTATTCTCTCAGTGGAAGAATGTTGCAATAACTGATAAGTGTATTGGGAAGTTATGGAGCAGTATTATTAAAAAAAGCTAACTCTTCATTAATATTTTTTTCATTTTTTTCCCTTTTCAAATAACCAGATTTTAAAGCCATTGGGAGTTCCAACAGATAGCTACACCAAGACTGATTAATATTCATCCATTTTTTTCCCTTTTCTCTTGAACATCTCCTCAACTTAAAAGAAATATTGTTAAATATGAAGATCTGATATATGTATTAATGTGTGTGTATGTATGTGCATGTATGACACATCAAGCAGTTTATTTATTTCATAGAATCCTGCAATCATAGAATGTCTTGGGTTGGAAAAGACCTTAAATATTATCTAGTTCCAATTCCTCTGCTGTAGGCAGGGACAACTTTCACTATATATTGATGAGGACATTAAATACAGGTCCTTAAGGGACACCATTTGTCATTGATGTCTTTGGGACTCTTGAGCCACTGACCATTACCCTCTGGATGCTGCTGTTCAAATAATTTCTTATCCACCTAAGTCCACCCACCTAATCCATCTCTCCCCAGTTTAGAGAGAAGGATGCTGCAGGGGCCCATGTCAAAGGCTTTACAGAAGTGATGACAAATGACATCTGCAGCCCTTCCCTTGTCCACTGATGGTTCATATTGATACTTGACATTTCCAAAGTACACTGTAGCTGTAAAAAGTGCTAAGCTGAGATTCTTGAAGATTGAGGAAAACAGGGTATCTACTGCATAGCACCAGAACACTGCTGTGCCTGACATTGCTACATTCGTTTTCGAAGTATTGCAGCCCAATTCAAAGTGGAAAGGTGTACTCCAGTAGAGAGGGCAAAGGCAAGTTCATTTTACATTGTTGGGGTTTTAAAAATATATTAATCAAATAAATCAGTAATAAATATTTAACTAATTGTGATCACACCAGCAAGGATCTGGTTAAGGCTAACAATAGTTGAAGCAATACTATTGCTTCCTTAAGATTTTGATCACTAATACTGATCTGTTATAAATGGTAGTCACTAGGTGACTACTAATCTGTTTTTACTTGCATTCTTCTTCACTACTATTTATGTTTGGTTTAATCCTGAAATGATTGAGCACAGATTCACAAAGTCTAACTAAATTATTTACCTTCAAATGTGTCTTTTATATAAGCTAAAGAAAAGCTTCTCATAGTCTTATTTTTAGCAACACTTGCAATTGGTAAGATTATAAACTACTCTTAGCACATTAACTGTTAACATGGACTTACATGGATGACCTATCAAACCACTTTTCTCACTCATTTAAATTTTGATATTCCCCTCACCTAATGACCGTTTAATGAAGCCCAGAGTCAATGGCATGTCCTTAATGTGCTGAAAGAGGCAAAATTGTCTGGTCAGAGAGTAATACAGGAAGTTACAAAAGATTACTGGAATCTTTTCTAAGCAGCTTATACTGTGAGCTCCCTGCTGTGGCTGCATAAGAGACCAGCTGGCTGGATGCTGCTGGGAAGGTGCTGCTGGAGCTATACACCATGGGAAGTGGCTGCTGGCAGTGCCAAGCCCCACACAGGAGAGCTGCCAACTCTGACCTACCTCAGGGATTAATTTAAACCCATTCTTGATTTTTGATTGGAATAAACTGAATCTTTTGTAGATTAGAACCAAGAAAGGTGGAGAGTCACAGCAAGGAGCTAATACACTATCTGAACAGACAAGGTCATTGAATTTGCACTTACATTTTACGCAGCTGAGGAAGTTTCTTAAAGATTCCAGTAGCTTCCAGGACTGAAAATTCATTGTTATTTAGTCTCCTAAAAAAAAATTACATCAATGTCAGACAAAAATTATTCAGGGATTGATACAGAATGTTCCACATTGTGTGAATTTTTCAGTCTTGTTACCCTGAACATCTGATATTTCACTGGTAGCTGCAGAACAATTCCTTATACAGTGACATTTCTAATTTTGATAATTCCTGTGAATGAACATTCTCATTCCTGGGAATGAACATTCTCATTAGTTAAACTTAGGCATACATAAGACATTTTCAAAACCTGATCACAAAAGTTTACACAGCTAAAGCTGAAAAGGAATATAAGATGATGTTTTTAATTTTTTAAACAAAAACGTAACTAAGGGAGGATTCCATGGAAACTTATAAATAAAAGTCTTTAGAAGGACATATAAACCACTGAAGATTAGTCTTCTGTTCTTTAAAGGATATCAGGTAGAGTCTGCCAGACATCTGGAGGTACTCACAGAACACTATTTACAAGAATGAAAGAATTACTCTTCTTTTGAATAGGGAATGAAACCCACCACATAGCTCTTCCCATGAATTTAAAAACACTTCCCTCACCATGATTTATCTTCATACCACTACAGCTGGCACACATACATTGCTTAAGGCAGCATTAAATGCTGACTTGGAACCCTGTAAGAAGGTATGCAACGAGAGACAAATACTAGCTGGGCATTTCTCTTTCCTGCACAGGTATCAAGGCTTACAGTACAGAATGCCTTTAACAGCAGCTAGGTTAGGGGACCATCTACATTTCAAACAATACTTGCATTGACCCAGAACTCCCTATTTCCTCTCTTGGAATGAAAACGGAAATTATGAGTCTCAGATCCTTTATATGCTCTAATAGAGCCATTTTATTAAGGAAGGGAGTCTGTCCAGCCTTTCTTTAGAAATCTTAAATAGGAAGGAGAAGATACGACTGACAAGATCACTGTGAAATGAAATTCAGCACAATTCTAAACCCAGAATGCTTTTCAGAATTGCCTTATTGCAAGACAAGTTTAAAAAGAAAAAAAACCCTTGGAAATTAAAGAAAGCTGTTTGTTCATCCTTCCCTTCTGTTCATTCTCATTGATAGCCAGAAGGGAAATGAAGGTTGTAAATCTGAAGGTATGGTTGCACAATAGTTTGGTTCAACATGGAACCAATCTGAAAGAAGATGGAAGTTTTTTGGATATACACAAAACATTCGTATACCACACTAAACTACAAGGAACATGAATTTCTGAAGATGCTATCATCTCTAAAAATCAGACTTATTGTGATTTTCAGGGGGACCATATAAAATACTCTTGCACACTGTAAATTAGTAAAGTTATTTCTTCTCGAAACAGACTTTTCTTTACCCTATCTATCGACAAAAGAACCACTGATCATTCTATAAATGCTGACATCTTCAAATACTTTTCAAGTGCTATACCATCTAGAATGACTTGATAATGAAAATATTAACTGATTTTAATAATACTTACTTGCTCTACTGCAAACATTTCTAACCTCACCGAAAAATGCAAATGATTTGATAATTTATCCTTTGCAACAAACTTTTACCTATTAGAGGTAATTTACTTTGTCTCTCCCTCAAGTTTCTTTCACACAAATGCCTTCAACCCTTCCAGTCTTCTTTTCTATGATTCTTGTTCTCCTTGAATTTTTTTTCTGAGCAATTATATCCATCTTGAGAAATGAAGTCTTGAACACAGTATTCCAGCTGATCCTTTACTATTGCTATGCACAGTACAATAATTATTTCCTACAGTTTACATTTTACATCTTATACATATATCCTGAAATGAAATTTGCATTAGTGCCCAATAGCACTCCTTCATCTTTAATATGTATGATAACCAGATTCTTTTTTCTTGACCTATTTGCTGTTTATGCCTCAGTCTTGTACTTCTGGTGCTAAATAGTTCTATCCAATTTCATACGTAGACTTTTAATTTTATTTTATTTTAATTGTATTTATTTAATTTAAATTAGTCTACACACAATGGGAACAAAATTATTACAGATAACTGGAAATTTTACAGATGTGAGATGAGATCTCCATGATGACATCTCCATTCAGTATCTTAATATTATTTTTTGAGCCCAGTGCTCTTCATTGGTAAAGACAGCAACTGTAGTTATTACCCATCAATCACTAGATCAAGAAAATGATCTTAAAATTACTTTTACCTGGTTTATTAAAATAAAGTACTGAAATATCATTCTTAAAATCAAAAGTAAACAGAAGCATTTGATCTTAGTATCTACATATTCTTTTTGTCTGGATTATTTGATGATTTTTGCAGTTTTAGTAACATAATGCCTAAGATATTGCATGTTTTTGAATAATAACTGAACCTTCCTGGAAGCCTATATACTGCAGTGATATTCATGCTTTCTAAAACTACCTTGTTAGGTGATCATTTATTGTAAAATCATTAGAAAAATTCAGCATATAAAACTGAAATTATTTTTTATTTAGCATTTCTCCTGGGGACTTCATTTGGACTTCATGTTGAGTGATTTCTGAAATGCTTTGGCATTTTCCTACATTTTAGAAAGCTACCTGAAAAATATTTTATTTTTGGGGTGCAATTACAGACTTGTACTTTATATCAAATACTTTACTGTCAGATTAGACAGATCATTCAATGTTTCTCTGGAAGAAAGTGAGCAGGGGACAAAATGAGAAGTTAGAACAGCAATTAGTTGGTTTAGTTATAATTTTTTAAACTTTTACAATTAAGTATCTGACTGGAACTATATTAATATTTTCTGTCTTTTAAGAAAACCCAAGAAACAGCTACTTGGAGGAAACAGGGTTTTTTCCCTGTAGTATTATTGCTGTTGAAATTTACACAATAGACACTTTTTTAAGAGACTCACAGGATTTGCTGAGTTGGAGGAGACCCACAAATATCACTGGGGTCAGTTCCTGGCCCTGTCACTGGTCACCACAGAACACAGATCTGTGTTCTCCTCTTTCCCTCATGAGGAAGCTGTAACTGCAATGAGGTCTCCCCTCAATCTCCTCCAGGATGAGCAAGCCAAGGGACCTCAGCTGCTCCTCATATGGCTTCTCCTCAAGGTCCTTCCCCATCTTTGTCACTCTCCTTTGGACAACTTTTTTCCTTACTTTTGATCCTCATTTCCAATCATTCCCAAGCTGAGATTCAACTCCAAGCATCAAGCAGCAGAAATTAGTCTGGCTCTCATCACCTAAAGAAGCATCAATGTAATTTGACTCTAACAACTGTTTCTATATCACATTTTGTGGGGGAAAAAAAAAAAAAAAGGAAGGCTAACTAGCTGCTATTCTCATACATGCCAGTAAATATGCAAACTGGAAATCAAAGAATGGTCCTAGAGCTAGACTGGGAAGTCCCAAGATGAACAGCAAAGACAATGCATCAAAGACCAGGAATAACAGGGGGAAACAAGTAGAAGAGCTGTAACTTTTGTATCAGTGAAGCAAAAACCAAAATAATGTATTTGGCTAGAGCAAATGGCTTTTTAGCAGAAGTAAAAAAAAATGAAGAAGTAATTTCTCTCTCCTCTCTATAATATTTGCAAGACTGTTGAAATTTTTATTACACCAAATGACTTGAAGAACAATCTGTACAGCCTATGAAGTAGAAGGCTGAATAATGACTTTGTTACAGTTAAGCACCATCTTACTTGGATAGAGTGCTGGAAAGAAAAGGGCTCTTTAATGCAAAAAAATATAAAAGAAGCAATGATGGAAACTGAAGAGAGGTAGAGTACATCTAAAACTAAAAGTTCCCATTAAAAAAAAAAGTAACAAAAGTGTAAGAAAATAAGTTATGTAACAGTCTCAGGGGAATGGTGGATATTTTTTTATTCCACTAACACCTTCAAATAAGAATGGATATTTTCTGAAACAAGTGACATATTTAGTAAAAAAAAAATAAATTGTCAACTGAAATTTGAGTGTTTCGGATATAGAGTAGATGAGGCTTGATTATTGGATTATTCCTTCTGAATTTAACAGGTAGGAACCATAATTATAGAAAGAAAAAAAGTGTATCTTCCACATGTAAATAAATTAATCTAAAAAAACTTAAAAATGCTAAATGAAGATTATAATTTCTTCAGAGAAGAGAAAATTAACATGATTCCTCCTAAATATCAAAGTAATGCATGCTTAATAATTTCAACAACTCCATTCCTCCTGTCTTGGTTCAGTAACTTCATTTGTACAACCACTTCTTGATGATCTCTTCCCACACTTTAACCTGTTACTTATTCCATCAGCTTTTACTCTTAAATCAAACAATTGTATCTCAAAATATAGGATAACATAAAACATTTTTCTCCACTGAATTCTATCTCTCTTCACACAAGACTGTATCAATTATTTTTTCTCGGATTGTTATTTTCAGATTTGTCATAGAAACATGTTGTGGTTTAAACCCAGCAAGACATCACGATCAACAAAGCCACTTGCTTTCTCCTCCACCATCATGATCAGGGAGAGAACCAGAAGGGTAAAAGCTGGAAAACTCATGGGTAGGAAGATAAAGACAGTTCAATAGGGAAATAAAAAGCCATGCACCTGAGTAAAGAAAAAGAAGAAATTAATTCACTGCTTTCCATGGGCAGGCAGGTGTTCAGCCTTCCCCAGGAGAGCAGGGCTCCTTCAATTGTAACAGTGTCTTGAAAAGACAAACTATCATTCCAAATGCCCCACTCTTCCTCTTTCTTCCTCCCCTTTATGTACTGAGCACAATGTCACATGGTCTGGAATATCCCTTGGGTCAGTTTGGGTCACCTGTCCTGGCTGTGTCTCCTCCCAACCTCCCATGCACCCCCAACTTCCTTGTCAGCACGGCAGTACAAAAAGCAGAAAAGGTCTCGGCTCTGTGTAAATCCTGCTCACCAAGAACCAAAATATATCTCCATATTATCAACATTCTGTTCAGCACAATTCCAAATCATAAGCCCATACCATCCACTGTGAAGGAAATTAACTACCCCAGCCAAAATCAGCACAGAAAATGGTAATACTAAGTTCAACTCCTTCTCCCAGATTAGAGACAGAAAAAAGTCTCCATTTGTGTTTCAAAAATAGTTCAGTTTTAAATCTCTCTTTCTGTCCAGATATTGAAATACTTAACAATAGTCTCACTATTTCATATCTGATTGCCATAGTGTTTCTTTGGTGACAGCTGTGGACTGCTCTTTTAAGAGGTGTGCCATCCTGGTGCTCATCTCGCCCCTGCAGGTGACAACCTGATCACAATAATCTTGTCTCCACATCTCTGCACCACTTTACTATGTCAAATCAAAGTCCCTTTTTTTTTGTCCCTCAACATTTTGCCTTGTTCTTTAAACTGAATCTCCTAGGAAAACCAGCTATTTCCTTCCACCTTTGCTCTGCAATGACAGTCACTTTCCTCTACCCTTCTGCCAATCCTTCAACCATCTCTGCATTCCCTTTTATACTATTCTATGTATATGGAGAAAACTTGTAAAGCTGTCTTAATTTTATCTTTCACTCCCTCCTTGAAGATTACTTCAGTTTTAATGCTTACAAATAATTCCCATATGGCACTTATTAAGCAAGTAATAATCTCTGAGTCCTTCTCTCCTCACCTCTAGTCATTATACCATTATCTCATCTTCTTAACTCTGACCTGTTTGTCTGCTTTATCTTCCTCTGGTCTCCTGCCCAACAAGCATAATGTGTCTTTGCATAAAAAGAATAGTTTCTATCTGTTTAAACATCTAGGTTGCACTTTTTAAGACAGACCTCTCTGGTTACTGGATGCCCTACTTTCTCCTGCAGTTAAAAGTTAAAATCAAAATAAACCCCTTTCTACTTTTCACTACTACCTTTCAAAAAATCCAAGTGGGTTGCTCAGGTCCTAAATTACTAGAAACATAGAATAGTTATCTTATTTTTTAAGGCTACATGACATTGAAATAATGCATAAATAATTTTTAGGATTATTTAATCTTTTGAAGGGCATCACAGAGGTTACTTTCAATTTTTGCTGTTCAAAAATAGTAAAGATGTGGTTTCATATTTAACAATTTTAGTTTTACTCCATAAGTGAATAATCCTTCATTATGGGTTCAACTTACAACTCTGCTGTGTACTGGGGAATGTGATCAGGAATTTTGTTGAGTTTCTGATTGGAGCAGTCCACTGTGGTTCCTTCACAGCGACATTTCTCAGGACAAGCCAAATCTGCAAAGCAGTCTCCACTTAATTTGGATCTGTAATCTTCAGTGCCTGTAGAAGATTCAAGTCAAAACACAGATACTAAGTCAATAAAGTATAAGATTTTCTTCTTGTGAGAGGGTTGAAAAGACGTCTGCAATGCAGATAACGGGTGGGCAACTTGGGAAATGCATGATAAACTTCGTGATACTGAACAGACACAAGGGCTTCAAGAGAGGGTTAAATATAGGGACTTAAGATATGCTGGAAAAAGAAACTGAGACCAACTTCACATAGCAGGATAACATTAACTTGAGCTTTTCACAGCTGTACTTTCTGCTGATTATGTCGTCAGCCAATCTAGCCTTGTTTATAGCTAATCAAACAAATGGCACTGTTTGTTTTAGAATTTGTTTTCTTTCTCTGTATCAAGAATAAATAGATCCTGAATGCCACCTTTTCTCTTTCTCTGGTTACAAATTTGTCTGGTTGACTGGACTTCATTAACCTCTGTGATTTTTTTTTTTATAGTCCCGATACTCCACATCATCTCAACAAATAAGTTGAAAGCCCTGTTTTCAGCTTTAATTTAAAAAATGCGTGATCCTGACTTAAGCCTCAGCAGCTTGCCATGCTGTAGAAAGCTGCGTGACGTTCCATGGTGCTTGACAGAACCATGTTTTACTCATACCTCACAACCACATGGTTAGATCAAGCACAACAGAAAATCTCGCTACATTATCAAAACTGCATCCATTAGCCCAAGGAAAAGAGCAAGGGAAAAGAGGAAGGAGTAGGTATAAATTACAGAAGCATTGGAAGTTTAATACTTGCTTACATGACATGGCATTCTTATTACTGAATGTCCAGTGCCACAGTAACAGTATCACTGTCACAGATTAAATAAAAATACAATATATATATAAAAGAAAAAAAAGAGGAAAAAAAGAACCACATTGAAAGTTTCCTCCACCATTTCCCAGAGTCAGTCAAAGAAAACATCCTAAACATATCAGGAAAAAACATCTGGTAAGGAACTGAGGGTGGGTGACAAAGAAAACAAAGAGAAGCCAAAAGGACCTGTGGGTTCTTCTTGGACAAAGGTGAAAAGACTGAGACTAGCAGAAGGTGCATCAGGGCTGGGAGGTACACTGTGATTTAGTTCAGACACTGAACTTTACTTACAGCCAAAATGGTGAACTCCTGAAAAAGTAAAGATAGCCAAGAAGGAAAGAAAGACAGAGTAATGCCAATTAAGACAAAAAACATGAACTAAGCTCTCATGTTCTCTATTTAACTTTTATTTGATTAGGAGATGGTGCTATGGCCATTGTCTTCAGAAGAAAGAAAGAATAATAAATTTTGAGTAGCATTTAAAAATGAAGATAAGATTGGGGTTTATTACAGATTTCATCTAGGATGATGATCATGCCTTCAATTCTTCACTATTTTGAATGTGTTCTATAAAAGCTGCTCCCTGAACATACATAGGAGTTACAGAAAAGAGTTGGAAAAGACCCACAAGGATCACTGAGCCAAACATACATGCTTTGCCACTTAAAGCCTAATTAAACCAAACAAATATAGGAGAAACAGACTGCTCAGTGGAGGGGGAAAAATCCAACAGTCATCAGATACTATGTTACCTACCACTTGTAAATGTTTTAGTAATCCATAGGATGAAACCACTACAGAGTACTTCTGTGAGATAGCAGATAAATGATATTTTTTCAAATAAATGATTTAATACTTGCAAATCTTTAGTCTTCTAAATTAATGTAATGAAATTTTACTAGGACTTCATAGTGTCTGTGGAGCAACATCTCCAGTATTTAAAACAAATACTAAAAATATTTAGGCGCTTAAAGAAATGCTAAGATTATTTTATAGTATCCACTTAAGTCTAAAGAAATGGTTTTTAGCACTTTTTAATACCCAATAAACAAGTCTAAAAGTAAGGTTTTTTTTTTTTTTTTCTTCTGCATCCAGAGTACATCACAATTAGCAGTTTAAACAATTCAATATTCAGGGACAATGCCTTCAACAACTAAAATACTTTTAGGTAGCATCTCCCTGATAACCTGATAGAAAGAGAAAACAACAGAGGCTGTATTTCAAGAAGCATGTATATAGCCCATTTTAAAAATTTAATTATTTTCTTCTTCCCCCCCTATCTCACCCTCCCCCAGGAATATAATTTTTTAAAGGTACATAAATAAGCCTAAACTGCATGAGTGGCCATATAATAACCAGGCTGTGAAGACATTTGCTAGCAAGAAAACACTTCTAACTCGCAAGCAAAAGTTGTGCTGGCAAGGTTGAATAGAAGTCAGTCTGTGGCAGGAATACAGCTGTTCTACACACTAAGGAATTGAGTGGTACTGCAGGTTTGTGAAATTGAGTCCCCCTGTTTTATACTGCTTAAACACATTTTTGTGGATGCCAGTGCTGACAAATTGTGGCCTTTTTTTGTATTTCATCTTTTCTTTACTTCATGTTCATAACAACATATTAGTACAAGGGCCTGAAGAACTTCACATGACTGCTGCAAATTTAAGTGTTATATCACACAGCATTTGGAGAAGGGCTAAACATACCAGCTGAAGAGACATCAACTAAGATCACTGCAGAATGATGATATACCTGTAGCACTTGACAGAAGGAGTGCACTGGTGTCCTAATCAATTACTGAGATATTTTTCTAGACATTAAACCATGGCAGAAAATCCTGATTGCAAATCACATACTGTAACTCATCAATAGATGCATTATTCCCTTGTTTATTTTGTTATTTATAATGATATGAATATAACGTGATTGAATATTTTTTTTTCTATTAAGAAAACAGTGCACACACTGACAAGCAAGGTAAAAGAAAGAAAGATCCATATTTCAAAGAGCTAGGGCCAACACTGGTAAATCTTTTGTAAAAATATCATAGACTTATTGTAGCTTAAAGCCGTGTGTAAATTGCTATTTCACTCCAACTCGAAAGTCACATTTTCTTTAAAGGAAAGCATTTCTGATTCACTGTATGCATGTGACCACAGAATGCCTCTAATTAGGAATATCAGCCTTCTTTTCCAAGCATTCCACTGTGATTTCCTAAACAAAAGGAGGGTGAGCAAGCAGCAGATGCAGCCAGCGTAGAGCAGGAAAGCAAGGCAAGAAAAAGTTCATTTGTAGAATGTTTAGTCTTTAAAGTTGTGCTAGCTCTTTGATGGCAGCATGGATGCCTGTGTTTAAAAGCAGCTCAGGAGCTACATTTTAAAAACAGTAGCAGCAGAAAGGCAAGGTACAAGGGAAGTAAAAGTTTCAGTTAAAATATGAACTAGCAGGTGCAACCTTCTAAATAATATAAGGATAGGTATAATTATGGTAGGTTGTGTGCAAATCTGTGAGACAGAAGAAGGTAAACAGAGCTGCATGCTAAGCTCTTATATTCAGAAAACAGAATAACTAGTATTCTACAAAGGAAAACTATGTATAGCTATAGGTAATGACTAATGTTAATACACATGCATCAGTTTCCTAAAAGCTATGACAAACTTTGCTTTTGGGGTGAAAGGGAGAGAATATCTGCAGTTAGTCAATGTTACTGCAGAGCCAAACCTACCTGGAATGAAATACTGTTCTTTAGCTAAATAAAGAGAAAAAAAAAAAATAGAAGATGCACCTGAATGTCAGCAAGCAAAGAATGAGTTTTATTAGATTAAGTATGGATTGCAGTTAACTACAGATAATTTAGTGAAAAAAATGTGTATTCACAACGAGAGCTGATAAACAACGAAGTGTGAATAGTCATAAATGTATCCGGAACATGGATAACAAAACAGTTTTCATCTGGTATTTGCACTTGAGATTGAAAAAACTGTAGAATGTGAAATGCACCTGGAACAGCTGGATACCATATGAAAAAAGTTAGGATTTAAAGAAATGTAAGTAGGAAATGGAATAAGATTAGAAAAAGAAAACAGTAAATTTCAGGATGAAGTAAGCTCCCTGTATAAAAGGAATATGTTATGTTTCCATATTTAGCTTAGAAATTTTTAGATCTTTCACATATTCCAGAGCCCTGTGGAAATTTAAAAAAAATGATTTATGGTACTGATACTTGTAGTGAATAGCTTTAGCATTTAATTCTGAAGTTTTATATATTACATTTATGTTGTTAGATTTAATGTTACTCAGAAATAGTGCCAAATATGTTAACTACAGCAATGTTCCGTGATCCAATAGTCTATGACTTCCCAGATTTCCCTCTATTCAGTCAAGGAACTAAAAAAAAAATTCTGTGATGTTTAATATTCTGTAGAGAGACAGCTGCTTTCATTAGAACTTCTATAACCACTATTTTTTTTGCCAATAAAGGAAAAATAGCAGCTGAACTAAGAAAATTACCTGAGCAGCGGAATTTCTTGCTTTTGATCTGGCCGATCCTTTTGTTTGCCAGACGGCGGGGGCTGGTGCAACGGGCACCGCTGGTCTCGATGGGGTTTGTGTGAAGGTAATCCGCCAGCCACTTCAGATGGCAGTCACAGATAAACGGGTTCTGAGCCAAATGCCTTTCAGGAAGGAAAAAACCAATAATGTCACACATTATTTCCCTCTGGTCTCAGCAGCACCCAGTGCTTTCACTGCACTGTAGAATGTGAAGTCATACTTGAGAAAACCATCAACAAGAACATACGTACAAGGTCTGAATGGCACGTAGGGGGGAGAAGGTGCCTTTTGCAATGGTCTGAAGCTTGTTGTCATACAAAGAAAGAAGATTCAAGTTGTGCAGATCTTGAAATGCATCAACTCGCAGACAATTGATCTTGTTGGCATTCAATAATCTGTTTAATGGAAGATAATTATAAAATTGAAAGAAATCGTTCTCTGTCGCAGCTTCAGCATTTTTCACGGACAATTCTTTGTGTACCTTTGCAACCAGAACAAAAGATGTAGTAACAAATCATAATTGACAGTCACATAAGGAATTTCAGTGAATTGAAGTATCTTAGTTAGGTTATATGTATTCCTACACATTTGAACCTTGGAGTTGAAATGTTTGCATTTATTTAGCAAAAAATCACATTTCTTGTATGTGCTGGTAGAATGCCTGTGTGGTATTTGTGTACTGTGCAAAGAAACAAGCCTAAAAAATCAAGTATATTCAAGGAAAACTAGCTTCTCTGCCAAATAAATAAACAAACAAAAAGGGAACTGAACACTGTGTTCATTAGCTGGAAGAGATGTGCAGTGGCACTTTTAATTATATGTTACTAATCAGCATGCTGCCACATTAACAGAGTTGTAGTAAAAAACTGGTGGCATGGAATATATCCAAATCTGTCTTGGATCCTTTCTCCTCTGCATCTTCAAAGGGAATCTTTTCTTCCCTGTACCTCCCAGACTTTTAGTGTTAAAACAAACAAGCCAATCTAAACCAAGTCCTTTTGAAGAGAAAAAAAAAGCCATTCCATTAGATGCATTTTTATAACAAAATACTTTTTACTTCTTTCCATTTTGAGCCAGAAATGGAATGAAATGGTGGACTTGAAACCTAATGCTCTGACAAAAAGTTTTGCCACACAAGTAGAAATTTACTTAGACTTAAATGTACTGCCTGTACAATGCACATTAAGATAGGATCTTTTTTTAATACAGACTTTGGAGTTAGGAAAGGTCTTTTACCTTTATTTTTTTTACCAGATCTGAAATACATTTTATAACTAAAACATCTTAAAAGGAAAATAGGAAAGCATACCTGCCTACTACTCTACTATTTTTCTGACTAAAGTAAATCAAAATGCAAACCTCTAGGTGGTGCTAGAAGTTGCCTTTTCTTTGTATATATTTTACTGTTTTGCCATCTTCAATTAGTTGACATTTTGCCAGCCATTTCATGGTGAAGTCTGGACATTAGGTAATTCTAAACATGTGTGAAGATGGTTTAAATTCTTTAAGAAGGCTCTAACTCAACAAGTCAGTTATTCTGGGGCAAGTTCTTTCAAACCACCACTGTTGTTTTATGGTCTATTTAACACATTTCCTTTACATGGTACACCTACTTGCACAGCCTCTTCTGCTAAATATTGACAATCTTTGGTAAAATTACTACCATGACATTCTTTATTCCAGTATAAAATCTAAACAGCAACTGTTTCAAAGGTTACAGGTGGAAATTTCTGAAGTGTTAAACGAAGTAGCAGCTCAAGTTCACAGATTCTAAGAATCACACAGGGTGTCAGTAAACATTAAAAGCCATCAATCAACAAAATTGTGGTGCAATATTGTTCTTTCATGGGTACAACAAGAAATGCAATTGCATAGCATCTCCTCTATGTATTTTCTCTTTATAAAACACACAAATATTCCTTCCACGGTTCCCACACAACTATATACATCCTACTTGTCATTTACAGTATCATACCTTTTTCAGTTTTATCCTTAGAAATTCCACATGGGAAAATAACTTCATTTTAATCATTTCAGGCTGAAACATTAACTGATATGATCACATGTGTGGATGAATGGCAAGCTGGCCTACAAGAGTCCTGACTCTTTTGGTTTTAACATAATTTCATTTTACTGTACTTTGATCTTACATATGGGATTTCCTGCCAGTTCTTCTTCTGGCATAAATCTCTCATCATGTTTACCCTTTTGAATGATCTTAAAATAGAATAAATAAATAAAAAAATACTCACAGCAGTTGCAGAGAAAAGAGTCCTTCAAATAGGCCCTTTGGAAGTTCTGTGATTTTATTGCCATAGAGGACTCTGTTCCAGGAAATAAAGCAGACAAACCAACCATTATAAAAGGTATGGGATTTTGACTTCAAATTTAGAGAAATTCCCATTTTCAGGAAAGGAATTGAATAACAGCCACTTGATACTTGCAATATCCTCGTGGTCCTGTGAGGCAGCAGGATCACACTTTCCCAAAAGGTGTGTAACCCAAAGATCTCTGCAGAATCAGCACCTCACTGATTACAGGCTTACCAAGGGACCCTGGTAAGTGGATTTGCTGTTTGCAAGAACAACTAACTGGGGAATAAAAGACGCGATTGGTTGTGTTCAACTCTTTGCCATGAACACCTTTTTAAAAAACCCCACACATTATTAGTGTCCAACTGTAAAAGAATATTCAATTACCACTATCATTCTGAAATGATTATTACAACTTTCAGAGTGGATTGAATTTATAGCAACATTTTGCACTGAGCCAAAAGGCCAGAATAATTTCACTGTAAGAATATGAGAAATTGGCTTCTGTTTACAGGTCAAACAGATACCTACAGTGAATTGAGTGAACGTAACCCCTGGAAAGCATCTGGAGCTGCTTCAGAGATCTGGTTATTGCTCAGGTCACTGAAACAAATAACATTTGATTCAATTAATTCAAGGTATTTTCAAAATAATGAACGTTAAGATAATATGTAATTAGAATTAAGCATGCATGGGAGAGAGAAATTGGAAATATTTAAGTGAGACACTGCCAAAGAATTTTAATATAAAACCACTGAAATTGCCAGTACACTGAAACAAAAAAATGCATAGATTAAACCAGTTTGAAACTCTTGGAAAAAAAAGGACAAATGTTTACTTTTCCTGATTGCTTAAGTACATTTTTAAAGAAATCTCTGCTTGCTACAACCCCAGAGCTATACAGCCTCAAAAACGATCTGAAATTATCCTCATTCTTTGTTTTTTGTTTTTTTTTTCCTACAATTTTTTACTACAGTAAAAAATTGTAACATACTGCTTCTATGTAAAAGCACATTAAGCAATTTTAAGATTTGGTAAAAACCCAATTATTATTAATATGACAAAGATGATCTATGGTCTCAATCATTAGGCTGCCATATCAGTTTGCCTTCTAGCAGTCAAACTTCCCTAAGTGCTCACACATTAAGTGCAGTTCCCCTGCACCATCTTGATTTGCTTTGCTATCTGGAGACATATATATATCTATATAAACACACACACCTATGTAAATTAATGTAAATTATTTGGTACATACATTCTTCGGAGCTTTTTGTAGGGGGAGAAAGCTCCAGGAGGTATCACCTTGATTGAATTTTGTTCTAACCGTCTGCAAAAGAAGAACAACAACATAAAGAAACAACCCCCAAGCTAAACAAGAATCTAAAGCCGGAAGAAACTAGAAGGGATGGACTTGGACAAAGAAGACAACTTCTTCTTTCTCAGGATAATTTTTATTTCTTTCATTACCAAAAAAAATCACAAACCAAAATTAAAAAAACCCCAAAAAACCACCCCACCAAACAACCAGCCAAAACTTTAAACCTGTAGAGAGTAATATTGAAAGTTAAAATCAAATTTTGATTTCATATTTAAAAGAAAACTTATTTTCAGAATGTACAAGATTGTTTGAAAATTTAAGACAGAATTGGCATGAAAAAAATCTCAATCTTGAATTCGTCTTGATTTATTCCCAATTTGTTATTCACATATAGCAATTTGCATAGCAATTTTTACTCAGAAATGCCTAAAGATTTCTATGAAATAATTGAAATATGCAAACTATGGGAATGGGGAGAGGAATGTTCCTACAGACCAAATAATATATGTTGCTACCTGCAATAAGGCAACTGCCATGTTTTAAAGATACACACAATTTCTTTAGATACTGTACACAAAATATTTCTTTAATATATAATACTAGATTTGCCCAGCCACACTTGTAACTTCTTTAAACAAGTATTTTAATTTCAGCTTGTAGCTAATGTTACTGACCAGGCTTTTTTTGTATGTACAGTGGCTTTAATTGAAAATTTCCATGCTTTAAAGTGTGAATTACCTGATGGAAACAATTTTCCAAGAAGTTTTGGAACTTGTTGATGTTTGCATATGGAAATCAATGCAAATATAGACCTGTGGCCCAGGTGCCAACCAGTCAAAACAGAGTCAGTGAGAGGACACTTAAACCAGAAGCTGCTTCCTCACACACCCCAGCATATCATGGTTATGGCTTTGCAAACTTCTGCCATGTGGACAGAAGAAACTATTATTCCAAAAAGTAACACAGGAAAAGCCATGATTATTCAAACTACATAGCATGCTTACATATTAAGCTATTTTCCTCTTTCATGCACAGGTATCAAATGTGTGATTTATGTACATAAAGACAATGCCAAAATCTTCTTACTAAAAGTAAACAAAAACCTTTAAGTTTACTGCAGTATTCTAACTTACAAGGACCTTGCCTTAGAATTTAAGGTAAAAGGGCCTTTTTAAATCCAGATGCAGAAATACTGGCCTATTTTTTTCCCTTTTACCCTTGTCCTATTACCTGTCTTTGTTTCACTTTTGTTCTGATTGAGACATATGTGTCTCTGTGTGTGTGCAGTGTAAATAATAATCTCCTATATTTTGAGTAAGCTTTTCCAAGAAAATATTCTAACAGAAATTGTTTCTTTTTGTGAAGTTTCTCAAGAGATCATGATATAGTTGAACTGAAGCTTCTTTTTCCTGCCTTCATGAAGTCTCTTTCAGATAGAAATATTTATATATTTAATACTTAAAATCTCTTTACTCTGATAATGCTTTAACTTAGCAGAATTTGTTGTTGAATGGTTTATGATAAACTCAAGGAAAAAACCCAAAAGCTCCATAAAAATCTTCTGGATGAAGAAAATCCCACTTCATCACAACTCTTTTGATCTTTTTTAGGAAAATGTTGTCACCTTGTTGTAGACTTCAGGTGTATTTTAAGCACTGAAGGGAATCCCATGGCACAAGGTGGAAAACTTTTTCCACAAACACGATGCTCATTCATACTCTTTGCCTTGGCTGAGCCTTTTGGACCCATTTTGCATCAGAGTGGGAGTGCTGACCAGGATACAAAGGAGCAAGGTCACTTCTCTCCTATACCTTGCTAGATGCAGAAGGCAAACAACTGAATAAGCAAAAACTTGCTGAAGTTAAGGCCAACACCAAATTAGGCCACACCAAAGTATTTTCTGTCCTTACACTAGAATTTTAGCTTAGTGTTCCCCAGAAATAAAGATTAGTCATGGTTATCAGCAAAGATAGGTTTTTTTTTTCATTCAGGTGGCTAAATCAGGGAGAGGTAAACCCTTCAGATAACAAAACTTCCTCATTTTAGTAACTGGAAGGACTTGAGAAACCAAATTACCCTGGACATGAAGAGCATGGTTACCATCCATCCATTCCTGTTACACACTCTGTTTGGCAGCAACCACCTGCCTCACCACCAGGGACAGCCCAACCTGACATTGATCAGATGTAGAGCTCTGAAAACCAGCCAAAGACCTATCTTGAACAGGGGAACACATCAGGCATATGCAGAGGACTGGAAAGGAGAGGGGTGGTGGAAAGGGCAGGGAAGGATTAGGCCGTAATACAGAGGAGGTCTTGGATTGCCAGGGAGGAGAAAATGTTTCTGGGAATATGGGAAAGAGATATTGCAGTAACAAGGCTCCCACATGAGGCTACCACAAGCCTCATTTATAAAAGCTGTTCATTAGTCCAAAGGTAGAGATTCATAACCTAGAGGGGTTATGAATCCAGTCTACATTCACATATCTTTAAACATATAATGATCTTAACTAGGTAGGATAAGGCATGTAGCTTGAGGTCTAGCATTAAATAAATTGGGACACAATGTATTTTCCAGTTTATTCTCCTACTTTAAAATATATATTAATTTTATAAACTGAAGTACTTTACAGGATCCATGTAGGTAATTATTCATGAGAATGTGATATAGCAGATTTCATTTACTGCTGTCCAATTTGGCTACAAATTACATGGGCCAAAAACTGAAGAAGTCTTGCTACAGCATATTTCTGAGAGCGAACTTCCCAGTAGTTCTAGCACCAATTCACTGGTGGATGTGAAAATGAACTTTATGTCAACTTTACCTAACATTTCCTTTTAACGAGACATTTACATTCTAGCAGAGAGAATGTGCAGTGCTGGGATATATTTACAAGCTCTTCTGGATAAAGGATTTGTTTTAGGAGGATCATCTAAGTAAGTATTTTCTTAACTTAAGCTGAAGTGTAGGCACCGAAACACATCACATTTTAGAAAATAAGATTAACATAAAACAGGAAGAATAATATTATATAAACAAAGAAGAAAAATCTTTTATACCCCGCTTTGTCTGTAAAGAAAGTAAATCAAATCCACATTTGCAAGCTTTGTTATCCTGTAATTTTCTGCTTTATCTTCATAGAATCAGCTGAATTTCATAGAGTGTAAATTTGTATCCACTGTTCTAGAGAAAATCTAATTAGATGTATTCCCGAGTCATAAAGTACAGATAGAGTAATAGCTAAAGGAAATTTGCATTCTACTGATAAAACCCACAGTAATTAAAAACTTCTTTATATTAATACCCTATATTAAATGAAATATTTTTAATTCTGGAATAGGATGGGTTGTAGTTATTGATTACTAAAAAAGTCAGCCATTAAGTGCTTGCAAATGACTCAGCCAGAAGTAGGATTATATCACCAAAGAAATAAAAAAAACCTGGGTCAGTATTTTTCCATAAAATTTGTATTAAATTTTGTTCACAAAAACTCCTTTCAAAGTCATTCCAGAAGTTATTTTTTTTTCTTATGAATGAACATCTATGTATCATAAGCAGCGTCTTGGTGGTTTCTTTTTCAAAAGTCACGGTCAATTTTAGTAGCACATTTAATAAGTTAAGATAATGGAGGAAGATGGTTAAGTACACTCTTCATCAAAGCTTGCATTGCCCCATGTAAAAAGAAGTACTCTGCCCACCATCACACAAATGCTAATTACTGCTTTTAATATGAAGTCTGCATCTCCTTTTAGTGTTTCACTTCAAAGAAGTCCTGCATCGATACATAAGTGTTTTACTGTCTTTTAATGCTGCCAAACTAGTTGAAACCTTTTTTGAAGACTATTCCCTAATCACTCCTATCTAGGAAATGTACTGTGAACATTTCTCTTTGGAAATCTTTCCCCTCTGCTTATCACTGCAGACACTGTAATGTACAACCACTTACTATTCTAAGAAACAAAGGTGCTTCTGCAGTTGTGACTTCCAACCTAATCAAATCAAATCAAAGTAGGTCCCCAGCCAGTAGACAGATTCTTCCCACAGGTCCCCAGAGAGCCCTGTGACATGTAAATCACTTGACACTTTCCAGGAGGATGCTGTTCTGTGCTATAAGCCTGCAGCACACCATTACTGATTACTGCTTCCCCACTTGCAGAGACAGACAACATGCTTATTTATACTGACACTTCTAAACTAGCCTCTTTTCCCACTATAAAAAGCCATTTCTGTGAACGACTGCTCCTCCAGGAAAGAGGGCAGACTGAGAATGGAGAGCACCCTGTTCTCTAGAGAATCATTTTTACTTTAAATCATCCAGATGGGGTATAAGATGCTAAGCCCTCTCAGTGGAGAATGGTAAAAAATATACACAGAGATGTGCTGCACCTAAATGCATGTAAAGGGATCAGAGATGTATAAAAAGCATTTCATAATACTAAAATATAATTTAAAAAATCTTGCTTAAGAAAGTGTGAATTTGAATTTGGAGGAGCAAATTAGACATATAATTTATAATTAAACAATCAGAACATAACATCTTGATTAAGTAAATTTGGGTGACAGAATAGTGGCTTTAGCAGTTAATTAATCTATACTTTTAATTCCAATATCCCCTAATTTACAAGAAGTCTTTCAAGAAAGTTGTCAAGAAATCCCAAAAGAATTTTACTACAGAGAGAAAGTGTAAGCTGTGAAATGAGTCTGATGTATTGCACAGATGCTGATTATTCATGGTAATAAAATTGACAGCTCTTCTTTGCATTTTCCCCATCTGCTTTTAAAGTAAATGGCAAAAACAGCTGTCAAAAAACCAAAAAATAGATTTCAGTTATGGGATTGAGTACAGCTCCTGAATCTGGAGAACTGCAATACACAGCCAACACATCTCTCATCACGTGCAGCATCGGCCAGATTTCGGGTTTTCTTTGTTTTTAAAATAAGGAAACAGCAATGATTTTCCTAGCTAGAGGAATCCTTGAGGCTATTAAATAAAGTACCTTTTTGGTTTCTCCATAACTGTACCTCTAGAGTGCTTAAATCCACTAAATGTCACTTCTAGCTTTAGCAGCAGAAGAATTCTGTTGAAATCTGTGATATCATCTACATCTAAGAAAACAAAAGATGTATTTTGAATGACTAAATTACTTCTTTTTCTTACTTTCAGGCTCTAAGTCTGTGTGTTAATAAATCTGTTTGACAGTTTCCTAAATATTTGTATATAAAGAATCACTGTCAATGTTGCCCTAAAGCTTGCTAAACTGTTAACATCCAGTCTAATTGTTCTATCAAATATTTCCTCAGGGGATTGATTTTAACTGACAGATGACTTCTTAGTCTGCATTGCATCAAGAAAGTAACAAGAATATGCAATTCTAAAGCTATTAAACAATTCATCTCATTTACTCAAAAGGAAGTCTCAAACCTGCATTTCATTACAGAAGGAGCCATCTCATGCTCTGAACTCTAGAGCATCACTAATGATGATGGGCTTGACATTCCTCCACTGTTACAGGTTCAGGCTGTAGCAAAATACACCACTTGTTAAATAATTATTTGCTCAGTACTTTGGCTTCTGTCAGTGTGGCTCCAGTGCAATTAGCCTGAGTCATCCAGAGCCAACTTGGTCTCCCTAATTAGCCCATTTTGATGAGAGTTCTTATCTTATACTACCAAACCTAGTCAAGCTGTTCAGATAAGTGTTCTAAATTCACAAAAAAATAGATACAATCCTGCCACAGTCTTGGCTCATCACAAGCAGGGACCTGTCCAGCTGTTCTAAAAGAGCAGAAACACTACCTTGAACATCCCCCATTGTGTGAGACCAACAGGGTGACAGGAGTCCTCACTACCTGCTAAATGATACGTGGTCTTCTACCACGAATTTGCCACAAAACTTAAAAAAGTTTTTAACTGAGATTATGTGGTTGCTTCCTTACTGTGTATTTAAAAACGTAATTGATGAGAGTATGAAGAGTATGAAGAAACATTTGAATGATGACAAAACACAACATACTGAAAAGTCAGTATCCATAGCTTCTTTTCAAATTACTTCACTCACATAATTGCTGAGGAAAAGTAATCAGAAGTGAAGAGCCACATGTGAAAATAAAATCTAAGATTTACAACACTTTTGGAGTGTGGCACAGCTGTCAGATATCTACGAGGGTTTCTCTGGAAAAGTGACATGGGACTTCTCCAGCTTCCCTTCATGCTGTATATAATATTAATTTATTCCATGCTTGAGTTATTTCTTTCCCTTGGCAGCATCAGAGAGGTCTGTCAAGGTGCCTCTTCTACTTAACACCCATGAAAAAATTGCACAAAATTGAGAGGTAGAATGGTGCTCAGCCTGGCCAGTACCTACTACTAGGTTCTGAAGAACAGCATTGCTTTCAGACATTTTTTGTCTGGTTGTTTTGTTCTGTTCTGTGTCTTTATATTCTCTTGACTCCTGAAATTATCCTGTTGTCTGAATTTAATTAGTTTCAAGATAGGACACAAGGGTATGAAGAGAGCCAAAGACGTGAACAATGGCAGCACAGAGCACAGGCTAATAAGGAACAGATTAGATGTTATACACACAAAACCATCTGACAACTCAAATGAAAAAGCCGTTTTTTTGTGTTTTACAAAAAGCATAAAGCCACATGATTTACAGTAATTTTCAGATTAGGAAGATATTTGAGTAAGAGCATGACAAATAATTTCTCTTATGTGCGTTAAGCAGACAGGATTAGCTATCAAATAGCAAAATCACCTATTTTTGAAGCTGTAAAATGGAGTATGGTTTAGGTTTTGCCCAAGAAATATTAAGGTGGAATACCAAAGATAAGTTACAGGTAATTCAGTGATATCTTCACTGGTAAATTAAATATATTAAGGTGAAGAAATTATTATCTCAACAGATTTCTTTAGCACATTTTAATTTGCTCCACATTTATTCAATACACTGCATTATGGATAATACATTTTTCATTATTTACATGTAATTATTCTGTGTTTATATGCATACATCATATAAGAGATGTTTAAATTTTAGCAAATTTCTAAATTTTTGATTAAGCACACAAACCAGTTGTTTTCTATTGCATTGGGCATAAACACTGCTTGAACTAAGAAATAATGACCTCCCAAGACCACAGAAAAGCACAGCAAGAGAACTTGCTGTGTATAGTTGACACACAGATGAAGAGCCTGGACAGAGGTCAGCGAGTGGCAAATCATAAAACCTTTCTAGCAAAATTATAATATAGTATAATGTTTATTTTCATGCAAAGATTTTCTATGTTTATGGCCTTATTTGCAATATTTAGGCAACTAAAGAGGGTAAGGGACTTTTTTAAACACAGTGCATATTGATACTAAAATTTTATTTTCATGTCAGCTATTTTGTAACAGATCTTTCCATTTCATTAGGAACCTTTTTGGTCCTCCTCCATATGTAAAGCCTCCTCTTAGGAATTCTCATGAATAAGCATGTAAGCAACACATTATAATTAATAATACTGCATCTAATGATTATGTACTATTATTGTTTGATATAAATTTTTGGACAAAAAAATGCGTTAAATTTTAATCAAAGCAGAAGTATAAAGCTCTAGATTTCACTGAAAAGTCACTATGCCTCCATAGTTCACTGGTGTAAATCTGATTATCTGGTCCAATGCATTAGCCAGGATTGATCTTCAAAACATTGCTCTTAGAAACCTTTGGCTAGGGAAGAAGATAAGAAAAGGTTTGAGGAAAAGGACACATGAAGTACAGTTGAAGAGAAACATATATAAGAAAAGTTAATAGTAATATCAGGACAACTATAAACAGTTGCTCAAAAGTTTGGAGTGTTTGAATAAGAGCTGAGAAAGCATTAGCCAGACCACATGAATTTATTAAGGGGCATTTAGTTACTTATGTGTCTTTCAACACACCTTATTTTAATCCAGCACTTTCTGAAAATTCAACACCTGACAGTTTTCTGGCTTCCTACTGACCAAAGTATGCATCACTATTCATGAGCAAATGAATGCTATAGCAATTATTTTAACTCTTCATCCACAAATAGACATAATCTTTTCACTTGACACATGCAGGTGAAGAGCCATGTGTGAAAATAAAATCTAAGATAAACGATCTCTTTGGAGTGTGCCACAGCTGTCAGTATTTGTTATGAGAGCAATTAAGAGAAGATCTTGATAAAACAGAAAAGTTGAAAAAAGACCCATAAGAATAATTCAATTATTTTGAAATATTTTACAGAGAGACCAAAGAGATTTATCTATTTCAGGTATTATTAACTATTATTATGTATTTCAGGTATTATCAACAGAAGGTTAATATGCATTTTCTCAAAACCAGAAGATACAGTTAGAGAGAACTCTTGCAAGCTACTGAAAAGCATTATATTGTAAACACCAGCAATTACATGAACGTATGCACATATAAAAACAACTTGGAAAAAGCCTTCCTTGCTGGATGTGCAAGATTCTGGCTGAGGGCTTAACTGTTTAAGAGGTAAATCACATGTATGAACTGACATTCCAAGTGCTAAGAAGATGAATGTTTTGATTTAAAAACACAAACCTAACTCAGAAAACCAATAATCAATTTAATGCCTTGTAACTTATTGAATCCTCTCCACTGCATTCCTCATTTCTTTTCAAGCTGCAAAGATGCAGGGTTTGCTCTCATTTCTGTCCTGCTGCATAGACAGACAAATCATGCTTTGAGATGTTAAAAACAGAGAAAGCTGCTTCGTCACAGACATTTCAGAGCTTTCCTGCTATGAGTTTCTTTAAAATGTCTTCAATAAATGTGCCTAAAACATCTCCAGGTGACTTTTCTCTGTAAAGAGTCATGCTTACATCTTTGCATCTTGATATAAGAGTCTCTCTGTTCAATTGTTACTTATTTTAGGCTGTACCTTGGACTTTTACCTAAGGATTAATATTAAAAGACAACAGAAATGGTGAAACTGCACACATGCCAAGCATCACTGGGAAAGACACAGACACAGAGGTCCCAGTACTCAAATAAAACTCCTCATGTATGCAAAGAACTCCCCCAGTGTCTGCAGTGTGATCACATCACTTTATCTTGGTTAAGTCTATCTGTCAAAATCAGTTCTGCCAGATTTCATTTCCTTTCCCCTCTTTTCTTCTTTTTCTTCTTTCTCTCCTTTCACTTCCTTTTTTCTCCCTTCTCCTTTAATATAATCTGAGTGTTACTGTGAGAAGCAATCTCAGGAGTTTTTAATCCTGCTTAATTTCAAACACAGCTCACAGAGATGTAGTTGAGTGCTTGGCATAACACACAATCATTAACCAACACTTATGAAAACAAAGTATATAAGAAAGTATATAAGAAAGAATGAGATGGGAAGATGAAAACATGAAGAAAAATAGATAGAAATCAGGATGGTAAAATGAGACAAGACTGACGGAAAAAAATTAGGGAACTCATGGAAAATGTAAATAAAGTTGTCATGAAACAACTGTACAGTTTCTGCTTTTGGAATCCAAACATTATAATGCTTCATTCACATGAAACAAAACCTTTATCCTGAAGGCCACAGTAATGAGAAGCCAGAGGCCTTTCAGTACATTGGATTGTGAAGGTGAACTGTTAAAATCCCTGACTTCTATATATTTGTTTTTTTTTCATTTTACATATGATGTAGTTTAGGGTCTTTTTTGCCTGTTACAAAGACCAGAATTATCTATAAAATTGCTCTTTATTTAACAGTGCCACCCTCCAGTCATTCCTCCCTCCAGCAAACCTCCCTTCTCCACAGAACACCATGGTAGTGACTGCTATCCTTCTGAAAAAGAAGCCCTTCCTTTGACAAATGATTTTTTTTTAATGTAAAAAAAAGTGAAGGAACAATCGGTTTAATTCCACGCTCTTTTTTCTTAAATAGTCATCATTTGTACAAATTTATGGCCATCAGTACAGGTAGTCCTTTCCCTGCTTCCCCCTCTGCCATCCCTTAGTAATACTTATTGCAGTTCTATTTATTTGCACTTACCCATAATATCACAGAAAGGAAAGAAGTTTTAGAACCACTATGACAGGTTCAAGCCATGGAAAAGAAAATCAGAAGAATATAAGAGCAGAACTTTCATGAAGGTAGATCTAGCTCATTAATGGCTTTTTGGCCTCTTTTGAAATGAGGGCCTGTCACAGCATTCTGGGATAAAGTACCAGTACAATTCATAGAATTGCTGCTGTGTTGCTATTTTGTAGGGTTTCTCACAGCCTGTTTGAGCACATGGCAAAAAAAGAGTCTCTGTTCAAAGGGAACCAGAATTATTTCTGCTGATCATTTTCAAAGAATTTTTAGAAGGTGAATCCTCCTGAAATTAAACCAAGCCAAAAGAGATTAACAGTGATGAAAAACTAAAATGTGGAAGGAATGCCAGGATAGAGGCTGATAAATTCTGTTGCCATTAAAAAGGCTATAATTTCTAGCATCAATTAAAGTAATAGTTTTGAACCCTAATGACATTTAATGCCTTTAATACATGAACTGCATGACAAAGAAGGAAAGCACTAGGTGTGGGAGGCCACTTAAGCTGCTTAAGTGTAACAGATTGAACATGCCAATGAAAGGGCATCTCCTAAAAATTTCTGTAAAAAGAGAGAGGTTCTTACAAAAAATTGAAACCAACTCAAATTGTGATGTTTGAGATGAATTAATCAATAATGTTTCATGCTTTGCTTAAGTTGATGGAAAAAAGGCTGAAGTAAGACACACTGAAAAACAAAAGTTGGAAGAGTATTCATATTATTTATGGGCAATGTATTTTGCCTCACAATGTTACAATACAGACATTAAAGTAACAGGTCTATGGGAAATTTTTTTAAGTTCCCAAAATGTCTCCTGCAGTGTGTTCATGGTATGAAATCTATTCATTTGAACCAAAGGCAAAGGTATATCTGTGCACCCTTTTAATTGTTGTGCTTTCTGTAAACTCATAGAAATGAATAGGTGTTCAAAAGCTGGAGGAGTTCTTGTGCTCAATCAATTTTTTTTAAAATACATATGGAATATGAACTATTTCTTTTTCAAATATTATCACATTGATTGAATAAATCCTGAAAAGAAAAGTTTAGGTATTCTAATTTGGCTGTATGTGACTTTATTTAGACAGTAAAGCAGGGATTAATTTTGGAGGAAAGGTGTAACTGGTACAGATACAATTGTGCCAAGTCAAGACAGATTAAGAATTACATTTACTGAGATGCTGAATACTTAATTTTGCTCCAAGCTTTATCAAACAGAAGGGAAAAACAGAGGACACCACAGGTTTTATTCTCCTTCCATTTTCACTGGCAGCTCCTTGGAGATAAGCAGTCCTGTGTCTGAAGGCATCTTCCCAAGAGGCACTTGGCAGACAATGCCCTGCCTGCTGACTGCCTCCGTGCAGCGGGAATTGCTGCTTCCAGCCAGCTGACTCCTGCACCAGCTGAGATGTCAGACAGACAGGATGACAAAATGGGCTCAGCAACACCCTGACAGTCACAGCAAACCCAACTCCACTGGAATGAAACAGCACTTTGGCAACTGGCTCTGCCTGCTCCTGCTGCCACTGTCACAGAACGCCTGCTCTTTCCTCAACCACTCTGGCTTGCAGTGCTAACTACTCTTCTCAGTGGTTTAGGCTACCACACCAAGTGCAGTGCAAGCAGATGCTCTGCTTGCCAGCTCTGCTGCAGAGGCAATAGCCATCAGCCTGAGCAGACAGTTCCAAATGTCCTGAAACAGCTTTCCAAGACAGTAGAGCTATCAGGCCAATGTAAAGCACATCAGTATTAGACTAAACAGAAAACCCTTTCTTGTACTTTTCCACAGAGAGCTAACTCAGAGCTTCAACATGCAAAATTTTACTCAATGGAAAGTGCTGATGTACAATACTTAAGGAATTCAGTGTTCCATTTAAAGGGTACTTTTTTTAACACACTATTTAGATAAAAGGTAATTTATCAAACCCATAGGGGGAAAAAAAAAGTGCATGCAATTGTCACCATGGAATACACACTTAAAACCTGCAATTTCATTATATTTATCAAAAGGATAGTGAATAACAACATTATTAGTGCTGCTTGGTTTTATACAACATTGTTCCAAACATACTGACAATGTAACGAATTCAAAGTATTCTTGCACAGAAACAGATCAGTCATTTTTTTCAAACAAAGTTAAGAAATCAGTGTTTCCTAGGGTACTCAGGTATTCATTGAGGTCAAGGTTTCCACAGAGAGAAAGAACAGCAGAAATGGACAGAGAACTTGGCAAAATGTCACAAAACCATAAGCTTGTGTTGAAGACAAACTTCAAAAGAACCACAAGAAGGAAAAAAAAAGGAATTATAGATCTTTTAAAAGTAAATATGGATTATATTCTTATTAAAAATAATCTGCTTGCCATAAATGAACAAATAAGAAGGAGGCAGAAACAGGTGGAAAAACAAAATCTCACAAAAATAAGTTGTCAAATTTTAAACACCTCTATAAAGGAGGGTTGACAATAAAGTTTAATGTCAGCTTCACAGGAAAACATTATTTATATGAGATGCAGTAAAGAAAAGACAAAGGGATGGAAAGATGTAAGCACCAGAGGTGTTTGTGCACCATGAAACTGGCTGAAGCACAATATGACAGGCTGGTGGTGCTCAGCACTGGGTTCTGCAAATGCAGCTCATAAACAGGGGACAGAGGACAGAGAAACATGGTCAGAGGAAGGGAATTTGAAAGTACTGTGGATCTTTCTAATGTCTCTATCAATAAAGTCGGAAACGTTCAGATGAAAATGCAGAAAAAGATCGGCAAAAATGGAAAAGTACTGAAAAGATTGGGCAATATTTGGTGCAGGCAAATTAGAAGCATAAAGCTAATTTTCTTGCAGTGTGCACGGGAATCTGGTAGCAATATCAAGATGAGTGAATAAATAATAATTTGGCTGTTAAAGCCTGTACATCCTTCAGAAAACAACAGGGAGCCAGCACATTTCTCTCTCCCCCTCTCGCTGAGAACTGGGGAGCTCCTGCCAAAGCGTGTGCTCAAAGCAGTGATTGAGGCAGTGCAGCCATGTGTGTGGGAACTGAGAGTGATGGGGAAACACAGAGCTCACTGCACCCTCTGCCTCCTGCTCAGCAACCCCCAGGATTCCTCATGCTGCTGTCACAGCACAGGCTCATCTCTTCAAGTGTTTACTGTCAGCTACCATCTTGGCATACTGACAACACCATCGCCTAGGAAATGAGTAAAAAACCAGATTACTTTGTGGGATACAATCATTCTTTTCAATCTAATCTCAAGGGGTTGCTATAAGCAACAGTTGCAGAGGACTTCTTTAAAAAATGAAGCTTTAAAACACTTACTGTATGATAACAATACTGGCATGTGACAATCTTCCTGCAAGTTAAATTTAGTTAAAAGCAGAAAGGACTGAAGTCTTTCATAGAGCAGCTTTAAAATGAAAATGTGACAAACAACCTGATTCAATGTTAGAAATGTCTGTGGATGTGATAATAGGATTACATTTACCAACTTCATGTGCCTGACAAAATCATAACATTAAAAAAATAAAAAGGCCTAGGACTCTGTAGGCCTTGTTCAAGTTAAAACATGGTGCAACATGTACAGGCAATTAAATACACAAAGGATTATTAGGTTGCAAAAGGCAAATGAAAGAAAACTAAAATTCTGTTAATAAAAACTTGATGTTTTACTGTCATTTGGAATATTGTATTCAACTCTGGTCATTGAAGATAAAAAACAAGTTACAAAACAAGTAATTTAGAGAAATAAGAGAAGACTAATTAATACATGGAAGGTTTTGGCATCCAAAAAGATTGAATGAAGTTGGACCATTAGTTCAGAGAAGTGATGAATGAAGATGGCATGCAAAACAGAAGGTGACAGGCCAAATTATGTATGTGACTGCATTTTTCTTCCCTCTACCAAAATAAAGAAACATTATGAAAATTTTAAAAACTGTAATTTTAACTGTAAGAGCTTGAGCACAACTCCCTCCAAATTTATTCTCTTAAGATGAAGATGTAAACATAGTAGGATTTAAAGCAGATTGGATACTTAAAAGAAAACCTCTTTTTCCCTGAAATTTTTGCAAATTCTCAAGTTTCAGAGCAACCCCAATACATATTGGGAGCAAAGAAAATAATTGTGCTACTGGTAATTTATTTCTGAAGTTCTACATTTCTGTTTCCAAAAAAAATCTTTAGGGACAACCAATGTGGGCCATTGGCCAGGGTGGAGTGCTGGTTTGATGCAATCTCAGACTTCCCTCACCTCTTTATTGGTAAAACCTTTTTCACTTCATAAACCACTCATTTCCCAACCTCTTCTCTCTCTCCTTCTTTTTTAAGCTATGAAGTTAAATACACCTCCTCCATGAGAATCATAAGACAACCATTACTAATTGTTTTTTCCCCACTAAAGCAATAAGTATAGCATAAAGCTTTCTCCATATAACCAGCAAAATGTATTTGTTAAAACTTTAACTCCTCTTCAACATACTGACAGGAAGCAGAAACGATCCTGTGATTCTCAGCAAATACAGTCCTTTACTCTCATTCTTCCACTCAGTTTATCCCTCAATTTCAGAGCATTTCCTTCCTTCCTTCCTTCCTTCCTTCCTTCCTTCCTTCCTTCCTTCCTTCCTTCCTTCCTTCCTTCCTTCCTTCCTTCCTTCCTTCCTTCCTTCCTTCCTTCCTTCCTTCCTTCCTTCCTTCCTCTTCCTTCCTTCCTTCCTTCCTTCCTTCCTTCCTGCCTTCCTGCCTTCCTGCCTTCCTGCCTTCCTGCCTTCCATTTCTCTCCTTACCTTCCACTCAACAGGAAAGTGTTACTCTCTCTGTGATCAGGTGAGCCTACCAAGGGTTCAAATCAAACCTTGTATCCCATTCTTCTGAGTTACTCGAAATCTATCACTGAAGTTCAGTTCTGTCACCACACCAACATTCACTGGTGTGCCTCTGTTTAATACAAAATGATTACTAAAATCTGATTTTCTAATGTTCAATGTCTTCTTTTATCTCCTGAGCAAAATACTGTGTTCTGCCTTTTATTTGGCCAGCACCTATGAACTAGATACAATGCAGACAGGTAACAGACAGTTTACACTGTATCAGGATGAAGTATATACACTGTACATTTGCCTATGAGCACACATAGATATCTATATTTTTACAGATTATGGATCTCAGAATGAGAAAAAAACCTCACTCTGGAAACCAAATGATGTCTAGCTGAGCAGGAAACACTGAGCACCTGTTTGCAATCCATTAAATGCTTAGCCTAATACTGAAGGTGTTGTTACGTGGTTACTTTTACCCTCCAAGACAATAAACTGCTGAAGAACATAGCATTCCATGCTTAAAACTCAAGAGCATTTCTTACATAACTAAGAAAAGTATAGTGGAAAAAAAGTCAGTCTTCAGTGTCTGTAATGCAGTGGTTAGCACCAGAAATACCGTGAGGAATATTTGACACATGCTACCTACTTCTTTCTTGCAATACTTTTCCTCTAGGCACATAGATGCACTTATGCAAGTAAAAATGTTGGAATATGGCTCATTAAATTAAAAAAACCCACAGTTCTGTGTAGCCTTCCTGGCCACTATGAATGGATTTTATGAAAGAGTAACTTTATTTGCAAGCAGAGGGGTTTTTCTGAGAGTGGTGAAAGATGGAAGTGTTTGTATTATACAGCTGAATGACTGTACTGGATCATGTAAGGTCAGCCAGGTCAGTATTAACAACAGCAATAAGGAACTGACAGATGTGATTATTATTCACATCCTAAGAAGAAATCAAAGTAGTTCCAACCCTGTAATGTTCAAAACCACAGGTCAGGTATCAACAAGCCAATTAAAGTTTCACTGTGGAGCCCTAATTTTAAACATTTCAGATCATCTTGTATCATCAAAATACTCAAAAGCTTTTTATTCTGAATATCTTCTCCAACTCATTTACTTCTAGTCAGACCTCACTTACCAGGTTGTCATCACAGCTACTTTCCCACTATTCACTATTTCCCTGAAGGGAACTCCCAGCTTCCCTTCCTAAACACTGCCCCTGCTGATCCCAGAAAAGGTGTTCATGTTGCTGTGCCCCTGCCCACCCTGCCAGCAAGCTCACCTTTTGCTTTTGCTGCTCACCTGCACAGATGACAGTGCAGCAGTGACTTACCTACTGTGCCCCCACAACCTCTCAGCCACGTTGCTTTTGGAGACTTTTTGTGGGCCCATCAGCACCTTTGTTATGACTCTGCTCTGCAGCCAGGACAGGGCAGTACTTTTTGTAGAGGACATGTCATGGGACACTACCAGTGTTCCTGCTCTTCCTTACAAAGGTACAAGGTATGAACACAATGACTACATTTTACTCTTGCCTTCCCAGATTACTCTCTGAGGATACTGCTTTAGGCAGACCACTTATTATTGGTGGACTGCTGATCTTTCATGCAAAGATACTCCTCTCTAGTAGGAAATCTGATGAATGAAGTGACTGAAGGTGAGTGGCACAGCTGAACCCTGGCTGGTGACCAAGCCTCACAAAGCTGCCCACTCACCCCTGCCACAACAGGGTGGGGGAGAGAATCAGAAGATTAAAACTGCAAAAACTCATGGGCTAAGACAAAGACAGTTTAACAGGTAAAGCAAGAGCTGCATGTGAAAAAAGCAAAGCAAAGCACAGAATTCATTTGCCACTTCCCAAGGGCAGGCAGGTGTTCAGCCAACTCCAGGAGAGCAGGGCTCTGTCACATGTAACAGTGACTTGGGAAGACAAACACCATCACTCTCAACCTCTCACAGTTCTTGTTCTTCCCCCAGATTATTGCTGAGCATGGTGCCACATGGTATAGAATATCCCTGGGGTCAGCTGGGTCCCCTCCCAACGCACCATGCTTTCCAGCCTCCCCTGGTGGAGCTGGGTGAGGAGCATAAACGGCCTTGGCTCTGTGTAAGCACTGCTCAGCAGTACCAAAAAGATCTGTTTTATCAACACTATTTTCAAATGAAAAACATGGCCTCATACCAGCTACTATGAAGAAAACTGATCCTATCTCAGCCAAAACAAGCACAGAAAGCGACCCTGAAGGCAGCAGGCTTTAGAGTCTGCAGTGAAAAGCCCTTCACTTGTAGAAGAGCAAGGATTTAAACCAATTCAGAATAATTTTAAACCAATTCAGAATAAATTTTACTCATGAAATATGAGCAGCACATACAAAAATAACTCATAAAATAGCATAAAGGTCTTAAATGCTTTCATACAACTGCATATTCATTTTTATATCTGAGGTTGAAGGTATATATCAAAATTCCTACCCTATACTATGCATCAATGTATACAAATAACGAAAACAAATACATAGGAAAAGAAATGTTTTCTGTAAGTGAATAGAAAAGAAGTCAGATTACACACATTTCAGTGATGGTTTCTGGAAGGTTTGTTGGGATCTCAGTAAGGCCTTTCCCACGACAGTCCACGATGTTGTTACTACAGGTGCATGCAGTAGGGCAGTGCAAGACACTGCAGGATGGAGCCATAAAGGACTGGTGACCTGCAAAGGAAAGCACATTTTACATCTATCTGAAAAATTTAAGGCAGAATTTCTAAAATAAACATTGTAGCCTATCAGTACTTTCAAACTGCACTTATTTGAGCACACATTTAATACTAACATGTTGATACAACCCAGAGAAGTGAAAGACAAATGCTCAACTATTATGACAGCACTAACAGCACTACATAATTTTTCAAGTTCTTTAGCAACAGCCATTCAAAGTCATCTCATTTAAGAAGACTGTGATCCATTTTTCAGATATATTTTATTTGCTGTATGCTATTGAAAACTAATTACTGATTTATTTAGTTTTCATAATGTTGTACAGCATTAAAAAAATGCATGTCAAGAGAAATGAACAAACTCTGCTATGAGCACAGAATGTGACCATCCAGTTTCGTTCTGTTCTGCAAATATTTATTTGAATATGGTCCTTCAGTTATGTATTGCTTATAGACAATTTTGGAGTTTTCATTCATTTAATGACATTTTCTTTCACTCACAGTAAAATACATAAAAATTTGGACTTTATATCTCTCACTCTGTTTGTGTTCAGCAGACTTCCTCCCACAATCTGCCACTCTTACTAACTCAGGTGGCTAGTATACTGATTTCTTAGTGTTGTATGTTAAAGTCAAAATTTTTAATTGCACTTAAACTCAGTCATTTCATATTTACATATGCTTTAGAAATTAAAAATCTTATTATATTTTACTGCAAATAGATATACTGCACATTTTATAATGCATTAATTCACTCATTCTTCTACCAAATAAATGATGCAGAACAGTTGTTTCATAATGATACAGAAAGACATAGACATAAAGGGAGGAGAAAGGCATGACGCCCTTTTCTTTTTTTTTTTTTAAATTAATTTATAAAATGCTAGAGACTGATTTAAAATTCTCAAGAGAAAAAAGAAACAACTTCTTGACTACGAAATCACAATTTAACTTAAGATCTATCTCACAATATTTAATGTCATATATTAATATGAGAAGGGTACACTCATAATGTAGGTTGCAGCCAGTGCTGTTCCCACTTAAAACTTCATATAACAACTGTCCAAGTTCTAAATTGCTGAAAAGATACTGAGGTTAGGTTGGATGGGTCTTTGAGCAATCTAGTCTGGTGGAAGGTGTCCCTGACCATGGCAGGGGAATTGGAAGATGATCTTTAAGGTCTCTTCCAAGCCAAGCATTCTATGATTCTCTGAGAATTTTACAATACAATAATTTGAATTCAGATTTATGTTTGCGTTGCAAAAGTAAAAATAATAATCAAATCTAATAACACACATGATTCTTTTTATACTACCAGGAAGGAAATGTTTAACCTACCTTTATTGAACAAAAATACAGTGATTCAGAGAGAAAACATGGTTATTCTCCTTGATAATAATCAGTATTATAATGATCAAGTTATAATACTGTACTTGACATCCAGGCTCTGCAGCCATAACATTTACATGCAAGATGTAAAAAAATTATCTTATTAGGAGCCCTTTTAAATGCACATAAAGGCAGAATTAGTGACAAGAATACTGTTAGCATTTGCTGTGCAAAGATGGCAGTGCCTTACACTTCGATGTCAGAGGCTCTCTAATAAGGACAGAACACTGTGCCCCCCATAAAACTCTTTTAGAAAGACAGATTTGTGAAAATTTTGGCATATTTGGCAATAGGCTTCTGGGGGTTTGCAGTAAATCAAGCAGTAGGAGAAACCCTGCTGAACCACTGAGAAGACAGCAATATTGCAGCCGGATTTTCATGTTCTTGACAAAACTAGAAACAATAGACAAGATTTACAGAAAATTTTCAATCTGAGTGTAAAAATATTTAAATAAGAAAGATAAACTTGCCTTCTTCCTCATCTAGAAGATACAAATAAAGGGAAAAAATTGAATAGAGAAAATGTGATTAGTAATGAACTGTTAGTCATTTCATTATTTCACATAAAAAATAACCTTATGCATTAAAGCATAACAATAAAATTCAGAAAGTTACTTAGGGGTACAGAGTTATATTTAAAAGTCAGAAAATAACAACAAGTATATACCTGCAAAGTTTTTTTAAAAAGTTCTTATTACTAACAGGCTTATGTCTTCAATTAGCAAACCTTTTATTTAATTTCTGGTATCTCTCCCCCGCAATTATACTTTTAGAAGGCTATAAAATCTATGCGAATGCCATATTTACACAAAATTTGCAAGGACACGAGCACCCCCACAAACACCAATAAAAACAATGAGGCTTCTCTCAAGAAGCATCCAGGCTGGGATGATGCCAAAGCCAGCAGGCAGCACTGGCAGCCAGCGCTGGGGTGTTTTTCTCTTACCGCTGCAGACAAACTCGCGCTTCTGGACCTCGGCCACGTTGTGCCCGCGGAGGTGGGACGGGCCCATGCACTGCGTGTAGAGCCCCACGCGCGGCCGCTGCCGCAGCCAGTCCGACAGCCAGGCCAGGTGGCAGTCGCAGTACAGGTTGTTGGAGTGGAGGCGGCTGCACGGAACCAAACACGGCAACACTCTCCAGTTAGGAAGAAGGAACAGGAAAGCCGCCTGTTGTTTGCCCAGCCCTCCCTTCAGCAAGCAACTGTGCCCATTGATTAATAAAGCTGTTAATGAGGAACTTTTTACATCTTTCATTGAAAGTCTGGGAGTTAAAAGTTAATAAATAAAACATACAAGCAGCAAAACTACTTTTTTATTTGCGGTCTAATTAACTGGAAGAAAAAAGAAGGCTTCCTAATAATTGAACTTTTCTGCAGTTTCCTGTTCCTTGTCTAAAAGAAAGAAATGAATATACAAAAGCTTGAAAGATGACATAGGACTTTTTAGTCCAGATCTCCATAAATAGTGCGTACGACAAAAATATCTCAAGGAAATTGCTCTAGAGTGATAACACTATAATGTCAGGAAAAAAGGGTTAATAAAAGATTTTGTTTCCAATTAGATGTATCTGTAAGTCTGGGCATTATTAGTCTCTATAGAAACAGCCTGAAAGATCCCTTTAGCAGGTCATAATCATTTTCTGCTGAACAAGATAGAGACATAACTCAATATAAAGCACCTTCTTTCACATCTCTTTTCTGATTTCCTCTCCAGTTGTTTAATAGCAGAAAATGGGATTAGCTGCTTTTGGCTGCTAGGGATCTACACTTTAAGCAATCCCTGAAATTAATTAAAAGACCAAATGGAAGCAAGTGATGGAATTAAGAAAGTTGTCTCTTTGTTGGTGTGGTCTGACACAAGACCATGGCTCCTTGCCAAGGGGCAAAAAGCACTTTGCCATTGATAAAATATCAGACAAATGTATTCACTAAATTAGGAAAATTACTCTTCTCTGGCTCTTACATTTTCTTAAACTACTGCAAAGGATGTCCACAGCTATAAATCAAATAGTTACTCAGAATACATAACAAGGACATGCCATTTTGGTCCTTCTTAGCTGAGGTGCTCATTCCTAACTAAATAACTGGAAAGGAAGTGCAGGAAATTCAGAATGTAGACAAAGAGTCTAACTAATCCATTAGAAAATAAATCTGTAAAGCAACATGAAATGTGTAACCAACATAAATTAAAATATTAGCCAACACCTTTTTGCCCCGTAAATGACTAGAAATTAAAGGCAATATATTTTCCTGTACTAGTTCTTGGGTGGGTGCTTTGCAAATACAGCTCACAATACAGTACACTCATTCACCACAATCTGTGGCCAGCTGTAGGCATGAAGACCATACCAAATCAGAAGTAATGCCACTGAAATAAGTAGTTATACAAGCATATTCTGACTGCAAATGGGATGTCACAGCCATAATCCAGGATTCTGTGTGTCCTTTTTATTTTGTTTCTAGAATATATTTTCAGAAAATGAAATATTCTAACAAAAGAAAATGTAAATATTACTAATTTGATTAACTCTATTTTATGGTTCAAAACAGCAACCATATTTGAAAGTTTAAGAAAAGTACAGATTGCACATTTTCAAGACTCGTGCCTGAAAGAACAAAATGAAATTCCATTATCAAACTCTATCTGAGGTCACCAAAAGCCCATGGTCAGCACTATTTAAGTACTCTCGTATTTGTCCAAGCAGGAATAGTTGCAATTCTGTTATGAAATCAACAGAACTACTCACCTGTGTGAAGTTCTTCAGTTACAAGTCATGTGTTAACCTGGGTGAATAGTCCTACTGATTCCAGAACAGTTGTGCAACTCAACGTGGGTAAAAGAAACTAGACAGGCTTTTTTTGTAAAAGTAATTCTTTAACAGTAGCAGCTACTCTTGAGCTCTGATAGAAACATCCCATTCATTCTTAATTCCCACTTCAGTGGAAAAACTGTTTAAAAGTGAGTCTCTGGATTAAACCTGGTTTTGCCAGTCAACACAATCTAGATTTATTTACAGTCAGTATAAAAATACCAAAATATAATTCCAGAATGTATGACTTGTGTACACAGACAGTCTTTTCACTGTGCTTTGTTTTAGAAGCCCAAAGTGCTCCTCTGACAAAGTCATAACCTCTAAAAATGGGGACCTTATTGTAAATGCTGACACAACTTTAATTATAATAGCACTACCGGATGATGCTATAATTTTATGTTACAAAGAATGTTGGCAAGCCAGTTTAGCTTAATTAGGTCTGCTAGCAGTACTGTAATAAAAGCATAAAGATTTCCCATTTATCACATTTGACAGTCAATCAAAGAATCTCCAGTGTTCTAAAATGAAATGTGACCCATTCAAAAGCTCAAAGTAAAACAAATCTTTGACTTTCAAAACACATCAATTTACGTCTTTATTTAGCTGTAACACGTAAGAAGAATTCCCCCTGCCCTCATCTTTTTTTGGTGAGAAGGTGAAGCTTTTCTGTCACTGAACACAGCACTATGGAAATCCCATTTTGGAAGAGGCCATGAAACTGATTTAAATACTTATTCATTTAATATCCTAAAACAGCTGATAGAAAAGGATACAACTTTATCTCCTGAGCACCACATGTAGCTTTGGGGTAACTTGTTAGGTTTACCTGTCAGAATGAGCTTCCACAGACACACACACACAGACTTCACACTCCTTAACCTCATCAATATTCTTTATTTGAGCTTATGCTTGCTTTGCCTGTATATGTATTGATAGATCCCTGACAAAACTGAATAGGAGTAAAAATAAAAATTATAAAAATGGCAGCCAGTTTCAGTGGGACTACTCACAATGTTCTGAGTTTGGGCATATGGTTGAAACTTGCCACGGATAGTCGAGTGATGTTGTTATTGTTGAGAGTGCTGCAAAGCCAAGAAGAAGCATATTAACATCTTAAGAGTTTTCTCACATTTAATAAAGGCACAGCTAATGAAAGTCATGGTGTCCTGTTTTTAGGGATTCAGGAAAAAACTCCCTGCTCCCTGTTATATTTTTCCTCCCTGTTGAATCCCCCAAAAAATACCATGGTTTTACCATTATCAATCCTAAATAAGAGGTCACAGTAGCCTAGAATTCACTCAAAAGGAACTTCCACCAATATTGATAACATCTATGGCATTCAAGCCAAACTTGACATTGTGAAGTAAAAAAGAGAGTTCTTGGAGAAAATGTCTTGGTTCTAGAATACTTATTTCTTTTTCTAGCTTCTGAGAGTCTAATTTTTGATTGATGATACAAGAGCTGAATGGCTTTTTCCCAAGGATTTTAGAAAACATTAACTCTGGGCTGTGCTTGGTTTTATAGGGAATGAGTTACTATAGATGATTCAGAGCTGCATGAGCAATAGGGGAGTTTCCAATATGATAGGAGTCAGGAAATGTAACACTTCAGCAAATGTAACACTAGTAATTAATATTTTAGATAAGGTATTGGGAAATGGAGATAGGAATTAGAAACAAATCTTAATTCTTGGCTATCTCAAATAGCCAAGTTCCCAAGGTGTTGGGAAATGGAGATAGGAACTAGAAACAAATCTCAATTCTTGGCTATACAGGCCCATTATACTCATCACATGTAGTTTGTAAAGATTCAGAAACTTTATGAATTAACTTGCAGTTAAATATTGTCTTTAGGCTGCAAATAAAATGCAAACAAGCTTTTCTCCAAAAAAAGGAAGCAAGCAATAGAATTTACAGATTTGATTTAGAGATTACTCATCTGAGCAGAATGGATAATGAGCTCTATGTAACTAGAACAGTAATAAATAACAATTCCCACTGAAAAAAGCTTTTCTCCCTTTTGAAAAAGAAAGTATTTCCTTTTTCCTTTTTTTTTTAAACCAAAACCTGTAATTTGTTCTTATTCTGAACAAGTTATTTGTACTGTCTGATCTTAAAACACAGAAAGGTAAAATCACAGCACCTTGACCTGGGTCAGACTATATATCTCCATATTAACCAAGCAATTAATTACTGGTGCAATGTGCAACATTTTACCTTTGTGTGCTTACTCATTCCATGTACTAAATCTTTCCTTTGCTGTGCATAAGGGATCTCCCCTGCGTGTTCTTAAGGATACATAAATAGAAAGAAGAATAACAACAACAAAAAAAAAATAACCCAAACAAGTAAATAGAGGAACTGTGCCCCTTTTCAAAACATAACAAAAATAAACCAACAAAAAATGGCCAATGTACTGGATACATCCACAAAAGGTGTCTTAATGAATAAATGTCAGTAAATTGTGGCAGAGTTTTCTTACAATGTCCACATGGTAAATGATGGCTACCACAGTTCTTCCTGCATAACTTCTTACAAGATTTTAAAATAATGTATTTTCAGTGAAGGGAAATCAGCCAGTATTTCCATAGTTGTTAAGAGAAGGCAAATCTACAAATGTTTTAATTTCCAATTTTGGTTGTTTGATGTTTGCCTTGCTATTTTATATATATAAGCTATTAATTTTTTCAGGGTAAAGAAAACTAAGTATAGGAATAGATGTAAGGGATATATATGGAATTAAATTATTGTTATAGCTATTTCTCTGTAATGATAGAAATGCTTAATTTCATCACAGAGATGTAATTAAAAAAAGTTGGCTTTTTACCTAAATGTTATATACTATAGCAAAGACTGTGGTGACTGACTTATTTCCATTTTGTAGACACTTTCCATTTTTTTTAACATGTCAGTATTATATTTTCCCCATAGTTTCCCAAATACAGCAGATTTCCCTTAAAAAAAAAAAAAGACAAAGGAAAACTAACACAGCAATTCATGGGGAGGAAGTTTGAAGTAATACCCACTTTCTCTGCTCAATTAGAACCATTGACTCCAAATGAAAACAAAATGCATAGTCTTATTTGCTACTCAGTGCATGTACAGTATGGTCTGATCTACACAGCATTCATTCCTTAAGCCATATTGTAAAGGAAGCTTAATTAGACAAAAAACCTTCAGTAGTGTTTGAAATATCCATCTCAATTTCTTAAAATGTCATGCATAAATCTTTACATAATTTTTTATCACATAACATAATTCAAGACAGCACTCAGTCATGTATTTGAACAATGCTAATAGATTATGTATACTCATTCACAAAAATTCTAACTACCTAGTTTTCAGCAGACTATTATTTTAGAAGTTTCTTTACTCTTTTTCCACTCATTGAAATCAGTGTAAAAATTGCACCCCTGACCTCAACTGCAAGGATGACCTTTCAAGAGCACTAAAATTGTAAGCATTAAAAAATGCAGAAAACATTTAATTTATTTATTTTTTAATAAACATTTATTAAAAAAATAAATACTTGTACTTTTAAAGAAAGACTCATATTAACAAAAAAAAAAAACCAAAACCAAACCATAGTAAGCAGATTAAGACATCACTGAAAAAAATACTCTGTCACATATAAGAGTTGCAAAAAATAAAAATCTCAGAGAACATCACATTTACTGACAGACAACTAATCATCAACTTAACAATTAGATGTAGTATTGAACCTACACTATATTTTTCATGGCTTTATACCAGAGAGTTAACAATAGGCTTGTTCTTCTATGACTGCAAAATAAAATAATAATATCAAATTTGGCTGCCAGTTTCATTCACCCATAAGTAAAACCAACTAGTGTTTAATAGTAAAAACTTTTACCACCAGCTACTCACATACTCTTTGGTTTCTTAGACATGCAGACACTATTGCCAGAAGAGCTTCTGTTCTTCAGAATATTAAAAAAAAAAACAAAAAACCCAAACACAACAAAATCCATTTCCTCACCCTCCTCAATTTGTGATTTATCAGGTGTGAGTCAACTTAACATGAAGTAACTCACTGATACACAAATTCTTTCATTTTTCTTAATGAAGAAAATCCAAATAAAATGTGTCATTTTGACTGACAGAGCAAATATTTCAGGAATGTGTTCTGTGCCTTAGATTCTTTGAGAACTAAGGTACTTTGCTCATTACAGTAACTATTCTGAGATAATGATTTTGTTACCTTTAACCTCACTGATAGCCACTTGAAGAAAGTAAAAAAAAAGTGTGCAAAGAAACATTGCAAAAATAATCTTCTGTGACACAAAAAAAAGATATTTTCCTTGACATACAAATGTATCTATGCACATAAAACTTAAAATGTTTTAAAAAGAAGCTATGGACATGGACATGCTAAACATCTTAACATGTAGCAGTAATGTTTGCTAAAAAGTGCATCCTTGAAAACATCCAGATTGTCAAATAGATATTGCATATTGTTCCTTACACTGAGTCTCAGTGTTCAAAAGATAAAATTGATGATGAGTATACAACAAAAGCAATTCTGAAATGTTCAGCACATCAACAGTAATAGATAATGTACAAAATTAATTGGGTTCATTAATACTGCTGCCCTCCCCCTTTTTAAAATTAAATATATTCTTTTCTTACAGTTTCTGTCAAGGGCTTTATTATTATCATGTTTAATCGCTGTCTTGGAGAGTAAAGGAGTATCCATGCCTCTCCATATCTTCTTACCATTTTATAGCACATCACAGTGGATTATTTTAAGACATCTTTTCACTAGAGCATCCTGACACCAGGCTGCAGCTCGCAGATAAGCTTACATGACATTAGCACTCCCCAGATACTGAGCTCTCACTACAACTAAGAGATACAAGCAATACTTACAGCACTTCCAGGTCACGCAGAGCCCTGAACGCCCCATCTTCAATGCAGCTGATCTGGTTGTAATCCAGTTGCCTGTTAAACAGATTAGGAAGGCATTTGTAAGGGAGAGGCGTGCTGGCAAGGCGAGGTGTAGGGGAAGGCTCCCGAAGGGGTGGCAGAGGCCGGCCAGGCGAGCGGCAAGGCTGCGCACGGCTGGCCTGCGCCCTGCCACTGAAATCCCTTTTTGTTCTCCACTGGCTGCGCACAACAGCGGCGCTGGGAAAGCTCCAGTAAATAATAACTGCACCTTCTATTAAATGCCAAAGGAATGCAATTTCATTACATCAAGAAAAGCTATCCATTAGAAGCTCTCAGCGTCATCTTGCTGAAACAATTTCATTAAGGTAAAGGACGGTAAATCACTTAATGTCACACGCATCCCCTCGGTGACCTAACAGAATCCATTTATCAGAGCAGCCCAGCTGCATGTTAATTCCACCCGCCGCAGCAGGGACCAGGGACAGACACCAGTTTTAGGGGTCTCCCTGCGTGTGTGCATGCCTGGAGCAGGTGGGAGGTGTTACCCCCGGGTATGCAGGGGATTTACAGTAATTACCTCCTGGAATATGTCTACATGTGGATAGAACAGTGTCCGAGGCATTTACAGACCTGTTTACTTATCTCCTTTAGTTCTGCTTCAAAAGAAAGTAATGTTTCTGCTGTAACCTTCAGTATCTGGTTTTCTACAGACTTTGTGCTGTCTGCAATTGTATGCAGATGGTATGTTGGAATGGAGCACTCGAATTCTAGACATAAAACTCAGCAATCCATCCCATACATTATTAATCCTTAAGTATGAAGTTATGAAAAATTTAGATTAGTTTCTCTGAAGATGATTATTACCTTTTCAATTCAAAACATTGATACAGCACATATAGCCCAATTAAAAATGTCTGCTTAAATTAACAACCATGAAGATATAAAATCACACTTTCTCTACTGATAGAGCCTTTCCCTATAAATACTGAAATGTCTTATGCATTTCAGGGCATGACTTGCAAAGCAAAGATGATAAAAAGCCTCACTTTAAAAACTTCTCCAAGCTGGTAGCTTGTCAGTGTCAAATAATATAGATGAGTAAATGTGTGTGAACAATACTAAGAAAATGAACAAAATACAAATGAACTCTGCCCTTCTGTCTTCAATTATATATTAGCTAGCAGGGCTAATGACACTTTTACTAAAGCATTTTCTGAATCTATGATAACATTTTACTTTATTAATAAAACATCAGGCCCACTGCTGAATGTAATGTAACAACTTCTATAAAGTTGGTACATACTTCTTCTAGTTTCATCTGAATTACTATTACAAGGAAATAAAATATTGTCATAATTGTAACAGTGCCTGTGTTTCTGTGTATTGAAAGCTAAATGCAAACTATCAGTTGCTGAATATGATCTTTAATCATTTTGGTGCAATATTACAACACCAGTGCTGCAGTGTTGGAATATTTAGGTCTACTTTCTAAGCTTCTTCAATTTTTAGTAATGAATTTCATTTAACAATTAAGCTAATAGCCTTTTTATTTTAAAATGGTAAAATATATACACAGTATAACCTCTCAAACAATTTATCAAAGCTATTTAAATTACTCCAATGGCATGAAATGTTACCCTTGACACAATACAAAAGAGAAATAGTTTCCAGACAAATTGGAAAAATCTTTTAATGCCATCAAATTTGCCTAATGCAGTCTGCAGGTTAATCTGTAAAAGGGTGAGCTGTATGTTTGCCCATATCTTATTATCCTTAGCTGTCAATGTATAAATCAGTGCTGACACAGCTTCTTCTAAATCATCCACATTATACACAAAGGAAAATCTTTTAAAGCCGAGAAAGCACTTGAGCAAATCTTGTCCTACACAAACTCAAAGGCAGATTTCTTCCACTAGACTGGCAGCAGTTGTGGTGATCCTGAAAACTTTTGGGCTTCTTCCTTGAATGAGTCACCATGATCAGTACCTTAGTGAAGGGTGAGTTGTTTCCATTTAAATCTTCTTACCAGAAAGATTACTCTGTTTGCACTGAGCTAATGAATTGGTTTCAGTATGAGGAAGGGAGGTTTGCAGATGGGAGAGGAAAAACATTCCCTAGTTTTAAAAATTACTGTGTTTGAAAGATGCTACCATCTTTATGCTTTAGATTATCTTCCATCAGTTACAACCATGATATAAAAATGATTAGACACACACCATGAGGAGCAATTGGTGTGATATATATATATATATATTTTTTTTTTTTTAAGCTATGAAAGGAACATGACTTTGAAGATTGGCTTTAATAGCAATTTATGGTAAAAGAAGAGGTTAAGGGTAAGGATACTCACACTACATATGTGACCCAAACAGAAAGTTAGACATTATTTCATAACCAGTGTAACATTAACTTATGATGTCCTTCTAACAGATGTACTGATGCAATGTAATTGTGTGTTTAGATAAAACTGGTTCTCAGTAGCAAGTATGAACTAAGCTATGTCTTAAAGTACAAGCAAGAATACTAGGAATTCAAAATTGTATTTTTATCTAATTTTAAGTTATGTTCTTTTGTTTATTTTTAGTATGACTTTCAAAACCACACACAGAAATCTCCAATACCATAATGAAACCTTTCTCACCATTAAGCTATTGAGTATACCAATAACCCTAATTCTATCTTAGAAAGCTTTTTTTTTCCCCCAAGAGCTGTTCTTCTTTTCAAATTATTTGAACACTCTGAGAACCAAAGCTGACCAGACATGGACCAGCAACTCTGGCCCATTCTCATCCTTCCCCTCTGCCCAGTTTATCATCTTTCTGCATGCTCCCTCTCCACTTTGGGTCTTTTCTATGTGCTTTTGTAAAGTTGCTGCTCCTTTCTGCCTCCAACATTCCCAAAGCTTCAGCACTGCCATCCCTGTGAAGCTCATAAGGTACCAAACAACAGTTGTCACATTCAGAATCCTTCCATCATCACAGAGTAAGCAGCAACCCAAAGTGTAAAACTGGATTATACACCCGTGCCTGCAGCATTACCTGGGTACTTTGTATATGAAATAATCTAACTGAATAAATCTACTGCTGCTTAAAATGTCAATGTTCATGTGAGTTTAGCAATAAGAACTAGTAAGAATAATAAGCATTCAACAAATAGTATGCTGACTTTATAACTTACTTTATATTTATTGCTCTTATGCTGTAGAAACATGTTGCTAACTTATATTTTCTTCCCTTCTGGCATATGTTGACTACCAGATAATGATAAATAAATATCTTAAAATAAACTTTGTTATCCCACAAGAACATTTAATGACTAACAGAAGATGCTGCATACATTTAAAAACTACAACCCTCATACAGAAAAAATCTGTCATCTGGCTCTTGACAGAGAAAACCTCCTTTACTCCTTCCTAGAAAGTGAAAGTTGGAACAATTCAAATAATTGTCTGCTTTACTCTCCTGTTCTTCACAGTTTGAAGACACTTCATGGTCCTTTGCAAGAGCTACTATTTTCAACAGAACTGAGTTATGATTCCTACTTTTTATTTCTCAATCTCAATGTCAAGACATATCAGTAATTCCAGAGGAATTAGTTAAAAATGATGTAAAAAAAAAAACATGCCAGAATTTATTTATTTTGTATCAAACTTCAAAGAACTGCTTGTTTCCCATGACTGTTAATATTTACATCCAAGTAATGCATACTTGCTGAACAAACTAGAAATTTTAGAAATAAAAAAATTTATAGTTCAATTGCTCAATCCTCTGAAAACTGTCTAGCACTCTACTTGGTTAATCCCAGAATTATCTTACAGGAGGAAAATAATACCAAAAAAAAAAGTAAAAATTAAACAGAAGAATGTAATCAAAAGGAGGATGTATACAAATTTAAAAATCTATATGTTATGTGACTCAAAGACATTATCACATTAATAGGAATTGACTTTTAAAAAGAAAACAAAACTTTAAAAATAGTATTGAAATGTGATTTATTTTAACTATCTTTACAAACAAGTTGTTTTTTTTCCCCTAAAGGCTGCAGGGTCACCAACCTGCTTGGCAAAAAGAGGCTTAGGAGACACTGGAAAAGTACACCTATTCTTTCCTTCATGGCTTCAGAGCTATTTTTTATTGTAATAAAAATCCCAAGCATACACAGAATGTAATTCACTACACCCTGTGAAAATCCTTCTTTATGTAAACTTGCAATGCAGGTGGCTGAATAGACTAGCAGTCCAATTGAGATTTCCTGTAAGAACAAGCATGAGAAATACTGAGTTCTAGATTATTTAAGCATATCTTAGACAAGCAATGCATTTACAACAGCACTTGTACAGATGAATAGACAACTATACATCCAGTTGCAGTGGAATTTTATGCATGATCTGAGAAGAAATAAGTTATGAGAACATCAGCAGGAATCTCTTTCTCAACTACTAATAATTGAAATTAAAAAAAAGTCCAATCATTCCCAAAAAATAATTAATACAAAATTCATTTATGTCTCTAGTGGCAGCTTTAAATGTTTCACAATCAGCATAATAGAGGCATAAGAGCAACAACAAGTAGTATCAATCAAAGTTTTGGCAAAGCTTAGTATGATGGGAAGGACTTAGATTGGATGATGGTGACTGCCTCCCTCTTCACTAATTCTTCATTTTCCCAGGCAATTGAATGTGTGAAGCCACTACATTGCTCTGCAGCCTTTGTCCCTGGCATGACAGCTACAGTCTCCTCCACTTGCTGGAAAGAAATGAACACAAAGGAGAGAGCAGTCGAAACAAAGGCCAAGAGCATGACAAGAAAAACAGGGCACAAGATCCTTGCATGAGATATGATGAAAATGTGCCCCACTATTTTGGGTAACATTTGAGATTGCATGTATTTAGCATCACAATTCCACCATGATATTGGTATATTCCTTTCCATCCTCTGCCAAGCATCGATTACACAGAGAAAGAGAAAATTGGAATCTTATAAAATTTTACACACTTGAAATGGAAAAGTCATAAGGCCAAATTCTACTCAAAAGGAGAGCACAGCACTATTTTTATTTCAGTGGTGCCTTAAATTTGTTAGTATTTCAGTTATTTTTCTTCCTAATTCAACCAGCTTCAAAAAAAAAAAAAAAACATTTAAGCTTGCAGTTTGGGCACCTAAAGCATTTTCTTACCATCTTAAATACAAACAAAATTCCTGATGTTGGGAAAATTTAAAGAATCTTTCACATCCAGTGTGAGTACTATATCACCAGTGAGGGTTATGAAACATTAATTAACATGTTTATTAAAAAAAATCTGTATTTAGTTTCCCATTTATATGATAATTTCGGTTTATTTTTCAAAAAGTGGGTGTCACTCTGTTCTCTGAAGAATCTAATGTCCTGGTGAATACTCTTCTCCCTGAAAAATTTGCAAGTTAGGGGCAACTTTTGGAATTATATTTCCAGAATTTCACCCTAATTGCTCTCAAGTCTCAGATCAATAGCTATAGTGCATAGAGTGTGTTTCTCTTAAAGTCATTCAAGAATACTTCCTTGAATAGAAAAATTGAGACTTTGACACACTGTAGATATTATGTTTTTTACATTTGAACTGCCAAAATAATGGATACTTGACTTTTAGTCTGGAGAGCTACTACAGCATAAGCTTCCCTCAATTTTTGTAATTTTTACTGAAAAACTTAATACTTTACAAACACCTGGGCTGCACTGGTGAGAGTGAAGCCAGGGACACTCTGGCATTTTTGAGATGACTTCTGAGTTTGTGAAATGGCACCTGGAGTTGGCCCCCCCAGTAGAAGACAGAGTCAAACAGGGCCACAAGAATTGGGTTGAAGCAGGTAACATATGGGGATGGTCTGCAACAAATGCAGTTGTTTGGCTGTTAGAGAGAGGGGAAAGGGGGGACCTTATTGCTGCCTAGAACTGCCTCAAGTGAGAGTACAGACAGAGCCAAACTCTTCTCACCTCTAAGACAAAAGGCATAACAAATTGGAAACTGGGTAATTCTAATTAGATGTAAATTACATTTCTGAAGCCTGAATGCTTCTCAGGGTCTGTTATTCTTTTTACTACAAGGGTGTGGCAGGTTGCCCATCTTGTCAATTCTCATAATGTCCTGCCCATTTTGCTTTTATCTTCTACAGAATCTATATGGTGAGCATTAGGATGTCCAGAAAGAAAGCACCAAGGATGCATTTTATGGAAACTAGACAGCTTCTTCTGAGAAACATCAAGAGGACTCTAGAGCTAACATACTGCAGGAGGGTAATAGTGGTATTATCAAACTTGTAGGAAGCAGTTTCCTTCAGATTATCTGAGTAAACACCTCATTCCCTTTGCTCTGCAAAGACTAAGAAGTGTACAATAAGATGCTTTCCAAAATACTCCAATTCCTGATTCAGAAGGAAGGCATTTGGTGGAAATGAGAGAATGGTGAGTCTCCTTTCAGGAACATAAAATACTTTAGTAGGTCAAATTCAGTGAAATTTGTTAACCACTTTTGAAAGAGCTCAATAGAGCTACTGTTCTGGATGGTTATCAATCATTCCATGTTGAAATAAAAGGCTCAGTAATTTAAACTGAAACTGATGTAATTACTGTTGTTGAACATTTATATATATATATATATATATATATATATATATATATATATATATATATATATATATATGCTCTAATACAGGTTTCTTTTCTCTTTTCACCTTTACCTATCTCTCAGATGAGTGTGGAGGAGTTACATCTTCAATATTATGCTCAGCTACTAGACTATTTCTAGAACAAATGTCCAAAACTAGAACAAATATAGAATTCTTCTGATGACAATTCTTATTAAGGATATACAAGTATTTGGTTCCTGGACCTTAGGTTAATCACCTTCATGGACTCACAGAATCATTTAGGTTGGAAAAGACCTCTAAGATCATGGAGTTTAACTCTAAACCTGACACTGCCAAGTCCCCTGCTCAATCCTGTAACTTAGTGCCACATCTACACATTTTTTAATACCTCCAGCTTATTGTGACACAATCTCTTCCCCCAGCCACCCATTTCAAAGCTTAAAAAAGCTTTTTGGTGAAGATATTTTTCTTCACATCCATTCTAAACTTCTCCTGGTGCTACTCTTGGGCATTTCCTCTTATCCTCTTGTTACTTGAGAAAGAGACTGACACACACCTGGCTACAACCTCCTGAAGGATAGTTCAATTCCTGTTTGAATAGTGATGCCTTCTATACCTGCCACCTATCAATTGTCTCCTTAATTTTCTTGAACAATTAAATGCAACGTGTAAAATTCTTGCTATACCTTTCTTCTCTAAGTAATGACCAAGGCTAGATGGAAGGCTGGGGTTTGTCTCTCCTCACCAAAGATACTGGAAAGGCACAACAGCCTGATCTAGTTATGTAAATGCTGTGCTAGAATCCACCTAACTCACCCCATTAACTCACTGCTCATTCTGCAGAGCAGTTTTAGAGGGATCGTGAAATTTTCAGATTAGGGGTTTGATGGCTTTTTTTTCCTTTCTCTCTTTTTTAAAATTTTTAATTTTTTAAAATTTTCTATACAACTAATGAGGAGATAGCTGTAGTATTTATCCTATCACAATATAAAACATGCTACAGATACGATTTGAAAATTGTGGCAATGCTATGGTGTTTAAGATTTTAGCTTTTTAAAATTATCTCCTGAAAAGAAAAACACTTTAAAAGACACATCTACTGTTTTATGCAAGTTTCAGACATAATTCAGGATCCTTAGGTTAAAAATTCACCCTAAGATAAAAATAGTATCTCAGATAAAGATGAGCATCCTAATGCAGCTTTTAACTGGAATTTTCTTACAATATATAAGTCCACCTATATTCTAAACTACTACTTTGCCACTAAAATATTTTCAATGATGCTGCTATTTCTATAACCAAAGTTCCTTTCTGTCACTGTATAAATTTTCAAATGGAGAAGATCATTCAGAAAAATGCAGGCTATTGTAGCCAAACCTCTTTTTGACCATGCATAGTGGTGGTACTAGTTCTGAATAAAAACTCATACACTGTCAATTAAACAGAGTAACTAAGCTGCTTTGAAAAGCACAAGTACTTGCATGCTTTTGAACACAATAGAGTTGAACATTATGATTTTTTCCAGTGAGGTATGATAGAATTTCATTGTAGGGAAGAACTGTAGTAGGCCAAATTCTTGGGCATTCTGCAAAATCTTCAAAAAGACATTTTCCTCACCAATTTGTGTGCAGTGCTGCAGGCAGCAGAACGAGGTGGATTCCATCACAGGCAGACAGAAAAGTGAAGGGCTTCCTAGCCCATACTCTCCTGCTGAGGATACATCATAACCCTCCCTCACAATCACAGAGCACTCCTGTTTTCAAAGCAGTACAACTAGAATGTTTGTCTTTCTATGTTAGCACTGGCAACTTCAATTAATAAAAACCATTTCAGCAGGAAGAACATGAAGGTCTCCTATAAACTAATATTTCCTTATATTTATTGATGCCACATGAGATAGCAATCATATTTTTTTCACAGTTGCATCATGCTGGAAGCTCCAGAGTCTTTCTGAAACATATTACAGTATGACTCTGTCTTTGCTGGTTGTTTGTAGGTGATGAGTCCTTGGCTTAAAGCAGGGATTGTAGCTTTTGAGTGCCTAACCTATTGTTTCCTACTACAGAAGTTCATCACAGTCTTCAGGTTGCTTGGCTTGTTCAATCCACTAAACTGTCTTACCACTCTGAACAGAAAGTAGAAAAGTCACTGCTTTGCTTTGTCTGAAAACTCACATATTTCCACATTTAAAAACTATAAGAATTCAAAACCTGCCCATGAACTTCAAAGTCACCATCTCCAGGAAAGTATATTTCTTTCAGAAAAGACAACAGAAGAAAATTCAGCCAGTAAAATAGACACATAAATATGCTGGCAAAACTAGATAATAGTATGACTTTTCTTTCTTTTCTGCAAGCAAACAAAAGACAAACTTTTAAAACCAAGGCAAAATGATTTTTTCCACATGAAACCATAAAATGTTTTAATTTGCCTGACATTCAAATATTAAACTCAGGTTTCATAAACTGTAAATAGTTATAATAGTAACTAAATAGTTATAATGCCATGTTGTCTTCAACTTATTTCAATGTTTTACATTTCCATAAGGCAATTTGAGGATGTTTAAGATATGTTAAAATATTTTGCCAAAACAAATGATATCAGGATTGTGCAGATATTCCTTAAGCAGCCATAACAGTTCTTAGGAAAAAGATGTCTGATACAAAAAAATAGAGCACTGTATCTACAGATCATTATGATCAGAACATATGGAAGGAAAAAAAATACTTACAGATTTTTTATGTCTACTGCTCCTCGGAATGCCTTCCTTGGTATTGCTTGAATCTGATTTTCACTAAGATCACTAAGAAAAAAAATACAAATGTAAAAGGGCTATATATATTTAGTTTCGTGTATAACAAAAAAAAAAAAATTCAGCCATTATACTTCAGTCAATATTTCCAATGAAGCTTATTTTATTACATTAACTGATTTGTAATTGACAAAAGAAGTAACAAAATTGGTGAAATTGTTTATCTCTGTCACACTAGGCAGTTCCTTTAGAAAATAACAACATGTATGCCAAAAGATAAAAAAAAAAACCCAGTAGAAGTGTTTTCCCTTTTCAACCATTCCAAATCCATGTTTGATAGTATGTTCAGCTTTATGTGAGGAAGATAGAAATCCAGCAAATTGAACAAATAGTGAGCTACTGAGAAACAACAATGAAGCCATGTAATATCTGAGAACAATATATTTCTGACTTTTGTTTCAGTGTCAAGCATAATATATTTTAAAAGAAGGAATTAAAATACATTCTGCAGCAGACATCTAATATTCCTCCCCAAAATCCCTGTACGATCAGCTGTGTCATGCTATCTGAAATTATCTTTAAAAAAAATAAATTAAAATGCCTATAAAATTATTGTTGAGTAGTGGTTTTCTTGCTATCAGTATGAATAAACAGCCCTTTATTTTTTTGTGAAATCCAGACATATTTTTGTCCTTCACAGGTCAATACTGGAAAAAAAAAATCTAGAGAGCTGAGGACAGTAGCAGAGGAGACAGAGAAAATGAAAAAAACCAAAACCAAACTAGGATACAGAACTCTCCATTTATGCTATGCCCTATTAACAGTGGTGCAATAGAAGATGACCAATACATGAAATTCTTTATTGCTGTATCTATACCACATGCAGTGAGGAGGTTTTACCTCAGACAATAGTTTGCTACCCTGGACCAAACACACCTATCACACATGGTACATGAATGCTTTGCAAGGGAGCCTATCTACTTTGTTGTATTAAAATTATGAAATCTGATCTTCTTTTGGAAACCTGCCAAGATGCACCTATCTACACACAATATGAGGAGCACAGTTGTATGAGGAGGCTTTCTTAAACATCTGAAAAAAAATGTACAAACAAATCAGATGTGTACAGCTCTCTACACACCTGTAGAGATTTTAAGTCCATTTGCACAGCAGTTTTCTTGTAGATAAATAGATTTCATTTTGCTAAAACCAACCCAGGATCTTTACTCTAAAAGCACACCAAATGCAATCCAGACCCCAGCAGAAGTAAAGTTTCTCTACTTTGAGCTTTGGAGACATCTTTAGAGGATCTTTTCCAGAACGAATTTTTAGAGAAACATTGCAAAATTGTGCAGGGAAATAAGAGCTATATCTCAGAGTAAGTGAACAAGCAAGAATCATTTGACATAAGAAGTCACACTTTTGAGATATTAATTCTCTAAAATGTAATCTAGCATGAGCTCGTATTTCCAGTTCTGAGCAATCACTCCTGAAGATCCCTTTCAGATTTATGAACTTGCAAAAAACAATTTGAGGACTTTATAAAACCCTGTGTTGCTCAACTTTAACAAAATTTATATCAATGTAATTATTTTGAAAATAATTCCACATACATTGCAGCAATTTCTTTTTCTCCAATTCATTGTTAATTTATGGAAAATCACTTTCTATTTACTAAATCTTTCATAGTCCATGCACCTAATTGCACTGCAATATCTTGCAAAGTATACTTAAATCTAGACCCAATTTTAGTATTATTAATCGTGTGTGAAAAAAGAGAATTTGTGAGCTGTGATTTAATTTTCAAGCCACCTAAGTAATCTTGAAATGGGATATGACTGTACTGCTCTGACAATAAATTCAGTGGCAATGAATGTAAAAGCAGCCTTCAGCATTTGTTACGGTAACATGATTTAACAGCCTACTTCCTTGGAGAGAATTCCCTTATAAGCATAAAACACAAATATCTATATTTACATTTCTGTCTAATTGACTAATACATTTTACCTGTATAAAAACTGTGTGTGAAGTGGCTAAGCTAGCAGTAGTGACTTGTATCATGATCAATGATTAGTTTATAACCCAGATATATGTATATATCTACGTGAGCCACTGCTGTACTTGTAAATATATATTACAGGAGATAATGGGTAATGGTGCATTAAGCTTTTCATGGCATTTGATAGAGTATCATCACTCACCATTTTACATAATTAAAAAAGTGAAAGATGAGCAATATTAAGGCCAAATGTACATAATTTTTAAAAATCCAACGGAGAATGTCAGTGGTCAAAATCTTTGTTTCCATGGGAAATTTTGTCACAAACGTAAAGACTCACAAGTGACAGCTACTGTGCCAGGTTCCTCAATAGGCAATACACTGAGCCATTGTGCACAGGTATGTCTGTGTGTGTGCAAAGGCAAAAGACACGAGACAAACTAATTGCAGGCTAGATTTACTGCTGGGTCGCCACAGTCAACACCATTTCCATGCAGCACAAGCTCAAGCAGACTGAAGTATTGTGTTCCCTGGTAATTTTAGCTAATTTCAAATGTAAACTGCTTGACTGCAAAGGTTCCCAACCTTGCTGAACAAGGCATTGTTTAAAGCATACATTTAAATATGGAGAGCTCAGTAAGGTTGGCAAATGTTGTTTTCCAAAAGTAATTTTTTTGCAATGCATCAGCTGGTTTTGGAAACTTGGAACTGTTTCTGTAACAAAAGTGTAAATTCATTTCCACACTGCTAAATTGTATTGCTCATAAAAAAAAAGATTTTCCTTATAGCAGGAAAAATTTTAGTAATTATTTATTGATTACTTCAAGTTTTTATCTGCTCAGTGTAAAAAGGTTTCCTTATAAAAACCTTGAGGGGCTTAAACAAGCGTTCAACTTTTTCTTCTTGCATAAATTAGACCTACATTTCACAACTCAGAAGCTGCGTGTGGTCTTTTTTATTGATCTTTGAACTCATTCCACCGCAATTCTTAGACTGCTCAAAAATAAAAGAGTACAAGCAGCACAAGGTGCATTGTGACTTTCATAGGAAATGGGGCAAAAATCTATTTTGTAGATAAAACCAGCCAATTTTGCACGCCATTACATAACATTGATTTGACTTTGCAACTTATATTCTGTTGTGAAGAAAGGTGCAAAACTCCTTTTCAGCCTGATGGTCATTGTATTGCTGCAATTATAACTATGCAGACATCATCTTCCATTTCACAAATAGGCAGCCTTTGAAAAGAGGCTCTGTGATGGCAATTGATCCCCCTAAAATGAAAAAATATCTAAGAATATTTAGGCCAAGATACAACAAAACATACTACTTTTATAAGAAGAGATCAGTATTTTTTTAAAAAAAGGCATGAACTTGATACACATTACAAAGTGTCAATCTGACCAAGATATTTTCACTGGGACAAATTATTCTCCATTAATATTACAGCCCAAGACCTTACATTAAAATCCAGAATACCTTTGGAACAGCAGAATTGAATAAAAAATACAGCTAGAGTGAAAAAAGCCAAGGCTATGTGAGAATTTCTTTCTTTAATAGAGCACAATGATCTAGTGAGATATTTTGAGAAATTCATCTTTATCCAGATTCTAGCTGTCAGAGAGGCCTCTTTCAACTAAATTGTTCTTGACTCTATTGTATAATTCCTAGAGAGATATACACCAAATTATTAAGTCTGAAGGGGAGTACCTCAGACAATGACCTTTCAAGAAAATTCCTTAGTGCAACTTTGTGGCCTTCATTTATGTCATTCCGTGGTGGGCAGAGCACCTTTGCTCCTTGTCCTCCACTGCTCCCCCTTGCTCCAGACCACCAAACCTGTGCTCAGGGCCAGGTGTAGCTTCAGTCTCCCTGAAAGTGAGATGTTCTTAAGGACAACTCCCAAATTTGTTTCCTCAAGTTAAAAGGTAGTACAGGGGTTAAATAGCAGATTGGCCCCAAAAGCTCCTGGGTGAGTTAGAGTGGCAGCAGCTGACAGAGACTTTTTAGAGGAGGCACAAGTGAGCATTGCTGCTGGTCTAGATGCACAAACCAGCCTGGGTACAGTGGATTGTTTCAGATAAGTTTAAAATGTAAATAAGTCGAGCATTCTTCCAATCTGTAATATTCTGGCTGCAGCCCCATTGTCCCAAATGCAAAACCAGAAAACCAAATCCATGAAGCAAACAAAGCTGAATCCCACTGTAAGTGAAGATACACAGTGGAGAATGCACAAAGATTTTATGAATTTTTGCCCAACTGCAGCAATGTTTTGAGAAACTTGCATTCTATTTTTTCTCTCTTTGAAGGTCAGGTGTGTGTTTCTAAATTGAAGACTAAATATGCTTCATCTTAAGAATTGCTTTTTATAATTCACATAGTCTATCCAAGTATTCAAACTCATCAATAAAAACAGAACAACTATAGATTCTTTAAGATTTGTGATGAAGTAAATTCTGCAATTACCATGCTTATGTAAAGCATAATTTATTTTTAAACAAACTGGATAAAGGCAATTTATATGCAATGGATTCTGATAAGCATACATTCCTCAGCTTTTAAACTGATTTCCAAAGATTAAAGATTTAATTTGGATATTCTGACAAAGCAACTTAACTTGTCTAATTTGAAATTATTGCTAAAAGCATGTAGATTTCTGCATTTCACAAACCGATGAACTAAGAAAAAAAAACAATAACAAAAACAACACCATCAAAAAAGCCCAAACACCTCTGCCCCATCCTTCCTCCCCCAACAGCTTCATTTTGTGTATGCAGACTATTTTTCTCCAAGAATTCATTGATAATGATAATGTATTCAGCTTGTGGAAATAGCAGGAAGACCTTGCCAAAAACCTTATTACTACTGAATCCTTCTTAGGAGCAGGATGGAAATGGTACAGTTCTATTTATCATATTTACTGGTTAGTAGATAGAGGTGTATCAGGGGAAAAACCTCACAGCTTAGAGTCCTGTGAACATTTGAAATTCATACCAATAGAAGATACTAACCTGTTCTCAGAAAAAAAACTTGAAGACTTATATACAGTATTGCTTTCTTATCTGAAGGTAAAGCCCTGAGATAACCTGAAATTAATGATCCTGATGGAATGTTTCAGCTCTTAATAAAATGCAAACAGTACTGCATTGCAGTTATTTTATTACTCACCATGTATGGCTCTCAGCTGAATATCCTATATACCCTTAAAAAGGAACGCTCAATTTTTAATTATATAAATTGAAACATCACATAAAATATCTATATCATATAAACTGCTAAGGCTGTATCACAGTTTTGTTGTGTGGCTAAATCATTGTTCGTTCTGAAACACTAAATCTTTTGAAGTTGGCAAACCTGCTTGTAAATTTAATTACTTGTAATTTTATTTTCCTCAATGGTTTAACCTCCCTCTGTGTCTGACCACAGATATCATAAATCTATACTGCCATTCTGTACTTTGCAAAGTACTGGGTACTGGGAATGAGTAATGCGTCCTGATTTTTAAAGGAAAAGGCAGAAATACTCAGCCCAGCTAAGTACTGAATGCTTACCAGTTTATTTATGCCAGTTTATAAAAAAATCTCAAAAAGTGGCTATTTCATGACTGGCACCCTGATAATTATTTATGTATTTGTGACATGAATGAAGTAAGCCTTGCTAAGTAGCTCTCTTACTGGAAAAAAAACACTTTTAACATTAGGTAACTATAATTTGCATTAAATCCTTCATGCCTCTATGAGGTGGCAAAGTTTCATGGATAATGAGACTATCAGGCATTCAAAGAAATAAAAAGAATGAGAATTATTTAAATTATTGGGCTGAAAATTAAAAATATGAATTTGGATACAGAGGATTTCACTTGGAATACAAAGATAGGGAAAAAAACAAACAACATATTTTTGAATAGGATAGTTCAGTTGAAAGGGACCTACAATTATCACCTAGGACAACCAAATTATTTTGATGGAACAAGCAGTAATATCTTTTTAGGAACATTAAGTATCAATCCTAAAACAGTAAAACTAACCAAACAGTTAATTTATGAATATCAAATGGTCCTGTCAATTTCAGCTATTTTTATTATCACTGGCTTTTTCTTCAGTATTTCTGTATTTGAGTAGACCAGGTGGCAGGGAGAAGACATGCCCTACCTACTCACTAAGAAGCTCCTTGCAGAAAGAGCCTGTGAAACATGCTCTGGCATAGGCTACCTGCTGGATCCTGGCCTTCATGAAGATATCTGTGAGCTCTTGCATGGTCTGAGATACTTCTCTAGTCACAATCACATTACTGATGCAGATCATTTAAAACCTCAAAGCTATTCCAGAGCAAGAACCAAGAGCTATTATTTATTCTCCTGGCTTTGATCTTAGGGAAAACAAAGAACTCTGCCTCACTGGGAGGCTCTGAAAACACCAGTAGTAAAATCTGAGATATGGAAGGTGTGAACATGCTGCAACATGACAGCATAAGACAAGGGAGCCACAGCCCCAAGTTTCAAGTGTGTCTTGAAATGTTTCCAGAGAAGTATGGCAAAAGGTTATTTCACATTATCATGAACACTGGCAGCTGCCTCTGTTTGCAAAGCTGCCATAGCCATGGGCTGTCCAATGCAAAGAGGAGAGAATGAAATGCCAAAGTGGATTTTTTTATGTTTCAATGGATCTCTGACTTGGCTTTCATTTCTAAAATGCCAGTTTTCTACTTTCAAAATTTGAATAAATACATTTTACTACTCTGCATTAGGTGTCTCAGGTTAACACGGAAGAGGTCTGATCAGATGGGTCTTTTCCTGCTCATGAAACTTCATTTATCACAACCAAACTGCAAAGTTCCAGCATGACTAGGAGTTTAATCTAAGACCTTTTGTGAATGCTACAGAGGCATGCTTTGACAACCACAAGTTTTATTGTATTAGAATAAAGTATGTAAGTGTGAAAATTATTTTGCAAACTGTGTAATGAAAATCAAAGCAAAGTACAAATCATCAAGAATACAAAAATTGTGGTGTTAATGCAGGGGGAGCATCCTGGAGAGACATCTCCTTTAAATCAGGTGAACTGGAACTACTGAAGCCCATCAGGAATTCCATCATGGCAGCAATATATCATACTATAACACAAGCTTACTAAACAAACAAAAATGTTTTAATTATAGCACTACATTTTTTTATCCCATGTTCAGCAAATACATTAATATATGCAAACAACTAAGTACCTTTCCCATCAGTCAAGTGAGGCTTAGCCAGTTAATTGGTGGAATACTGATATATGCTTGGCTTTAACTTTATGCAGTTACTGTAGAGCAAGTAACAGTGTGGCATCACTTATTCATGAAGATAATCTTATACCCAAATGGTTTTTCATGTCCTTTTAGTAGGCATAGCTTTCTGGCAGGTCTACAGATCAATTATGACGCAACAAGGAAATGTTTAAAAATATATACTTAAAAATTCAGTCTAAACTCTTGTTTTGATAAAGTAAAAAAAAAACCAAAGAAACTAAATCAAACAATCAGAAACTGCTGTACCATTATTCTTTGGCTGTGAAATAAGCTAGTTAGCTTCCTATTAATTTCAATGTCTTTTTTTCTTCTGTTCTTTAGTAAAACAATCATTGCAGCTATTTCTCTTCATATTGAAGGTACAAAAGGTGTCCAATAATACCAGCAGTAGCTAATAGGTCTCCACAGCACATATATATCCCCTTATGAAGATAAAACCTATAAATTATAATTTCAAACATTAGTTCTGTAAATCATTATTGCTGCTGCTTCCCATAGGAGGATTAAAATTTCATGTATGAGAAAGCTACTATTAACCTCCTTTTACAGATGGGGAAACCAAGGCAGCACATATCAGCAGTAGCATGGATCAGTACCATTCTGAGGAGCACAAAACTGGTGAGAAAGATTTAGCTGACAGAATTTCAGGTTCTCTCTGCATCACTAATTTCCATTTGCTCTGTTGACTCCCTGGAGATTCAGATGCTGCACAGAGCAGGCACATCACCTATTCTCACGCTAAAGCAGGATCACTCCCTGGGCCATGGACTGCTACATTGCCCAAGTGAATATTTCACATTTCACAACACAGGGCAATCATCACTGCAACACAGACTGAGTGATTAGAGTCACAGCAATTCACATGGTAAGGAATGGTTGTTTTTTTTTTTTTCCCTAAGAATATTCAGACTGAGTTTCCCTGCCCAATTTCATGTCTCATTTTTTAATGATAGCACTTTTGATTATATCATTCATGCTTCTTTCATTCTTAATGCTTGAGGTTTTTTAAATGTCATCCATTTATAAATCTGTTATGGAGTCAAAATGTACTTCTTATTATAGCTTTTGGCATATTATTATCTGTACTATTTCAGCAGTACATCTTTAATCCACTTACCTATTTATTTATTAAAGAAGAGAGACCATTTAAGTATAACAGAACATAGAGAGCAAAAGAGAAAAAGTAACACACTACACAATAGTAGGACTGATAGCCTGGCAATCTCCAGAGTTTATCAGTACCTTTAACCTTAACATTTAGTTTGTCATCCAAAATTTAAATTCTGATACTTATTGCTAATTTTCTTTCTTTTGTTTGAGAAACAGCTTAGCTCTTTATATCCATGCAACATAATACACAACATATTTATAATTTTTAGTATTAGTAATCAATGATTTCTGCAGAATCTAAACAGCACAGAGTACAAGTACTAGACTGTTTACTTTTTAATAGGAATACATTTTGGGTTTGGACTAAGCCAAAACCTCCAATCTCTGTCTTGGTAGAAAAGTTAACCCATGGGCTGCAAAATCAATTCCACACTACAATGTGTCCAAAAGTGTTCTTAAATCAATTTGTATGCTCTGATACTACTGAAAATAATTGCTTAAGGAGATTTGCCATTTATTCTTTATTTTTCTAGAGTGGCCTAGCAGGGAAAATGCTAATTGTGCAATAAAATAGAAGTATTAGGACCACACATGTATTTTATTAGAGCCTTATAAATTATTTTTGAAAAGGAAAGCATTCTTCAATAGTCTGTCCCACTAAATTAATACATAATTCTCTTTTGTTTAGACTACAAAAACCCCAAAACAAAACAGGAAAGGAAATTACATGTTGTAGCTCCTAAAGAGGAAAGGACCACCCACAGTTTCAGAGAGAATTGCAATACTACTTCAAATTTGGCTTCGGCATAATCCCTTTAATAAAAAAAACCTTGAAGCTCTTAAGAAGCCCTCACCTCCCAAAGAAAAAACTGACAAATCTTTATCCTTCATCCAGTCTCAAATTGGCCAAGCTGCAGGAAGGCAGAGTGACATTTTACTGACTTGTCCTGCATCCCTAATAGCACTGTGAGTCCCTCCCAGGGCCCAAGGCAGCAGCACAGCTGTGCTGGCTGAGGGTACTGCTGACCTACAGCCCTACTCAGAGTTTGCAGGGTGGAAAATGACTTTTGCCCATGTGGATGCTTATCCTCAGGTGCTGTGTCCAGTTTTGGGCCCTGCATCACAAGAAAGGCATTGAGGGGCTGGAGTGTGTCCAAAGGGCAACTGGAGGTGCTGAAGGGTCTGGAGCACAACCCTGATGAGGAGCAGCTGAGGGAGCTGAGGGTGTTTAGTCTAGTGAAAAAGAGGCTCAGGGAAAACCTTATTGCTCTCTGTGACTGTGTCCAAGGAGATTGTGGACAGGTGGAGAAGTCTCTTCTCTGCATAACAAGCGACAGGACAAGGGGAAATGGTCTCAAACTGTGCCAGGGGAGCTTTAGGTTAGATCTGGGTTTCATTCATGGGTTTTCCTCTCCTTTTCCTTTTAACAGGTGGGAATTGAAGGAAAAGTAAAAAACAACTTAAATCTTTATGTGTCATTTTTTTCATACAAGGCCACAAAAGAGTGTTTCTATGTAGGCAAAGGGTGAAGATTCTGCTATTTTCATTTTACCAGTCTCTGATAGGTGACTTGGTGATTATTCTTTAATCAACTATTACACTTGACAGACTTGAAAATGTTAAGAGCTTTAAAAGAATAAAACAAGATTCTGCTGGGTAACTTTCACTTCTTCTGGTACATTAGACACTCAGCATATGCATGGCTGAAAGATCCATTTGGCTTGGCTGGGGATCTGCTCACATTAAGAATAGATGAGATGGCATATTTAATTTTCCAGAAGACCTCTTCAACAGTATCTAAAAAATCTATCACTACTTTTCCCTGTAACAAAACTTCTTTTTTAGAACAAGTTTGCAGCTGTCAACTTGTCTTTAATATTTAATATTGTTTCACCTGCTTTGGAATTGAAACTGCAAGCACTTTCAGGAACTGACTGAAAGGTTGTCTGGTGCATCATCTAGTTTCACTACACAGTCTACAAGTCTGTATATTCTCTTCTGAAATATCACCCAGCAAGCTGTGGCAATTCCTGTTTCTTCAAAACAGAGCAGAGCAGACTCCTGATCCAATGCCATTATGCAGAGCTGCAATTCCAGTAGAGACAAGTAATAATTACATCTCTGGACACAGACATTTTTCATGAAGTATAGCTCCAAACATTTACTTTGATAATAACCTGAGTAGTTCAAGTGTTTCCTACCACTAAAACTAACCTTGAGCAATTTGTCAAGGGACAGGGGAAAATTTGGAGAGTAAACTAGAAAAGATCTTGCAGAGCATTAATGTTGAATAGCACTGTGCTCACTCTTCCTGCATTTGAGCTGAAGGATGCAATTTGGGGATTGTCTCTTGAGATGGGCTGATTGCTTGATAAGACAGATTTATTGTACAGTCTTAGCTTTATATGATATGTGTAGGTGCATAATATATATGAAGCACTGATACTTCAAGCTTTAAGGCTGTTGCCTGTCAGTGCCAAAAACTATGCTAAAACAGTGAAAGAAACCAAAGCAAATTATTGAAAGGATTATCATGGATGATTTAAAAAAACTGACAACAGCTAAGCTGCAATCATTGCTACTTATCAAGATGACCAATTTTATATGACTGTTTTTCTGGTCTTCATCCATCTGCTTATACCCACGGGTCATTTCTTAAGACTGTAATATCTTTCACAGAAACTTTTTTGTTTTACTGGGTGCTGGTTCATTGGTATTTTTCTTATTCTGTGTAACAAAGTACAGTGACTAGCACCACTGGGCCTCTGGACCAAAGAACCAGGACTTTAGCTTTTCTATGAGAAAACTATAAATGAAAGGACAAGAAGTGGATGTTTGCATTATCCTCCTCTTCACTGAAAATGAACTATGAAACAGTGTAACAAGCTCAATTATTTGATTAATGGAATTACTGGGTTTCTTTATTTATTCTATTTCTTGTGTGCTACATATGTGCTGATTAATACAAGTAAATTAAATCTCTTAGGAGAAAAAAGAAATTGTCGAGAAGCTTCAGGGCAATTACTGATACATACATGCAGGTACTCTGGAAGTAAAACTTCCCACTGAGCAGGATTAAATTATTTTAATACTCTAGCTGTGCATCCCAGAAGTGTCAAGCCTCAAGTTTCTTCCGTTCAAGGGCTCAAAGGTTTTCTTTCTTCTTGAGCCTGCCTTCTCTTTCTGTGACTGCTCCAGCCTCTTCCCCCAAATTTCTGTGACCACAACTTTTTCCCTTTCAGTGCCATACAAAGAATCAGAATTTCACGTGGTATTTTACTCTATTAAAAGAAGCTGAGAATGCAGCAGAGGCAGTACAACTGGTCTGTAAAACAAGAAAAGTGCATCCCAGCTGGATTCAGAAGCTATTTAGAATAGAAAAAACCTCATAAGAATGGTAAAAATGTATGTAAGCCATAAAAAGAAAATACACCATTCCAGAATGAATTAATCACAAATAATTTCTTAATCTTAAAATGAACAACCATGGCTTAGAAACTGAATCAAAGTGCTCCATTTCACATTTCAAGAACATGAAGAATCCCATTTCTTCTTAATAGCCCTGTCTGTATGCTGTTGCCATAATACCAGTATGTAAATTACATTAAAATGTTCTAGGAAAAAATTATTTATGCAAAATTGAATTTAGTGTTTTTTTATAGAAAAGCTTAAATTTTATTGCTACTTCTGCCATATTTATCCCCTTTTCCTACTCAAACTTGCAAAAAGATTCAGCTGCTTGCAGAAATAATTTCCAATCAGACATTTTTTTAAGCTTGACGTCTACAAAATTGATTTTCTGTTCCAGGACTGTACTTTTCCACTGACAGCATCAAAAAGTAGCTGCTCCTAATTGCACTTTAAAAACCCATCCTCCCTCCTTTCAGATGTTTTTTCTCCATCTGTATGTTTTTAAGCCTTTTATTTTTCCAAATAGCTAAATTCTTTCCCTTCAACCAATATCCATACTCTCCTCAGTAGCTGATGGAGCTTTGTCTCAAATAACTGTCAAAAAAAACCCACTGAGAAGCACCAATAATTAGGGTAAAGAGTGATTGCTTGGGGGGTGTGGTGGTTTTTTATTGTTGTTTGAGGGTTTTTTCATTCAGGAGGATGGGTGTTGTGTTTTGCTATATGAGGGCACACAAAGCAGCTGGATGGGATGGATGAGAATTGGGCAACTGCAAACAAATGAGAGCACAGCACACTCAGGATGAGTGACACTGAGTGAGGGTGACCCTGATGTCTCCATTCACAAGATACTGCACACTCCTGCAGTGATCAATGGGTAATTTCAGAAGAGAGAGGTCCAGGTGACCACATACACACTGAGAACAGTTATGGAATGGGAAAAGAAACTACTAAATTTACTTAAAAAAACCCCAAGACTCAAAACAGCAAACAATGCATAGGCTTCCCTATTGCTTAAGGACTAATTCAGAAAAACACTATAAAATGTTTAAATACTTGGATTGACTGCATTTTTTTTTAAGCATAAAAGTTAAAAAGGTATTTCAGAAATAAGGCTAAATACAAGAATACATGGCATTGTGCCTGTGTCAATAACAGCCACCAAATAGACCAAGATCTCAGCACTATGCAGCCAGGCTTTTTGCTAAGACATTCAGTGTGAATCCATTTGTACTTCTAGGGAATTCAGGAAGACTTCCACCAGCTCAGAAATCCTAGGACATGCATCTTACAACAGCAGGAGCATCTTTAACTTACTCTTTTAACTGAGTATGAACTGATCTCCCATTAGAATGGGACCAGCTCTGTGATCTCAGGTGATTGAATTCAAACAATATTTACACAGCTGAGAGGGTGTGAGAATTTGCTTCTTTATTGGCTCCACTGCACTTGCTATCTGTTGCCATATGGCTAATTCCTTCCAATGCTTATTCTTCTGTATCAGTTCATATTACAGTATACTCTTTTTACAGACCTGCAGCTTCAAACATCTGTAGCAAAAGTCCCAGGAATTGATTTAGAGGCTGAAACACAAGCATATCCAATCCTGCTCCTACACAGGCTATATATCTTTGTTGGAAGACTGACACATGGTCCCCATATGCATCAGAGATAACATAAACCTGCCAGGCACAGATGTACTTATAGCTCCAGAGAGATGCAATCTAATGATGAATAGGAATAACCCAATCATACAAACATTTGAATTTGTAAACCCTACCTAGTGCTACAGACAATATGTCTACATTTCTCTGCCACATTTCTTCAAAGATATCAAGATGATCCTAAGGTATGACAGGCCCATGATGCAACTTAATGGTATGTAAAATAAAGAGACTGCTTTCTGAAGCACAACTTCATAGTTGGGAGTTCTAAAAATTAATTGCTCTTCTGGCAAACCCAATGAAAATTAAATTAAATTAGATACTGGAACTTTTTCATTAGAAGGCTCTGGCAAAATAAAGTTAATAGATGGAAAGCTTTCTGCAATTAAAAGTGACAGGTGCATTGCTTTCTCTAAGCTTTTAAATCACATCTGTCAAAAAGCCTACTAAAATTCATTTTTTAAGCTCCTTCCAATCTACTCAACTTTTTTGAACCAAAATACTGTGGAATTATTGAAGATATATCACTTAAGTCACAGCTTTATGGCAGTAAAGAGCTAAAATTTCTATGGAGTTATACATCTAACATATTTAGGACAATGTATTAAATCACAAAGTAACTCTGTCTCCTGTTCCCATTCACTTCATTTGTCAGCATGATTTCCTGCTTCAATTCTCAACCACTGCACAAGAAACACACAACTTGACTTCCCTAATTTAAAACCAAATTGATAGTAAATTCAGAATTCAGGCCAGTCACAACTTTCTTTGAATTATCTATTCCATTGGTTTAAGGTGATTTAGGAGAGAGATAGTAAACAGTATTTACTCCTTTGAAGAAACTTTTTTTTCCAAGGGTCCTGGAAAGTGGGAGAAAACTTTGAGGTCAGGTTTTGCTGTGCTTCTTACAAGTGAAACTGTCACCTTGATTTTTTAAGATTTTCAAAGCCTTCTGACGTTTACACTCCTGTGGCAAACTTTCTTACTTTCTGTAAATAACTTATTGTTTTGCAATCTTTTATAGAAGAAGAGAAATTTGACAGACTGTTAGCTTGTCCAGTGTCATTGGAGAGGTGGCATTTTCACCCTCCAATCCACTGCCTTTTAGAAGACTATAAATGTTAGAGTCAGAAAATAAACTTCCCTTTTCTTTACCTTGAGAGCAGCAGTGTTGTTTCGTGTCCTATGGTGACATAAAACTATTTTCAATGAACATGTGTTCCAACAGTGGGAGCAAAACCACTTATTGCACATCTTCCCCCTGGCCTTCAGACATACCTGAGCCAATCCTCCACCTCTCATTCCTCACTCACAAAACCAGGGAGTGTTTAAGCCCAAAACACAAAAATCTCCAAATTCCCAAATTATTATTCCCAGGTTTTTGGGGTGTTTTTTTGTTTTGGTTTGGGTTTTTTTGGTTGGGTTGTTGTTGTTTTGGGTTTTGTTTTCATTTTGTTTTGCTTGCTGGTTTTTGTTGGGCTTTTCTATTTGTTTGGTTGGATTTTTTAAAATCAACAACCAAGCCTAATTTTCATAGGATAGGAACTAAATTTACTTAGGGAATGCTTCTCATCCCCACTAATTCTGAAAATAAACAAAAGCATTACTCTTCAAAGTAAAGGTCTTAATTATCAGCTAAATGTAAAGCTGTTCAACATTGTAAGACAACCTGTGACAATATGAACTGCATAGGCTATGACACAGCACCTTGAAAGACACAGGATGGAAATTTACACTAACTCAGTTAAACATAGCTCTTATTAACCACAAACATACAAATAATCTCATCCCAATTCAGGAGAGCACTGAAGCATGTGCAATTTAATGTATGTGCTTAAATCCCATTAAATTCATTGCAACTACTCACAAATTAGGTGTTAAGCGTGTGACAAAATATATCTTTGAATCAAAAACTACTTACAGAAAACCAGTATAAATGAACATATTTAAATTATAGACTTCCCTAATTTAAGTATATATAAAAAAAGACAAAATTCTCCTGAGATGAGGAAACAGAACAAGAAAAATAAGGAAATTGTTTTCTGTAATCCATCTATAAATTTTCATCATGCCCCATAATGAACTATTGTGACACCAAAACTAGTATTTCAAAAAACTGGACCCTGCACAAGTCCTTAATATAGTTATTTTTTATATTTAACAAAACTCAGGGGTTGGGTGCTGTTTTTTGGGTTTTCTTTGAGGAATGGGGGTGAATCTTGCCAAGTTCTCAATTACCATTGTAAAAAAAATAATTTGGAAACCACAAAGTCTCAGAAGCTTCTCCCTAGCACTCCTTATGAGTTCAAGAGATTTTCTTCAGAGATAGAAATCTCTTCCAGTGGCCAGGGAGATGAAAGCTTTGAGGTGGAAGGTCAGTATTTCAGGAAGACTGACCATTCAACATAATACTAGACTTCCAAATTCTGCATCCCTGTAGAGTAACACAGGAACTGTGCTATCAAGAACAGCATTCTGAGGAGGAATCAAAAGCAGTTAACATATACACTGGTAGAGTATATATATATATATATATATATATATATATATATATATATTACTGGAAAAGTAAACACAGATAAGGATTCATCCCTGACTTGCAACTGAGTAAGTCAGAGCTGAACTGCAGTGCTACTGAGTGCTTCACATATGTGAACTAAAAATACAGTAAAACCATCAAAGGAGCCAAGGTGTTGTGAGGATATGTCTGCAAACATTGGCTCCAAACCGGGAAATATTTAAATATTTTCCCTTCATAGCAATTTTAACTAGACTGTGGGTGAGAATGAAAGGTCTGCAATCTGTGAAAATGAAAAGATCAAATTCAGCATTCAGTAGGGATACAGAATATCTAATTAAGCACTAGATCTGCATTTTTTTTTTCAGTTTCTCTTCCATATCTCTTTTGCCCTCTGTCAACCATCTTCACATCCATATCTATAAATAATGAAAATAAGCCAAAGTTTCTTCACTGGTATGTTTTACATAAATATCTGAATGGAAAATATGTCCAGAACTTTGACAAGCTGTATTATTTGAACAATTTAAACAAACATAAAAGATCATATAGAAATTTGGACTTGAAAGAAGGTATTAGATAACCCTATTGTAAATAGAATTTAAAATACTGGTACCTTAAGGAGTAGAACTTACCAAATACAAAACCAGCATTCGAAACATGCAAAATGAAATCTGTGTGTTGTTGATATTGATTTTATTCAGGTGTTAAGTCTAAGCTTAAAAAAAAAATGTTCTGATGAAAATTAAGATATGTGTTTTATTCTCCTGCATTTGTTTTTTCCTTTCCTTTAACCTATCTGAAATTTCATTATACATACTTGCTATTTATAATACTGATTAACACATATTTTTATGCAGATCAAGAAGAAGAGTCTTATATAAACTTCTGCATACCTCTACCACTTTCTGTTTGTTGGGTTTTCTTGTTTTGATTCTACTTTTTTAATTAGGGAGAGATCACTTCGAGTGGGAAATTACCTTCCACCTATGAAAACAAATGTATGTATGGTACAACCTCTGTCCTGAAGAACCAGAAAATATCTCACAGTGCCTGTTTTCCACAATATTTTAAGATGCATGAATTCCTTTTCCATACAGACAATAGTAGGCAACACAAAATAGAGATTCCCAGTTGAGGCAGAGATGACATGTTAGCTTGCAGTTGTGAACAAAGAAGCATAGAAAAAGCATTTGAACAAAGAGAAACTGACTTGTTTTTGGTTTTTTTAAATAAAATCAAAATAAACCTGTGTGTAAATGTGCTTAACAATGAAAATCACAGCAGCCAGGATTACAGCATAAGGATTTCATACTGCTGCCAGGTAGGTACATGTCTAATAGTGAATGTCTTTGTCTTCCTTACATTTATGAACAGATAAAGATTATAGTAATAAATCCCCATGCTGAAATACAACTGAGACTAATCTCAAGGTTAGGAATTTAATCTCCATTAGAAATAAGATATAGGTATTTGAACTGAATAGGAGGTCAATTTGCTACAAGTAACATGACATTCTGTATTGTTCTGTATTGCATATGCAGTGCATACTCCTGCACCACAGCTGAAGTGTGTTAAAACTTACAAGCTGACACAAAAAGCAACAGATTAAAAGAGGAGTTTCATTAAAAGAAACCAAATGTGTCAGCAATCATCTTCAAGTTGAATTTTGGTCATACAGCTCCCTGGTATTTTTTCCTTTGCTTTTCTAACTAGTTCCCCTATGGATTAACCTCGTCTCACCTCTGGTTGTATATACACTGCAAGATAGAGCTGCTGGACAGTTCATTAGAGAAGCTCCTGCTGTTTCTTCCACTGGAGAGGAGGGACCTCTAAGTTATCATACACAGGCAGGCCCAAGTCGACATGTCTTCTAACAACTTCTGGCAGCTTTGATCACTCTGGTGGTTCATACAAGTTTCACAGGGAAAAAAAAAAAAAAAAAAGGCAGGAACTTTGAGGTATTTCCTGCTACTCCTTTGGAAACCAAATACCATCACTTAGCAATTCATGCACCATTCTAGTATCACCGGGTGGGGGCAGTGGGGGGCTGGATCTGGGGGCTTTTTCTGTCTGCCACGTCTTAAATGAGAAAAAATATATTTAAATGAAACACTTAAATGCATTGCTTTAAAATTTATATTTTAGCTAACTCCTAGATAGATGTTCAAACATTGAGTTTTTTTATTTAATACTTCAGTTGCCTGTTTCTGAGATGTTATCCACCCCAAGGTTTACAGGAAGCTTTGCTTTTACAACCTCAGCTTTGTAAATTGCTAGAGGCTGCCTCACTTTCCTGGAGTTGCTTTATGTGACATGGTGGCAAAGAACCTTAAATTGCACTTAAGCACTTGAAACCAGCTCCTTCGTATCCAGCAACGCTTCCCACTGCTCGGCTCGGTCTCTTTTCTTGACACCTCTGGTGGCCAAGCCAAAAAAGTCAACAGTCTGCAGCAGTGAATGAATACTCCAGGATCCTTTCATAATGGTGTAGCTGATTGAAGCTCTGTTTGAGAGGCCTTACCTCATTTCCCACACATTTTCTGACCCATTTTGTCCGCCTTTCTCAGAGGGGTTTTGCCTGTTATATTGTGGGCTAAGCAGTAAACTAATTATCCTGTTCAAATCCCTTTGCAACGCCTCTAATCCTATTAGTTATAAGAATGTGTGAATACTGATTGCACAACTTAAAACAGGGAGAAACAGAAAAAGAGACAGAGGCAGAGGGAAAAAGCCAAAAGGCAGCATCTGGGAAGATCTGCTAGCCACTTCAGCTTTTCAAGACTTGTCAGGACGCTCAAGACTCCCGTCCATCACAAGACAGGACAATTTGTAAGGTCCATATTTTCATTTTCTCTCAGTCTTTCGTGTCTGCCCCAGAAGTGCTGCTATTATCCAAGGCTGCTCCGAGCCTTTTGCTCGCAGCTGAACTGGCTGACCCTTGACTCCAGTTAACAGTTACATTTTCTCTCTTTCCCCTTTCATAATGAACATTTTAATGAAGGGGATGACAATATTACAATGTGTCAAAGAAGCCATATGAAGTACCGGAAATGAATGAATGTTAGTGCAGGCATCTCTAGGCCCTATGAGTCCTACTTCTTTTCTTCAAAAAAGCCTCACAAGTCTTATTAAAGAGCCCTCTCGCCCTCTCCCTCAGCTGAAGATACCGGAGTAGTTGCCTCCTGCCGTCTAGTACTGAGTGAACTTTAATCACTTTTCCTATTTTGTTCACACTGGGGAAGGAGCCAGACTTCAGTGAAAAGCCTGCAGTCACAGTTGATGTTAAAGAGCATGAAATTTATCTGACTTCCATAAAAGATGAGCTCTGCCCTTCCATTCCTGCTTTTGCTAAGCTGGCTGCTCCGGGGACAGCCATTCTCTGCTCCAAAAACAAATATTTGCTTTCAGCGTGGATGGATGCTGCTGCCTAGGAGTGCCTTTTCCCTTGCTTTTAAACTGTGCACTTAGTTGTTTCCACCTACAAAGAAGACTTGTGGTCTTGGGAAAGAAATTTAACTTTATCATTTAGACATGCTGTTTTGCAAATGAAGGTTTTAAAAATGCAAACAGTTCCTGTTTTACATGAGTAATAAGCTCTGGCTAACTGGTTACCATAGAAGCAAATCCAACAGAATTCTGTGAGTAAGAGATTTACCTTTATTTTTTGACCCTCCTTCCCTGCAGGAATGCCTATGTCAGTCAAAACTTAACTCTTAGGATAAAATACAAAAGTACAAAAATAAAAGTTTCTTTTCTCACATACCATACTTGGAGATTTGAGACACCATTCATCTGGTGAAAACTCTACTACATTGTATTATTACATAGCATTCCATCATTAGGTTTTAAAATTTTGCTATTTGGATTTTGGTCTACAATGCCATTATTAATGCTTGCTTTCCTCACAATGACAAATCAATGACACATTTTTTGTGCATCTCACAGTGCACATCTTATTTAGGGATCACTGCTGTACAAATAGGTGCTTTCAAAACAACTGACTGTATAACTTTAGAAATGTGTATTTCAGAAGTAATAACATTTCTGTGTCATTTAATTACTCACATATTTCAAGTCCTATAACAAAATGGAATGCAAGGAACCCCAAAACAATTCCAGATGCAATTTATCTCCAAAACATTGTATGTATATAAAAAACCTGAAATGTGGTAACAAAATTGCATCATTGCTTGATAATGAAAAGATTGTGCTAAAAAGGAATGAAAAGTGGTACTGATCCACTGACCATCCACTCTGCATGTCATAACCCACTCTAATCCCCAATTGATACTGACAACTGCAATGACAAGGGCTAAATTGGAGCCATAAGTGGGAGTAATGATAGACCGCCACTTCAGTATGTCAGCAATTGCCTGATTAAAATTAATACCACACAAACATTCTCCTGCAAAGCAGAGAATGGGCAAAGGAAAAAAGTGCTCCTTCAGCTGTAACGCCTCCCAGAAACTTGCCACAGCGGGTGGGATGTGTGCCCAGAGCCCAGCAGAGGTGAGCTGTCCCTCAGCAGGAGCCAGGTGCACAGGGGAGGCTTTTCCTGCTGTACTTTTAGCTGTGACCACCTAGGGGCACTCAGTGTCCTACAAATCCATTGCAAAGCTCAGCTTTTGATCCAGCCCCATTCCGGTGTAGAGCACAAAACATATTTCCTGTCAAGCATCCTGCCTTATATTCAACTTGAACAACAATGATGAGTATTGTTTATTGATACTTTATTACTGGCAGATAACCAGCCAGACAGCCTTGCTCCCTCTAAATGCTTCTAAAGGGCTTTTTTCATACAGGCTTTAATATACCATGAAGATTTTCAATCAATAGGCAAAAATATTCAGACCATATCTTTTGAAAAAGCGATTTCAGATTTTAAGGCTGGATTTCTTCCAAACTGCCAAGAAACTTCCAAACTGTCTAAAAGCTGTCTAGAGGGAGTTCACTTAGTTATGATTCACTACCGCTTGGAAAAGGACATGGCAAAAATGGACAGGAATATAAAACTGAGAAAGCACCACAAGGTCAAGAGAATTGCAATTTTGCCTTCTTCACATACATTCTTCCTTTCTACGTTATGGTTTTTATATACAAAATGTAAATGCAAATGTAACTGTATTCCTATATTTTGGTGGTTTTTTTCTGAATTTGGGAAAAAAAATGGTATAATTAGTTTACCAAATTTTCATCAAAAACACCTTAAAGTTTTTCAGTGAAGCAATCAGCAAAATAATGTTTTAGATTGAAGCAAATGATTCATTTAGGCTGAACTACAGCAGCCTACTAGCCAATCCTATCTGATATTTTATGGTCAAGTTTTATAGCATGAAAATTCTGACTTTCTGCCACATTTTTTTCCGTTCAAACAGGGTTCACTTAACAAGCAGAATGCAGACCTGCTGCTTTCCCTTGTGGCCAACTTCACTTGTTCAAAGTCTTTGAGAATCTTGGAACATGGCAATAGCTCTTAAAAGAACTTTGGCCTGCAGCTGTTATTAACTAGCTTTGGACGTATGGACCTCCGTTGACAAGCACCTCATGTAGAGAGGTTAAAAAATTGCTACCATATGCTTTCAGCTTTTTTAACCTACAATGTAAAGGCTCACAAGAAAAAAAAACAAAAAACCCCAAAAAACCCCTTTCAGTACTTCAAAAATACAAATAAATTTACACATAAGCCAACACTTCTATCTTCTACTGCCTTACAGTTATGAAATATATATGTCATTTTTAAAAGGGTACCACAGTGTTCCAAAAGGCAAGAGCTGATTTCAATGAAAGAAACAACTGGTTATAGGTAAAAAGATCTCAGCAGGCTTTATTACTGGACACAAATTAAAAGCTACCACACACTTAAAACCAGCATAAAATAACAATAAAAATCTGTGTCGTGGGAAAATTTCTACTGCACAGAAAAGCATTCTTTCCTCAATGAAAGCTAAAGCTAGCACTTTTTATGAAACCTTTGCTTTAGCCTCATGTTTGCATACCTTACATTAGCTTTAATTTCTGTGATCCAGTTCAGATCTGAAGGAGGAGCTGTGTGCTTAACTCCTTGTTCCTTTTTTCCCCAGCCCCACTGGTTAACTGAAAGTTATTAACTGTCTGGACAAGAACAGGGCCATCATGAGAGCAGAGAAATTTTCTCACTCACTGAAGGAAGGAAGAAAGGTACAAGTACTGGTACCATACATAGCCTGAAATGGATATTCAGTATTTTAACCTTGCTGGAATAAGCACACCAAAACAGTTAATTGCTGAACACTTCCATCTCTGCTCCATGCAGTCCCATTTCATTTTCTAAAAACACCTTAACAGTGTAGTGAAGAGAGTAGTAAGCCTCACTTCAGCATATATCACATCTGGGCTTGAAGATTTCAGATTCTAGAGGTACTGTACAGATTCCCTTAATTACTGGAGGATCCCCATGGAGTATCACCAGAATTTTATTTTTTTATTTTAATGTATCAGAAGGGTCAAATGCCTCATCAAATTGTTAGATGAAAACAAAATACTAGCATGTAATCAATTGCCTTATATACAAGAGAATTCTGCCATTCACAGTGTAGCTAAATACCCAAGCAGTAATCAACAATCAGCCAGAAGCATGTTCACAAATCCAAACTACTGTTCTAGGAGATGACCTGAAAAGCCAAGGGGACTTACTTTCTCTTCTACCATAAAAAGCTTTAACTTCATGTATTTAAATCCAGCCAGCCTTCCCAAAATCCAGGAATATTCCACGTGCCAGATATGTTTTTTAGTCAGATAACAGAATATTCTCTGGGAATAACACCACAACTACCAAGCATTATATCTAGTTTAATGGGCAGGAAACTGTAGAGCTAGAAGAAATACAGTCACTAAAAAATATTTTCTATCATGAGTATTTCCAGAATTTCATTACCATGTTGCCTAAATGCTATATATATTTAACACTTTTATAGTAAAATAAACATTCATCCTGCAAAATGCATAAATACAGTATAATAATTTCATTTTAAGATTGGGGGGGGGGGAAGGGACCAGTACCAAGGGAATAGCAGTGGGAGTCATCTCACCCATCTTCAGCCAGATAAACACCAGATAATCTAGTCTTGATTGGCTACAGAAAGGTGAAGACACCTTTAGAAGATGAGTGTCTTTATCTCTGTCCCCACATTTGACAATACAAGAAATTTTGAAAGGCAGCTTGGACTTAGCACCTCAGTTTTAGGGAAGGCAAGCTAGAAATCCTCACAGACTGAGCCTGGCACACTGCCTAGTCATGTCAGAGAGCAGTCCATGTCAGCTGGGTACTGAACTGATCTCTCCCAAATCCCAGGATGGCTCCCCAGGTATTTGTACACAAGGATATGACATTCTCAAATAACACTGGTTTTTCCAGGATTTTTTGTGAGTATGGAAACAATCCAGCACTCTACTCTCCAGCCAAACTAGAGCATCTAGTAGAGCATCTGTGGGCATCTCCTGAGCTCCACAGTCTGCTCTGAATATGAAAGACAGCCTGTATTAGAAAATTTACAACTGCTCAAAGATAGAGTCAACCACCCCCAAATCTCACTGACTCTTTCTCTAAGAGATTTAATTAACTTGTAAACATCAACAAGCTCTATGCATTTTTATGTTAATTGCAAGCAACACAACCTGTCTATTTCCCAGGAGGTGACTGCAATGGCATCCCAGAGACTTTTGGTACTATTTACCACCCAGAGCTGCTCTTCAGCCACCAGTAAATTTTTTCATTTAAATTATTAGCTGGATCAACAGTTAGTACTTAAACATGCAAATCTGCTTATCACTTCAGGCTCAAAAGACTTAGTTGAATTCTACCCATATAAAAATGTGATGAGAAATTGCTAAGACTTAGAAAACACAATGCTATTGAATATTCACATAAACTTTCATCTAAAGCTGACCAAAAGAATTTCTTAATAAAGCCTGTTATATACTACTTATATTGCAGCATTTGTCAACTTGGACACAATGCCTTTCAATGAAATTGCACTAAAATATTAAGGTGGGACCGGGAGGGGTGGAGTGTGTGCACAAAGTCAATTTTGTGCTTGTTTAATTGTGAAGCTTTTTTTAATTTGGCTTTTGGACAAATTCTTAGACCATGACTTCCAGAACTGCACAGCTTTATCACACAGGCACCCCTAAGGGAGGGATCCCCATTCTCCATTAACAGCACAAAGACATCTCATAGGAGGGTCATGGAAGTGCTCCATCTCTGCCCACATTCCCTGGCACACAGCCAGGAGCCTGACAGCCTCAGCCTAGGGAAGTGCTGGGGATGCTCCCTGAAGCTTTCCCTGCTGCCAGCTTCCCCAGCCCAGGAAGCCTCCTGGAGCAGGGCAGCCATGGGAGCCTCCACTTTCCCACCAAAAAAAGTCAAACACATAAGTTTCATTTCTCCAGTTTGGAAAAATGTTTATGGTGGACCTTCAGAAGCAGTAAAAAACCTCAAGCTTATGTTTTGTCCTTGTGAAAAAAACATAAAATCTTTGAGAATATGAAACGCAGGAAGATCCATTAATGCTCAAGTCTACTTACTGAATAATGCTTTATTTCTAAAACACTTCCCCCCTATTTTGGCTCTAAGCACCATCTAAGCATTCAAAAAACCAAACCCACATGATCAAAATAGAAAAAAGATCCTTTTTAAAAAATTCATCAATGTATACAGTAACTGACAGAAAAAAACAGATACTTTTCAAATCTTTCAATAAATCTCAGGTAATTCTCCAGCAGCAGTATCAGCCAGCTAAAGTAACAATTTAAAATGTATCTACCCTCCCATAATGATGAAGGTAGTAAAATAGGATGGATATTCTGACTGGCATTCCTCCCCATATACTCTGAGGATTTAGCCAGTAGTACATGGCATAAGCCATCTCCTTTTACATTCCTTAAACATCATTAGTATTAAAAGTTTAATACATCATTAGTATTAAAAGTTTACTGCTTTTAGAATGGGGAGCCTTTAACTAAAGAAAAAGAAAATAAAATAATGAAAAGAAAATAAAAATTCCTTTCTAGACTACTGCTTTTATATGTTATTCTATGTGAGACTATTGAGTGACACAATTCTTTTACTCTAAACATTGGCAGCATTTGCAGTAAGTTCCTTACAATTTATTCAGTATAAGTAATTTAGGGATTTTAATTAAGCTTGATAAAAATAGGCCACAACTCTTTATGAATTTTGCCACTGTTAATAAGAGTGAGAGTGTTACAAAAGAACAAAACATCTTGACTAGTTTAATAATGCTTTTTATTTTAACTGAACAGGATTTAACTCTCTAATGGAAGTTTTGGTGATAAAGTATGCTAAATTTGAACCTACTTGCAGGCATGAAGCTAAGAATTTGATAACTACAGTAAACATCAAATTCAAGATGCAATAAGCAAATCATCGACTTGTTTACAGAACAGACCTTTTTATTACAATGTTCAACATGGCATATTTCCTAAGTATTACTGTAAAATGGATATTTGAACAGTAATGGAGCTAAATATAGGAGAAATTTGTGATGTAGGAGGAACATTTGTTTTACTTGAATTTAATAAAGACACCATGGCTTAGATACAGCTGTTTTATCAGTGAAAGACAGAAGAAATTGAAGGTTGGTTATTGCAAGTTTATTAATTTAAGGAACCCATTCCATTACCTTAACATACAGTATTCTTTCCAGAAACAAGTTATTTTTTTATGAAGTTGCTTTAGCTGTATCAACTAGCTCTCATAACCTGTTTACCAATTAATCAACTCCTGGAAAGTATCAGTCCTGATGTGCATATTTAAAAAAGATATTGAACAAAATGTCCTCAGATCAATAGGATTGTCAACATAGGGCAACTTGTGTGAACTTATTTCATTCAGATTTTGCAGTACTAGCACCATTTCTAATGAACACCTGAAAAATATTTTAATTCATGCATGATTTAGCATCAGTACGAATTTGCCAATCTGAGCAATTCTTGAATGAGAAAGCACAGTTCTTTAAAGAACAGGCATTCTTTCATGGATTATTCCTCTGTGTTGCTTCCTGGGTTTAGATTTAAATCACAGCCACTATTACAGCAGGCACCTCCATTCCCAGGGGATGCTAATTCCATCTCATGCAGCTAAACACCAGGCAGGCTTAGACTATTTATCTGGATGTCAATAGCATTGTACAGTACACAACTGACTAAGCAAAGATTGAAAATCTGCTATTCAACAATCATGTCTTCATGGTCACTTGCACAAGTATTATGTTTCATGCTACAGATATTATAACAATTGTCCAAATACACTTTATGGGGAGCCAAGCACTTTTTGGAGTAAATGCAGCCCAATTACCTGTTCCAACAAGCAATAGGAAGTTATTTCATAGAGAGGTGATGAGTAAATATCATTAAGAAAATTTATGAGGGGTTTTTTTTCAATTATTGTTTTCCTATGTATAAATTCTTTTGTTACTTCCTACATGTTAGCAATCAACTTTTCAGGATCCTGGTATGAAAGCTCTTTGGAGATTTCAGCAGTACTGCAAAGCATAATTATCCCTTGTATCTGCACAATGTTAAACTAATTGCCCTCACATTTCACATGCAACATCAGAAGCCACGTGATGGTTTCAATTGAGCTCTACCTTCTGAGCAGAGCTCTGCCCATCAGGTTGCAATAGAGTGCAAACATTTTGCTCATTGTAACTTGCTTTCATAGCTCCATCCTGAAGTACACTGACTGTTTGTAAGAGAGAAGGAAAAAGAAAACACCAAGCAGAGCCATGTTAGCACCTTCAGCAACTGTCAAGGGTATTCTGCTTCATAAGAAAGCAAGTCCAATTTTGACATGTATGTCCACAGAGTTATTTGTAAAGAAAAACAACAGAATTTTTAAAGAAGTGATCTTTCTGAAGTTATCAGAGAAATACAAATGAAAAAAACCCACAAATAACAGTAACCAAACTCCAAATTCTGGATTTATCCTTTTAACATATTTCTTTGACAGCCAGAAGCTTTGATGGGACACCAACAGCAAAACACTAAAAGCAATTTCTTCTGGATTCTGACAGGTCATCTGTCCAGTAAGTGAAAAGCAAAGCAACGACGAGTTGTGAAATGAGAGCAAAGACGTGTCATAAATGCCAGGAGGGCATGTGCAAGTTTTACAAAAACAGCAAAAGAAATAGGAAACTACACCAAGGGGAATTTCAGATCACTTCACATCAATTTTTGCCTGTGGCAGATTTGATATACTGCATTAGTGAATCACAAGATGCTTACCAGGCTTTCCTGTTCCTGTCTACAACAAAATAAAATGAATCTATTTATCAGTTTTATTTTTGAAATCTTTAGGAAAATACTCAATTTGAACAACTGGAAAGCTAAATGAAAGGCTGAACATCAATAATTTTTATTTCTGTGCCTAGCATCTCTCCAATAAAAAAACCAGAGAGTCACAAACATTTCTTCAGAATAACCTAATTATAACCTTTTCTCATGCAGGGACCTAGAGACAAACTGCAATCAGTACAAGTTCTCACCTTTCTGTCCGCTCAATTACAAGCCTGTCTCCCATATAATTCAACCCAAGTGTATTCCTGCTAAAGCATTTTAAACTTCAAATTTAGTCCAGTGTCAAGCAGCAGCAGCCAGGCTAGCAAGCACTGGGCTAAAGGATTCAATTTGTGATAAATCAAACACATTTTAATTGAGTAAATAGAGTTAAATAAGTTTGAACTGAGGGACATTAAGGAAAAAATCCCTTAAAATTAAGCTAGCTTTGAGGTATGATAGTGATTCCAAGGACATCATGTGCACATATGTAAAAAGGAAAAGTTTTTGAAATACTAAATAAAAGTAGTTTCTAAACATTAATATCAAACTCTTTAAACATTTGCAATCTAGCAAACTATAGAATGTTTCAGCTACTGGTCTCAGCTTTATTCTTATTTAAACTTCATTTATAGGAGATAATACATTATTAAAAAATTACAAGGAAATATATTCTGGATTATTATAATAGGCTTCTCTACTTCAAAAGTTTAGGAAATACTGAAATTTACTCTAAAAATGCAATCTATTTTAAAAAACACTATAACACCAAGAAAAAGAGGTTTTTAAGTTGTACTTCAGGGTAAAAAAGAAGGAATAACATGAATCTGTGTCTCTGAAAAAGGAATATTCACACTCAAGAATTTAATTAGTAATTAATTTATGACACTGTGAAGTGTAAGATGGTGAGAATATGAGTCACATCAGAATTTTCCATCTTAGAATTTTGCTCTTGATTTCTAGAAATGATCACCATTTTACTGATCAATTAAAAAAACTTACCAAAAACTACCAAAAGCTCTACTGCATGTGAAGCCATTGACAATTAGCCTGATTACTTATATAAACCCCTTATTTAGTTAAAACAGAATCATATCTTATGCCAGTATAAAGATTTGCTTAATATTGACTGAACTGTTTTCTGTAGTTACATAAAAACTGGCTCAGAAACTAAAAATATGTATTTCAAATCGATACCAGATAGTCCACCAGCACTGACAACGAAGATGATGCAGCACCCAGAATAAAATATTATTTTCAGAAGTGTTTAGTGTTTCAGTAATTTGTGTGAAGTCTTAAATAGGAGAGATCCCCTGCCTCTCAAAGGCTATCAGAAAGGGCTGAATAAAAACCTTGAAAGGAAAAGCAGAAGACTGCAGAGAAGCACCTTTTTGGCATGTATTGTTAATGAAAACCTGCATCTACACTGCAAAATTTGGAAGCAGATCCGTCCTACAGTCTTTGAGTCTACTAGTTCTAGTAGTTAAAATCTCTTCTGCCTGGGAAATTATCTTGAATGGAAAACATCTTGCCCACAAGCCACTATACAACTCTTGAAAGCACTATCTAAATCAGAATCATACAAGCTCTTGGTGTTGAACTGAAATCAAGGTGTGCTTTAATCTGGCTCCCCTAAATGGCAAAGAGATTAGACAAACATTGACCAGCTCGAAGAACCTGAGGAAAAAAAACCTGAAAAAATAGGATTATGTGTCAACACGTGACCATAGGTAAACTGTTAACATGTGCAATCAGGAGGGACCTCACACTTATTATACACATCAACCAAAAAAGAGACCTATGTAAACCAGAGCTCCTATTAGATGCTGATGTATTATTAACAAACTTTGGGAGTTATTCAAAGCATTAAGGCAGCAGATGACTGCCACTGCCACAATAAAACTTCGAGGAACAATCCAACTCCAGTATTTTTGAGGATGTAATCAAAGTCATTCATCAAAACACCATTTCAGGAGAGCATTAGGCCTCCATTGACATTTTTTCCAGGAGCCCCAAGGTTACTAGGAAGAGATAAGTAAACCATATTTCACTATTTTCTCCTTGAAGCCTAGATTGCATCTCTTGGAAGTGCCTGACTGAAAATAAATTCTGTATTTGTTTGGAGGAATCTAAAGGGAAAGCATGGGAAACAAATTCATAAACAAATTTGTCCAAGGGAGAGAGGCATAGTCATATCTTGAAACAGCTGCTGAGAGGCTGCTGTGGACCACAAAGCACACAAAAAGGAGGCTGTGAGCAGGGTTGTGGTTTCTAAGATCCCGAGGAACAGGCAAGAGATGGAAAATAACAGGAGCCTGGATACCAGGACTTGGAGGATGCTTGCAAGCCCTCAGTACTCACTTCAAAAGGCTGAAGATCTAATAAATTGGAGAAAGTATTGTAAAATTGACATTGTTCCCTAAAACAAGCCACAACTTCAGATTTCACTGTGCCATTGAGATTTCCCTTCTCCTTTTTCCAAGGATGAATGAGGAGGAAGGAAAACTTGGGAGAAGCACATGCGTCGTCCCCTTGTAAAACTGTCCTGGAAATCACTTCAGCATAGCTGGCCCTCCAAGCTGTTGGAATGCCTCCTCATATATCAAAGTGGGAATGAAAGGAGGTAGCAAGAAACTCTCTGACAAATTCCTACTGAGTCAAACCATGTATTTCCATACCAAATTACACAACATCTTTTAGTATAATTTTTCCTATTACAAAGAGCTGTCCCTAAAAATAACTGTGAGATTTTTAACATCTTTTCCTGGCCGTTATTAACTGTCCTTACAGTTATTTTCCAAAAATAATATTTCACATGGGTTTATTTAACTATTTAAACCTCAAAATTTTAATTCAGGAGGAGAATAGTCATCAGATCCTACCTTAAATAAAATTTGAAAATTTCATGCCAGTGCAGAATGGAAATGAGTATTAATTTCCCCATGGAAAATACTTAACACACATAAGACAGTTAATGGAAACAGAGCTGTGCTAATGTATTTTACATTTTGAATACACATACATATGTTATTACTTCACACTTACATCATGCCCCTTATCTGATAATCCTCAAATGTGTTTAAAACATTAATGACTTTATCCTCACAGAAGCTCTACTATGTTGGAAGCATTTTCCTGTAGGTTTTATTCCTCCTCTGTGAGCTCTCTGGGCACACAATACTACATTGTACCTGTTTAGACAGTGTCTATCAGTACCATGGAGAAACCACCATTAGCAAATACACAATAATTAGGAAGTCACCTAAAAACACTGAAATTGTGCAATATAGAGACACCTAGGAATTATTTATATGTCTCAACTCTATAAAACTATACCATATTCCTATTTCTCTCTACTTCATAACTCTACATCAGAGCTGTAACAAATCTACCATGAAAGAAAAAGTCCACTGTGTTAGTGAATTTAAGGCAAAAAAGACTAGGGAAGAGAAAAAAGACAACACATAATGTGATTGTAAAGCCACAGGTTAGTAGTATCTATAATTAAAGCTATTACAACACTGGCAAGTTCTCTTCTACCCTGCTTGCAAAGATCACTTATGTGTGAAAGCCACTTAACTTGACCCAAATGGCTGACTAACAAAGGGGATCTTAACAGGATAATAAACCCCACACTTTTTGACAGAAAAAAAAAACATGCCTTTGAATTATATAAATGGTTTAATTATATATGGTCTATTTAACTGAGGTTTATAGAGACTAGAAAAAGATTTTAAATATTAAAGGCATGCCTTTCTCAGCATATAAATAAGACTTTTCTCTAAGTCCCTAGTATATTTAAAATTTACATTATTCCTCATAGGATATCTATGTAAGTAGAAGACACCTGAACAGTTGGATTTGAAAAAAAAAAATAGTATTTTTTAAAACACCCTGAACATCAGAAGTTAAAACACCAACTGACAGAGGATTCATGCTCCTCTTAGACTGAAGTAAATTTTGATTGACAGAATTCAAAGAAAATTTGATATATGATGCACATGCTGGTGAACTCAGAAAAGAGATGTGTCTACCCTCAGCGATTTACATGCTTTGAGATTTAAATAAATAAAAATTTACTTTAAGGACGCTATTTATAGTTCCTTTCTATAGGTTAAGATAGAATTCCCACCTCAGAATTCCCACCCTTAGAGAAACATTTCATGAATTAGTTCTAGAAACAGATTTCCAAGCAGCTGTAAAGACCTCAGTCCTTCAATTATCTGGGGGAAAAAAAGTCACACATGATTTTATTTCACTTTGTATTTGAAGTTGTTTTGTACAATATGTTCCCATCTTTATCACTACCAGTGTATATGCCAGAATAAGATAAACAGCTCTCTTATCTTCCCCCTAAAATGTCAGTCTCCAGGAGGTTATCTTGCATCTGGCTCTCAGTGTTCCTCTTGGAAACTGTACATAAATGATTACCAGCAGCACTTGGAAAGCTTTGGTTGAGCAGCAGCTCTGGTCAGGCTTTGTAACACAAGCCTTCATCCTTCATGTCCAGAGTCAGAGTGTTCATCACCTGAATCCAGATGCCAAAAGCTAGAGGGCTGAGAATCTGAATGGATTGCACTGAGTGCTGCTGTGCCTTCAAAGAGCAGGAAAGGCTTTCATGCCAAGTATTCACTTTATTGCCAGTCCATGGAAGCTACAAGCAGAGCAATTTCTCTGGCTCAGAAACTTATATTGCTTATACACATGTGTGAATTAACTGGAGTAATGCTCATCAGGCCATTTAGATTTGTAATAGGCACATGAGTATTTACTGGAAATAAGAAATATCATTTTATTAAAGACTAGGTAAAAATGTCCAGGCTGTGTATTCCTTCATGCTTCTTTACCAATTACTCCATTGAATGAAAGAGACCTGTGCTTTGGGTTTCAGAATTTCTTTCTCATTTCCTAGTCTAGAAATAATTTCATAGCCACCCTACACCAATTCCAGTAGTACACAATTTGACTTTGTACTTGATTTTTAAACCAGATTATATTCCTGTTTCTATAGGATCCCTCAGTTTCTAAGACACAAATTGAGGCATTGCACTTCTCAAACTGTCATGAGTCAATGAGATCCCAAAGGTCCTCCCTTGCTGAAGCACTGATATGTAATTATTGTGATTTACTGCAGGGAACAGCATTGTTGTAAGATCACAGGAGGCAACACTTACATTGTCATAAAATGAATAAGTGGTATCACAAGACAAGGAAGTGACTTGTCAAAACCCCAAAACAAAACAACAGAGAATCTCAATATTTCAGAATCATGATTCTGCACTGTAAAATAGTTTTGAAGTTTGATACAATTATATGATACCTAATATCCCATACCACAAACAGTTCACAGAATGTGAATCTGTGAATCATTATGGTCTGTTTTCTCACATGGCAGGATATTGGCTTTCTAAGTTACTGAGAAAGAATAAAGACTGAAGTGCTGAACTTGTTGACCACAGAATTAGAATAGTAGGCGACTACATCATGTAGTCATGCAGAATTTTTTGCTATAAATGCAGATGCATCTGTATGTTTGTATTCAGCATGTCATAGCAAATGCATACATTTACAATAGCTCAAAGATATTTTGCTCCAAGCCTCACAAAAATGCACTTGTAAATTTACAATTCTTATTCTAAATAAATTTCAGATCTGACCAGACAGGATTGTACTTAAAAATTATTTTACTCAAATGAATATTTTAAAGTCCTGGCTATGTCAGTCTTCAGCCATGAGTCCATTTGTTACAATTGTCTTCAAACTTATTCCTGACTCCAGGTGTTTCATACCAATTGATGCAATCCATAAAACAGCTCACCTACAAACACAGTTGCAAGGAGGGGGTTTAGTAAAGCCTCTGCAACTGCCCACAAATTGAATATGCTAGGAACACAAAAATCTGCTTGCAAAATCCATGTGGAAGAAGAGTTAAATACTCTTCTCAATGAGTTTAATTAGAAACCAGATTTTGTTTCTCTGCAGAAAATACCATGACTGCACCTGCAATCTTTAGAATGCTCTTTAATGTACACATGAGAGATGCTTAAGTGTGGGAGAGAATGGGCAGGCAGTAATGATTATTTCTTCATTCTATAGCTTGCAAGCAGTAATAATAATTTCTTCATTCTATAGCTTGTCAGTTTTATCCTGGAGAAGAATTACCAGCCAAAGTCATAAGAAATGCAGAATCTGTACATTCTGAAGATATTGAAAAATATCCATTTTAGAAGGAACAGCACAGGCAAAAAATGTGACCATATTGGTTTCTGGAAATCACAACAGAAAGAGAGGAGTTTTGGAAATAGTAATGATCTAAGTGTCTTGTGAGATGTACACAGGATTTAGATTTGACATATTGTAAGTATATTATGTTATTTGAATTTGTTTTTTTAAATTAGTTTCAGCAAAGAGAAGTCCTCACCTGACAATGAAATTAATTAGGTGACTTAACATATTCTCCAGTGCTGTTTTCTATTATTTCAGCTTATAGAAATAGAATTATTTGGTCATGAAGGGACATTCAGAAGTCCCTATTCCAACTCTCTGCTCAAACCAGGGATCAGGTCGTTCAGGACCACATCCAGTTAGGTCTTGGAACACCTCCAAGGAAAGAATCCCATAATCACTCTGGGCACCTTCTTCAGTGTTCAGCCATCCTTTGTGGTAAATTTTTGCCCTCTATTATGTAATCAGAATTATATATATTCATCTCCCTTATTGCCTCTGTTCCACTACTGTGCAGCTGTGAGAGGAGAAGGGCTCTGCCTTCTCTGCATCCCCTGATCATGATGCTGCACACAGCAACAAGGTTTGTCTCCAGCTGCTCTTCTCTGTGCTCAACAGACCCAGATCCCCCTGCCTCCTGTGCCCCAGCCTCCACTGCAGTGGAGGGAATGTCTAAAGAGGAACCAAAACTGATCACAGTTACCAAGTTACTTGAGAATACACATTTGTAAAGAGTGCTGCCTGAAATAAACCTTTAAATCATGCTCTAAAAGGAAGACATCATTAATACAATAGAAATTTTTTTTACATCTGCATCTTCTTTCAGATGGTATTTTCATAGTTAAATATTTCAAAGATTAAAAATTCCTACAATGAAAATTAAAATATTTGTTAGAATTTTTGAATGAAATATTATGGGTGGTCATAAAAAATACAATTCCAAACAATGCTAGGGAGGGCAATGTGCCAGTAAAATTTTAATAAATCCCAATTAGCCACTAGATAAGCAAGAGATTAAGATGACTATAACATATTATGAAAGCCAAATAGAATCTCTATGGAGATCACTTCAAAGGCCAGTTTCCTGCATCCATAAAATTAAGTTTAAATTATGTGCTGCATAGATCTTTTGTATGTAATACTGTTACCATGAACAACCAAATTCCATTACAGATCCATGAGCAATTGTTTTCCATCTTTTCATGAGAGTAAGAAAAATTCTTGATAGATAGACTTTCATTTTTCTTTTGATCTTACAATATTGATAATATTCTGTGCTTTTTTTTTCTTTTCTACATCCAGTTTCATGACTGTGATGAATTAACTTTAAAGCAAATAATGAAAGCAACACATTTGAATGGTCTTTTCCTTGGAAGTCAGCTTACATATTAACAGAAAATAAATTAAAATTCTTAAATTACAAATTACTTATTACCAATTACAAAATACTATCATCTCATTAAAAGAAGAACAGAGAATTGCTCAAGCCTCATTACTTGAACATTTTGGGATTTGTTTTTTAACTATTTTCTCCCATCATGGGTCAATTTAAACAGAAGTAATTTCTCAGAACTACCTAGAGTCATGAAATGAGACAGAAAAAGTGAACATGCAAGACTAACAAGGACCTTCAGTTCATTCCTGCTCTTCTTCAGGGCAGACCCCAAGGAAGAATGACCTTTGCCAACATTATAGGAGTTCACACTAAGACCTTTCAGCAAGAATTGTCAAATTTTGCAGGTTTTAAGATGCATTTTACCCCAAATGATGCATTCCTCCCATGCACCTGGAACTTTACCAAAAATTAACTTTCAAGGCCATTACAGTTTCTCAGTTCAATTACACCAGTAAAGGATAAATCAAAAGCATTTTGCCCCTTTTACTTTCAGTGGTGACTGACAGTGGATTGAAATGTTTCCTGTTTGCAGTGATTTCAATGTGCAATTCTCAGAGCTACAGAAAACTGTTGTTCAAGGATGAATTTAACCTACAGCAGATGATGCAGACCTTGCTACAGTAAAACATTCAAATTCATGCTAATTTTGACATTCTGCAAGTGTGTCACCAAATGATACCTTACAGATAGATGTTCAAACTTTCAAAATATTTTTTTAGTGTCCTAATCCTGTAAGCATTTAAATGTATGCACTCAACAGAACTTCTACTGCTGAATTCAGTAGAACCAAGATTTCATCCTCTGATTCACAGCACCTATACTGGATTAATCACAGCAGCTAATTTTAGGCTCCTACACATAACCTTGCAAGAACACCACACTCATTAGTATTTATTAATGAAAGTTTTTCTACAAAATTGTTCAATACTTTTTTTAAACAGCAACAAAAAGAAAAATCCACTCTCTTACATTCTCATTCTGTTGTTGTTTTTACTTTCTGTCTCAGAAATAAACTGGCTTCACCAATACTTTTTGACTAGATTTCTGCTGGTGTAACAGGACATGATTTAACAACCTTCTAATCCAAGAAATAATGAGAAAGAAAATTTGTAACATCTCTTTGGAAACCTCATTCAAATGTACTAATCCCTATATTTTTGAAAACTGGTCTTAACAGAAAACAATAAATACATATTACTCTTCCTTTCCCCTCACCCCTCATTTTCTTTTCAAATCTAACAGAGGAGCTTGCCTTTCCAGTCAAACAAGCTCTTTTCATCAAGCCATGGTGGCTATCTCTTCCTCCTTTTTTTATCCCCACAATGAAAGTTCTACTTTGTAGAACTATATTTCCTGACACACTCAGCTTTATAAATCTTAAAATGCATGTATTCTTTTACAAAGGTGATTTTCACTCTTTCAGTGACTGCTGTTCAGTGTCTAATTCAAGACTTGCAAAAATTTGATTTCCTGAAATTTAATAAGCTAGTGATGTTAGTATTCTTTAAGCCAATTCTGTGGAATGCCAGTTTTCAGCTACTGGATCCACGTTTTTCCATTCTCACATTCTCAAGTTTTAGTAGCATGGAGAACTAAAATCTAACTTTTAATTGCTGTGGATCATCTCAGCAAGTTTATTTATGCTTAAATCAACATGTCAGTGGATAACACTATGGAACTTTTTGCACATGTATGTATGTATGTATGTATGTATGTATGTATGTATCTATCTATCTATCTATCTATCTATCTATCTATCATTTGAATTATAAAGTTATTAATTTTGACACAGCTGGGCTCTTCTTGGGCCAACATTTGTGGTAATCTCATTTGGTGTACCTGGTGGATTTTCCAGTCAAGATGCAGCTTTCCTTGCTCCTTCATGTCCTCCCAAGCATCTGCAGCTCTCATTCTTGAGCCAATACCATTTTGAGGGCAAATTCTTCTCTACTAATGCAACCATCTGATCCCTTTCTTTACCCTCTACATATGTATGTGGACCTTAAACTGCCATTCTACACACATGTGCCAAAACCCACATGAACTTCCTATAATCTTCTTCCTGAGCCTGTTTCCATATCCAGCTGCAGGCTAAATTAATCTTCACTATTTAAGTATGTTTCAGGAAAGATGTAAGCAGTAGGCAATCCTTTGAAAATCAGCATGAATAACAAGAATGTTATTTTCACCCATTTACAGCTGAACTGAAATTTCCAAAATGCACTGGTAGTATTCCACTTTCCTGTACACAATGATCAATATGGTCATACTTTTCTGATTTCACAGCACTGTCAACTAAAGAAGTACATGCCTACCAATAAGGAATAGTCCAAAAATTGATGTTCTAAATTTTTTTATAATTGAAATAGACCCATTTTTTTTTCCCCATGTTAATTAGCTTTCCTATTTACAAGGAAGCACCACACTTTTATAATCATGAAAAAAATATTACTTGGAAAAAATATCAAACAGAATTGAGTTGTAAAAGTGTTGTAAATAATTTCCCTAAAAATAACATTGGATATATTTTTCTTGGAAAGGGCCAAAAGCTTAAATGGACATTAAATTAACATTCTCTGAAGAGTTACACAAATGTTAAAATTTCTTTCAACTCCTGTGGGAGGCAAGAAAATAAGCACTGTTATTTCTATTTTATGGCTAAAGAAACACAGACAGAACTTAAGTGACTTGCCCATAGCAATGCCATGAATCAACGTCAGTGCCAGGACTAAAATTTATGAGTTCCTTTTTCCTACCAAGAATGCTAAGACACACACTGCTCTTTAAAATATATACTACTTAATATTTATTACTACAAAAATATGCAGTGTGCACCTGGAATTGGATTAGTACAAATATGAGTTAAAGCTTTACAGTCCTTTGCTGTAATTTAAGTTGGTAGACGAATAAAAATACTCATTTAGCTACTTCATTGCAGCTTTGCAGTAACACATTTTAGGCCAAATCAATACTCTGCTGATCATCTGCCTTCCCTCAAAGCTCATCCCCCCTTAGTTGAATAACATTCAGTAACAATCACTGACATTTGGAAATTGCTGCACTGGGTGGTCTTCATTTCTAATGCAGGTATAGATGTATTTTAAATAATTAGTTTATTTCTGCTTAGATCAATATTCCTACTTATAAATAATGTTATGGGTTTTTTTTCATGTGAACCTAGCAGTATCTGGAGACCAAAACTGAAAGGAAGGCAGAATTGCCCAGCAGCACTTCACAAGGCACAACAAGAAAGGAACTCAACGAAAGTAAAAAAAGTAAAGAAGAAGCAAAGCAAATTTAAGTTATTCATTCCAGAAGTCTCAAAGATGGCCAGGAATTCAACCTTACTTTTATTGCTGTTGTTTAATAGACAGCTTTGCCCCTCATCTGACATGCATGCTTCTCCCCTAAAGGTCCAGGTACCAAATCTTCCTTTCAAACCCACCTCATCAGGGTGGCATGGAAAAGATCAAAATGCAGTTCTCTGTCAAAGCTGTGCTTGGATAACTCTCCAGTGCTGGTCCAAACACTATATACAGTTTAACATAGGAATAACAAAAATTAGGCAGCAAAAAGAGCTTTATCAACAACTAAAAAAAAAATGCAAATCAAGGCAAAAGAGTGAAAAAAATTCTATTAGCACCAAAGGCTGTAGCATGGTTTACTATGTCTAAATATACTTCAGTGCATTATGCTCAGAATGTTTCCCTCAAACACATTCTTAAACCAAATTAACCTCCAACACAGAATTATTTCACATAGCGACTGATAATGTTGTATGAAAATGTAATTTTGAGTTTAAATTAAATCTTGATAAAATGCTTATCTGAGACATTTACCCCATCAGCTTGAAACATCAGTTAATTGATGAAACAGGGATAGCAGTGTTGTGTAAGCACAGAACCACCTACCAAAACTAAAGTACAAGATAAAAAAATCTGTGTGTACTACCTATTTCTGTATGAACAATTTAAATATCAGTGGGAACTTCATCTTGCTACAGGGGATAAGACACGTGATATTCAATATATTCCTCCAGACAACCAACAGGGATCTTCTCAGTACTGAATAGTTGTGAGACTGAACAGAAGGAAAACAGGAGTTGTTAAAGCGACGCTGAAGAAAGAGACAGCAAAGAAATGTGTTCAGTTCAAGTCAAAACATGCAAGAAAGTCACAACAAAGTCTCGAAAAAAAAGAACACAAACAATGCATGAAAAATTTCTTTCCTACAATTTAAAAGTATTGAAAAAGCATTTGAGCAGTTTTGCTTGTCCATGCTATTTTGCATAAATTTAGGAATATTTTCCTCTTAAGCTCTGTCCCTTTCAAACTGCAAACTCTAAGCAGTGACGGAAGTAAAATGTATTTGTACTTACAACAATGCCATTTAAACCAAAAACTGCTGCTAATTTAGCAAAACACAGATTTAAGCTCCTTTTCCCTTCATATCCCTCTCCTCCACTTCTAAACCTATTCTTCTTCCACCCTGCTAAAAATCAATATACAACTTTAACATAAAGAAAAAATATTCAAGAATAGGTACTCTAAGAAATTAGTGCCTCATCATCTTTTCACTTAGATACTTTCTTTTACTTGTTTAAAAATACTCAAAATGCCTAAAAATCCCTTAAACCTTATCTGCTTAAGCACCTTAGCACCTCAAGCAGTTAGGTGCTAAAGCAAACACCTAACACATCTTTGGGGCTTGGTGGATGAGGTCTGACTGAACACTTGCATTGTGCAAGAAGCCCCTACAGATAACATAGATTATGATGTGATGTGAGGCCTCTTCTGTGTAACCAAAGTTTTCCAAGCAGAGTCAATGATAGTGCCCCAAGGGAAAAAAAACCCCTCACACTACAGAAAAATTGCATCGAAATGGAGACAATATGCTTGTGGTAGAGTTATTTTGAACAGTCTCAAAAGACTGTTCTTCACAAATCTCAAGAGCATTGTAACTTAACAATAAGGTTGTTTTGTTACATATAACCTACTCAAAATGTTATTAACTTCCATTGGCCAGTAAGGCAGGAGGGAGGGTTCAATGAAACATTGTACGAATGGCTATGTAACAATTTAAAAGTCCTCTCAGACATAGTACCCCTCAGGCAACTGTAATTTTTAAAAACATCTACTTCATATACTTCAAATACTTCGTACCTTTATTTTATCAGAAATTTAATCCTTTTTTACAGATGACTTGGTGAGGAATGTAAAATTAGAATTAAAAAGGCTTTACAAAAAAGAAGTTGCTATTTTATTATGTATTTATACACATCATAAAAGAGCCTCTTCTTTTTGACTTCCCTTTATCAAACCAACAGCATATCAGTCCTTTACAACAGGAAAAAAAAAATCCCCAAATAAATACCTGAAGCAAAAGAGTTTTACCATAAATTACATTGACCTTATAGGAACAAATACCTATCACAGAAGGCCCTGCAAGTATCCCACAAACATCAACAATTAATTAATTTCAGAAAATAAATTAAATAGAATTAAATTAATTCTTTTGAATATAGATTTTCACCTCATTATGAAGTGCTTCAAACTTAATTGCTTCATATTTTATATTATTATTTATGTTACAAGATAAAAAAACTATTTGGCAACCTGCCTGCTTTGATCAAAGTATCTGATTTAGGAGAAGAAAAAAATTAAAATTGAACAATAAATACTTTGGCAACAAAAATTTCTGTGTGCACAAACATACTGGATTTGTTAATAGCATTATTTACATTAATGTCTGTTCTTATGCAATAGCAAGTATTTGCCTTTATTTTTCCTTTGCAATTTTTAAGGACCTCTTTTCCTGGTACCTGAAAATTACCGGCATAAATTAAAACACAATTTCATGTAGATTTCTTCCAAGTAGCAAAAAGAGACAGTTTGGGAAATTTCATCACATGTGCAGAGGTTTCTTGTAGTTTACTCTATGTTTACTTTGCAGCTCCACAACCCAGCCATGCTGAAAGCAGCACACAAATTATCAAAGAGGAAGAGGTTTCTGTGGCTCCATTGGGGAACTGCAGAAGTCAGATTCAAAACTTCCATCAGACAGAGTGTGCTACTGCTAGCCACTTTCTGTCTCACTCAGGATTTTACAGCATTTGGAGCCAGGTGTATCAGGAATACAAAAAACTCCCTGGGACAGAAACACAGACAACATAATGCTAAGGAACACAATGTCATCCCTAACTTTCACCAAGACCAGTCATGCTCCTGAGTGTCCAGCTCCAAAGATGATGAAATATGTTTCAAACACAGCATTCCTCATTCAAATGTGTCACAGTTCACCCACAGATGGTCTCAAGATCTGCAGACCCCAAAGGGGTATTTTGGATTGCTAATCTATTTGCTTAAAAAGTGGAACCATTTGTTTAATTTATCAAAAAAAAAAAAAAAACTTAGAAATAATGATCTTTTAAATGAAAGTGATAAATAACTTGATATAAGAAAAAAATCTTGCTCCATATGTTCAAAATGGTGGGCCTGTATAGGTGTATTTTATAGATATACGTGTAAACAGACACACAAACACACACATAAATTCCCCTTCTGCACAAAAAGTCTAGATTACCAACTTGCCCCAAATGAAAAAAGGATTCTCTGATATAAATGCATTCTCAGACTATGTTTTATTTGGTTAATGAGCTTCTGGAAATTTTTGCTCAACTTTCCTAAAATTAAAATCTGAAAAGACATTCAATGATTTTATTGAAGAATAGACTTGCTTAGCCTTGAAGCTGCATTTAAAGGGGATGGGAACAAGGTACCAGTTTATAAGAGTGAAAACTTCCACTAATATTTAGAAAATGGAAAGGAATTTTCTCATCCAAGAGATCCACTAGTTTCTGTAAGATATGAATAGAAAATCATTTTTCCATAAAAATAGAATATAATTATTCTATATGCATAATTTCTGCAGTACCGATTCTTCACGTGAAAGCCAAAGAATTGTCACATTTTATGAAATTCTCATTCAAGTAGAAAGAAAACTAGAGGAACATTTTTGTAAGCAAAAACCATGACTAATGGTCCCCATATACTCCAGGTAACTCAGGAAAAACCTTTTGATGATGGCCAACAATTAGGTTCTTCAGATGTTACCCTCCTCTGAAAAGAAGGTTTCCCTGTGTTGCGTTCATGGTAAATACCACAAACTGGAAGGAAATTCTGTTTAGCTAAAAGGTTCAAATACAGAGGAGCTGGTGTTAACACTAACAGAAAGCTGCCCACCACTTTGTTGGTGAGTTTTAAAACTCAACAGCAGGCATGTCTTTGAAATAATAAAGGGGGGAAAAAATAGAAACCAAATGCCATAGACTACAGGCATCACTAAATCCTAATCTTGTCTTCTGCTCTACATGCAGTTTTCCAGCCTTTTCAACCAAAGAAATTTTTAAGATATACTCTTCCTTTAAAGTATCTGAATATTTTATGGATGAAATCCAGGAATCCAAGAGGAAGAGAATGAACAAGAAACCCACAGAATGGCTATCTACAAATTTCTGAAAATTATTCTCCTTAAGGTATAACATCCAAATAAGGACATTTTCTTTTAGGCTATGGCCAACAAGCAGGGCAAAATACGCTGTGTTCCAGAAGCCAGGTTGCATCTTTATTCTTTGCCTTTGAAGAAAGGTGTATTCTGTCTTCTTCAGGAATATCAAAAAGCACAATTCTTTCAGAGACAGAGATAAGGCTGGCCTTGCTGACCATCCTGTCCCTTCCTTCCCTTCTGTTTTCTCAGACCAATACCACTACACTTCCCTATTTCCTGTCCCTCACTCTCCTACTCCTTCCCCCAGCACAGCAGTTGGCACTCTGCATATCACCTTACAGTGATGGACATGAAAGTTAAGGGCTCTCTGGATGCCTTTTAGTATTTTCTCTGCATGGCCACATCTAATATTCAGAAATTAGAGGAAAGATTGTTAAAAAAAAACCCAAAACCAGCATAAACAGGAAAATAAAGGGTAAACTAGAGCCGTTTTCTCTCTTTTGCACATTTTCTGAGTATAATGAGAGCATTACTTCACTTTTGACTCCATTATCACATTACCAAAGATCAAACTCAGGTACCAGAACAAACAAAATTAAGGTGTTTAACACCAACTTTAAATGATGAATCTGCCTTTTTCCATGATGGGAAAATCTTCCCTCACTGAGCTGCAGGGAACATCTTTGTTTCTACACCAATCTCCATCCCATAACCTCTAAAAATCAACATAGAAATCAAAATTGCATAACATCATACTTTTCCTTAATTTAAAAATAAATCTTCCCTTCGATAGGCATAAGATATGAACTTGTGCAAAACAAAATTTGATTCTTCCCTGTACATTTCTTTTTATTATGAGTACAGATCTGTAAATCATTGATATGGCCTTTAGTCTAATGAGACCTTTCATTGCCTTTAGCTTCCCAGAATAAACCAACAGCTATTGCTATTTGAAATTTGTTACTATTAGCTCAGAATGCTAAATTTTGCATCTATAAACAGAGAATGTGTATGCTGAAAAAATTGCCTCCACACTAAGACAGCTTTCTGCAGTATTATTTCTCCTATGCTTTTTGCTTTGCAACCTGTTATTCTGAAAAGCCTTGTCAGCAATAAACTTTTAAAAAGGAGAATTGATTCAATTGTTTCCTTAAAAGAATCCCAAGATTTTTTCCTTTTAGTCAACAAATTCATTCTTTTTTCCCCATACAATACAGTGAACTCAAAAAGACTGGTGAAAAGTAAATCCAATATTGCAAGGATAAAAATTTAAACACTTAATTTCAGCATATTTTGATGGAATATAGTTCAGGGACAGAAAAACAAAAGCTGTATAAATGCGTGTGTCCTGTTAAGAAAAAAAGAGGCAGCCTTAAAAATAATATCATTATTAATAATATCATTACACTGTCTTATGATGGCAGAGTCCAGAAAACTATTACGGTTTGCATCTTTTCACAGATAAGTACAAACTCCTCAGAGCAAACAGCACTAATTATTGTTACTAATTAAGTCTCGATCTCTTCCCCTGGAATGCTTTTGCCAAGCATGTACTACCTGCAGACTTGAGCCTGGGTGATGCTGGTAGCCCTTGCTGAGTTAGCCAAGTGCAGCTCTGAGTGAACTCAGCACCTGCGCAGGGCCCCCGGCCCCGAGCGGCTGAGTGGCACCGAGCGCTCCTGCGACGGGGCTCGGTCAGCTGGATCAAAATCGCAGCAGACTCCCTCCGAACAAAGTCTCTTTTTTGTTGTTAATTAAGACAGTACCAAAAAAATAAAGTTACTTATTGAGTCATGAGGGCTGAATGCTCCCAGTAGGTAGTCTTTTCACAATTCAATTTCCCTGATGGGACTCAAAGAGGAAATGAAACAACAAATTGTGCTCCTGATGATCTAAGCAGAAGCTGCAATTCCGCGGGGAGTCCTGCTAGGTCAATTAGTTCATCAGGCTAACAGACTGCCAATCCAGAAACCAGTGTCCCACCAACAAAGGTTTGAAAAAGTGAAGTTGAAGGCCCAGTTGTAAGACAGTATCCAGTAGATATTATTGTTAGGCTTGGCAAAAGCACGTATATTGAGTATAAAACCAGGGCAGCAGTACTCAATAGCCGGGGGGGTATGCCCGTCCTGCCAGATTCATTCTTTTGAATGCAACAGATGGAGCCCACCTTTGCAAGATCTCTAATGAACACTCCTGAACAAAAGAAATTCATCTCTACAAAATGTTTCCTGCTTAAATTAGTGTTTCAAGAGGTAAGTACCTTTAAGCAAGCCTTTCTCTGAAAAGTCGAAGTTCAGTGCTGCACCTGCTGTTTTATTTCTTTTAAAGTGTTTTGATATTCTGGAAACTCAGTATTATTTCACGTTCTATTCTTATTGCATAGTATTGTTTTACAAATCTGTGGCAAAAATAATTAACAGGACATTTTTCTTACTATGCCATCCAATAACATTTTAACGCAACTAACAGCATTTAAATATTTTTAAAGCCCCATTTCAAGCAAATATTCTTTTTACCCTTTATATTTTGAATATGAACTTGATATTTCAATGGTAATTTTATAAATTGCAAACAGTATTTCTTATACCAAAAGTATATGCTTCAAAAGAAAAGATGGTCGAACAGACTTCTTAAACTCCCAACTTTCACCTATAGTCCTGTGAATGTCCCCAAAATATCCAAGCATCCATTTTGTTGCCGTAACCAATAGGATCTGAATTACAAAACTCATTTTTACCAATCTTGCAGCAGGACCCTGGGATTAACAATTCTTCTCAGTTTGGGAACAAAAAAGACTATAAATTCCAGACAGCTGGATTCCTTGTGGCTGCATATATTCCTGCAATATAGTTGTCTTCAATAGGTCAAACATGAGGCAGCCGAATCTACAAACTGTCATCAATCCTATTATGTTTATAAATAATTGTTGCATTTTCTGATGCAAAGCCACTCTAGATTGTCCAAGTTTTTTGTAAAAATAAAATAAGAGAAATACTTTTTTTTCCCTTTACTGGTCACAGTTGTAAACAAATCTGTATAAAGAAAAGTGGGTAATTAGGTTCTAGTTTACTTTATTGCTATCAGCTACTGCAATATTAGACCTTGATGCTTTATTTACAGAACTCCCCACTGACAAAAAATAGCATTGCATAATGAGTAGACAAATGCATTTCAAGAGCACATCTTGAGAGCTGTTTTTGTAAAACGCCTTCTGGCTGCAGTATTTGAATGTACTCTATGCTGACAGTCAGTAGGGACAACAACACAGATGTGCTTTGTTTGGCTCCTAATGGATTCAATACTGAATAGCATTAAAAAGAGAAGAGCATGGAAAAAATTTAAGCTTTACCTTTTTATGAAACTCTGATCATGCACTCTCTTTCTCTCTGGCCATGTGGATTGAAATAGGACAGAACAATAATACAGTCTATTTATAAGAGAAAGCATTCTCATTTCTTTAGAGAAAAAAATAAAGCTTATATATATATATATATATATATATATCCATAGAAAACTATCCTTAGATTGCTATCTTTAATTTTATTTTCTTAAGAATTGGTTAATTTTACATAAATTTAAACTGACACACTGATACATTTAGGTCAAGACTCTTTATATTGTCTTTCTAGAAATAACAGAAATAACACTTCAATTGTTTGTAAGTCCTGTAGATGCTGTAAAAAATTATTTTACTTAATTAGCTTTTTATAATTTAAAAGAACTGTTTTTACTTTCAGCATCTTGAAATAATTAGCGTGTTTCTAGAGAGTAAATATAAGTGGTGGCTGAAAGAAATTCACAGTGGATGATCCATCCTAAAGTCAGTCCTAGCGCAGAGCATTAATGGTAATGCTGTTGCCAGTAAGATCTAATACAGAAGATATCAAAGAAGCACCTTTGAACATGATTGTCTCATTTTACCCTGGAAATCAGCATTTTGATGCAAATACAGACTATCACTAGCTCTGATCAACTATCCAACTGTTCTGCCACAACACTGAAACTAGAAAATATAGTAATGTTACAGGAGCAATTGCTATTGATCATGTTCTATGAAAACCTGATCTCTGTTAAGACTCCTCTTTTGAACAACTCTTACCTTTTCAAGAGGTATTCAAGAGATGCTGACTTCAACCCCTTTTAAAATTTTCTGGCAGAAAGACCGGTGTGATAGCAAACTCTAGCAAGGCTACAAGTTTAGCTCCTAAATTATAGGATGTCACAATTTCTTTCATATTTCTAGGCACCATGTTCAACTGTCAGCTCTAAGAGTTTGTCAGGTGGGACTGAGAATACAGGCATGGAGTGCCTCCTGTGAATCAATAGAAAGTGTGCGAATGTATTACAAACATCATAATTGCAACCATAAAGTCTTCCAGATGCCAGCAAAGAAGCAGAAAAAATGTCACAGAAACTTGTGTGAAAAATCTTGCTAATAGCAGGTTATACCATTAGTTTATATCATATGATAGTTTTGTAAACACTGATACCTAATTCATTGTTATAGACCACAGCAGAAAGGATGGAAAGTGGAGTAGTAACCTTAGGTCAATTATATTCACCCTGACAGAACCAGATCTTCTCTTCAAGTGGAAAAAATATCAGTACACAAGACCACAGGTTCTCTACCAATTCTCTTGAGTTTTCCTACAAGGAAGAAGAGAGATTCCAGAAGCTATAAAAAGGCAGCTGTCTTCACTGTAAGAAGGTTCAAGTGACATTTTCAACTGATACTTCCATGTGACAGCTACCAGGAGCACTAATTAATGCCCTATGGTCTTCACATTTGTGTGCCTATTAACAATTATTAGATCACCAGACTTCAGATGATTGCTTTATTTCTATCTACAATAGATTCTGCACTCCAAAGCTTCATCTGAGAACCACTCAAACAACTGTTTGAGAACATCTCTCATAAATGTCAGGCCACCATTCAATTGCATTTGGCATCATTTTAAATGACAGCTAAACCATGCAAGTGGAAACTTGCTCTAATAACGAGGAAATCGTAAGATGTTGGGTACTTAATCAGAAAATGCTCTAGGTCCAAGATTCTCTTAGTAATGACTGCAATTTTACCTGATTATGGACTTTAAATTCAGTCTAGAAGACAGAGAAATTCTATTAAATGAACACAAACATGAAGAATGCTCTCATCAATGGACTTCTCAGGAAAAAAGTTCTTGTCAAAACATTATGTCTGATGAACTCATCAGACCAGCTGACAAAGGCAACGTCATTAACACAAGAGACTTCTGTAACCTCTGTAGTGCAGTGATATTATTTTGATCTGGAGCATAAAAGAAACTCTTCTGAAAATGCATTATTTCTAGTTCCAATATTTTTAAATACTGTGTTGGAAAAGTAGAAAGAAGAAAACTAAATGAAATGAGAAAGCAGGCCCTTTAATGACAGTACTTCAGATGCTCATGCTGCATACTCAGCAGACATTCTGAAGGTTAATTGAGCACTGACTCTGCAAAAATTTTAAAAGAAGATCCTATACTTAGAATATGGAGATAGATAACCTACAGGAAGCAAGGTACATTTTTAACAGTAAACAATTTGAAAAAAGTGGAAAGCCTACTGGGAAAAAGCAGCTTCTCATGATGTCTTTACTTGAAAAGAAAACACTTTTTAAATAAAATTTTCTTTTTAACATCCCTTTTGAAATCATGCTGAGCAGCACTTAGGTACTTGAGAAGAACATAGTAGCCAGTTCTGAAACTTTATGCTCCTTACCTAAAACATCCAGTAAAATTGAATTATGCCAAAATCTATTATTTCTTGTGTTTATAAATTTTGGAGCAATGAGACAAGCGGGATTTCACTTGGTGCTCTCAGCTCTTCTCTGTTTTCCTGTCTGCCTACGTGTCCACATCACACAGTGCTCTTATTGTTCACACAAGTCATTTCAAGTGTCAAGAATACTGTGATGGTTCTTGGATGAGTCAATAAATTAGACTGATTTACTTTAAGAGAAGACTGAAACATTGATATAAATGACAGCTTGGAATATAGAGATGATTTCAACATAATATAGAAAATATCTGCCTTTGTTATGTGATTATCATGCTACTTATATTTGCAAAATAAACTTTAACAAAGGAGCCAGAATTAAAAATATGTTTTAAATTTATATTGAGATTTTTAATTTTGAGCCTGAAGTACATCCACAAAATTAGGTGTGCCATAGTTGAAGTGAAAAGAAGCAAAACCCACAGTAAAGCCTCAATATCATTACATTTTCTGCAACTAACAATGAAGCAGAGTAATAACTTTTATAATTTCAATGTGAATAATGTGGGCCACTGTATATGCCACAGGAAAAATTCATAGGTCTTCCTCACAGCCACCTCCAACTGGATTTATTCAATCTACGGCAGTTAATGATAGAACCCATCTAATTTGGAGCCATGCAATATTCAGATAACTTTATAGAATATACCATATCTTATTACCTATTTCACATGGAACTGGTAAAATCTCCCTTTCCTTGGATTTCATATACACACTTGCATTTTCATTTATCTCAGAATATAATCAGAATTCTATTAAAAGAATGCAGAAGATTACTACATTTCAGAGGCACCCACACTCTTTTCAGGAAAGGAACCTATGCATTTATCCAAAACTTTTTACAAGCTATTTTTAAAGATGCAGAAGTAAAAGGAAAGAAATCTAAGTTTTTAAACTTTGATTTTACTTTAAAAGAGTTAGAGCAAAATGCTAAGTACTAATTAGTATTTTAAGAAAGAATTGTCAAAATACTTTCAGAAAGCAGAAATGTTTGTGGGTTAAGAATTGCTGAGCAGAACACTACACCAGTTCTTTTATTCTGTGCATAAGTATCCCCTGCAGTGCCATAGGAACTTTTTGATGTATTTTTCAAAAGGTTTTCAACTCAACCAACCAGGTGGTTTTAGAAACTCAAATTCTTGTGCTGAAGTTATCAAAGAATGTGTGGCATGCATCCTAATATTCCTGCTGTGTGATCAGTCTGCTTCTATATTTGTGCGCATATGTATGTGTATTCCATATTTGTGGTCTAAATCTTGTGACATTGAAAATGAAATGGTGTAGTGTTTTCCCACAGCTATGTACATTGCAATGTCTCACCAACATAGGGTTTCCAAGCAACAATTAACTGACTTCACTAAAATGGTTTGAAAAGCAGTCTTTTAATTTATAATGGTTTAATAATAATGTTTGGGTTTTTTTTTCAAAAGAGATGTAAAGTTTGGTTTAGTGCTAAAACAGATTCATTCTCTCAGGTTTCTACTTCCACTCCATGGGAGATTTGACTAGGTTAAATATTGCCATGGTTTAAGCCCAGCTGGAAGTTAAGCACCATGCAGCTGCTCACTCAACCCTTCCTCTCTTCCTGGCCCAGATAAATGGGGAGGAGAATAAAAGTAAAACTTGTATGTCGAGATAAGAACAGTTTAATAATTTAAAATAAAGTCAAGATATAATCATAATAGTAAATGATAGCATTAATGATAGTAAAAAGGGAAGAACAATTGATGCACAATGTGATTTCTCACTACCCCCTGACTAAACCCAGACCCCACTCTCCCAAACCCAGATTTGCACCTCTTCCAGGTAACTCACACCAGATTTCATATATATATATATATATATATATATATATATATATAGAGTGTATTTTTATTTAAATTATTAAAAGGAAAATATCAAGTAATCCAATATTCTTTTCTGAGCTTCCAATAAAAGTATATAGAGCTATTAAAAATGAGAGCTGTGAAATATTGAAGGAAACCTTGGTTTTTCTGCTTTATCACTGGATACTGATCATGTTACAGAAAGTAATTATTACAACCTACTTTTAATTGGTTCTAGAATCTAGTCACAGTCAACAATCAACTCTCAAGCAACAAATATATAACACCTTGACTTCAATCTGAACAGGAATGGGAATGAAGGAGAGCTCCACAACTCCACATCAAGGGGAGTGCATGTGGTGAAATGCTTCTTGCTGCTCACTCTCTGCAGATGCCAGATAAATTCCGTAATACTGCTACCTGTGGGATTGAATACAGCACCTCTACGAATCACAGCAGCTAGAACAGGCAGAGTCCTGGAAAGTCTTTTTCCAGAAAAGGTAAATTCAGCTCTTGAATTTCCTCAAAAACAGCTATCAGTGAAGCTACACTACAATACCTGTGTTTGCTCTTGAAATTTTGACTACTGACAGCTAAGGCCAAGCATCTGAGATCAAAATTTACTGCTACACCCATGTATTTCTCTGTACCAACTCTGTCTTTGCACTTTCATCAGTTAATACAAAAATCCTGCATTTGACTATATTCAAGTAATTTTGTTTAATGATCAGCTCATCTGAAGCAGGACAGTTAAAAAGTGCTTCTTCACTTCCCAAGCTTCAGGTATTTGAGGTGCTAGAAGATAGCACTTTATTGCTCTAAAAGCTGACAGAAGAGTACTCAGTATCCAAACTTTTATGAATAAGACACCTTCCTCCCTCTCCCCTTTCATGCTTATATTCTTTTGTATAAAGAATAATAAAGTTTCTACTAATAAACATAATTTTTAAAAACTAGTCCTCTGCATTTTAATACATGTAAAATTTTATCAAGTGTATTACATACAGATATATGTGGTAAAGTGTGCAGAGTCAATGCATCATTTTTGGCAAAATGAAAACTTGTAAAGATTAAATTGTATACTTCATTTCGTAATAGGTTTGAACTATTACTATCAAGAATTCTCAGGTGAGAAAGACAAAAACCACACACTAGAAAATAAAGCCTTTCACCTATAACTGCAAACAACACTGATCCCATTCACCTGCCAACCATGTGGGCTTCTTGAGGCAATCATCTTTATGAGCTCTGCCTCTTGCCAAAGTTCACAATTTTTCTCTGAGTAAATTTTTTCCACCACTGTAAGACACATTGTCCTTTCACACTAGTGACAAAATCTGCATCCATCTGCAAAGTTAGTGCAGGCATATGTGGCTGATTTCTAGCATATAGAGAATGACTTCTCACACACTCTCACTTCTAAATGACTTCTAACACATAGAGAAATCCATTCTCCACTATCAACATGTCTTTCTGCTTAAAGTCAGCTCTTAAGAGCTGCAAATGGTAGTTTAAATACCTCTATTTAGTGTAAGAATAATAATTTCTCAATAGATAATAGTTTCAGGTCTATGAGGCTGTGCTCCAGAACAAGGATGAGTAATTAGAACCAAAAAAAAAAACCACTATTCAGCCTTCTTCCAGTGCTCTTATCTGTGTGCCACCACTGCTGCTTACAATGCAGCATGGAACACAAATGTGGGAAAAAGCTGATACAAACCATGACTGATGCAATTCTTAAGAAAGAAGAATCTAACTATGGATAGCAGAAAGTACTAGGCAGGCTTATAAGGGAGTGTAGGCAGAAATAAAAACCTGAAAATTGTGTGCAAGACTGTCTGGACAACTAAGTACCTTAAAGTATAAAAGCATATTAGCCTAGCAAAAAAGAAAAATCTCAAGTAGGATTTAGTTAGAAATTTCTGTGATCAAATTCTATTTGGAATGGGATAGAAGCAGTACATAGTCAGTCCACCTTATAGTTTCCCCTAGCTTAGCACCAATCCTGCTGAGTCCTTACACAAAGAACCACCCTGAAGGAGGTGACTGTCCTGCTCTGCTCTGCACTCTGCTCACCCTCAGTGCTGCATGCAGGCTGCCTCAATAAAAGAGAGACATAAAGCTATTAGAGAGCATCCAAAGGAGGCCATGAGGACAGTGAAGGCTCTGAAGGGGAAGCTGCATGAGGAGCTGCTGAGGTCACTTATTCTGTTCAACCTGGAGAAGAGGAGATGGAAGGGAGACATCATTGCAGTCAAAACTTCCTGTGAGGGGAAGAGGAGGGGCAGGCACTGATCTCTGTGGTGGCCAGTGACAGGACCTGCGGGAATGGCCTGAAGATGTGCCAGGGGAGGTTCAGGTTGAATATTGGGAAATGGTTCTTGCCCCAGAGGGTGGCTGGGCTGAGTGGAACAGGCTCCCCAGGGCAGCGGTCACAGCACTAAACCCGACAGAGCTCAAAACGTGTTTGGACAACACTCTCAGGCACATTGTGCAATTCTTCGAGTGTCCCATGCAGGGCCAGGAGTTGGACTCTGATGAAAGAAAGTCTTCAGTGTGAGGGTGGTGAGGCACTGAAACTGTTTGTCCAGGGAAATTGTGCAAGACCCATCCCTGGAGCTGTTCAGTGCTTGGCTGGAGAGAGCTCTCGGCAACCAGGTTTAGTGAAAGGTCTCCCTGTCCCTGGCAGGGTGGTTGGATCTAGATGATCTTTAAGATCTTTTCCAATCCAGGCCATTCTATGATTCTGTGATGCCTTTGGGTCTTTTCAAACTCAGGATATTCCATGATTCTAGGAATGATTCAGTTCAAATATTACAGCATGCTGTGTAACATGTGCTCTGAAACCAACACAAAAATTTTAAATAAATATCAAAAAAGGCACCACATATGTACATACATGAAAGACATTGTAAAAAGAGAGGTGAAAAGAGGTGAAAATTATGTATCCTGCTTTCCCAAGTACCTATTAATATGCAACACAAATCAACATACAATTCACAGCCATTTAGAAGTGGTTCAGGATCATCTCCGTACCATTCTTTACTTTGCTCTTTAGGTATTCTAAAGAATAACCAATGCACACATTAGAATTCTCAGTATTAAAAACAAGCTGTTGAAAACCAATCTTTCAATATTTATGTTTCGCTATTAAGCCACAAAAGACTGTAAAAATGCACATAACATCTATGGTAAAAATAGGAGTATGCAAAATAATACTGAATTATATTAGCCTCTTTCCAGAGAGCACAAAAGGTCCTAAGATATATTTCAGTCTTATTTATATAGCAGAATATTAAAAAAATAATAAAAATAAAAGTCATGCTTATTTGATCTCCTTCCACTAGATGGATTTCACAGCTATACAATTTTTTCAACTATCAGTGTTTCAGTGTTGAAGCTTTATTCTTCCCTGGGTGATTTGAAATATAAGATATGTGATCTATATATATATCTATGCATATAGATATCCACAGTCAACATCAGTTCAGGTTTTACATCAGTAACACAAAACTGAAAAAACAGGCACGAGGATGCACAAATATGTCTGCATGTCTACAGACTACTAATAAAGATAGACAGTGTTACACTGGGGTTTAATTGTTGGCAGCTTTTATTTAACTACAGAGAGCAAATTTTCATGCCATGCTTAATCCATCTCATGATGGACTATTCCCTATAGTGTCCATCCAGAAATGTACCTCAAATGCACATCAGGTGTAACAAATAGGTGGTCCCATCAGATCTGATGATCTATAGTAAAACTAATCATGTTTCCCTTTGGATTGTCTGTGCGTGCCGCCTTCTCTGTATCAGGAACTCAACCACAGACTCAAGAAGCAAGCAGAACCACACCACTCAGAAGAAAAATGCCTTTATTTTGGATATACCACCATGGGAAATTATATCCCTAGCAAGAATGAACTAGACCAAATGTGGCCACAGAAGTACATGGCAGTAAATCACAAGAACATGGGATCAACAGCAATGATGTGCTAATGCACCCTGTGCTCACAGCATTATCCACTGAAATGCAATTCACAAAACCATGCATTAGAACAACATCATCCCTGTGCTTCAGGACCACACAGACTTAAAGCCTTTCCTTTCTGAAATCAAGTGTAAACCACATTATTCAGGTAATACTAGCTGGACCTAATTCTCCCATGAGTGCCTAACTTGATCCAGCTCTTACCCTGCTTATGCCTCACTGCCAGAACTTGTAACAGATTTTGTTTTTTTTAACATGAGTACCTAAAATGTATATTTTGAGCTGTTAATATCAATAAACTAGAACAAAATACCACATTATTGTCAGCCCCTGACTGTCTGGATTTAAGTCAGTATACTCATGGGAGAGGCTTTATGGAATAATCAATAAAGAAGTAAAAAAGACAGCACAGCATCTTCTCTAAAGGAGAGAACAGAGGGCATACAGCAATTTAAAAACATGTCAACAACAAGAAAGGAAAAAATAAAGTGGAAAAGGAAATCCAAAATACATCCTCTTAACAGAGTTCCCAGCAGAGTAAAAGACAAATCCATAAAATACAATTTTTGGTATCCAGCTGAGATGCAGTAGCAAGCTCTCTCTAAGCACTCAGTGCTGTGCATCACATAGGTACCAAATAAACAGCTGTTCAAAATAATCCATCATGGGAATAGGTTCTGCACTATAATCTGGTCTGTTCTGCTGCAGAAATTACCAACAAGTCCTACTCCCAATCTAGGCAGGTTGTCCTCTAAGAGCAGACCTATTTCCCTCTTAACAAAGTGCACAGCAACTCTTTAACTTTCTCTTGCACATCCCATTTTTCTGATCAGAGTTGTTCCCAGCTCCAACCTCTGCTCACTACCTAGGCACTAACAAAGTGCACAAAAACCACAGTGCTGCTACTGTCCTCCTCTCAAAAATGGAAAGGTCAGAAAATAACTCCTGGAACATCCACACAAAACAGATCTGTGAAATGATACAGATGATCATAAAGCTACTCAGATTACAGAATTTCAGAAGGGTGGTTATAATCATCAAAAATGCCTAAATATAGAGAGGAGGACCATTTTGAAGTAAAATAACAGAGTTCAAAAGTGTTAGATTTGCTAACACATACTGTAGTGACCTTAGCTTGTTTTCTACTTGCAGAGTTGAAAAAAGGAAGGTCACGATGAGCTGTCAGAACCTAACAGCACACAGGCACAGGAGTGCTGCATCAGAGACCTCATCCTTACTCCAATTAAATTGTGACACAGCAGCATCGATTTTAATAGGCCCAGGGTGGGATCTCTGTTGGAGTTTCTGTCACCATTGACCCAAATCAGAACTCAGCTGCTTTGCTTGAAGCAAAAAAAGCTGGTGTCCACTAGTCCCTGAAGCCCTTCTCTTCACTGTAATGCATCTTTCAGGAACATTTTCTGTGTAAATATTTGTTCAACCTGTACTCCTTTCCAGCAGTCTTTAAAAGATCAATAAATTTTCTGTAGCATATAATGATAATCTCCTTGTGAACTTTTTAAAAATTTTAAGTCTTACTTATTCAAAATATTCTGCAGGATTTAAACATCTACCAGAAATTATTAAAGGAGAACCCAATTTTTGAAATAAACACAAAATTAAGACATTGCAGTCTATGTACACTTCAATGTAATTTCTCCAGAGCTAAGCTTTCAATATGCAACACCTACACAAGAAGGGTGAGTTAGAAAAAAACCACAGTACTTACTTCTCTGGTTTTGGCCATACGTCTCACAATCAGTACCAATTTTTGTCATTTAAAGACCTAAACTCCTGAGGAGGTACAATGGAAATATCCAGTACTTAAATGTAATCAGCACTCAAGTACGGATTTAACAAACTGTATTTCAATGATTTGAGGTCCCAGTACAATGAACAAACAAAATGAAATTATTAACGGAGTTTTTCACAGTTATTTGTTAATTAACCATTGTATTCAGAGACGAAAACTAGTGCCACAGGACATTACCAGAATACTATATCTGATGCATATGCATAGTTTTTTTTCATAGATTCCTTGTGGCAGTGCTACCTTTTCAAATCCTGCTCATGTTTCATATCACTGCACATCAATGCACAACTACAATTGTGCTATTCTTTGTACATACTAAGGGACATAGATAAAGTCTATACAGTAATCTTCTGGTATTTTTTAATATTACAAATTGTAGAAGGAAAAACCCCACTGTGATCATTGAACCATGTCGTGATCCTTCCTAGGAAATCTCTACAGAGATAAAGATAACACAGACTGACCTTTAGAAATCAGATGAGGGACACAGCTATCATAACAATGGTAGCTGAGTTCAAATGCTCAGTCTACAGAGAAAAGGAATACAGCATACTCTACAATTTTTTTTATTTCTTTATTTATTTAATCCAAGTGGAAATGTTTTTTTCAAATCTCCACATGAAAGCTGGAGGCAAAAATAAAGATAAATATGCCCAATGACTTCACTAGGCATAGCAATTTTTTTTGAAATGTAAATTAAAAGGTACTTCCAAGATCTCCGTTCAAATTAGGAGATCGCTGTTGAACTAATGTACAAAAGGTTTCATCATTGCCAACAGCAACTTTCACTAGAACATTATCATGCTGGAGACCAAAAGCAGGCAGCAGAAGCACAGGATTCTGCCTTCTGTACACTTTCAGAGACAGGATGACATGACAGCATGTGTAGAAGCTCTGCCTACCTGCTTTTTAAAGCAAAAAGTGTAATGGAAAAAGCAGTCATTTGTTTTGATTTTCCAAGAGTAATTGTTCTCCCTACAAGCTGATACCCTGAAAAATGGAACATCCACAGAAAAAAACCATACATTTGGCAATCTGAGTCATTTTCATATGGACTGACCAGGAGTGGCACATAAGCAATCATATAAATGCCTTTGTAGTACATTCACAGCCAGCCAGAGTGAGGATATTGGTAAACATAAATTCTTGATTCTGAGTGTTGTTGAGCCTGTGCATGCCATGAATAAAACCATACAAGATGAGACGTGAGAAATAAGATATAAGTAGTAAAATGCCATAAAAATGGCAGAAAAATGCCATACAATGCCAGGAAAAAAAAAATCACTTCCTGTAAATATGCAAAAGCATCTAAAAATTACAACCTGGTTTTTGATAATATGTATTCCTATACATTAGAAATGCTTCATCTTGTCTTAATTCTGATTATATTGACTGTTTCTGATTTAAAATTTAAAAGGTACACACAAGTCTTAACCTTTTACCTTTATTAATATGGAAGTTTACCTTACAGCAGTGAAAGATTTTTTTAATGCATGTCCATCAGCGTATTTATAGATGCCTAAATATAAGCAGCTCAGTGGCTTTTTTTCATAGTGCCATCAAATTCTACTCTCAGCAGCAGGTATTCAGTGCCTAAAAAAATTAATAACTGTAAGATATCTGAATTTGGAGTTGGAAAGAACAGTCATATTGAAATATTCCATTATTCTATTTAGAAGCATGTATTTGAATCAAGTTTCCAATTTGCTAACTGAAATGCTATAGATAGACCATGAGTAAAATGCTACTGGTTGACACATGAATGACTGTATATAAAGGAACTCTTTTTAGAGACCAAAAAGAGATTGCCTTCTTGAACAAAAAAAAGTATCATTTTCATAGAGAAAAGAAGTTACTACAAGTTTTAAGAACCTTCATCAGTGAGAGATATATCTGTTTAGACAGCACATGTGAATGCCTTCAGGAGAAAAGATAAAAAATCCATTTAAAATTATACACCTGCAGGGTCATTTGGTTAAGCATTTCTATTTTCCCTCTGTCCTCTTTCCTGCAATAACGACATCATGGCTTTTGAAAGTCAGAGTGACTCATGTAATGAAGAAATACTGTAGAAAAAATGGCTATACTTCTTATTTCCATTTCTTTGTCACATCTCCCTTGCACTCCCATAAAGGAGTTTATGGGAGTCTCCCAATGCTCCACAGCATTTATGAATACATAAACAATGTATTTAAGATCTGAGTAGATGATCTGAGAAGAGCTAAAATAAAGCATAAAGAAGGAAAAAAATTGCATCTCATGTTACTGTGACACTGAAGAGGCCACTTTGTGATCTCAGGCATTTTGCACCTTATTAAATTAGAAGATGTTTTGTCAATAGAGTTTGCAGATAACATAAAGGCTTGGTGAAAGAACTATGAAAAAAATTTAACTAATATTGCCCTATGAACATTGCAAATATTGAATTTTCACTGGAGAAAATGTGCTGGGATTTTTTCCCTCAGGTCAGGCAACAAACTCAAGTCCTATAGGAAGACTTACCTTTACCTCATAGATTTTGCTGGAGCTATGTCAATTCCTGCAATCTAATGATCTGGGATTTTTTTCCCTATGTTGAAAGAGCTTCCAGATTAAAAAAAATTGCTTTTAGCCTCAAATTATATTTTTGGGGTAGACCTTATCTCTTCTGCCAAACATTTCATCACATTGTTATAAGGTTTTGTAAGGCTGCCAGATCCACACCGAAATGAAGATCAGACAACCCTCAGACAATTAAGCGTTCCTTGAAATATCATTAAATAAATTACCTTAATTGACTTTGAGATAAATATAGGACAGAGAACCACAAATTAATAGCAGGAAAGTTTCAGGTATCAGGCTCTTGCTATTTCTCCTGTTCACTATTCATCAGAATGAAAGAAGTTAATAAGTAGTTTAAGTGCCTTTATTAAAAAGCCTCAAGCCTTCCATATTCTTTCCATGAACTTGAATTGATGGCAAAGGGGTTTGCTAGTTAACAGGTATGAACTCCTTAATGAGAACTAAAACAAAAAAAAAAACCAAAAAAAAATCCAAAAAAAACCCCCAGAAAAAAAAGTTTTGAAAATGTCAAAACTTTTGACTGTAAGAAAAATCAACATACCATGGCCATGCAATGGAACACAAGAGTTAGAGAAAATGGTTAGAGAAAACTGGGTTTTGTTGGCACAATGTACAGAGCAGAGAACTAAGAGCTGATTAAGTAAATTAATCACTTATGCAACCAAGTGGAACTTTTAACTATGGGGCAATAAAAACACCTCACATAAAGGGCAAAGGCATTCAGGATGTCCACTAATTCAAAAGACTGTTAATCTTCAAACTTGATAGTTAGAATGAACCTCCCCTCTTTAAACCCTGAGGGTTAGATATAGCTCATATGAACTGCTGAAATGAGAAAATGCAAGGCATGTATTAAATATCCCAGGGGCAGCAGTACTCAGTCCTCCAACAGCCATTCAGACTAGCTCTTTATACCTGAATGCTCCAGTGAACCCTTTGTGTTTGCTATACTAGATGGTATTTTAACCATGACATCAACAACTATATATCATCCCTTTTTTACTCGTCTTAGGTGGACTCTGCAATCAATTTTCTGCAATCAATACAGATTAATCTGTAAACCTTCTTTTTCTAAAACTGCTTTCATTCTCTTCAGGAAGCAAAAGTTTTTTTAAAAATCTAGTTTATACTAAAACTAAGAAAAACTGAAGACTTGCACTTTAGATCAGAAAAAACCAAACAAATAAACCAACCAACCAACCGGCCAAAAAACAGCCAAGAACCAGCCAAAAAAAAAAACCCAAACAAAACAAAACAACCCCCCCCCAACAAAACAAAACAGAAACACCTGAAAAAAAACCAAAACCCACCAAAACTAACCACAAATATTTATAGAGGGAAATAGGACTGCTGAGTTCAAGATAATATTCAGTTATGAAAACAAGGGAGCAGCAAAGATAGCTTGCTGAGTTTCCATGTGCACTTCTACAGAGGACTAATCTATGCTTCTTTTATAGTCAGAGAGCAACAAAAATTTATGGGATGCAAATGATCAAAGCAATTTCAGATTTTATCAGCACCAGAGAAATTATACCCATTATTCATGTATACCTTTGACTCCTTTTCCTACCAATTGATTTAAAGGGAGCTTAGATGAATAGCTCTAATTCAGATGTCTTTGTTGCAGAGAACAGCTCTGCTCCTTAGGCTTCACAGAGCTTGTCTTTCCAGTCCAGCAATTAAACTCAGTAGCAATGTACAACGACACTCAGTTAAGGAAATTCTTATTTGATTTTAATAGAACTTTGACATCAATGGGTCTTAGGGCTATCATACTTCAGGACCACTAACTTTATCAGCTCCCAGATCTGCTCAGGGCCATACACAAACAGAAATAGAGAGAATAATATTCAAAGAGAGCAGAGTGTTAAGAACAAAAAAACTGAAGCACAACCTTTATATCAGGTGTTACTATCACTTATATGGGCTAAAAGGAAGTTTTGCATACACTTTTGAGGTTAAATGAAAGAATATAAATACAGAGGGCATAATGACCAGAGGTTCTTGTTTATAACCTGCAGATAGAGAAATAACTTTAATATTCAAATTCTCATTGCACTAATCCTACTGAATTCTAATATGTTCAAAACATTTAAGCTCACAGATATTTACTGATATAATTTACAACTAGTAAGTAAATTTATGCCTTATTACAACCAGTTTTCACAGCTGTTTTAGCAGCAGTCTAATCTTAGGAGACAGAAAAATTTAAAAATGCCCTTGAAATCTCTGAAGAGGTGGTTGCTATTTTATCCTATATGAAAAGAAAAACAACCTACAATTACTTAAATATAAAAATACAACACCTTGAAAGATTTCAAGAGTAAAGGGAGGCAGTCCTACATATTTTTTTTGCTTAAACTCATCTCCAGCTCATATAAGTATCAGTGAAACCTCCCTCAAAACTTCAGAGGAGATACATCCCCTGTTGTATCAAAAAAAAAATCAAAACTTTCTGTACAAATAAATAGATATTGCAATAAAAAAGATGAAGATGTGTTTATGCCTAAATACAGTATGACACAAGGCACCTGGATCTCACCATTTAATTCTTACCCAGCTATTACTGTAAAAACCCCTTTGCAAAACAGATGGGAGAAAAATTGTGGTGACAGTAAATTTCTCATCACTGGATATACAGATATCCACCTCTATAAAGCATCCCCATGCTTAAATGGAACAAAAAAACCCACATCCTTCAACAAAATTTTCAGCAAAATATGGTTATTTTCATAAATATGAAAATCATATTAAGGAAAACTGATCTTTCAGTTTTAATATTAGCTGAAGATGCCATTTTAAAAATGTAATTTACCATCCAAATAAGAATTAGTTTGGAGTCCAAAGATTATCACTGGCTTTCGGGAAATGTTTCATTATGATCCGAAAATGCAAAAAATATGTGTGAAAGAACACAAAATTGAATAGTGATGGACAAAACAGAACAAAATGACCAAATGTATCATGGTGTGCTGAGCCCAAATCCTTCCCTGTAACAATGCACTTCCTTCTCTCACTCATGGACAGAAAAGGGAGCCACAAACAGAGATTTGTGAAATACAAAACTGGCTGAAGCTCCTGCAATCAGCACCTCCTTTTAGCTGATCTGCAACTGCCACAACATCCCACATCTTATCTGATGCAAACATTAATCAAAAGGGAGCTTGTAAGAAAGGTGGAATGAAACTTTTCACCAAGGCCTGTAGTGGCAGCACAAGAGGTAATGGCTTCAAATGGAAAAAGAGTGGATTTAGACTGATATAAGGAAGAAATTAGTTTTTAATGAGGGTTGTGAGACAGTGCAACAAGATGGCCAGAGAAGTTATGTATACTCCACCCTACAGGTGTTCAAGGCCAGGGTGGATGGGGTTTAACCAACTTGATCTAGTGGAAAGTGTCCTTGCCCACAGGGACATTGGAACTAGATGATCTTCAGAGGTCCCTTTGAGCCCAAACCAAATTCTATGATTCTACAGCACTACAGAGCACAATATCCTTCAAGAAACAACAACTGATGGGAACCACAACTGCCAAAACATCCATAAGCTAAAGTTCAAATTTAAAAAGAATTATCTTAAACTAAACCTAGCTTCATTTTAAAATGATTGGAGTGTTCTTGATGGATAAAATAGATTTTCAGTGAAATCTCTCTGAATTTTCATAGCATACCACAGATGCACTTCAAAGTTTTGATAAGATGATCAATCCTTTCTTTATAACCACAGTAATAACAACATTTTGGAAGTAATGCTACTTCTAAATTTAGGAAAAAATATAAAAATATTCTCTCTCAATCCACGATTTATCTTTTTTTCTACGTTTGATGCTTCATCACCTCCCTCTCTCCATGTTTGTGAGCAAGTAACACTACCTAACTCCTCAAGCTTCTTTCTTTAATTTCAAAATTATGTCCACTACCCTGCAAAAAAAGTGTAGCAAATGACATTCATGCAGTTGTCTTAATATTCCTCACATAAACATTACATGCAGATGTTTCTTCCTCCTTCCTTTTTCCTCAAGAGAAAAGTTTGTGTTTCAGACTACCAAAATATCTTTTCAACAATGTTTATTTACATATCCATAACTTTTCAATAAAGATGTGCTCCTATACAAATTCTTCATAGCTCGTTTACTGGAAGCAGACCAAGGTCTTCCTTTTCTTGTGTGATTTCGTAGTAGACTGCCTTTTCCATGGACACTTTGGGAGATGAGAAAGCTATTTCCTCACTGTGTTGGGCAAGTGAAGCCTACAACCCATCCTGCAGAGTGCCAAGGAAAGCCTTTTCCTGCACTGACTTGAGGCTCACATAGCCAGGAAACACAAACTGCCCCGTGACATACCAGGAATCCTTTGAGTGTTAACTGTGCAGTGCAACAGCATTCACAACCAGCCAGCTTTTTTTACCCAACATCATCCAAAACCACGAGTGTTGAGGTTTAACCCCAGCTGGCAAATGAGTACCAGAGAGCAGCTCATTCACTCCCCCTCAGCCCTCCCCCGTGGGGAGAACTGGAAAGGAAAACCCAGCAGTTGAGACAAGAACAGCTTAATAATTGAAACAAAGTCAACTATACTACCAACAGTAACAGCAGCATTAGAAATGTGATGGAAAGTGGACAGGAGGAGGAAAAAAACTGAGGCAAAATAAGTGCTGCACACTACAACTGCTCACCAGCCACGGACTGGTGCCCAGCCTGACCCCGAGCAGTGGATGGCTCCCTTCCTGGTGACTCCCCCAGTTTTGATTCTGACCATGACATTCTATGGAATATGCCTTTGGTTAGCTATCAGGTCAGTAAAAGAACACAGTTTAACCTAATTTTTAAAGCAGCTGCACCTTTTGTATGACACTGAACAAGTTCCTTCCCAAAACATCACTGTTTTCCACCATAAAACAGCCATTTTTGTAGGGCTTTCCTTGCCACCTAGAAAAAAATGGTGTTTTTTAATTTCATTTATTTAATATTTATTAACTCAAAACAGCTTTCCAAATAACTCTGATAAGAATACTTGCATGTTGTATAACAAAGATATAGAAACTAAAAAAAGGCCCAATGGAAAACAGGTGGCCCCAATTTTTCTCATCACTCTGGGACACAACCAAAACTCAAGAGAATAACAGAACAAAATTAAGAAAAGCAGATACAGATTCTTCCAAATTTACTTTCTTTGCTAGTGTAAAATCTAAAGCTATGATGATAAATATCTGACCCAAATTATTTTTCCCTTTTTTTCTCTACAGACTGGTAGAATAAATATTCCTTCTAATTTTTAAATCTACAGAGTATGCTATACATTATGCAAGTGTTTTACATTATAAAAAAATTACCACACATATTGGATTCTGTTTTATAGCCTTGTCGTTGTTTAGTCTGTACAGCTAATAGTTCTCTAATATTTCTCTCTCACTTAATAAAAAAACTCAATCCCAAAGATTTCCTTTTATTTTTAAGCAGGACATTACAAAATTGTATATGACACCTGAACAAGAGTATCCACAAAATTTCACTTCACATTTTACTGTTCATAATAACCATTTTTCTAGTTGTTATATATTCATATGCATTTAAACACATTTTTCCCAACAAATGTGCTGTACTTGCAATACTCTCCATCAGAAAGCTTCGTCACTGTACCAAATTTTACAATAAAAACAGAAGTATGACATTAAAAAATTCAAACAGGCTCCAGCTAATGGAGGCCAAATCCAAGAGCAAAATCTGCAGCTTGGTTTTTATTCACTGCTATTTGGAATCTATATTAATGCAGATTTTTTCCTCCTTACATCTTTTGATTACTGAGAATTTTGCTTCCCACTGTTTCAGACAATGGAGGCTTAGAGAGCAGAAACAGTTTAAAGGGGTGGTGCCCATTTAACTACCACTTTTCAGCCCTAAAAGCACACACTGGCTTTTCTCTCAGTTTGGAGAAAAAGACAAGGAGGCTAATTGAAAACTCTTATCTTGGCCTGTTTCTGCTGCTTTATCTCATTTAAGTACAAAATACAGTTTAATGCAGGAATCACTTCATAAAATTCTAGTCTCTGAATACAGCTATACTTAATGACAATTCTTTGATCTGGCTTTCGACATCTCTTACTCCAGTTAAAAAACCTTTTAATTTGGCACACAATGAATCTTTAACTGCAGTTGTATTTTTAAAACAGAGCATTAATGGAACTTCATTCCTAGCTATGCAGTTATTACTGCCTTCCTTAAAACTCCTCTTCTCCTATAACAGTTCAGAATCTATAAGCTTTTGGGTGCAGAATGACTCATTTTTCTTTCATTTATAATGAGCAGTCTATGATTTACAAGATATTATTTCTGCAATGAAATCCATACTTTTTCCTTCTTTTTTGTGATAGTTGGATACTTTCATATGTCATTTTTCTCCCATAGTGTTCCTACTAATCTCATTCTATCCAGCAAGGATGTGGGATGAATCTATTTAGTATTCAAACCAGTAGTGTAGGTCAAGTCCACGAATAAATTCAACAGCAAGGAATAGAAGAGGTAAATTCTCCTTCCCTTGACAACATCAAGTATTTTCAAGGATATGTACGTATGGGAAGGAAGAAAAATGAAGTAACTGCAAACCCCTATTTTCAGTGAATAAAATATTGCAGGTTTTCCTTTCCAATGGGCAAAGAAATTAGCTTGGGGTTTCTTAGTAAATGCAAGTGAAATCACTTAATAATAAATTACTCATTTGCAAAAGTATCTTGAATTTGTTTTGAGCAGATTTTCTTTGTTACATAAGAAAATTACTAAACTTTTTATTCACAGTATTGCTGTATTTATTCTTGACCAATTTTACTTTGTTGTTACTCTCTATAGAATACTTTGTCATGCTTAGGTAATCCTGTTGGAATAAATGGAAAAAGACCTTGTGAGATGTTGGTTCAAAAGGACATTTACTAAAATGTTAGACTGCTACTGACCCTTTTGCTTGCTCCAATCCTTGCTGAAGTTCAGGACTTAAACCTATTTGTACTTCTCCAAACTAAGATCATGAAATGCACACTCCTCCTGACTCTGAGCTTGTCAGTGGATGCCAAGAAGCTCACACCACATGAGAATTCCCCAAGTGTTAATAATGTGCCATTGAAGCCTCCGTGCAAGTTGTTGAGACTTTCTTTGATAGACGAGAGGAAACAAAGCTGGATTGTGTAAATATATACAGTACTACTCAGAGGTTGTACTTGACAATACAAGTAAATTCATCTAGGGACTATATGTCATTTAAGACCTAATGCCAGAGAGCTGAAGAACCTTTATTACAGGAAATTCTTAAAGAAAACTTAGGAATACAAAAATATATATAATCATGTAATATACTGCACATTACCATGAGAATTCTAGGAGTTTTTTCAAATAAAAGAGGTGTATGAGATCATAGCTGAAAACAATCACCAAATGCCAAGATATTTTTAGCTTAATGACTAAGTTGTGACTGAAATGAGAGCACCTTAAAATACTGTTTTATCCTGCAGACAGGACTTGATTACCATAAATACACCTGATATGCCACAAATCAGGGCAAAAAGAGAGATTTTTCTGCATATTTAGAGTGTGCTGCTTTTATTCTCATGTGCTTACATGTATGCATACAGAGCAATGATGAGAAATAATATTCAGCATTCAAAGTGAGAGTCTGGGCACTCGAAACTGCAGTTCCCTTTTGAGAAATCACAGTAACTCAGCTCCCAATACAAAATGGTACTTCCCCCAGCAGTCATGAGGCTTGCTATATTACCTCCTTTTTCTAATCCTTAGTTCATTAATAACCTTTCCCTTTTCCATGCTGTCATTCTTTGTGAATGACAGTATGTCATTCTCATACTCTCCATACTCTTCCAGTGTGTTCTCCTACACTCTAATACATAAATGCCCTCGTCATCTCTCCTCCCATACCATTCCTATCAGGTGTACATTAGTGCACCATCTCATCCCTCTTGCAGATACACAAGGAATGTTCTCCTCTTCTCACCTGGGGCATCACTAGACTCTGAGCTGAAATCCTCAATACAGAATCTCTTAGTCTGAGCTACTTATACTATCAAGCTCTCCCAGATATTCTTTTAGTAATTAAAAAGAATAAAGATGGACCCTGACAATTAGTTCAAGAATGGCAAAATAAACAATGGATCAGACTGATTAAAGATCTTGGGATCTTCTTCCCCTCCTTGAATTCTTGCTCACTCAAGAGCAAATTTTTCTAAGCAAAAATACTTTATGTATGTATATAGTCTATAATACTTTCAGTGACTCTGGAGGAAAGATATGTCATTTTTATATGGAATATCCCTTTAGCTGGGTTTATACAAAATTCCAAGTACAAATAGTTTCCAGTAGTGTATTTACTCTGAAAGTAAGGTGGTTCTGTGAAGAATCAGGCTTATAGCTCAACTCTTCTCACAAAATACTTTTTGGGAAAAAAACCTCTCAACAAAGTGTAAGAAAAGCTAAAAAGCAAAACAAACATTAAAATAGAAAAAAGTTTCTAGAAGAAAAATTTAAAGTGTATTCTTACACTGAGCTACCCAAAGACTCTAACACATAATTGTATTAAGACAACAAATGTTTGGAAAAAAATTCATTTTAACAGAAGTAGCTTTAATACAAGATAAATCTACTGAATACTCTAGAAAAAAAAAAACCACCAAAAAAGTAATGCTAAACTGTTTTCCAAAAGAATAATCTCTATCTCCTTTATTATTTAATGCTGGAGGTGTTTGCTATTTCTGATTTTCCAGAAATATCTCTAAACTCCCTCAAATCTAAAGGCATATTTAGCTATGCTTTGAGATCAATAATTATTCAACAGTTTCCTTATTGAATCACATAATCCTCAATTATCACAATTATCATTTATCAATTATCCATAATCATAAATTTTCCATAATCATCAATTATTTTTCCTTTCTTAGTTTCAGCTCTTTTGTGTAGTTTTTACATTACAGCATTATCTCCCTTGACTAGTGTGAACAGTACAGTGCTCCTTGACTACCTTTTAAAATTTCTTGCCCATTCTCCACTAAAGTTTCTATTTCCAAGGTCCAGCCTCTGTACTTCTGTTGAGCAACTAATCCTGTTGAACTGATAAGAATATATTACAGTCCTTGTACTATACTTCAGTCACTGCAGTTCTTCCCTGCACAGCCTCCAAAGCAGCCATAGAAGCAGCAAATGGAGCTTCCATGTGGTGCCTGTAGCTCTGCTTCCCATTCCCAGTAAGTCCTGCCAGGTCTGCATTTCATGCGTAGATTTCTTCTTTCCCCTCAAGAGAAGTCCCTAATTCCCAGTATGGAGTGGATTTCTGCCCATTTAGCTCAGCTGCTCCATGCTGGTTCAGGGGCTAGAACTACTGTTGAATATTTTCTGTATTAGACTGCATTTAGCACCTGTGGGTTCTTGCAGCAGTAGTGATAAAATCCTTCCAACATTACTTAAACTGAAACTGTGTTTCCCAACACTGAAACTTTTGTCCAACTGAAGTGGGGAACAAAAAATATTACGTTAATTTAGGTACAGAGTAAATATGTCTACATCTCATAAATATACAGAACACGCAGAGATAAAATTCCAATAATTTAAGAATCTAACAGACACCACTCAGGAGCAAAGAGGTTCCAGATTTTATAATGTTACTCTTTCCAGTTGAGCACAACCTGCTACATTGCCAGCCTGCTGTACTATACTGATTGAGCTATCAGTTTCACAGTGCCTGAAAGACCAGTTAAAAGACTTGTGTAAAGACTTTCAAGTGTGGTTCTATCTATAGCAAAACAAAATACTATGCTGCTACTATATTTATAGACTGAAAACACTAAAATCTACACTCAAAGTTAGCAGAATTAAAGTAGGAGGAAAAAAAAGATGAAGACCCCAAAACACCAGAGAATGGCATTTTATCCATACATTTACAGAAACTGCTGGATATTCCAGTAACCTGGAGCTATGCCCTGGGCAATATTGCGGGCACCAGAGAACAAAATCACTTTGGCATTCCTACTGACACAAAAGATGCTCTCATAAGACAGGATTTTGATTTGAGAACTTAGCAGTATTTGGTACAACAGCCATGAATCTCATTCTGAAGCAAGACTGAATCTTCTCTACTTTGGGACCCCCACATGTATTATTGAATTGCATCAAGGAGGAACTGTCAGACAGTTTCCAGTATGCTGACAGAAGGACAGATAGCTGTGCTGTCTGTCCTTTTCTAAATTAGCATAACATTTTTAAATGCTTTTATTTCTCTTATACATTTATTGGCTTAAATATGATTAGACTTTCCATGTGACTATGTAAACTTGGGGGTTAACAACCCAAACACAAAACCCTTATTCTACCAAGTAAGATGGAAAGAAAAAAGCACACCCTAAATCTAGTTATCTCTTCCATTTTACACAGTGCTTATAACCAGATTAGGCCGTCTCAGAGCCCCTCTGCTCTCCTTCATATCCTAGAGAACTCTTATTATTTCAGTCCAACTTGCTATCTTAAGTTTACAACTGGCCTAAAACCTTTTGGGAAAAGACACAATTGCTTTGGTTCTGTGAACTAATTAAAAAATTTGGGTGCAGATGAAAAGAGGAAGTACACGTAATTTATCCTTTTGTGCCAATCCTGCAAGTATTATTCATTCAGTTTTTTATAACTTCAGAACTCAATGAATAGCACCATACAGTGTTCATAAAAGTATAAGAGATGTATAAAAAAATAAACATTTGTCAATTATATCAGTAAAAGTTTAGCGCTAAGAGGAATGGAGAAGGCTGGGTGTCAAGAAAATAGAAAGGCACAGGGCAAATATATTCCAAGGAAACCCAAATATCCTGAGGTCTGTACCAGCATGACATTACTCATAAAATCCCATGGAGCCAAGTCAGCAGAGACATCCCAATACACAGGGCAATGTACAATGCAATACTTAAATTCTTATCTCAAGGTAGGGGCAGAGAGAGAATTTAAAACTATCAGAATAGAAAGCAGATTAAATTATCATGTAGCAACCTTTTTTTTCCCCCACAGGTTTTTAGCTCATGCTACTTGGAGAACAGTGATAGCAATATTCAATTCCCCAGCAAGAAAATACAATACCAGCCAATGTTTCACATAATATTACAGCAGACTCTTTGTATTCTTTGTATTGAGGAAATATCTACAAGCAAGAAGGTATCAATCTCAGCACTTCTCATATGCATAAATAACATGGTTTATAAACCAACTAAAAAGATTTAGCATGCTAGCTGCTCAAAAGAGTAATTGGGTTAATGTAACAGACAAAGAAGCAAGATTGTTTAGGTCACTTATTTTTGGACCAAACTAAATGATATAAATAAGCATGGGATTCGATTTATCCTGTTCACCAGCTTGCTCAAGCTACTAATGACTGATTCACTCTGAAATGCTTATCAAATACAATTGATTTCTGCAATGTGAGCAAAGGAAACAGCACGATAAAAGGAAGTGTGTGCTAGGGAAATCCTAGGCACATCGAGCATCAGGTTCGTTTAGAATTGATCACATGGCATGTGACATGAACCAGCTCAGCATAATTTAAAGGTAATGTGCTTCTCAATAGTTTAACCTAAAGAAGAACTTAACAACTAGTTGGGCCTTTTCCTTAGCCCAGGATTTTTTGAATCACCAGGTAACTGCTTTTGTGGATGACATTACCTCTTGGCTAGTGCAGTGTTTGTTTTTTAGCCAGATAGTCATGCATGCTACAATGCTGCATTTAAGAGGTCATTGGTTTAGCATCAAGAAGGTCATAAAAAGCAACCACATTGACTGTGATCCTCCTCTGAATCCCCAAGCACTCAACTGCTATGACTTGGGAGGCAAAGGAAAATGATTGGAAGGTTTTACTCAGTAGAGGGTTTCCAAGCAACCTTGCACAGTTGAGCAACCTCAAGCAATGGGAACAATGGCTATCTTTGGCAAGGATCCATTAAAGGGAAGCCTGCAGCAACACCATTGTATTTCCACCAGCAGCAGTTATAAATACAGGCTACATTAAATAGGATAAGAAATAAAATAAAAACAAACCTGGAAATGGGGTGAGCAGAGGGCTGGGCAGAGGGACTAATTTTTGCATTGCTTTTACTCCAATTTTTTCAGAATATAGTAAAAGGATTAAAAACCTTTGCTTAAAGCACTAAACTTTGTTCTGTGATATTTCTAATACATTTTTAGTTCTGGTCTAGGCACAGCCCTGACATACAGCAAAGATAACAAGGTGCTGGGAGATTGGTAGTCACACACAACTTGTAACCAGTTCAACCCCTTGAAGCTATAATTTAGATCCTTTCTGGGATAGTTTAAGGTAGGTCAAGCTTGGTCTTTTTCACATTCTTATCTCATGCTTACAGAGGATTTTCTCAAAATCTAAGAATTCCAACCCACACATCTGAGTGACTTGGTAGTGGTTCTGAAGAGACTCAACCTGGATGCTAGACAGCTACTCAGTGGTCTTAGACTTCAAATTGCAAGATAGGTAGAAAAAATAAGAATATAATGATACATTTCTTTGTTACTTCTTACAGCCATGTTTTTAATGAAACTGCTAAAAAAGCATTTTCTTTTGAACACTGCATCCAAATGATTCATGTTATGTGGAAATGAAATTGTACAATTTTCTGCTATTAGCATTTATGATCCATTTGCATATGCCTTAAAGCTTGTCTCTTTCTTTTCAAAAAGAAGCTTGATGTTTTAATTAAAGTGTTTTTAAAGGAAATTCAGTATGTACAGAAATAATTTAGTAGATTTCATTAAATAAATTAATCTGACCGGACTTCCTTTGAAATCTCACAGCTTCTGTGCAACTGATTTTCTTTTCAGCAAATAAGCAACCATAATTAAGGTTTTTTTGAGCTTTGCAGAAATACACAACCTTGTAATACCAAACAAATAACTGAAAATTCACAGTATGTTTGGTACTGCCAGAAGTTACATATTTAGCACTAAACACCCTAGTTTATTTCCTAGAATATCAATAGAATTACATTTCCAAGAATAAATCATCAAGTACATGTCCTATTTTCAGCAGATATTTTTGTGATACCTCCAACTACAGCAGTAAAATACCTTGGGGGAAAAAAAAACATTGTGAGGGTGGAGATCATAAAACCAAAGATATAACAGATTCGCCTTTGAAAATAAAATACTGGACTGATAGACTTGGAAAAGGAACAAATTACTCAACTGCTGTGCAGTAAAAATAATCTACAGATAAGTAGGCAAATATACAAGCCAGGCTCAAAGCATTGTTCTTGTAAGAAGAGGCATTGAGCAGTATAATTTAACATTCATTCAGCCAGAACAAATAAATTAAGATGTACAATGATGAATACTTACACCTGTTGCCATACAATATTTTGAAAGTTCAATATTCTGCTTTTCAAAATTCAGAACAGAAAAAAAAATCAAGTTGTTTTTGTAACTATTTCCTTATTTTAATAAAAACCAAAATACTAATAAATTAAATAAATAATGGATTTTAGAATTATAATAATAAAGTGCATAATTTCTGATTAAGTTTCCCATTATGCAAATAAGTTATACTTATATGTATATACATTAATAATGTATAATAATGTAATATAATGTAAATAAATATAATATAAACTATATAAATGTAATAAAGTGAAGTTTTTCCATTTTTCCAAACAAAGGTAGAATAGATTTTTGTCTACCTTTCTGTTATCCTGCTACAGCAGATGGTGATGATGCATAATCAGATTTCAGAGTCTCATTCAGATCAATTTCTGCATTTTCTACCATCGTTTAACCACTTGGATTGTTTGCTTCAATATACAGAAACTCTTCAATATACAGAAAAAACTTTTGCATCACTCATTCAGTGACACAGAGAAAAGCTTTACACCAACTGAAGTTATTGTATAGACAGCCAGTAAGTTATACTTGAAAACATAACTTGCTGAAGTTTTTACATGCACAGAACCTTCAGTCTGAACTTAGGATACAGGGCTTTTCTCAGTGTCTTTCATCAGTGTAAATTGTTATTTTGCACTTGGGTTTCCCCCCTCCCCACTTTGTGCTCTGACCATCTAATCAGCCCAGGACCCAGATTAGGACTGTCATGTTGCATCAGGAGTTTACAGTGAGTGCTCACTAGACTGCCTTTAATCCTCCAAGGTTTACTCAAATGTCACAACCATCTGGAGGAAAAGGGGACTCCTTGCTGGGTCCTGCTGACCACAAATTATTTGTAAGGAGAGAAAAAAAAAGACAACAGAAAGCAAAATGTTAAGTATTTTCTCCCCTTCCTGTCAAACATACCTACAGAAGTACTTCTGAGATCATGAGCAAAATCAGGAATAACTTCACTTTAACTTCTAAAACTTATTAGGTGCTTAAGGCAATTTTGTTATCACAGGTCCAGAAGAGCTAATAACACAATATAATGAAAATATGCCAATGAGAAAATATTCTATGAGTTTGCAATCAATTTTACAATAAATGGCATCTTGTTTGGACTAGAATTCCAGTATATCACATTCTTTGTCAAACACACTAGTTGCATTCCATATTTGGAAAAAAATATAGATTCTTTACTCCATATTTTTTTATTCCTTTGTAAGTCTGTGATACTCATAAAATCCCTGTGAGAAATTTAAAATTAATATATGTTAAGTAGTGAGGAAATCCTATTGCCTTAATCAAATTACAGTAATATAATGGCAGCTCTGCCGCAGTTTTTACTAGAATTCTGGCATAGAATAAAAATATATGGCATTATAGCTTTGCTCAAAGCTTTTACTTCAGAGCAATGAGTAGGAGGTTGTGCACTCAACGCAAGCCTTTGCTTCTTGTAAGAAAGAAGTCTGTGTCTAGTTTTAATTTTGTGAAGATGCATTCTTAATCCTCTCCTCCAAGGAAAGCCACTTCCTAATAGCATGGACAAGACTAGGAAAGCAGCTGCATGCCCATCTTTAAATAGCTGCATTTGCCACTGTATTTACTTCCCATTCACAACCAAAAAGAGTTTACCTGTGTTTACTGCTAGTCATCCAAATCAAAATTATAAAACCAGGAAATAAATAGGTATTGAAGGTACTTTAGCTCCATATCTTATTTACCTGTCAAAATAGTATTCCTGTCCTTTCTTTTCTTCTCTGCATAGTATTTCAGGTAAAGTTAAGGGGGTGTGAAAACATTGAAGTGTGGAGCTTCCCATTGCCATCATCTAAACAGAAAGAGCTTTTTGCAGTTAACAAGGCACAGTCCAGATTTAGCCTAATCAGCCAAATTAGTTACTTTAAAAAATTCAGAAATAAAACCTTTATTGCTTGCATAGGGTACATCAACAGCATCTCTGGCCATCGATTTTCTGTAAGCTCACTTTCATGTTTGCACACTTTCATGTTTGCTCATTCAGATGCCAGGGTATTGTTTTATATCCAGAATTGACTAGCTAAATATTAGAGTTGATTACTCAAAGTGTCACAGGATGATTTGTAACTGCAATGAAGTGCCTTTGTTTCCTATTAATAGATCTATTTGACAAAATTTCAGCCAAATTTTATACCTACTTCCAATACATTAATCTAGTTTTACTCTCTTCAGTGAACCCTTGATGTCCAGTATTTGCATTCATAAGCTTGTAAATACCTCAGTAAAAGCTGGAGAAAAGTCACTCTTATTTCACAAATACTGCCCACTAAGTCTTATCTCTTCTAAGTTTTCTTTTGCTTTGCAAGCTGTAGGCTCTACTCGAAATTAATTTCTGATACTTCATGATGAACAGTCCTTATGTGCAGTGTAGGGCAGAAAGCTCTATTCCTTTTCTCACAGATACATGACATGTTCAGCTCTCATTATAAAAGAAAACATGTCATTTTAATTTTTGTCCAGAGTCAATTACTTTATTTACTCATAAGGAAGTACTACCTTCAGCACTGAATTGGAATTAGTCATTAGAGCCAAAAAATGTTTTCTTGTACAAAACATAAAAATGTCAGCTGAATTCAAAACACAAGAAAAACAAACCTAATGTCTTCAGTGTTTTGCTTTCAACTGAATATGGCAAGATGACAGTTCCATCCTTAGATCCTTCAAAATAAATAGAGCAGAGGTTTACTTTGAGTTTTAAATCCTATTTTCAAATATCAGTTTTATTTATATTCCTTATTCTTTTCCCAGAAGAGAACTGCAGTCTTCACTCCCTTGCCTTATTCCTCCTACCAAACATCAGGCAGCCAACTCAACCCAAGGAGTAAGATGTGCTAGGTCATCAAAATAATTCCAAAATCTAAACCTCTACAAATGCATACAATAATATTTTCTCTGAACTGTTTATAAAAGAGAAAACAGTTTTTCTTGAGAAAAACTTCTTTCGTGCTACTGTGCTTCTTGTACCTGTGTCATTACAGAAAGTACTCAAGGCCAGTCAAAACTCAGAGTCAAGTGATGAGAACTAACTGAGACCTACCCCTCAAAGTTACTTTCTAATATTGAATAAGTATTTTGAGAAGACAACACAGCTCTCAGGATTTAATAAAGATATCAGATGTTATCAGCAAGCTTCTAAATAACATTAAACACAGTAATGATTTAAGCTTATAATTTGGGGGAACCATTTATTTAAAGAACAGTAAATTTTCTAATCTGTTGTATTTATACAGCACAAAATCTTTAGGCACAATAGCTACAACTCATTTTACATACTATCAAAATTACATGCCTCTTTTAAACTTTTACCTGATAGAGTTGTTACTATCTCTATGAATGGTAAAAAATGTCATCAGAAAAGAAATATGTAAACATGTAAATGCAATGTAGAGGGAAAAAAAGAAAAAAAACAAAACACCTTTCTCCTACATTCTGAGCAGGAACCAGACAGATTCAGCAGAGAAAGAACAAAACAATCTACAGTAATATAGTTTTCAGATTTGTGATGTCACAATAGTACCAATCACTATGACACACTAAATCAATCAATCAAGCACCACAAGCTGGAAGGAAACTGATAGAGAACAAGCAAATAAAAATCTCACACAGTTATCATTCACAGATGCCTATGTTGTGCCAGCAGCAACGGGGAGACCAGTCAGCAAAAATGGGCACATGTTACATCCTTTAGATTTTGCACAAAAATTAAAGATACGAGCAATACAAAAGTGATAGCACAACATAATGACAGATATTACTGTCATGTTCTCAAAGTAACATGTTCTCTGTAATGAATAAGATTCAGAAACTTCTTGACTGGCTATGTCAACGTAGAAAATTAATCATCTTTTCTCCAAAACCTATTGAGAGTAATGTCACCACTAAGATGTGCTGTAATCCAAACAGTATAGACAGAAATTAAATCAAAAGTGATTTTTTTAGTAAGGCACTTTGCATATAAAACACAAACATTGATTACAGGGATCTCAGTTAGTGCAAAGTCAGTATCTGCCTCACTGATGCTGTACCAGAACAAGGCAAGGCTTTGGCTACCTGTGTGTGACAGATGACAGCAAAGCCTTATCTCACAGACTTCTAGTCATTCATTCATGCACTGAGCCCACAAACAAGCAGTTAGAAAACAAAAACCCCATCCTACATCATGCCCAATTTGTGATGCTTCAGTACCAGCTTAGGTACTTGAGAGATAAGGTTGTATATGCACTCACTTTAAAGAAAACTACAAGCAACAAATATTGCAGGTATTTTTCACAGGATGAATGACAATGTGTTCTGCCTTAAAGCAAATCTAAATTTCCATCACAGAGAGATGGGACAGATGAAACACAGACTGACTTTGTCTGTTAAAGTCAGAAAGGAAAACTGCCAAGGACCTATTAATACAATTCAATGAGATTAAAGAATATGCTTTTCAACCAGCCTCCATTTGTAGATAACCAGTCATAATAAATGAAATTATAAGATGCCTTAAAGCACAAATAATGTTTAGGGCCTCTAAGGTTTGTTCTATATGCTATACTGATAAAGAGTGTGCACTCTCCAAATGTACCAACCACAGGGGAGGATTAGTGGTCAAAAGTTTCATGGCCTGAGCAGAAAACGACAAAGCAATCAAGAAATTTAAAGACATGTACTAAATCCTCAGGAAACACTGCTGAGTGCAGAAGAACGGACTGAATTTAATTTCCCAATATAATTTAAGATTTATAATATTTCCTTGAACAGGTGACTGGCAGGCATGCACTGTTCCTACCATACTTTATGCTAATACAATTTAACTTCCAAAATCTGTTCCAGTCATTGCATTTACCAACATGTTTCTACTGCAAATTTCTAGCATTTCTTAACTTCACCAGTTGTTTATTGGGCTACTTATTTGCTTAATTTCTTGAGAATAAATTATAAATAGTATATGAGGAGGCCTTTATATCTTCATACACTCAAAACACTTGATTAAAGAGTTCACACATCTTAAAGCTAATTAATGCACAATATTGAACTATGTTTATATAAAATATTTAATGTCAGAAATGTTCAAACATTTTGTTCATGAATGCTCTTAACTTTGAAAAAGAAATAATCCCAGATGTTTATTTTTTTTAATTTATGTCAGTGTAATCCACACTGACATAAATTAAGTCATCTTAAATGTAATATTTCCATATGAATGGCATAATTAGAAATTTGTATAAACCTCTTGAAAAGAAACAGATCAACAGTCATGATCACATCATCAATCAGATTCAGATTACTACAGCATGAATATTTCTAAATCTGTTTAGTCACCGGATTCACAACCTATTTGCTTCTTCAAGTGTACAACAAATCCTTTAATCATGTTAGCCCCAATAATATGCAGTGCTCCCCCCCAGGTGTCTAACCTTCTGTATAGTGAGCAAATATACTAACACACCAAGCAGTGTGTACTGTAATCAACTGCTCACAGAAAGCAATTTAGGATTTGAAAATTCTTGTATCTTTTCCACACTACAATGAAAACAAGGAAGTCACTAGCACAGACTTACTGTTTCCCTGGCAAAATGAAAATATACTGAGAGTCCTCTTAAAATAGGTTCTATAGACATTTCCTATTTCTATCCCATTTATATTTAAAATAAATGTGTGGAATGTGTAAAGCTTCTTTTAAGGAGATTTCTTTTAAAAAAGAAAGAACAAAATGCTTACAAAAAGAGGTTGGTTATCTAGAAAAAAAAATAGTCCAAGAACACCAAGCAAAGAGATTCAAGACTACTTGTTCAGCCATTCAAGAGATGTCAGCTGGGGGTACTTTGGAGAAAAAGAAATTCTATGCTAAATTTCTCCCAGAAAGATTTGTCTGCTCTTGATTAGGTGTTAGCATGCACAGTCATCTCTACCTGCTTAAACTAAAAGACAGCTGAAAAATAAAGGAAGAACTTATATAAGTTTTCTTTATTTCAGCTTTTTAATGTAAGCTAATTCATATTACTTTTATGTATGTTTTAGTTTATCAAAGATTTCAAATGTGGCGAAGAAAAACCTTATGGTCTAGGAAAGACAGCAGGGTGGTTTGACCCTGTCTGGATACCAGGCACTCACCAGAGCCACTCTATCTACTCTCCTCCTCAATTGCACAGGGGAGAGAAAATACAATAGGCTCCTGGAAGGGCAGGGGAGATCAATCATCAATTACTGTCGTGGGCAAAACAGACTGTACTTGGAGAAATTAGTTTAATTTATTACCAATCGAATCAGAGGAAGATAATGACAAATCAAATCAAATCCTAAAACACTTTTCTCCCATTCCTCCACAGGCTGAAATTCCAGTTCCTCCTCTCCCTCAGTGACACAGGGGAACAGGCCATGGGGGCTGGGGTCAGTTCATCATATGTTGTCTCTGCTGCTGCTTTTTCTACTCATTCAGAGGATTCCTTCTCCTGCTGCAGCACGGGGTCCCTCTCATGGAAACAGTCCTTCACTAACTTCTCCAGCCTGAGTCCTTTGCACAGACTGCAGTCCCCATGAGCTGCTCCAGTGGGGATCCCTTCCACTGGGGGCAGACCTTCAGAACACTGTGGGTCCCCCATGGGGTCTCAAGTTCTGCCACCAAAGCTGATCCAGAGCGGGTTTCTCTCTCCAGAGGGTCACAGGTCCTGCCAGCAGCCTGCTCCAGCACAGGTTTCTCACAGGATGTCCTGAGTTCCGACACTGGCCAGCAGCAGGTCCAACTTGGGCAGTCTGGAACTGGCTCAGCAAGACATGGCAGAAGCTTCTGGCAGCTTCCACCCCTGCAGCCCTTCTATCCCCCTCACCACCAAAACCTGGCCACACAAACCCCATACAGACAAAACTGCCATCCAACAGTTCCAAATGGTATCTATCTATCCATCACCAAATCATCAGGAATTACTTCAGATGTGAAATGGGAACCAAACAGAAGAAGGGGTGATTTATTTTATCATTTTTGAGCCTGTGCTAAGTCTGTAAATTAAGAGATATATAAATACATAAAATGTCTTTGCTTCAAAAGGCAGCTTGGCTTACTGAATTTGTGTGCTGTGAAAAGCTTCTTTTGTAATGTAGTGTGACTCTTTTTATAAAATTTCATCTATTTTCTAGTAAAATAGAACTTTCACTGAACAGAAAAACACCCTTCAAAAAGTAGAATACAAAAATGTGCAGAGAAAATGGGTTTAGCTTCATGCAAAGAAAGGAGCTTTGTTATTTTAGTTATGTTACACAAGAAGTGAATTCTAGTTCCTTTAAATTACTTCTACTGACTGTTAAATCATTGTGCTTTTTCTTGATCTTAACCATTACTCTATTGCAACAACAACAGCAAGTAATGGATTCACTAATGTTACCTCCTTCTGGAATCACTTCACAGGTGTTAAATTCCTTGCACATTTTGATTTCAGGAAAGAGAGCCCGACAGCAAAGAGCACACCAGCCAAAAGACACATTATGCTGGACTAAAATTAAGACAGCCCAGATGGGTAAACACTATCAACACAAAAGACTACAACAGGTACTCATAAATCATGCAACAGAAACCAAATATTGGTTGGAAAAGGGAGAAGGAACAGAATAATGGCACAGTTGGTTTTTATTAAAAATGGAAAAAAGCCTGAAAACTCTGGGTGTTCAACACATATGCATATTTTCAGAAATCTATGTGACATCAGTTGCTACATACCATAATGGCTACCCAGAGAGTATCAGATTCCACTAGGAACTTCAATTTTAGACTATTACAATACAAAGAGGGCCGAATTTTTGCAACAACAATCAGCAAACCTTTACTTTATGCAGCATGGCAGAAAGAAACAATATGCCTTCTCCAAATATAATTACTAACCCTGTCAAGTTAATACAATCAGCAGTGTTCCGCTAGATTAAACTTTCAGCTGGATGAAAACAGCTCATTCTATCCACTTGCTGTTCCACTGAAGTTAATTCCTGTCTAAATAAAGAATGACAAATACTGAGGCCACTTCTTATTTCCCAAGCTTGTGCAAAGAATTATACTAAATTACAAAGAAATTCTAACAAAGGAGGTAATAATCAATGGGAGAAAAGTTCACAGTGAAAAATCTGAAGGTAAATATGAAACTATAATAGTGTTGGGGATAAGTTAAAGATTTTAAAGTAGGAAAAAATATGCACGATAGATAAAAAGACCAGTTATAAGTGACATCCCTCAAGGTTCTGTCTTCTGATGCAAGCAACATCCTCAGAAAATTTGCAGATGACCTGAAGTTTAGCAGAGCAGTCAAATACAACTGAAGGACTGGATGCCACCCAGAGAGGTTTTCCACCCAGAGGAAAACTTGAGAAGTGGGTCTATTAGAGTCTCATGAAGTTCAGCAAGACCAAGTGCAACATGCTGCACCCAGGTCATGGCACTCCTAGACATGGGTATGGACTGAGAGAAAAAGTCATTGGCAGCAGCCCTGTGGAGAAGGACATGGAGGTTCTGGCAGATGAAAAACTGGCCATGGACCAGCTTGTGTGTGTGCTTGCAGCCCAAAAAGCCAAACACATCCTGGACTGCATCAAAACCAGCATGGTCAGCAGGTCAAGAGAGGGGATTCTCCACCCTGGTGGATATTTGAATCCAGTTCTGAGATCCTCAGCACAGAAAGGACATGGATTTATTGGAGCAAGTCTAGAGGAGGGCATGAAGATAATCAGATGGATGGTGCATCCCTCCTATGAAGATGGACTGACAGAGTGGGGGCTTTTTAGGCTGGAGGAGAGAATAAAGACCTTATTGCAGCCTTTTCAGTATTTGAAAAGAGCTTAAAAACAGGAGGGAGACTGACATTTTACATGGCAACATGGAGTTGGGAAAAGGAGGGAGAGGAGAAATTTAGATTAGCTAATAGGAAGAAATACTTTCCTGTAAGAAGCTAAAATGAGCTATTTTCATCCCAGGTACTTGGCCGAATCACTGCATGCAATTGCTTAAGATTTATTTATCCTGTTTATTTATTATAAATTTAATTGCATTTCGAAGGCACAGATCTGTTTTACATGGTGAATTTCCCCATGTAATTCCCAAAAAGCTCATCTTGTAGAAATAGCTCTGCTCTGCATTGTATTACTAGGCAGCCATGTTGCAAGTTGATGAATGCTTGAAAGCCAAGTATGTTATCAATACATGAAAAGAGACTGTTGGCTCAGCTAAGAATTCTGCCCATTTTCCACACCATCTTTCCAAGCAACAGGCTGTGATGATGGGGAACCTGAGAACAGCATTCACGGATCAAAAGCCCCATTTAATTCCTTGCCCCATACTTTTTATCCATACATAGATACTTTTGCTCCACCTCTGTGATTTGTCACATAAACACTGTAAGCCAATTTCCAGAAAGGTTTATTTTGCTTAAGAAAAAGCAAAACCATTGATTTATTGAAAAAGCTAGGCTTGAAAGTTTTGTTGTCATAAGATGATGTATCCTATGAATCAATAACGAACACTTGATCAAAGAAGAAAAAACTAATGTAGTTCCAACTGAATCAAGGGAAATATTAAACTCACTGGGAGAAGCTTACCCTCCCTTTCAAGTTAGGTGATTTTATAAAGTAAGAGTGCAAATGAAAGCTGTAAAAAGAAAACATGTAAAAACAGCTGGGTACAGAATTGACACAGTTTATCTAAGACTAAGAAGACCATAGGAAAAAATAATAAACTTATCACCTGCTACTAGCAACCTCCAAATAAATGCAATCAAGAAGCAGTAATGGCTCTACTAGTGCTTGATTTAAACAGCAGTGGTGTTTGCCTGTCTCCAGACATCAGCTTCAAAAGGCTATCTTAAAAATATAACCCAGATTCTGAGACAGACCATTACTTCCACCACACAAACCATTGCTCATCCTTCAAAAATGCCAGCATTTAGATCCATGGCAAACTCACCTATTAGGCACAGCATTGCTAATTGTAGAGATTAATATAAACTCAAAAGGCAATTACATTTTTTCTTTAATCTGATCATTTAAGAGAGTAAATTATGCCACATAGTGCCTTTCTATCAGACCTGCTTCTTCAGGACTCCCTTACTGAAGAAAAAAAAAAATCAAAAAATTTCCAGTATTTCTTTTCTTCTTGTAATAAAGACTGGCCACCAACATTTTTTCACAAAAGTTTACAGCAAATAAATCAAATATAAAACCCCTATTGAAGAGGTACACTGATCAAGCATAATTTGTCAAGAAGGACAAATGCTATAGAAAACACAAATGCTTTAGTCAAAATTTCAGAAGTAGATGGCATACCTCAGTTGTAACTGTCAGGATTTAGTTGTTTACTATAGTGAACATTTCATGAATTGTCTTTCAAAACAGAAAGATACTCAAGAAATGTCTTCACTTTCAGAATTAAAAGATTACTGAATATTATACAACACTATTCTTGTTTGTATCAGAGAAAAGCTTCCTGCTCTAAGAACCAAAACATCATTTTACAGAGGGCAGGTTTTTTTCTTGCCCTGGTTGCTTCACTGGTTTAAAATTGAGGGAATTTTGACACACCTGTCACAACCAATACCTATGAAAAGAAATCTAAGGCAATAATAAAGTCCACCCGTAGCACTGACAGCATATTTCACCTAAGTAAATCCAAAGTTCCTCAGATTGCTGTGATAGCCAATGTGAACATCAGCCTAAATTGGTTATTAAAGACTAACATGGTTAAGTGGCAGAAAAGAAAATATGACTACTTCAATGACACATTAAAGTACAGTAATTGTAATAATCAGTAATGTTTGATGTTAGCTTTTTCTCATCTTGTATTGATGAGAGAAGTAGGATCCTTTTTTTTTTGCCTGGAAAGTAAGGAGAATGGGAGATTAGGTCAAGTTAAATTATTTCTTGAATAATTTGCTAAAAGCTAGATCCAAGAAGATAATCAGGAAGAAGACAAAAAAGCAGAGCTTCCTTCCTCCATACACAAAAAGACACAGTAACAGAGAGAGAAGAAAAGAAGATGACCAACATGTATCATAAAAGAAAAAATTATGAAAAAAAGAGATCAGTGAATCAGAATAGAAAAATAATAATGGAATTGAGGATTCAGACCCATGTCCCTAACCTGTAAGTTGGTACCAAAGAAAAAAACAAACCAAAATATGTAAGCATAAAGAAAAGGGAAGAAAAATAAATGCATTAGAGGTACTTACTGTTTACAATATCTACATTCCACAAACCCAGTCATTTCATTGAGATTTTATCATCTGTGGGAGACTAAAATCAGGTCCCTGTAAAATTATGTGATAAGAACACAGTATTTCAAACATGCCAAACACCTAGAGAATCTCTCTGAGTTGGATAGTTTTGGTTGGTTGGGTTTATTTATTTATTTTTACTTAACCTACGTACTTGCTACACTCAGATTTTTATCACTTAAACTCAAAACATGGGCCTAAATATATTTTTGAAAAATATCAAGCCAACTTCACCAATCTGCTTCAAGTTAATGACTTTTCTTCAAGATGCAATAAAGACCACTTCCAACTGATGCTGCTGCTACTACTGGTTTACAAAACATGTCAAAACAAGAAGCATGCAAAAAGACAGAGATTAAAATCTTGGAACACAGCCATATCCCAAGCTGCATTTCAAAAGAAAAAATAAAATTATTACTATGACAAAACCAAAGTATCTCAGTTTCTATGGAGAGTAAGAAACACAAACTGAGAACTTTTTGACTAGTAGGCCACTACCATCCAGGTGTCTTGAAAAACCAATGAATTCTCACCCCCAAATCACCTTCTCCTTGAAGAGAATATAGGTCCTCAACTTTTAAAAATGTGCACAATTTGTGTATGTAGTTTTACCTTTTTTTTCTTTTTCAGACACTGAAATTTCATCTTGTCAGCAAAACTACATTATTTTCACCCTGAAAATCTGACTCCACAGTAGGAAACTGTGAAGAACATGAGTACTTCTGACCAGCATGAATGAGCAGCATGACACTGAGCAGATCAACATGTTTCCCTGTGCTCTACTTCCCATATTATCTATGCATGCACTGTGTGGCTGCCAAGTGCTTAGAAAAGTGGATTTCTCTAAAAACCCACTGGCGTCTAAAGCATAATACAAATAATATAGTAATGACTTGTGCTTAAAAGAGGGGAAAAAACTGGGTTGCATTCTTGCAATGCAAGAGGAGATTTATTCCCAGTATCTCCAGATAAATTGTATCTGACAAAGCAGTACTTATGGAAATACAAGTCACCAACACATAGGCTCTTCTGGTATGCCACTAAGACAGAAAAATTTTTTGGATCATGTCCAAATCTTCCAGCTATTAAAGTTGTGGGGGTCACAGACCTTCTTTGGAAAGTCTACTAGCTAGGGTGAGAAGGCACCAGCTCTACAGTTTCACCCCTACTTTTTTAAAACAGTAAAGATGAAGATTATACACATTGTCTAGCAATTCACTGTTGAAACTCCTCTGCACCTCATATTATTATGTAATTACCTCCTAGACAACTGAAATTACCAAAAGAACATCACAACACTGTTTTGAAAATGCATGGTAAAAATTTTGCATTCAGTAATTTTTTAACCTCATATTCCTGTTTACTGATAAATGTAGACCAGACAAGGGGATCAGAAGAATAAGGCACACTAAATAGGTTACTGTCTTACAGGTCTATACTTCCTAATAAACAGTAACAATATAGTGAGTGTCAAGTGGTTTTGATATTTATAAATGAGAAAAATGCCGTAAATAAGTAATTGTTCTTTTTCAAGCCCTGATATACAAATACTTCCATAAATGAACTCTTCTCCCTGGCAGATGCAAGAACTACTGCACATTTAAGATATTAATTCTCTCTTCTAATAATTCTGAAATGCCAGGTACACATGCCATCTATCTGATAATGTTTTTCCCTATTTGTGTGCCCAGAAAATCTGCTTGACACTTCTGACATGAAAATGATTAATTAATAGGGAATGCTAGGAGAAACTGCATAAACATTGCTATCCTCTAGTTTACTAGTATTTGCTTCTTCTTTAAGTAAAATCATAGCATACATCATCTGACTTTGAATTTATCTTAGTATGTATTTCTCAGTGAAGACTTAACTCTCTTCTGTGTGTTCATATGGTCATTCATAACACTCTGCTGTATTAGGTCACTGCTTCATCAGCTGCACTGATGCTTTGTGTAAAATTAGCTGGTTGGGTTTGGATAGAGATTAGAGACGTGATCAAGAACAGTTCCTGATGGATGAAAAATGAAGATGGAATGATTTGGGACTTGTCCAAAATTGTTCAATTTCTAATTAACAAAAGTGTTAAATAGGCACTTTCCAACTTTAGTACAAGTTTCCTGAACTACTTTTTATTCAGATACTGTGAATTGAAATTATGATCAAGCTTCTTACTGGGCTTCTGGTTGACAGGTATGGAAGGCCAATTTTATAAGTTTAATTATTTTTATTATGTTCCCATTTATTACTATTGCTAACACACAACACTTCAGCACAGGAATATACAGAAAAGGTGTCAGGGTTTTTTTAGGCTCTGACAATCTGTATGATGTACAATAAAAAAAGTGAAAAAAAGAGATGACTTTTCCATGCATTAACACTTTCTCCAATCTGAGCTAAGGACACCCATCAACAAGAGTTCTCACTATAACGCTTTACCAAAATCAAGAACCCTCACATGTCCATTCCATGCCATGCCATTCATGGCCATCCCAAGATAAACAATGGCAAGTGAAACCAACCAGAAACTTGCCAGCTTCTGACACAGAACTGTGTCAGAATAAGACTGAATAAGCTATGTAGGTGTGTGTATGTGTATATATATATATATATGTATGTATGTATGTATGTATGTATGTATGTGTATATATATATACCTCAGTATTTAACTAAATTTTATCTGGTCCATTTGTAATTTAACTTTGTATGAAGATGCTGGATATACTATGCTATACAAATGGTGCATCAATACTTTCAACCAAGCTAAACTTCTATTATGGCATATTAGGATGGGCACCTATTCTGAAGTGCTACAATTCTCTGTCCTTTTTACTAGAATATCGATCTTTACAGCATGTGAAGAAAAAAATCTATATGCAGTTAATGAACAGAGTAGTGCCACAGAATACATAGGATTTATATAATTTTACCAGCATCTGTACTTCAAAGAAAGTTTGATAAAAAGGACAGTGATAGCCGGTAGGATCTCATGGCAGCCAGACTAAAGCAACAAGAGGAAGAAAAGAAACATTTAAAAAATGTATTTTAAGAGGAAAAAGAAGGAAAAAGTTATAAAATCCAAGGATGAAACATCCAGCCCTTTATTTGTCCTGATGATTCCTATTCCCTCAAAAAGGTTCAACATCACTGCATGGGTGCACAAATAATCTTTGAAACTCCATCTATCTTTGAGATAACAAATTCTTATTCTTCAAGAAGGAAATCTTAAAGACACAGAAGCAGGTCGTACTCATGTTCTGAAAGACAAGCTAGTGGGAAAGAATGGGCTGGCAGAAACTTTAAGTAAAAAGAAGAGATGGTGACCTTTAGAAAAGGGGCAAGCCACAAGGATGTTGTGAGGCTGTGCAGGGAGAAAAATACAAGGGGCAAAGCCCAACCCAAACAATCTGGCTGCTGCCGAAAAAGGCAATAAAAAATCCTTCTGTTAATACATCAGCAACAAAAGGAGGCTATGTGGAGGGAAACACTGACAAAGGATGAGGAAAAGGCAGAGGTACTTAATGCCTTCTTCACCTCTCTGCTAGGTTAACAGACTCAGTGATCTCGAAGGCCTTTTCCAACCTAAATGATTCTTTGATTCTGTTCCTCTGCTGCCTTTTTTCTAGGGCTTCATCTGGAAAAAAAGGAAGGGCACTGTAGATCAGCAGTCACTTTCAACCAGTCTGCAGACCTCTAGGTCATGCAGCTAGGAACAGCTCACAATAAGTATGCCAAGCTCCCAGCTGGAAAAACATCAGGGATGTTGAATCCATATGTTCTGTAACAGAAAGCTTTGCAAATGTTTCTAATACCATAATTCTTCTTCAGTGGTAGCTAAGAAGGCCTCTTTCCAATTTTCTTTAAAACCTTTTATATTCTTCCTGTGTAATATCTTTAAAAATCATTCTTTACTGCATATAATAAATAGCTGTGTAATTAAAAAATCGTAATTTGAAATCCTTACTGCAACAACATCCTACTGTATGACTCCTAAGTTATAATGCAATGCATACAATATGTAAATAAAGGATTTGGAAGGAACCAAAGAGCATCCCAGCATATCTTACACATTCTACAGAGCAGCCAGTGATCAGCCATTTCTAAAGTCTCCAGTAATTTCTGACCTCATGCAACCCCAGACCATTACTTTCAGGTAATCAGATTTCCCTCGTGAGTAAGTCTTTGTTGATGTGGGATAACAACTAAGCAGAGTTATCTGTCTAGGCAGTAACAGCAGATCATACAAGGCTGAACCCACATAATTAAGCTCATCACACTTTAACAATTTCTATTATTAGCTTTGGATAACTGCCTTTAGGAACACAGTAAAGAGTGGACATTCAAAAAAAACCCAGAAAAGTAATGTATTTCTTTGTATTGTCTCCCTTACACACAGAGTTTTTAATCAATATACATAAAAAACCAGAAACAATTCACTACCCACGACCCTTGGCTATAATTTCCAGAAACATCCCTATCTTCTGCATCCTTCACCAAAGGCTGTAGCAACTTGGAAGAGTTTAAGGAACTGAAATCCATTTTGAGTGGCACAACATAAATATTTACTCAAAATATCTAGACTTCAGACACTGGATGAAGCATCAAGGGACAAAAAATATACAATATCCATATTTAGAGGAACAGTAAATTCAGAAATCCTATCATGTATATTCACACAGGCCCAAAAATTCCAAGGTTCAATCTTTCTCATATTTAAGTTGTTTTGGACCAGTGTCACCCAGATCAGAAGCTCTTTAGTATTTCCAACTACTGTCAATGTTTCCATAACCTATGTCCTTTCAGACTGCATTGCAAAACAGGCATGGCATCTTTATCTTAACTGGCATTCAAGTTTTCAGAAATAAAATCATAAAGTATTAAGAGTAGCAAAATTCTTAACTATTGTCTTGTTTTCTGAAATTAAGTCATGAGATTCAAACAACTCAGAATTGCCTGACATTAATAATCTTTTTTGGCTAATAGAATAAAATTTCTACAATTCATGAATAGATGCTTGGATGGTTTCATTTGTCTTCTTGGGGCTAAAATTTAAAGAAAAGATTATTTACTGATATTTACACTGTAAGGATTGTTTCTTTCCCATAATCATCAGAAAGCTTAAGTTTCACTCAAGTGTTAAAGTATACATGGTCCTAAACCGAACTGACTTTGGGGGGACTGTGTGTGTGGAATCTTTCATTAAATCCCAACTGGTTTCCATTACATTTAATTTTTGAAAATTCACTTGCCATGGGCATAACCACCTGACAACCATCTAATGGAGCAGCAGTTTCATTAAACAAATACAGAATTTTTTTTAATATATTTTCAGCTTCTACAGTGTAGAAGTAGCTGTCAAATTATTCTGCCCAGGTAGCTGAGAAATTAATTCTATCTTGACTTTTTTTAGTATGTTGTGGAAATAGTTTTGAAAGCTGTTTAAATGTAAGGCACGTATCCATCAGACAGTTTTTTGCTTTCCAGCTTGGACTCTGAAAATGTTGCTTCAAAGTGAGGGGCCACTGTTGCTTCGTTTTGAAAAATAATTCTCTCTTCTTTGAATACCTACTTACTGTACTCAGAAGCAAAAAAATTGTATGTGTTAGCAATTATTGCTAATTGTGTTCTTTGCTGATTACTACACGTTTCCTCTAAGATCCCTCTGATCCATTTATCTTTTGCAGTCTATTTTGGTAAATCCAGATCTATCAGGACCTTAATCTAAAATGTTTACTGTTTTATTATATATGTTATTTTTATTTTGACTATATTAATAAAAAACTAAGTGGTTCCTACAATAACAGACAAAATGAACACATTTCAGAAAAAGACAATTCCTGTAATACTGTTTATTCCACAGTCCAATGACTCCTTCAAACCAATCCACACACAAGAGCCTGCAATCAGCACATGAAATCCCTTTTCTCAGAGGTGAAATAAACTCTCCTTGCTTTGGTTCATTGCAGAGTTAAGCATTTGTGTTTATGATCACAGCACTGAAGCTGAAGCTGGAAGGGACCTCTAGAGGTCATCTGGTCAGCCCACCTCAAAACAGAGTAAGCTCAAGCACATTGCTTAGCACTGGGTCCAGTCAGGTATTGAATTCCCCAAGGATGGAGACCCCAGTGTCTCCCCAGGGGACCCGTTCCAGTGCTTATCACACTTACCCTATTGGAAAGAACTTCATATTCTCAAATGGACTTTCTTGTATTCTGATTGATGCCTTTTAAAAAAGTTTGGGTTTTTTTTTGTTTTAAAGTTTAGACAAAATTGTATTACTCATTATGCAATAATGGAAAAGTAAGGAAAACCTTTTCAAAGTATCTATGCTTTGGCAGCTACACCTCATTTTGGTTTTTTGTTTTGACAATTTCTCAGTTCCACATTTTATTATTTCCTTAAACATTACACAAACATTTACACAGGATCCAAAACCTAAACAATCCATTGGATTTAGGAAACAAAATGCACTTGTAATGTTCAATTTATCATATGAAACAAAAATTTCAAAACATTCAAGCAAGGTTCAAAAAACGTTGCCCAAAAACATTCAATATGCTTAGGTAGAAAATATTTCCTTTCAAAAGTAACATGTTCACTGGTCCTCACACATACCTTTAGAGCAAGTAACAACACCAGAACTTTTAAACTAATTCTACCCAGCTCTGTAAGGGAATTTGAGTTTTCTATAAGTGCAAGTAGCAAACAGACAAGTGACTCCATGTAGACCTAGTTATGGAAGGACAAAAACTTATTGCTCACCCAGGCAGAAATCTTCAACTGGTGAATACTCCTGCATTATGGAAAAAAGTTTGACAGAATTCCCTTTTTCTGGCCTCAGCTGTTCCATTCCCATCCACTATAAAATAAAACCTATTAGTTAACTCTACTGCAGACTCCTTGATTGTTTGATTATTTCATGATGACTGTCCTTTTTGGAGCAGTCTGTTTGGGGAAGAAGCCTCATTCCTAGCATGTCTTACTTGTCTTCTCAATTGTCCAGCTGGTTTCAGGTGCTGTAACACCAGAGCTGCTCAGGCTGCCATTGTCCTTGGAAGATTTTATACTCGTTTCTGAAAACACAACAATAATGTTTTTTCTTCCATTTTTTTGAAGGTGCATGCTGTCTCGAGTTGTTCTCTAAGCTGTAAGACCACAGTAAAATCTGCACCATGTAACTTTATGTTTCTTGATGAATTAGTCCCTCTCTTGCACTATTCCTCATCTCTTGCCTTTACCTTCCAAAACACAAAACACATACTAAATTGTGATGTTCAACAAAGCCAGGTGGTTTGGGTTTTTTTTCATTGTGGTATCAACTCAAGAAACTGAGTTACTAATTTCGCAGAGAGGACGTCAGCTAAGTTACTGACACTGTTAATAATCCTTCAGCAATTCCTCAGAAAACCTTGGTTTCATTAAACATGAAGTAGTTTTCACACAGTGCACTGAAACAGAAGAGAGCTCTTCATCTTACTGACACACAAGAGATATCCAAAATACTCCAAGGGGAGACAGTAAACACAGATTAACTTTGATAGATCTTTGCAATGGGACTATTGATACACAGTGCAGTAATTTTGATTGCTAAAACACAAAATTCAATCATCCATGTTCTTTTTTGATAATAAAGGTCACACACACTGTAATCACATCAATTTTTACTTGGCTTATCAGTTTTCTCAAAAAAGAACAGAGGTAGATAAGGAGAACAGTCAGTAGGTAAGAATAAAAAAATAGAGCAAAATGGCAATTTAAAAAATTGCATTAGGTGCAAAGAATTTTTTTTTTATCTGCTACTAAGACATAACTAAATAAAGGAAATGCCACAAATATTTGTCTTATTTTAGAGAAAAAAAATTATCTCAAACAGCTCAATGAATAAAAACATGGCTGAATAGTTCTAACAACAGCAGGTTTTTCAGCAGGTAATGTTATCTAGTTTAAAGAGGAAAAACCCAAGCAGTTTGAGAAGTGTCTACTACTGACAAATAAAAATAATTTAAATAGCAAACAAAAGCAAGGGACAGAAGAATCCTCAAGTAGCATTTAATTGCAAAGGACATTTCAAGGATTTTTTATATTTTTTTTTCAAGGATTTTTTAATATATTTTCCCAAAGAAATCCTTTGCAAAGTTGTGTTTCAGCATCAAGTTCACAATCAACTATTTTATACTGAATACAGTACCAATCAAGTTCAACATCAGCTCAGCAATTCACTGTGACTAGACTAAGGAATGCAAATGCCATTAAGTGTCCTTCAAGTCTTATGTTAAGCTTGAGCACCAAATGCCTTTGTTGTTCTTCTAGGGTATTACCATTAGTATGGAAGGGTTAATAGCAGAGGCTGATGATTGTTTAAAAATTCACATTACCAAAGTGGATTACATTGCATCTACTGAGGGGATCAACAATGTAAGCCTACACTAAGCCATTATTGCAGAAACAAAGCTTGCATTTTAAGCCTTTGGAAACAAGCATAAAATGGACAAAAGAAAAAATTCTTCTGATGTAAGAACAAGGCAAACACTACATGCTTTTCATACAGAATCACATTTTCAGAGCCATACAGAATACATGAAAATGGTCAAATAGTCTCCCCTAAAAGCTCATCATGAACTCCTGACAAGCTCAGCTAACTTGAAGAAGAGGACAAAATGGATAACTGTAAGTGATCAAATGGTATAAAGGAAGTCTTGTCTTCTCTTTTATTCTAGTCACATCAAGATTAATTATTTTGAATTTAGGAATGACTACCAGAAGAATCAAGTATGCTTGTTAAAGGCTGAGGGTTTAGATCCTTAGTTCAATGCTTGACGTTCAAAGGCTCTAAGAGCTGCAAATTTCTGTTAAGGTCAGTGAAATCTGAGGTTTCTCAACACATTCATTTATCTGGTCAGTTCTAATTCAAACCTCATTCATTTAAGTTTGAAAATACAAATAGAATCCTCTGGCCTTTTTTCCACACTTCCTCTTATGCTCTCTGAACCCAGCACTAAAATTTATCTTATCATACAAAATTAAAAATTAACAAATCCCAAGATGAATGCTTTGTAATCCAGAATGCTACCCCAGCTAGTTTCTAAGTACCTCTTTTCAAACACTCTCCTATGGATGAAGATGCCTATTGCTGTTTCCAGTTGTAAATATAAGAGTTCAAGTTTTCTGACACAGTATTAAGCAGAGTAAAACATTCTAATGCTATGAAAGTAAATTAATAGGATATATTTAGGAGTAAATCACTGCATGTGCTATCTGTATTACAGAAAACACCCTTTTTTCAGAAACCCTATGCTTCAGCAGAGAAGATTATTTTATATTAATAGCATGAAACAGCTTATTTTAAACCCCCAATGCTAAGCTTCTTCAGAACCCAACTAAACAGGAAAGCATTATTCAACATTTCCACAAGTTATACTTCTAAATATATCTTGCTTTTGTTTTAATTCTGCCATGATGAACTGAAATTGGATCAGCTACTGAAAAGCTGTGCAAATTAATACTTAACATTAATCATACTTGAAGCAGACTACTGCAGACAGGTTCTGTTTTCTGAAGTGTTTTTAAACTGTTAACAGGAACAGAATTTATGACATTTGTCTTCTCTGTTTACTTTAAAAAGAGCATCATTATTTAAATTATCCTTTTTACGACCACAGAAGTTCACATAGAAGTATGATAAAGTTCACACACAGAACAATAATTTTTCTAGAACAGGAAAAATTAATTCAGTCAATTTTATTAGTTCTTAGAGGTTTATTTGCAAGACTCAGACTGAGTACTGCCATCTATTTTTTAAACTTGGCAAATAATTTAAACAAAGGTAGAAGATCTTTATACCAACTTCAGTTCCAAAGCTCTTTAAATTAGGATTATCAAAGTATCTCCTGTAACATTTTGCATCTCTGGCTTTGGATCTTCTCAAGGATAGAAGACAACAGAACTGAGTTCCTTCCACATTGTCACCAGAGTTTTATGTTCTAGCAAGTTGGAAGAGAGACATGTTTCTCAACATTTTTCCTCCTCCCACCCATGATAAGGTGTCTTGACCACATTTTCTCCTTCCCCCAGTTTAAAAGCTGATCTTCATCTTGTATTTACAATATATATATCCAGATTTGTCTTTTTTCTGCCTGATATCTTTTTTTCTTCTTCAAGGGAGGGGAATGGATACAGCTGCATTTATAAGTCTACTTTTCTCGCATTCAGGATGCTGCAATATTTTCTTAAAATATGTTAGCTCTTCCTGAATTTAAAAACATATTTATCAGAACAGCAAAAATATTAATAACAAAGAATAAAAACTGTTATGCAGGAAGATGATATGCAAGTAAATTTCTTTAAAATATATTGTGCACCTAGCTACCTACTGATGAGATAAATATTAACTGTGAGAATAATGTACTTAAAAAAATGGGAAAGGCAGAATACAACCTCTGTGATTTGGTTTCATTCCATGGGCTTAGATCTCATAGCTCAGAACAGTCTCACACTTGAAGCACACAGCAAACAAATTTATAAAAAAAGAAAAGAAAAAGAGAAAAAAGAGGTGATTTCTTAAAAGTTTTTAGCAAGTGATAGGAGAAAATTTGCCTACACTTTTGTTTTTCTTTTGTTCTTGCTACATTTTCTAAAAAAACTGAACAGAAAAGAGGAAACTCGCTGCAATAGCCAAGAGCATATTTTCTGACACAGAATCAGTTCTTTGCCCTATGAACCACTGTGACATCTCATATGTAGTACACTTATAAATAGACCAAGAATGGTCACTGACACTGACCTGATATCCTCATTTCTCTGATTACTAATACACTCTATGCTGTAAAGCTACTCAGAAATTTTTGCAAGCAAAAACTCAAAAAAAAGTAACAAGGAAAGAGAAATCATAAAGGGTCTATATTCCAATAAGTAGGAGCTGAGATGCAGAAACACAACATTGCTCCAGAAGAAAAATACCTGAGCTTGGCTTTTAAGGACATGTTTTGGACACAATCATGTATAACAGAAAAGGGATAGTACCCAGCATTTCTTGGCAATTATGTCTTAATAAACATAATTTCCTCCACAATATCTTTTCATATGTAGCTTAGAAGGCTTAAAAGCTTACATCCAGGGATCTTCAGTGATCCCATTCTGTTCCTCTGAACAGGATGCACTAGGAACAATGGCAAGAGACAGCAAGAGGCTCTGCAGGGAGCTGCTGCCTGCCTCTTTGATACTCCCCTTTATGCTAGCCCTCTTCAATACACCTGAGTCCTGTTCTTTTGTCTTTAAGCAGCATGTTAACTTTCTCCAAGTAACACAGAAAAGCCTAAAGTATTCCTGTAATCATTTTAAGATTCACCAAGTCTTTTCCCTTCTTGTCTCAATTCTATTGCATTCACTAATCTTTAGTTATTTAACAAAAAAAAAATCAATTTTATTAAAATTAAAAATATCATTAAAATGTAATTTTCTACTAGAGCAATTTCCATTCATCTGACATTAAAACACCATTGTATTAGGATGCTTTTTTCCTCAAAGTGTTCCTACCATTGTATTAAGATGTTTTTTTCCTTGAAGTGTTCCTACCATTCTTTAAAATTATTTTATTTTATGAATAAACATACCCCTCTTTCCTAACTTCTTTCAATCAGAAGTAGAACTGGCATGTAGGAGTAATACAGATTCCTCTTTTGCACCTCAATGAAATAATTAATTGCTACAAGGGCAAGAAGAAAGGCCAAAACTATTTTCAACAATAGCAAGAGGATGTAAAATTAAACTTTCATTCATGTTAGGGAAGTGTGACTGAACTTAATATGCTCATCTCTGAAGGATGTGTGGGTGAGTATACATCTTGCATACCAGAAAGAGATGGATGAAGCACACTTCTGTGGGAAAATGCATACACTGTCTATTTTTCAGATACCTATCAAATATGTCCTATTATTTCTTTGAACTAGAGAATGTTCCATCTGCTGAACTGGCAACAGTGTGAAAAGGAACCCACTGGGCTTTGTTAATGCTCAGCACACCAACTGATCTGATAGCTGGAAAAAGAGCAACAAGCTCCTCCACAGGCCTCAGCATAGAGAAATACAAGTCCTACATGACAAACTGTCTTTGAAATGAAAAACTGAATTGTGAAGATTGTAAATAATACAGACAAAATCAATCAAGACACATTGCAAGGCAGAAGGACAAAAAAACCCCTTGTATTGCTGATAGATCCCTTGGCACAAGGCACTGAACTAACTCAATAAAGATAACGAACAGAAACAACTCCAGCATGACTCTTTCTGGTACCTACAGATCAAACTGGCAAGATGGCAGCAAAAAGAATAGGATGGAAATAACCACAGTATCCCCAAGTCTAAGGAGTTTCCCCTCTTGACCCCAGTTAGCACCTGACCATGACTACAAGCTGGAACATGCACTGTCCTGTGGGATGAAGGGAAGTCAGGGAAGCAAAGGGTATCCCTTCAGCTAAGAACATCTTCCTACTCTAAGCTCAGAGTCTGGTGAAAAGAAGACTCCAGCCCCATCCTGGTTGGTGTGTCCTTGCCAAAAATCTAAGGAAGCATTCATAACACAGAGGTTTTCCATACTGCCTCATCTCAAGTTCTGCCTAGAGATGCATGAGTTTAGGACTTTGGTTCATAGTACACACATGTATTTAAATAATTATGCACTGAAATGATACAATAAATACAATTGCTAAGTAAACACTGAAGAAAATAGAAACAGTGCTAGCACATTTAATCACTGATAAGTGATTTAATCAAGTGCAGCAAATTTCAATTATTTTATTTCAATATACAGTATACAGAAAAAAAATATGCCAGCAAAGGTAAAAATCTTCTCAGTTCATATTAACTTTGAACTTTATCAGAACTCAAGTAGGAGTCCAAAGCATTAAACAAAAACTCAAGTCATGCTGTTCCAAACCACAGAATAGAAAACCAGCAGGAGAAAAAAAAAAATCAGCATCTCTTTCACCCTCTTCAGTTCAAGCTGATTAAATTCTATAGTATTTCAAACAGAATTATATTTTGATCAAGAAATACAGAATTCTCGATAGAGACATATTACTACTAAAGGGGAGGAAAGACATGCCCTGATCATGCCACAGTACTTAATTTTACTGAATTATTACAAAGGGTAAGAAAGCAGACATTAATAGCTCGGCAGAAGAAATTAGGACAAATCCTGAAGAGGGTATGTAATTTATGCACTTGAACTTTCAGTGAATAAGTAGCCTCTTTAAAGTCTGTATGGACAGGGAATGAAACTGAAGCACTGGTTGGCCATGAAGGTCATCAGCACCTGCCTGGGCACAGCCAGGTGAAGCAGTTTCCTACTTGAAGCAGTAGGAAACTGCTTCAAGTTCCATGTTGCTCTGCTAAAAGCAAAAGGCCCCTCTGATTTATCCTACAAATTCTCTGATTGCTTTACATTCGTGGGCAGGATTCAACAAAATTTAATAAAACTCTCTTGGTTTGATTTTATATTCTGCAATCAGTCTTAAATTATAAAACACTTATAGAAAACAATTTTCAGTAAAGCAACACAAAGTATTACTCCTGAAATATGGTTCTAGTCTGAACAACAATGGTACTCAGACACTCCAAAGAGATGGTGAATAAATAGTTACTTTGCTTGTTATTTTGCCTTCATAAAACAAGTCTTCATTACAAACATACTTTATAATGGCGTTGTATAAGCAACAAATAAAATGTGATTCAACTTGACAAAAATGTAAACATTTAATTAAAATAGATGAGTTAATCACAAAACAAGATTACTTACATAATGTAAAAAGATAAAGTAAATCATTAGACTATAAATAAATGTACAAAACTCGTGTTCACACATGCTATTCCCAGTGCTTCCCTTTTAATATTCATGGTAGGGTTGTTCACCATGAGGACTGATTCAGTTAAAAAAAAATTCCATCTTCAAATTTCACTGCTTTAAGACATTACACAAAGTAAAATGAATAGCTTAACATTTTGAAGCCTCGTCTTACTCACACTGAAACTCCTCCAATTCAAAACTATTCTAATTAGGCACTTACTGTTTAACATAAAAGAATCTCTGAACTTCAAACAGAGGCATCTGCCAAAAAAAACGGATAGTGTTTAAAAAACCAAACCGCCTTCAAGTATTAGTGTTTTTACAGCAGTCCTTAGATGGTTTTAATCAAAATTCTTGCATCAGACTGATTATGTGAGTTTTTTCATACGTATATAGTAGAGCTAACCATTTTTTACTTTCTTCTCTTTTCAGCTTTTATATTTTTCCCTAATTTTTTTGAGCTGCTTAGCCTTTGCACATGATGTTGTCAAAAACTCACTGCTTCCATTTGTGTGTTCTCTTCAGTTTTATGCTATAATAATTAAATATAAATTGACTTGTGACAATATTCACTAGTGACAATAGTCACTAGTACTCCTGAAAATTTCTGTCACATGTTAATTGACTCTAACATGGTAAAGGAACATAAAACCACACTTAAGTGTTCAGAGATGCTGCATTTCCTGAAATACAATGAACACTGCGTTTGGATGCAGACACATTTGTACATACATTTGTGAAGGCAATATTTTGATTGTAATAGTGGTTTTAGTCATGCAATGAACATTACAACTACCTTTTAAGTTCTTAGATTTGTAAGAACAACTATCTGGCTCTTTCAGTAATTATACACTCCAACAGAGTCAATGCATTACCTGGCTGCTGGCCACACATGCCAAGAGAAAGACTCCTATTCCAAAGTTACAGTAATTGCTATACATCTCTCAATATTTCAGTGCATCTGCATATTTGGAGTGTAAAGATCTGCAGACTGTGCAAATTCTGCATTTGGTGGAGGCAACCCCCAGTATAAATACAGGCTGAGGGATGAAGGGATTGAGAGCAGCCCTGCAGAGAAGGACGTGGGGTACTGGTGGGTGAAACCAGCAATGTGACCCAGGAATGTGCACTTGCAGCCCAGAAAAGCAACAGTAAAAGTAGCAGGACTGAGTTTGAGGAGACAATTCTGCCCCTCTGCTCCATTATGGAGAGACCCCCACCTGGAATCCTCACTACAGGAAAAACAGACTTGTTAGAGCAGGTCCAGATAGGAGGGTAACAAAGTCCACCAGAGGGATGAACACCTCTCCTATGATGCCAGGCTGAGGGAGGTGGGGGTGTTCAGCCTGGAGAAGAGAAGGCTGCAGGCAGACGTAATTGCTTCTTTTCAGTTCTTCCGTATGAAAGATGAAGATTGACTTTTTAGTAGTGCCTTCAGAAACAGGACAAGGGTAATGGTTTTAAACTGAAAGACTATAAATTCAGAGTAGTCTGAAGGAAGAAATTTTTACAGTGATGGTGGCAAAACACTGGAATGGGATGCTCAGAGACGTGGTAGATTTCTGGTGGATTCTGGAAATGTTTCAGATCAGACTGGAGAGGGCTCTGTGAAATCTGATCTAGCCAAAGATGTCCTGATCATTGCAGGGGGGTTGGACTAGATGACCTTTAAAGGTCCCTTTCAAGCCAAACCATTCTGTTATTCTACAATGGACAGAGCCAAAAGGATTCTAGGCACATATATCCAGCAAGAGCCTGGCCCTCTATAAACCAATGACAAATAGCACTCATGTTCCAGGCATGCAAATTACCACAGCCTACAAATGGTCAAAAGTAAATTTCTGTGTTAACAGCTCCACAAGAATTCCACCTGATAAAACTGAATTTGTCAGTTGAGAACACAGAATCACAGAGTCACCCAGGTCAGAAAAAACCTCTAAGATCATCGAGTCAAACATCTGACCGATCACCACAGGTCATGGCACAAAGTGCCACCTCCAGCCACCAAGCACAGAGACAGAGCCACCCTCTTTCTCCTCTGGAGTTCCCACTGCCCAGACAGAGTTGCACTATCTGTGACTGCAGTATCAAAACCACTATAAGTAACTGTAATCACAAGAACAATCTGTTGAAGAAAAAGACTGGAATAAACAACAAAATGAAACACTGTGTTTATCTAGACAGTATTTACATATTTTTCTTTTTTTCTTTTTTATTTAAAGAACTTAAAATGTCTTATCAAGTTGATACACAACACTACATGGCCCAAAGATACATATCCATTTACAGGTTTCAGCAATAAAAAACATCCACATCTGTGCTCATGACCATAGAAACAAAGCATTCTCATGTAAAACAGGAATAAAGGAAAATTTTGGCATAAGAATGACAGTTCATTTTTTCATTCCCTTAAAACCTTCTAAAAATTCAGATTACCCTTCATGTATGTCCTTATTTGAATTGTTATCTCTACAGCACTACAAAAGTGAGGATTTTCAACCAACATAATTTGAAGGCAGCACTTTTTAAAGTAAACTGCATTTAAAATGAAAAAAAGCATGCAAATTTCTGCAGATAGGGATATAGAATCTCTAGCATGTGGCAGAGAAGGCTTGAGACCAAAGCAGACATATAACCTGCTCTCAGAAGGCTTAAAGACTTTGGTGTTACTAATCTTACTCATCCAAAAAAACAGATGCAGATCAAAGATTCACCTGGCAGAGAAATGGCGAGTATTCACTGAGATCTGCAAATATTCATCCACTTGTGTAATTTCAGCAATTTGAAATAATTTGATGGGGGACATATATTTAGCTGTGAGAAAACAGTCATATTACAAGATAGCGTTACTATAATTGCTCAGACTTCCACAAATTATTTCTATAACTACACCAAAACTTTATAGCAAAGCCTCATGTACATACATTTTTTCACTGTCAAATACAAGTGAAAGCAATCTCTGAAAAATACATATATTTCTTGTAATATTTCCATTAATATTATGAGCCCAAATAACTACATCCTATCAGCATATAATTTCAATTTGTTCCTACTGACAAAGGTGCAAAGGGTCAGTTTGCAATGCAACTCCAGCTGGGATAAACACTTTATATAAGCTACAACTTCACAAGAAAATATCACCCTATAGTACCTGAGGATGCCTAACTGGAGTGACACCAGGCAGAAAAGGCACTGTTCTCAGCCTTTCTGTCAACTCAAATCTCCTAAAATGTGCAACTAAGCTATTTTCTCCTGGCACTGAGAGGGGTTTATCATTAAGAGTGGCATTTACTACACAACTCTGCTGGCACCAGGATATCCAAATAGTACCAGAATGTACCCCCACATAATTTGGATTACACCTAAAAATTTTGGATTAAGATACCAAAATATGTTCAGTTCAAGTCAATGCAATTTAACCAGACACACCTCTTGCAAAATACTATCATCTAATCTGGCAAGCTGGATAAATCAATGGACCAAATTGATTCTGAATTTTCTTGTGTGGTCCTAAGCACCACCTTTTCACACAAAACCTCTTTTTTAGTAGGGGAGAATCAATATTATGACAAATTCCCATTTGTCAAGTCCTGCTAGGAGATGTATCCATTTTCCAGGCATGAATCCACTGGGACTGCTTGTTAACCGTGGCAACTCTGGTGGTCTAAGCAGGTAACACATCAACTTGCCTACTACTTAAATTAGTTGTTTTTTACAAATGTTTCCACTAACAAAAAAATTAGATAAAGCCAATGCATTTGTGTGTAGTTAAAAACACTTTCCTAAGGGTGGAAATTCAATACTTGAGAGGCAAAGGTACCCTGAAGTTAGCTTGGTAACACAGAAGAGATAAAGTCAGATGGCCTTTCAAAGGGCCCAGATCTTTCTTTGTGTGTATATATTATGAAATTATTATATTATATAGATATAATATATAACATATAAATTGATATATAGTATTTTATTATAGATATTACATTATATATTATATGATGTATATTATAATATATATTTATATTTCAATTATATATTATAACTATATACTATATAAATTATACAGATTGAAGCTGAGAATCAGATCTGTGTGCAGATGCTTAAGTCTTTATACTTTGGTCAAGTCCATTTACCTACCTCACAAAAGTAAACCAGGCCTCAAAGTGATTTATTACTGTTACCTACATCAATAAGATGGATGCTGTGAGGCTGAGGTTGCTTCTAGGCTGAAAATCCAGGGATGAAAGGCACAGCATAAGTGCAAAGTAGAGCAGCTTAATTAAGTGTTCAGTGTAAAAGCTATCCTGGTCTTTGAAAAACTATCTTTTGCTTTGAAACATGTGAATATCAACTCATTTCTGTATTAACTGGCTCTGCACAGTTATCCCACAGCACCATAAAAATTCCAGATGTGATACAGTACTTATATTTAGAAACAGCACCCTTTGTCAAGAAAATGGCATTTCCAATTTTGGAAGGAAAAATTACTTTGATATAGCATTAATAGGACTGCTTATATTAAGAGAGTGATAACATATGAAGGTACACACATAATGGTCTAACTCATTCATGTGAGCAAAATAAACTGCAATTTAAATACAAAACTTGTCAGCTGGTGCTGAGAGATGATGGGAGCTGCTGCCTACTTTTGAAGTTAGCACAAATCAAGTGTCAGGCTGGGTCTCAGTCTCTGATTTCTGATGTCCTTTTTTCAGTGATGCTATTTAAAGAGCATTAAAAGGTTTTGAGGGGAGAAGAAGGGAAACACTTCACCTTTTCTGTAAATCCTTAGGCATTATAAAAAACTTCAAACACCTAATTTCATACAGAATCCCAGATATTTAGCTATTTCTTAGACATATTAAAAAAGCACCAACCCTTTCAATTCCTAAAAAAATACGGCAAGACACTCTACCTAGTGATTCTATTTCTAACTCTGCATCTGCATTTTGGCTTGACTATAACAAATTTCTCCTCATAAAATTCAAGATGGCCTTCTTCCAAAACTACTTTAAGAAAAAAGGGAAAAAAAAAAAAAAGGCAGCAATCTCTTAATAAATCTAACACCTGAAAGCTCTCTGTAAAATTCCAGTATTTTATTAGTAGTCTAAAAACCAAGGAGTGATTGTTATTATAAATAAGTTCTACATGTTTTCTTTGAGAAACGTTCTTACTAAATATGGGGGAAAAAACTCCTGCTAAAAAAAATAAATCTGGATCTAAATTATTAGATCATGAGACTGTTCTTATTAAATACATTCTTCCAAGAAATGATGAATGTATGATAACAGTTTGGTAAGTCATGAATTCCATAGACCAATACCATTCTATTCAATAAATGAAACATGAGTAAGACAGCAATCTGGTATCTTAAAGCTATCATATATTAAGATGGCAATATATTTCAGGTAAGCTATTTAAATCTTTTAACATGACAAACAGCAAAAGCTCTTTTAATGTTAATAATGGAATAATGAAGACTCCTAGGTACAAAAGACTCCAACTACTGGGCTTTAAAAAAAAAAAATTCAATTAGTAAGAAACACCAGGTGCTAAATCCACAAAATTAGTTCCAGGTACCAACATCAGATGTCACAGATATCCTCAAATTTCCCACTCAACTGCAACCTAATCCCCTCCACAACAAGAGTATTTATGTACAGGACCACCTAAGTTCTAACATTCAGACACTTGCACCCCCACTAATGCCTTATAAAATGAAGCAGCTTCCTCCCCAAACTGCCAGTTTGGGGCAAAATATAGGTAGGCATAAGAAGATCACTGTTTCAAGAATGCAGTCATTTTCACATTGCTGTTTCCAAAAAGTTATTTAAATTTAGATGCTCTTCATCCCAGGAGGTTGCCCTAACCACCAGACTGCTTCTGAGCTAAATTTCTCCTTTTCTACAAACTGCTCTCTAGGATCCATCAAACACTCAGTATGAGGAATGGGGAAAAAAAGGGAATCACCAATGGCATTGCAATGTCAGAAAGCAGGATTAAAACCACTCTGCAGCCACAGGTACATTTTTCCTGAGAAGCAGAACTTTAACAAAACTGAACATGACCGCAGCTCAGAGTCCAAACCATTGGCAATGGGAGTAGAACCTTGTACAGGTACACACAGTGCATCTCTGCCAAGATAAAGGAGTGTCTATAAAGTCTCAAATGGCAATGTCCTATTTGTCTTGTGAGTAAATCTAAGCCATCTCTCCTGTTCAGAAAACTTGTTTAGCTTTCTCTTATTTCTCTTAACAAAAGCCTGGCTATCCAACTATCAAAAGAAAGTATACCAGTAAGGAAGCAAAGGAGAGAGTCACTCAATTATCTGCAGGGAGAGAAAACAAACTGGGCTGCTGGCCTCAGCACTTCCTACTGTCTTAATTCAACCCCTGACAGATGGCAAGTTCCTAGGAGACACAGGGACCTGGACACCATCTCAAGACTTGTGAGAAATTAAATCCATAAAAATACAAGATATCCAGAAGAAGTCATATAGATGCAAACTGCAAACCTTACTGGCACTTCAACTTTGCAGGCACCACACTCCCTGTAATGCATCAGGCAATGACACTCCTGCCTTTAATCATGTCAGAGTCATCCCAACTTTGAAAAACCCAAGGAGCATGGACCCCATCTTGTACACTACACACTAAAATGTGAATCCTAGATCTGTTTCATTTCTGCTACGTAATTTCTGGTTTATATACTCCAAATTCACAAATTACTCCATATTCACAAATTCTCCTTCACTTTCACATTTCAGGAAAGAAGAAGTCACATCACAGAAGTATACTGTAAATTCGTTTTAGCAATAGCCACCTAATTAACTAAACACAACACCTCCCATCATAACTCTCACACAAAAAATAAAAACAATTATTGCTAAAGCAATGTGGCAGAGAAATTATTTTATCTTTCCAGGTATTCTAGAGACTAAATGTAAAGGTGAGAACATAACCCAAAATAATTATTAAGAAGTTCAAACAGAAGAATTGATTTCTGGCTAGTACAAAAGATATCAGGATCACAATGCAATTACATCTTCACAAGTAAAGTTCTAAGTTACACCTTGTTTGCTGTAAAAAAAAAAAGTTACTTAAAGCCCACAAAACAGGTACCATGCACCTCTCAGCATCTCAAGAAGCTTAAAATCTAAGGCTCAGACAAACTAATAAGGAAAGAAGTAAAAGGTCATGCTACAGAGAGAAAAGGAAAATAATTAATTTGTAAGCAAGCAAAATAAATTAATCCAAAAGCACTGAGTTCTCTGCTTTTCTGGAAACAGTCCTACATGTTAGACCATAACAAATCTGAAACAGATAAAAGATACAAGTCATAGCACAGTTCAAAAGCACTAGGGGAAGAACATAATACATTTTCATGTCTGAGTGAAAATTTCTGAAAGATGAAAACAGAATAGATATAAATTAATATCTATAGATATAAATTATTAAATTTATATCTAGGGATTTTTCCCCCTCATTACAGAAATTGCCAGATCTAGATCTTAGAACAACATGAAATCTAACAAAATCTTCAGTGCCACATGCTGCATTACTTACAAGTGGGATTTTAAAAGTAAGAGGCCATTAAATATGAAAACCACTGGATAGTTTTTTGCTCCTAATACATATAAGGCATAGCAGAAAAGTATAAAGTATATAGTATTCTTCTTTAGCAGAATAATTCTACTAAATACTAAGCCTTTTTTATATTAGTAAAGCCTTTCTTTTGACTATTACCCTCTTTTTCACTGTTGAAGTAATCCAGAAGGTTTTAATTTCTGCCCCACTCAGAGTAAAATGCATTCTTCTTTGTTAATGATGCTTTCTCTGTCAAAAGCAGGAGCTTGATGAAAAGCCACCTAATTTCACTGTTGCTGCTAGAACACTAACTTTAGCTTTGTCAAAAGCCTTTCCATAGCATTTCATAGTAACATTCAATGAAAGAAATGTTCCACCTACTAAACTGATTATTACTTTGTGAAGGTAGAAGTTCATTTATTCAACAACAGAATTAAAACATTACAAACCAGAACACTTAAGACAGTGATGCTGTAACTTACATCCAGATCAAAAATGAATAGCCATTAAGGAAAGAAATGTTGGTGAAGACTTTTTAAAAGCTCAAGAAATACATTTGTGTTCTTCTGTTACATTATTAAAAAGAGCAACAGAAATGAAGTCACAATAATATAAATAATTTAGTTTTTTCTGTAACCTAGTTTGTGGCTCAGCAGGATAAAACTAAAAAAGAAGAAAAAATGGTTTATATTCCAAAATATTTCAATGTGAATTAACTGAATTTCTTACAGAAAGCATTTCACATTAATTATGATGAAATAGAATTTCACAATAAATATGGCAACATAATTATTAAAATTACCAAATTCTTCTCATAATTACAAAAAAAAATATGTTGACAAGACCTTTCTAAATGCTTAGCTTGTGAAAGCATCACTGAGTCAGAATCAGTTTACACAGCTAAATAATCCCCTACCAGATGTTATCAACTCAATCTTTAAAATATCCATTGAAGTACATTTTCCAAAAGCCTTGGTAGCCTTTCACTAATTCAGATAACAGAAAAATGTTTCCTAGTTTTTAAATTAAACTCATCACTCCAAATGAAGCTGCTGGAGAGGAGTGAAAAAAACCAACTAGTTGCTAATAACTCTAACATTCTTCTCCTACTGCCCAGTCCTCTCCCCTCCAGTATAAACAAACCCAACTGTTTCAAGGCTTTGAGGACCTACATTCCCTAAACTCTGTAGACCTTGGTTATAATTCTTTTTAAGGCTTGGTCCTCTATAAAGTTTCCATAATTCTATAATCATCTATAAGAAAGTGTCCCAAACTAGACACAGATAAGCACCAGACAGAAGATGATCCAGCCCTCTTACAGCAGGAGCTTTAGTAGGTCAGAGAGACTAAATGCCTTTTCTGCAACAGAACTATGACTTAACATTATCCTGTGACCTCCAAAATCACTCACAAGTCGTCTTTTACCATGCTATCTCGTGTATGCATTCTGCATTAATTTGTCCTTCTCAACACTGATCTTCACTGTATTTTATGAGTGGATTTCAGATCACCTATCTAATACACCACAGACATCATGAACCCCAATTTCAGCCAAGGTGTCTGCAGCATCCACTCCCTGATCATGTACCCCAACCCTGTATGTGACAAAGGTAGGCTAACTCCAATACCTGGGTAGTGAGAGCATAATAGACCTATGACTGCACTTGTGACACCTCCTCAGCCTAACAATGAATCAGCTGTTAAGCATTCCCAAGAGAGCAGTTTCAGCTAGGAAGATAGGATTAGATAAATCTTTTACCTATTTCCTTCTATCATTTATGAGAACACAGCAGAAAACAGAATAATAACAAAAGATACACAGGTCATATTCATTGTTCAACATTTATCCTGAAGGCTAGACTCCTTGTCCCATTCCCACACAATACACACTAAAAGTAGGGCATAAACCAAGGACTGTGCACTCATTTCCTAGAGTGCAACATGGCCTTGCACTGCTAAGACAAACATGTGAAAAACATTAAGCTGCATCACCCTGGGGAGAAAAACTTAGTAGCAACATAGGCTCTTCTCCTGAACCTGCTGAGCTCCCAGCAGAAATGCACACTTCCATACAGACATCAGCAGACTCGAGCTACCAAACTCATCTGAACTATTTGAGTTCCATGATTTATTTCAAAAATACATCACCACCATTTAGACAGATGGTGGCAAAGTCAGCTCGACCAAAGTAATACACTGTAGGGGATAGCTCATTTGTCTTGGCTTCCATCTCCTTAAAGGCATTTAGAGTCAGAAGGAAGCTTTTATGACATGATCCTTCCAGCCTTGCCCTTTTCAGCTGGATCTCTGAGAACAGATTTCTCAAACACACACAGAAAATAGTTTCAGTCAGTTACCTCATTCAAAGCACAGGCTGGCAGAAGTGGTGGCTCAGGAGACAGGAGCAAGCAAAGCTAAATTTTGAGAGGGGTACAAAGAATTTTTGGCTGTCAGGATACCCCTAGACTTCCAGAAAGGTGGCAGGAATATTAGCCCCTGGAGTAGGCAAAATGAAATAGGAGACCATGAAGACAGAAAAAAAGTTTAAAAAACTACCTTTTTTTTTTTAACCTTCTGCCCCACCCCCCTTTTAACTATGCTGTTACATGCTGTTCCTACAGTGGTATCTATAAAAATCTGCTTTATTCTCCACCACTCTATAGAATTCAGGAAATTTTTCTCCAAAACATAAACTTTAGAATGCTCCACTTAGAAAAAAAAAGAAGGCATTTTTAAAGGCATGGTCTATTAAAGGTAATTTTACAGCAAAAAGAATAAACTAACAGAAGATTAACATAATTCATAAGACAATTAAATACTACTGTAATCAGAGCTACCTTCTCATCAAACACTTCAAACTACTACACAACAATAAACTTTCATTTGAAATCAGGCAGATATTCACATGAACATGAAAAGACAACATAGTTTTACATTGATGTATCTAATTGATAGAACTGGTGAGAGAGGGAACAATTTATTTTTTTTCAGAACAGACCACCAGTTGCTACCAATTAGACCTTTTCCACAGGCAAAAATACAGACTAAAAAGAACAGGAACACAGTTCTGAGGAATACTTTTTGGCTTACAAATTCTAGAACTAAATTATTTTCTATTCTAAAAGAAATAAAAGAAATTAATTCACTAAGAAAACAGCTTCTGTTGAGATACTTTATCAGGCTACCCAATTCTACTAACTCAGATAAAATAGTTTCTGAGAGTATTTTTTTAAACTTCATCTAGTTTGTGAATTTGGGATTCATTTACCAATTAAATGCCCAATTTAACCAATGCAATCAGAATCAAATCATGTCAAGAACTACTAGTATTTCCAGCATTGTTTTGAAATGCAGGATATTACCCATACTAATTCCATCTTCTACACTCACATACATTTTTTAAAATTTTGCTAGTTTCGGTTTCTTTATTGCACATTATGTATAATTTTGTTGGCTTAAAACCTTTTGAAAACTTTTCCTATTAAATTATATATATTTGGATAATAGAGGCATTGAAGCCCATAATGCAGAAAAACACATGCAAAATCCCTCTGGAGGTCCAGGTTATTAGAGGAAGCATAATAATTTTGTCATTCAAATACTTGGAATCTTTTATGAAAGATTTAACAGTGCTTGAATAAAAATTCTCCTAATATTTACTGCCAAAGTAAAAAGTATTACTCAAGCCTCAAGATGCTTAGGCTCTTGCTAAACCATGAAAAAATATACCCAGAACTGAACTGCCATATGTATTGTCAATTCAGTAATTTCCACTACTAGTTTGATTGCTCTCTTCTATTTCCTGTCTCTTATGAAAAATCCCTCATCCTATGATGAGCTCATTTATTTCAGTCACTCTATTCTTGGTATCCACAACCTTTCTCTTCCAGTTTCTAGAAGCAGCCTTGCTTCCTCAGGAGTGGAAAGGATCTGAATGCTAGTGCATTTCTTTGCTCTCTACTTGAAACCCCCACCCTCCAGAGAGCTCCAGACACTTTGGTTCAGCAGTTTCCTGAGAATGAGCAGAACAAGCCTAACCCAATTCTCTAGGTGTTGCCAATGCTTAACAAAACACTTGGGCAAGGTTACAGGTCCAGCTGAAGATAGTAGAACATACTGTGTTAAGAATTTAAGGGAAAAAAAAATTATTTCACTATCAAAAGACATTTTTCCATTTTCGCAACACATTTTGCTGCTATTTGTTCTGCAGCATGCTCAGAGCTCTCCAGTCTATGCTGAATCATTTGTCACAACCACAAAAGCTATAATTTTTAGGGCAACGTCCACTATGGAGGTGGAAATGTCTTAAATTATATGGCATGGTTACAGCAGCACACTGACATTTTAGGAAGAAGTAAGGTGAAATCACTATATTTAATATAGAGGTAAAAAACCTAAATATACTGGGTTTTGTTTTAAAAAACCAGTAGCATCCTAAGGAGGTTCTAGTCACTTGACTTTACTGCACTAAAAAGAGAATGAAATAAGTTTTCATCCTGACTATAGGGTCTTTTATCACAGATTTACCATAGTTTAACAGACTTGGCCATATTCCAGCTGGAGAAGACAAGCAAGTTGACAAACTGGATGAAATCTCCAGGCAGCATGGAAAAGGAGAGCCACTTGTTTGAAAGGAGAGCCTAGTCTAAGAACAGGTAAGGAGCCAGTTTCTCAGCAAAAGATCCAGTCAGCAAGGTAACAGCATGAGCCACCCTAACCTGAGATGGGAATGATGCAATTGATGTGCCTGTGTGACCCACACAGGACACCTCAAGACTAAGTTGCAGCATTGTGCCAAAATTTACACTAGCTCTCTTTGATTTCCCACTAAGAAATATAGGCATGATGTTAAAGAGCAAAGCTTTCAAAAGATGTGAATTATCTTTCTTTACTTAAATATCAATAATGGTCTTCAGCTGAAAAACTAAATATTTGTCATTATAGTCCTTCTATCCTCAAATCTACTAATATTGTCTTGATGCTACAAAAAAAAAAAAAAAAAAAGAAGAAGAAGAAAAGATATTCAAGGGCAAATCAATGAAGTTATCTGTCTTTCCAGAGGGTTTTTCAGTTTGATTTTTTCTTTCTTTGGTGCATTGCAGAGAGCAGGTGGCAGGGAAAACAAGAGGGTGAGAGAAGGTAAAGCTGTGTCTCTGTCAGTGAATATTAAGAGCTACATAGAATTAATGTTCATTTTCTAGGAGGATCTTGTTTTGGAAGGAATAGGTGTTATTCTGCAGTATCACACCTGCCAAAGCTTTTGTCATCTAAAGATTTTTCACATTACAAAAATAATAAAAACAATGTTTTTATTATTTCTTCCATGTTATGAAAAACATGGGAGAAAGAACAATGTATTAACTTCCTCTTGCCAACACTGTATTTTACTAATACAAACAAATACATCACTCTTGAGTGATGTCACACTAAAGTTTTATAAGAATGCAAGATAACAGTAAAGCTTTCTAAAGAAATGAAGAAAAAAAACACAGTGGCACATTTAGTTTCCTAATTAACAATAATGTCAAGATACATTAGCAGTAAAAGTTTAATAAAAATTGGATTGCAGCTACTTCCTGAGGCTTATGAGGTGTCTCTAGCATTGCACCACAGCATAGCATATCAGAACACAGTGAGACTGTTTACCCTGTCAATCACTTGTCAATCTACCCAGCTTTCTACAAATACCCCTTGTATTTGGAAGCAGTTTCACAAACCTCAGTAATTAAAATTTTTAACACAATAATAGACACATATACCAAACTAAAGCAACTAGCATGCTCAGGGAACAAAATGTAATGTCATGGTTACCTTTGGGCAATCAGATATGAAAATCCCATACAGCTATCTAAAATACATGTTTATTTTCCAGGTACTATTTTCATTGGTCTTGGGGGATGTTTTCAATATTTTATTGATAAGAATGTGTGAGTGTGTGTGACTTCAAAGTGAGCAAGTAATTTGTTTTTCTCCTGCACTGCATGCATCCCATAGGAGAAATAGGAAAACACAAAGCATCTTTAACACAAAGCATCTTGCAATCATTTATAGTAAAGAAAAGTAGATTTTTCATTAAGAATGCAGAAGTGAATTTGTAGGAGAAAATGTCATATTCTCCAGAAACAACAGAAATCTAGACATCACAATGTCTAGCAGCTGAGCTCACAGTGAAAGTCACCAACTAGTAACATCATGATGAGGTTCAGGACAGCGATGAAAAATAACATAGTGAAGATATCGAGAAGACAAAAAAATTTCACTGCACCCAAGAATTGGATGGGTTTGATAACAGAAGTATGGAAGAAGCATGACTAAACATGATATCCCCTGGGATCTGACAAGTTATACGAGGAGAACATCTGAAGCATCTTCAGAAATTATTGTTGATATCTATTAAATAAGCCTCTATTTCTTTGCACATAATTTTTTTCTTTCATTGATCCATGATGTGTAAAAAGGGATTTGACCAGCATAAAGCTCCTCCTGACTGCTCAGGAAAGTTAATCAAATTACAGTTTGATTGCAATATGTAGTGTCTGTATTGGTGAGGAAATAAAAACTTCTGTACTGAACTACTCCACCCTGTGACTCCGGGTTCAGGTTTGGCAAGCTTACATTTCTCAAGGAAACAAAACCCCCTGCAGCTGGCCAAACAAAATATTGGTCCACAAAAGCAGGAGAAACAGTGGCATCTTTTTCCCAATATAAATCTAATGGTGCTTTTGTAATAGCCATGGTTTTACTAATAGCCATCTTAATTCAGACATGTAAGGTGATTTCTTCATCTTACACATAAAACACATATCCAGGAATTATAATCTGCATTGTCAAGTGACTGTATACAAAAAAGTAGTCGTATAATTTGCCAAATTTCTTGATCCTGATTCATGATGCAATTTCGCTGTTTGGTGAGGCTGCACCATGAGCAGTCTGCAATTTCCTTCTTAGAGTCATCTTACCCATTTCACCCCAAGAAAATGACTGAAATTAGCAAACAACAACTCAAGGATTAAGAATAATCTGAGAACAAACAATTAGATCTGTCAGCCAGGAAACCATATGCACATTATTACAACAGCACTAGCTAGTACTGTGACAGGAAAAATGGAATCTGAAAGGACCAGAAGGTTTCTGAATTTCAAAAAAAACCATATTCCAACAAGACTGTAATTCACTTTAGAGATAATGTCAACTACTAAGACATTGATAAAGTCATCAAATCAATTAATTGTAGGCCATTAAGAAATCTTCAGGGCTAGAGCTGGCAGTGATGGAAGTGGAAGAGTGAGGAAGATTGAGTTCTTCATGATGAAAAACACACATCTTCCATCTACAGACACATCACCATTTTTCAAGCCTCACATGCAATTTTCAATATTGTTTCCTACATTTTTCATATGCTTCCCTTGGCACCAGATTTCATTAAGATGCTGGCAGTGCCATCTGCAGCTCCAAAAGCACCTCCTCTATCAACAGTTTGATCTCAGATGAGTCATTCAGCCTGGGCTGGTGAGCAAGCAGAAAAGCCTCTTAAGCCTGTGTAAATAAGTCTACTCAATGAGCTGCATTAAACACCTTGCAAGAAACAGGCAGTCAAGTGAAGAGGGTAAAAAAAAAATGCCTTTACCACAGTTTGAAATCCTAACCTTGAAATCTTGAATTTTAAATTCCAAAATTCCAAAATGGGCCACAGCCCACATTCCATTGCAAAGCCCTGCACCATCATGGAAGACAAACAAAAGGCACACCATTCCACCCAGCAATACATCTGTCCCTGATCTTTGGTAGAGTTACCTGGAGAACCTGACAGAAATAATCTGAAATAACCTCCCAGCTGCCAGTGCTGATGCTCACAGTGGTATCAGTATCCTATGTTAGACATCTACTATTGGACACAACTTCATTTAGCAGAGAAGCTAAGCAGAACATTTAGAAAAAGCTAACAGAACATGTTTATATGGAAATTGCTTTTATCAAAAAAACAGCATCAGAGGCTGCATCAAAAACAGGATTCACAAAAAAGTTAAAACATTTCTGTCCTAACAATAATTTTCCTACTCTCAAACCTTCTTTCTGAGTAAAGACTTTTCAGGTCAGCCTGACTTGAAAATTACTTGAGGATACAAAAAAAAAAAAAAAAAACCAAAACAAAAAGGACAAAAACAACTGACATCTGAATTATATATACATACTAACTTTAAAAAAAAAAAACAAAGAAACACACCTATGTGGAATTCCAGGCTAAGTTAGTCCAAGGCTAGGAAGCTCAGGGAATCTGGCAGTAGCTGGCTCAGCATCCACAAGAGGGAGCCTGCCTTAGGGAACAAATGTGAACTCTTGCTCTCCATTAGACAGATCTCGGCTGTCGGACAGCTCACCAGCCCACAATCTGGTACTGAACATTTTCCGCGAGTTTTAGACTTTAATCAGGGCTGATGTTTGCATAAGAAGAGAGTCACAGAGAGGGAAAGCAGGAAGGAAGCTGAAACAAATCAAGAAATGGGGATGTGACCTTTACAAAAAGAGTGAATATAACCCGTCGAAATACACTGATTTTTTAAAAGGAAAAACCAGCCCAGGGAAACAGGAATGGAAAATATGCACACAAAAGATATATTTCTTATTTATCTTCGTTCCTATAGTATGTCTATTTCCACTTCTAATCTGCTTGGAAATGACTAAATATTTGTTAGTATTTCCATTTTGGAACTATTTATCTTCAGAGCCATAGGAATATGTTCACATAAAGGCATCAGAGCCGCCAAATTCCTTCATTACAATTTGGATCGTGGAGTAGAGGCTGGGGTGTTGGCACTTGCATCGCACTGGACCCGTAACAGCAGACACTCATCATCATCAAGTCATTATCACATTTTCCCTTCGTGACTGTGTTTATTTTAAGAAATTCCCCTGTGTTCAAACACTACCTAGGCTTATTTCAGGGTACAAATTCTGTATAAAACTTCAACACAAAGTATTTCTTTACTTTTCCTTTACCTTTCCTTTTTCATGCCTTCTGAAGCAGTTCCTACAGATTTGTATCTTCAACAAAACGTGCAAAAACAAAACAAAAAGGAAAAAACAGACAGACAACCACACTTATCAAATGTTTTAACCACACCCCCTGATTCCCCCTCCTAAAAAGTTACTAAGTTTCCTTTTGAAAGGAATTAATTTTTCTTTTTTAAAAAAAGTCTCTAATTTGGAAAGTTTTCCATAGTGTAATCCTCTCTAAACATTACACAGCCCCAAAAGCACTGCTGATAAAAACTACACACAGCAGGATATTGGTATTAAGCAAATAAAGCAAAACAAAACATCAATTAAAATATGATTTCTGATTATACAATATTTTTCTCCAGTAAGGAACAGAAACCAAATTCAGAACATCTTTTCAATCTTCTTCTGGACCACCCAACTGAAACACTGAGCATAATTCAAGTTGTTTGGGTTTTCTTAATTACTAGTTATAGCTTTCTATACAGCATTTATTCTCCTTTCTATATGAAAAGAAAGATATGAGTTCTCTGTATCTTTATTTAGAAAGACATTCCTAGCATACCCAGGGAAATTCATTAACCAGGACATGCCAAAATGATGATGACCTTACACTTGAGCAGTACAGATACAGTGATTATCTTCTGTTTGTATCTTTCTTTAGGCATATCAAAACTACTTGCCCTTTTTTAAACACTTACCAAATTTACAGGGGACCTGCACTGTTATTGTGCAGAATGAGATTACACCATTGAAGACTTCTCAGCAACAGTCCCATTTAGCAAACTATTTGAGAAATCATCTCAAGTTCAGAAGCCAAAATAAAACACAACAAAAAAATTTAATCATACAACTGTAATTTAAAAATGCAAGTAAAGTGAACAAAACACATTAATAGCAGCAGACTTTCTTACAAAAAAATTCCACACACAGCTAATAATGCAAAAAGGAAGCTCTGAACATTGTTACAGGAAACTAGTTTAAGTTCCATTTTCAACAAAAGTACACAATTACAAAACTGTGCATTTCTAAGGAAACTAAAATTACAGCATCACATTCTTATTCACTATATGAAGATATTAAGTTCCAAATTTATGTCTCCAATCCATCAAATTATAATGCAAAATTTAATGGATACAGATATTTTTCCTAACTATTTTCTTTTGGAGAAACAGAGAAATCTTTTCAAGAGAGACATCTCCACCTTTATTGGCATTTTCTCTTTGACTACTTCTCAAACACTGGGATTTGTTTCAATTCTTTGGGAGTTGTTTTTGTTTGTCTTAAAATGTTAGTATTTAAAACAGTAATGGTGAAGGGCCAAAGAACTACCAGTGCTAATGCATTTTCAGGCCCACACATCACTCACCCACAGTGATGCCTTGCTGTAGGCATGAAAGGCAGAGTTGTGAACACTCAAATTCCTGTTCCATGGAATACTCAAAACTGAGTGGTTATGTTAATAGTGCTTTACTTCAGGAAACAGACTTTGAAGTCTTTTACAGCAACAGGAACAAAACTATGTTTTTTTAATACAAAATGCTTTCTACTTTTGTTTATTCAACAAGCAACAATTCTTATGCACCTTAATCTGAATTTCTCTAGAATAAGTATGTGAAATAATACAGTTTTCTGCCAGCCCTGTAAGGCTCTCTAGGCCTAAGTCCTACATGACAATTATGGTAATCTGCAGCCCCGGACAAAAAGACAAATCAGCAATCAAATTGCCAAATATTTGTGACTTTCAGTTAAATGGTAGCTTTTTCCTGTTTCAGAATTCACTCCCTACTACCAACTCACTCTCTAGAGCCTATCTGGGTATGAGAAGCACTGCTGGCCAGCAGTGCTGGCTCCATCTGACTCCTTTTCACCAGCCCAGTCAAATCCATCCCATGGAACACAGCCCTGCAAGCTGTCATTCATACTGCAAGAAAGAATTCAGCTCCTCTCCCCACTTGGCACCTTTGTGGATAAAATCACAATGAAGAGAGATTGTAACAGAATGGTTTGGAGACCAGCAATGAACAAAACAAATCACAGAAAAAGCTTTGATTTTCAGCTACTACAGAGAAAATCCAACGCCCTCTTACTCCTAAATGCTAAATCTTGGGAATTTATTATTATAGCAAACTGTACAATTACATTTCTTTACTAAGAATTTGTGGGTCTGGTAGTATTATTATTTTTACTTCAATGCTGAATATACACCAAGCAACATTCTTAGGCCACCCATCTCAAAAACTTGCAAATCCCTGCAGAAATGTCTTCTTGACCAATCAACTTCCTAATTCAACTACATTTCTCCCACTTTTGCTGTTTGTTCTTCCCAATATACATGCACACATGATACTGACATTATTTTGCTATTCCACTCATATAAATAGGCTAACAGCACATACTAATTTTAAAGCCTTCCCTACAACTCAAATGCATTTCCATTTTCTTTCATTTTACTGAGGAAAAAGACAAAATAGATTTCGCAACCTGATTCACAAGAACAGAAAAAAAAGTTCATTTTAGCCAAAATAAAAATGAAATATTTTTAATGTTGCAACAAAATGGAAAAAATACCCATTTTAAGTGAACTTCCCATGAGATTAACTTGCAAAGCAAACCACATCACCATTGGTTATGCAAAACTCCATAACAAAGTCAAATATTTTCTTTTCTATTTCCTGCAGTGCCTTTGATACACACACATGAAATGGGATGATGTTGTTGTTCCATGCTGCACATTTACAGCTATTACTCTCTCACAATAGTTTTTTCCCCAGTGATTACAATCTTTAGTTTACCATATTTTGTATTTCCCACATTCTCCAGTTCATATCCACAGAAAAAATAATTCCAATATACCTTTTTGGTTGAAATTTAAATCCCTTACTATTATTTTCTTTACCAAAATGTACTGGTATGCTATTTAAACAGTTTAGATCAGCAATCAATAGACTACAAAACAATGAACCAAATAAATACTTCACCCCAGTATCTAAAACTTCAGGAGTATGTGGCACAACTGACCATGCCCAGCAGCTTTGAGCAAAGCATGTAGTTTCATATGCAAGACTTCAAAGGTGATAGTGCACTGCATGTTGCAAAACAGTTTCACTGTAATATGGCATGCTAGTTGCACAAATTTTACTAACAGGAATCTTTATTATAGATCTGAAAAACAGTTGAACAATTTTCTGATTATTTCCTAGTCCAAGACTTACAACATGGTGAAGGATTCTCTTATTTTACACACTCAAAGCCACTGTTATCAGCCAGAACAATGAAGATGACCTGACTGGCATTTAGACCAATGCTCAAATCTGAACGTGTGTGGCTACCATCAATAACAAACCAAGGAAAAGCAACACTGTGGTTATTATTATTTTTTTATAGCTGAAATTTAAATTTGGCATCTGCTAAACTTACATACAAAACTAAAATTTTGCCATGAGATATCGCCGTACTGTGTGCCAAATGAGCGGTTTTGGCTTCTGCACCTCTGACATGAACACTCCATTAGAGATCAAGCAGCAAAGTATTCCTCTGCAGATTTGGCAGGCTGTCCACAAAAGCTGTTTTGTCGTTTTTAGAAATTACTCAGACGTAAAAAATAATGCTTTTTGAGTGGTATTTTTATTGTGTTGTAGGCACATAAATGATGAGGACAGTACTACTGCCATAACAAGTTATGGCATAGGAGAGTTACACAGAAGTATTTGCTCTACTGAATTTATAGACATGACTAAAATCTAGAAGGGCATTAATCCTCTTGCCTTTTGCAAAGAATGCACAATTCATAAAGAACACAGAGAATATGACAGAATCAATTAATCATTGACTAGATTTAACATTTAGGCAGAAGTAGTAAGGACCAGATAGGAATTGTCCCCAGTCTCAGAAATGATCACTGCTTTCATGCAGTATACATATGTGTCAGAGTCACTTTTTTAGTTTATCTAAATACCTTTATTTAGTTCTGCAAAGCTTCTCAAATTCTCTTCTCCCTCTTTTAGATGTGTTTACATTCTTTTTCTCTCTAATAAGCCTGCCATAACTTTGCATTCAGAGAAGCAGCTATTATAAATCCACCTTCATTATATTAGCTGTTATCCTATCTTCAGTGCAACTCTTCCCAGTGGGTCTTATCAAACTCCATATGCAACCTTTGCAGCTTCAGGGTCAACCATCTAAATCCCTGCCAGCCATCTACCACTCCTAAAAAAAGCCATAAAAGTGGGAAAAAGAAGAGCTTATGTTTATTCTATCTTCCCCATGTTAAAATACCAAAAGCACTGAACAATTGCCACCAAATCTCATCTTGTACATGCTGCCTTAAAAAGTACAAGCAGCCCTTCCCCACAACTGCATGGATTACACACACACAGCAAACATAAAAATACCATTGAACTGTCTAGGCAGAAGGAGAAATGAAAAGAGGCAAAGGTTTTTCTCTCTTGTCCATGTTACCCTGAAAATCCTCAAGGAGTGCCTAGCTGAAAGGATTACCCCCCCAGTTCAGCCCCTTATTTCTTCCCCCTAAAGACGAAGGGCCCTGGAAAGAAGCCTTCAGAGTATGGTCCTTTAAACACCCTTGAGCCAGGGAGGGCCTGCACCTGGGCTTGGCTGTAAAGATGAAAAGAGCCCTGCAAGTCCCAGCTTTATTCTCCATGGGGTGGGTCTGAACAGCCATTAGCAGAGCAGGCCTCTCAAGTGTCTGGGGGAGAGAATAAACCCCGCTCAGCATTCACAAGCAGCCTTTCCCAAGCAAAACCACCAGCCCTGGCTCCAAGTACCCTTACAACAGCTACAAGGACTGGGACAACAGCCTGGGTTGTTCATCACCGCAGCTCTGGCTTCAGTTCTTCTCCAAGACCAAGTACTGCATTTTGTTTATTGGCACTTTCTCTACCATAATGAGAGTCCCTTTAATTGGTACTTAGATGATGTATGTGACCTTCCCACCAGGCCCCAGAGTCCCAAACAGCTCAGCGTGGTTTCAGGTGAATTTTACTGCTCTGCACGTAGGAAGTGTAGCCAAAGTCTTCCTGCATGCACTGCTCATCTCAATCACTCACCAGCACAGCAAATCTACAAGCTCTACCAGGACTGAGAGGAGAGCAAGCTCTGCATAGTACAGGGTAAGCCTTTCTTATCTATCCTAATCATATCCCAAGGCTCCTTCATCCAACATGGCAATTAAGAAATGGATACTGCAAAATTATTTTTCAATTAAAAACATCGAAGAAAGGACTGAAACTGCAATACACTGTTTTAACTCCACCTGCTTAAATATTTGAGACAAAAGAAAATGCAAGTCACTATCTGAATATTAAATTTCAACTTAATAAATATATTTAGAGAAGTTTGAAAAACATTAAGATCCCACTGGCAAGTAGAAACCTCACTGCAGCTGTAATATTTCACCAAGTGTTAGATGGTTCACATCAGTTGAATGGAAAAAAAGGAACATTTACTATATCAGCAGATTCCACCTGCATTTTCTAACTCAGTTATTGACATGTGAGGAAGGTATGATCATCAAGAAAAACAAAAAGAACACAAAATTTGTGGATCATCAATAATTGATTTTAACTGTTCTGGGCTTTTTATTATTATTCTCTTAACAAGCTTTAAAATTGTGTATTCCCTGAGCAAAGACCAAATAATAAACAACCCCCAAAAGAATCACTAAATCTATATGTAATTTCAATTTTTACTACAGCTTGTTTGTAAAAGCACATTAGTTGAAAATCATCTGCTCTTTAACAAAGAATATCTAGCTTTAGATCTAGGATGCAAAAAAAGCCCTATTCAAATGTGCTTTCTAGGGTGACATTATTGCAGAAAGCGTTTGAAGATCAATGTTACACAAAAAGCATTATGAAGGACCCAGAAGCAAATTAAAATTTTTAGATAGCCTTGACTTTGATACAATGGAACATATGGAAGTAGATCTATGCTGGTAAAGTGACTATGTAATTTTGTAGTAATGTTCTTTCCCTTGCCAATTTCCTATTCTTTTTGAAGAACTCAGTAGCTACTACAACCAGAACGAGATATGATGTCTGTTTCAAACTTTCTTTTCTGTTTTTTCCTAAAGAAGCTTGTATATCCTTATCAGAAACATATAGACAAATCTGCCAAACCAACAACTTTATTTTTTTTAACTACAGTAAAATTTTTGTTGATAAAATCTACATACATTAGTTATTTTTTAAGAAAAACTATGCTTTGTATAAAAATTTACACTTTGGGAAATATTTTAACATGGAAAAATATTATGCTATTTGAATGCTGTGTGAGTAACTTTAAAGAAGCTTTAAAACAAATTCAATGCATTTAAAATGCTATATAAATCAACATTCAGGATAAAGGGTCAACAGGGGTTAAACTGTCTGTCCTTCTTGATTGCCTTCATAAATGTCTTTTCTGGCTGTATTATAGAAGCAACCACAGCATAACTTGGATATTAAAACCTCCACGGAAACCAACAATAAAAGCCGCTAAGAATTTCACAAGGGTTTTTTTTTTCCTCTTAGGTGTTAATTAAATGATCATTTAACACTGAAATGTAAACACAACATTTTCATCTGCTGACAGCAGAGCCCATTATAAATCCAGGGTAATAAACGTCCTGGTGCTAATACTCTGAAGCAGGTTCCCACAACACACCAAGATGCCTTGTCGTGTCTAAGGTTAAGCATCTAGACACAAAACAAAGATTGTGCCTACTCGACTTCCAGTTCAATTTTCCCATCGCCCAGTGACCTAGGTAACACTTTGAGCAATAAAGAATAAATTTAATTTCTCCAGCATTTTGTGAGGATTAGGAACAATTGTTGGCCTGCAATGACTTTTTATCCTTGGATTCTTTCTCTTCCAGAGCATTCCCCCAGTTTTAAAAGAAAATTCTGATGGTTTAAGACACAGAACAAACAGAACTTTAAATTAGGCTTTTTTCAATCAATTGGAACTCTTGGAGGGGAAGCAATCAACTTTTCTTTGGACTTTTCTCAGCTATTCAGTTACTTTAGGCTTTAATCTTCCACTTGTAGAAGAAACCTACCATCACAGGGACAAGCCTCTATACTTTCAGATTTTCCCTTGGCTTGATTTATTCCTCTTTTCTGTTCTTTTTTTTTTTTAATCAAGATGACATGGCTGCACTTAAATGTCCATTCTGTGCAAGCCAAGACTTACAGATGTCCTCTTTATAACATTTCACACCATGTTTCTGCACCACATAATAATGGCAATTCCTCTGACATGCTTTTTTACTTTTCATGACTTCTTTCACTGAGTTTCAGTTTTCTACTTAACTCCTGACTAAACGGTTTCCTGTATCAAAATTTACCAAAGCTTTCGAGGTCAACCCTCCAGGAACAACCCAGGGACTGATTCAGACTGGACATGAATATGGTTACAGGTGATCCAAAAACCAGCCACTTTCATTTTTGTATTCAAACACATTTGTCAGCTTTAACTGCTATGAGTCCAACAAAAACACAGAAGATAATTATTTATGCTTGTTGTCAAAGTACCAAAACCACAATAGCTAAAGTAAACCTCTCAATTACTCTGAATACCACCACACTATTTAAATAGAGCTATGCTTGAGTAACTAATGATTCATGTTTTCACATTAGACATATTTAATTGCCAGTAGCTAATAGCATAAAAATATTTAAATAACACAGATATTTATGTTGGTTGAGAAGAATTGCTGTAAGCCACATTTTTGTTATGTGTTTATCATAAATTTCCAATTAAGGTTAAAAGCAACTGAACAGTTTTAGAGTGTTTGTTCTAATTAAAAATAACCCCATAAATTATAAGCATCACAGAATCAGAGTATTCTGTAATTCTGTGATGGGAGGGACCCACGAGGATCAAAGTCCAACTCGTGGATATCCCTATAGATGCCTTTTGCTGAAATTAGTCAACTATATCACTTATTATTGCAGCTTACATAAAGAGTTAGTGATCTGCCCAGATCAAAATCAGTTCATAGCCCCAGCAGTCCATCCAGCTTTTCATTTTATCCCATAGCAAAAGAAATATCACTTGAAAAAAACTAACAAAATTATGCTTTTATGATTAAAGAAATAAAGGAAAATTTACCCACAATTCAAAGATGGCTTCCAATTATTTCAAAAGTAAAAATATAAATATACATATAGAGAGCATAATTTCACAATAAAATAGTTTTTTTCCAAATTTAAAAATCTCATACTATTACTTCCAGTAACAACAATTCACTTGATTTCTGTATATTTGGTACACCATTTTTTTTCCTGCACAGCACCATAGCAGGTGACATGCAAATCCAAAAGAAAGCATAGCTCAGGAAAGGCCAACAGATTAAGAGATTCTATAACAAAGGGCAGGAAGAGTAACATAGTGAGGTTTGAAGTCCAATAATTGCACAGTGATAATTCATTTTACCTTTATTTTTCTAACTACATTTCAAAAGTTCATTCTGGTTCTATCAACATTTCCACTCAGCTGAGTCTAAGGCTGAATGCTTGCTGTTGCTAGGATATAGCTACTGCAAGTTGTACACCAAATGCATATAAGCAATACTTGTTTCTTTGCTAAAAAATCAATCAACCTGATGAATTGTAAGCATTTTTGCAACACTTCCAAAAATCTCTAAAATGCCATCTTGCCATATCAGTAATGCTTATGTCTGAAGCAAAGCTAGTGGTGTATTTTTTTTATTATTATTCAGTACCTTGAGATGACAGAATTTTCAATTTTGAAACATTATAGCAGAGAATGAAAGCTTAAAGTAGAAGCAAGTGATTGTATGACCAAAAAAAAAAGGTGAACATGCAAGTCAAACTGCAATAAAGCATTTGAGCTCCCAGTTCTTTTTTGTCTTTACATTAAAAATGAGCAGGTAACAGAAGTAACAGTGTTCATAATGTCTCACAAAACTTTCTCTTCTAGTTCTTCCATGCCAAAAAGAAATGCTAGAAATTAGGTATTACAAATCTAGCACAGAGGTAACATGTTCTCAGTTACTTTGGTTTATGCTCACAGGCAATGAACCTTAAAAAGCATATGTTTAATACATAATAATTCTTTTACTTTTTAGATAGGCCTGCCTGCCAACCGAATGGGATTATACAAAAATAAACTCCCAGAAATGTAACTGGCAGTGGCCATGCAGCATAAGGGACCCCATTCACCCTGAAAACATTCCAGACTGGGGCAGTAAGACCTCCTGTTAGCAAAACTGCAGTGATGTAGTAAACCAGCAAGAGATTACTAATCTCTTTTGCACACTGCAAAAGAGATTAGTAATTACCCATATATTAAAAATTTCTTTTTAATTAGTGGCTTACAATACCATAAAGCTAGAACTGTATAATCATTTATATCTATCTTAATATGCTGCATGTCTTCCCTAAATAATAATTTTGAAAGATAGTTACATTCTGAGAATTACAGACACAGTTCAAGAGTGGTGCTAATAAAATAAGGCTAGTATTTAAAAACTAACTAGCAGTAAAATAGCTATATTCTTGTCAATTGAAGTTAATTGGCTGAATAAAACAATTCAAACATTCTTTTACTTTAACTAAGCAACTGTGGTAAAAAAAAAATACAAGTCAAAACACAAGCCAGACTGATACAATGTAGGGAAGACTTATTTGCTTCCATTTAGCCCTAAAACAAGACAATTCTATCACATGAAAAAAGAAAATAAAATTAAGTTGCCTTGTGTGCATGCTGCTAAAACACACCATAATAAATCATAAAAACTCAAACAAGTGAGTAAAACACACACTACCCTGGGGAGGACAGAGCAACAAGGTAGCTTCATAATTCATGTATGAATTAATGTTTCTTAAATTTTTTGTCCTTCCAGCCCACCTCTGCCATAAAGTGGAGCACACTGTAACGTTACTGCAGCGCAGTGGAAACCAACCCGCTGCCCTCACCTGACAGCAGAGCCACTAGAAATCTACTCTCAAAAGGAGAAAATTCTTCAATATTGCCTTTTGAAAAGGGGAAACTAATTTTTTGCTTCTCATTGGATTTAACACCCAGAGCAGTTGTTTGCAGTTGGAATATTTCAGAGGCTTTGAGATAATAAGCATTTTTCTAATGAGTGATTCCTTTATTGAGTTGTTCAAATGGTTTCAGACTAAAGTGACTTTTGTACAAAATCATGACCACAGTCTCACCATGATTACTGTTAAAAGAAATACGAAAAAAATCATAAATTACACCTTAACAATAAGGAGTCCAGCACTTAAAAATATTTTAAACTCCTTGTTCTAGTGCCTTACATGCACCATCTTATTACCTTTTTCCCTTCCTAGCTGATGTGGTGTGTTTTGCGGTTTGTTTCGGTTTTTCCTCTCTCGGCAGAGGTAAAAGCAGCGCAAGGCTCAGTAAGTGATGCGAGCGGCACCTCCAGCCGCAGCCCGAGCGCCGCGGGAGGAGCCGCCCGGGCCGGGGCTGCGGGCCGGGATGAGTAATGATGGTGCGGCAGGACAACCGTAACCCTGGCAACTGCAACCTGCGATTCCTGCCTAACCATTGTGCGATTTATTGTGGCAAGGGCCAAAGAGGCCAAGAGTAAAATGAAGCAGAGAACTATGGTGTCTGACACATCTAGTACCACACACTTTAATCATAGCTGGCAGAAATTAATTCAGGAGGAATTTTTGCAAGGGCCCCCGGTACGGCGTGTTTTGTTGTTGCTGCTGCCGCTGTTGTTCTGGCCTAAGATAATTTTTAAAAGTTCTTTTTGATGGTCAGTACTTTTTCCTCTGTAATTATTTGCTGTTAGGAATTTTTTTAGTGACTAACAGACATCTCAAAATTGATGGTTATGAATCAGATTACATTAAGTTTTGGAGGTTTTTCCCTTTAGAGGAGAAATATTCACAGTGTGTACCTTCAAGTGCACATATTAAATGAAAAATATATAAGACAACATTCATTATAAAGGCTGACTTTTTCTTTCAAGGCCAACATTGCCTAACTTATACAGTTATTAGTCAGTAAAGAAACTTAACCACATTCCAAGCACAAGAAATGTAAATCAGAAGGGACAAGCTTTGTGCATGTAATTCAATAACCTTTACGTGCCACTGATTAATAAAGGTATTTTTTACAACTGATTTTTCAAACAGCTTGGGTCTGAGCTGCAGCTCAGTATCCTGCAGCAAACAACAATCAATGAACTGTGATCTAACCAGCCAAAGTAAGCAGTCAAAATCTATTTGCCTCAGATAAGCACTCGCTAGGCTGTGGTCATTGTCTGTGCTAAGGTACCATCCCTGACACAACACAACGTAGCATGAGTGGGCATACAGGTCACCAAAGAATGCTCCTCCTTGCAGCAGCACTACTTGTTGAGCAAGAACTTAAATTATCATCCCAGGGGATTTCAAACAGCACCTTTATTTTAATGGTACTGCATCAAAACAGAAGCTCATGTACATTGTGCTTTGAGAGATTGCTTGCAAGGTAAGACTAATACACCCTACAGCACTCCTCATACTATTTTTGGCATTAACTACTTCCTACTGAAATATTTATGTCAAAACACCTTTATAGATAGCTTTTAATGGGAAAATCAGCTTCTGTTTTGACTAAAATTATCCATTTTAACTAGTTCCAGGAGATTTCTTGGAAGGCTGCTAAACTGGAAAGAAAGTAGCCTGAAAAATAATTTAACTACCTTTGAAATGAAGTGTCTTTAGACACAGAAAATAATGCACTGTCTCTTTTAAATTCTCAACCTATTGCTTTCCTTTACTTACACTTCCCATCTGTCAACAAGTGCTTGTAATTTTATTACACTGTCCTGTAGTTTATGCAGAGTTGGTATTATTTTACAGAGTTCTGTTAATGGACTGGATAAATGGTAATGCTATTTAAACTAGTCTCCTGCTCCAGCAAACACAGCTGCAACTGTACTACTATTTCTAGGCAAACATCTTGACCTGAACACGCAGTGCTCTCTCAACCCGTCCAAAGAGAAATTGGAGCAGACAGCAAAGGGAAAGCATAGCCGGCCGCTGGCGGCAACCAACTGTGTCCAATCATAATTCATATACAGTGTAACCTCTTTCTTTTATATTGCATTTAGCCTACACAACAAGCATATGTGCTTCTTCACCTGGCATCTCATTTACAGCCAAGGGTCAAATGGTAATTATTATTCACAGAAGCTCAACAGTATGTTGAAACCTCGCAGTGCACACATTGTTTGATTAGCTGTTAAATGCCAAAAATAAATACTGAACCCAAAGCAAAAACCATATATATAATTGATCATGTTTTGAGAACTTTAATTCTTCTTAGAAAACTATTTATTTGGATGTAAATACATCTAAGCCTATCCAATGATACAAGTAAAAAACCAAATCACTTTATATTCTTCAAAGGGAACAAGCTACATTATCTGGAAACTAACTACACACATTTAACTAACATCAGTGCCTTTGTTGGCCTGGCATTTTTTAATTACAAATTTAGTGCTAAGCAGCTGTAATTTTTTTACTACCATTCACATTTTCTTTTAAACATGAATACATTATAACCAGACACTCACTTTCATGGTCTGATCAACAATAACCCTTAGGCAGAGGAAATTTAATACTGTGAAGCCAGTGATCTCTTACTTTCCTCCATATCCACTATGAGCACTTGTGTGCTTTATGTCAAAGGACATTAGAGATTTAACACTAGCATCTACCAAATACACAATTCTGAAATAAATATATTCAAATATGATTTTGACTGAAGTGTGAATCCATTTTTTTGCCTGCAAATTATGGCTCATTTCTATTATATATGTATCTAGGTAGCAACCATTACACTGTAGGTTGAAGAATAAAATTACCATAAATCCCTTTAATCTCCTTCCTGATAGAGGTAATGTCTTTATCCCAGCTGATGGAAATTATAAGAGATTCAATTGTTAATATACAATAAAATATTTGAATATATTATAATGTTATAGTAGAGCATAATATTTTTGTTTGTCAGGAAAAAAGCCTTCAGCAGCATTTCTGGTCTTGTCATTTAAGAGCTCATTAGATCTACAGGGAATTTTTTGGAAACAAAGTATACATCTAAGGCTGTGGAATAAAACAAAATGCACAAAAAAAATGTTTACAGTAATAGGAGTAATTTTTTGTTTGCTATTATATATTGCTATAAGGAGGGAGAAAATAACTATTATTTCACAATAGTAAAATAAAAATCAACTAAAAATAAAAGCATCACATTTGTTCTCAAACATAATTCCATATAGTAAAGTGGAAACAAGAGGAATCCCACTTTCCTCCAACTTGACTTTTCTTTTTCCAAGCACACAAGTGATGAAACCCAGTATTAACCAGCAATTTCAACAGCGGAAATCTCACCTGGAGCCTGAAGAAATGTATCAAACATATCTAAATTAAAACAGGGTAAACTGGTACAACCTTATAAAAGCCTACTTAAGCATGTCATGTGTTATCCCTTCCATACACATACTGTAACTTAAAGGTACCTTACAATTTATTTTGTTCAAATAAAACATTCTAAACTTTATTCCACATTTCAACTGCAACAGAAATAAGTGGCTTCTTATAAAGGACAATGAGTCAAATAATGTATTTTAAAATATTGCCTAGAGTAAAACATTATCAAACCAAGTAATGTAATCAAAACAAAATAGTCATTCCTCAATTCATTGTCATTTTTATCTAAGGTAAAGCATTTAATATTTTTCTCCTCAGAGCTTGTTACTAGCTTTGTTTTCCTCTGTTGAGGGACACAGGGGAAATTTCTCTACAGACCTAGCATTTGCCAATGCCATCATTTTTCTGGCCAAGTGTGTATAGCCATAAAAGAAGAACATCACAAACCCAAAAGTGCTTACACAGTGCTGCATCTTTGGGTCAGAATCTCCACAGGCATTTTTTAGCTCTTTTACCACAGGAAATTTTTAAAAATAACCCAACAGGAGAAAATGAAAATCAAAGTATTTTTTTCTGAAAAACTTCCTTACAGAAGTGGGAATAAATGACAAAATTCTCATACAAGTATCAGTATACGACCTAGATGTAAAACACAATTTTAAAAAACATCTTGCAAGGCAAAGAAAGTACTCAGTTTAAACAAAATACCAATTTTCCAAGACACATTTTATCGTGATGTGAGGGAAAAGACAAAAATTCTAATGCAAGACAGAATAACAGACCAAATCCACGTTTTCCAAAATAAAAGTTATTGGGCTGTGCCTACTTACAGCCTGTATAACTTCGGAGTCCCCAGAAAGAGCAGCTCAGAAAGCAACTGGAGGTTATTTCTGTTTAGGCGCCTTTGGAAAGAAAAAAGAAAAAGTTGTGTTAAATTACAAATGCTAAAGCAATGCAATGCAACCACTTTGAGTTGGAATCTCAGGGCTGTAGCAAGCTGATTTTAAAGACCAGAAAGGTCCATTAGCGGAGACATGGTCCAGTAGTAAATTTACCATGGACTAATTACATTTTCTGGTTTCCCCCAACAGACTATATTACCTATTTTATGAAAGATTTTGAATCTCTGCAGTGTGAACCAATGACTAAGTCAGGACTCCATCCTGCATAAACAACATGAAAGCTAAAAATATAAAATCAGCAGTGCAAATTCCATTCCCTACCAATTCTGTGTTCCTCTTAGTATAATGGAGCAGATAGACATTTTGTGACCATGAAAAGGTTCAAGGGAGCATGTATCAAATGTATACACTTCCAGTAACAAGATAATATATGATCCATATAACATATTTATATAAATGTTAAAAAGCAAAGGAAGCTGTTACAGAAACCCTGATCAAATAGAAGTCAAAAAAACCCAAAGAGTCACAGCTTATATCCAGCATTACAAGGTTTTTTCATGCAGCTTTTTTTTCTCTTTGACTGTAAATATGAGAACTTTAAGGAAGCTAAATTTAAAAAAATAAAACTTGATCAGTAAGACTGTACAGAAAAAACTGCATCTGAAATCTGGAAGGTGCCCATTTGTCTGTGAAGATTCTCTGAGCATGCTGACCAGGGTCACAGCTGCTCAAACTGAGGTGACAAGATCAAAGTCCTCTGTATTATACCCATAGACAACAGAACAACCACTAGCCAAAGCAAATATACTCTATCCTCATGTTTTTTTCTAAACATATGATGCAGATTATTCTTTCTACTGTGTGTGACAGCCCTGGAGCATACAGTCATCCCAGTCAAGAAGTCAAGCTGAAAGCAGGCTTTTGGTTGTTTTTAACAAATGCATCCACCACATGTGGCACCTGCCATTCATGCAAAGCAACCGACTGGAAAAAACTGTTGTGTCCCATAAAATTTATCACAGGTCACACTTGGTAATGCACCATTCCTCAATAATTCAGGGCACTCAGAGAAACCAGACTGCATGGGACTACCTGATATAGACATTATAGATATATATATGTATAAATATAATTGTAACAGTGGTTACTACATCAATAAACTGCTATCAACATATTCCACAAGGCAAAAAAATATACTGGGCATCAGTCTTGAAAAATTAAGTTTTAGACTTTCATAAACGCTCAGATTATCTTGTTTGTTAGTCTTCAGGCTGAACCCAAATAATTAAGACTGTTTAGCCTCTCTGAGCCAATTTCTCATAAACTTTGTTCCATATAATGGTCTTTCCAATTTAAAGGTTTTTCCAGAAACTCCCATGTAGACATGTAGATATATAGAGACATTCAAAATCAAATTTTACATAGCTCCATGATTTAGTTCAGTTAGTTTTTCCTCCCTTAAAGCTCAATGTGACTTCTGATGAGAGTGAAATAATCTGAGAAATACTTTTATGCACCCAGAGGGTTGCTGCCACACTTCAAATCATAAGGAAGCAGTCAGCTTCTTGAGTTCTAGTTATTCTTAATTCTCCAGTGTTAATTTCAGGTTCTCTTCTGTTAGTAAAGCATCAGAAATCCTCATTTCTGTAAGCAGGAGAAACCTAAATCACACATTTAGTGATTAAAAAAAAAACTGAGTGACAGAAAAAAAAAAGTAAGACTACAATACTAGGATAAGAGAGGTGAGAGACAATGCATTTTAATAATTAGGAAAAAAAATCTTAATCCAACAACAACAAAAAAATCTAGATTGTGATCTTGCCAGTCACATGTCCAAATTAGTAGAATGAAAAATTTCCATATAAAAGAAAGCTATAATTTAATAACTACTGGAAGATTTCTGATTTGAACACTACTTAAAAAGAAAACTATCCCAACATAAAGACCATAATGTGATACATTTTACTGTTTCTGCATCTACATAATTTTCAAAATAAAGTAATTTATAAATAGACATTTTCTGACCTTTAGTAAATTTCTGTATAAAAGTATATGCCAAGACCACAAAAGTTAGTTTAAAACAATTGTCTTCTACTTAAGTTTGCAATCCAACAAGATTTTGAAAATGAAACAAATGAACGAAAGAGTAAGTAAAAAAAGAAAATAAAGTTCATTCACTGCTTCTCTTAGCTAAATAGAGACTTAAACCTCTACGTCCATTTTTACAGACCCAAAATTACATGGAAAAGCATGAGGGTAAGGACTAAAAAGTGAATTTCTAATCAGTTCTTCTGGACAAAAATTTCTGTTGACACTTCTTAATACATCTATTAAGTTTGGACACTAGATAATAACGATGAGCTGTAACTGAATGAAATCACTCAGTTTGGGTATTTTTGTAGAAGTTTCACATATGACATAAAAGCCTCTCTACTACAATTAAATAATATTAATTGATGATCAAGTTCATCAGGCAGGCTGCCTTTCACTAAATGCAAGAACAGTCTCACAGGGACACACAGGATCACTCAGGATACTTCACATGCAAAATACTTGTTCTGCTATTTAATGACTAACAAATCAGGAATTTCTGTTATCACCTGTACTTCACATACCCCACACAGCTGAGTATACATTTAACATATGATGCATCTGCCACTCTACAGACTTTCAAATCTAAGTTATGGACAATAAACCAAGCTGTATTAATTAAACTAGCAAAAACAGCACTACCCTAATGTCTCACCAGTTTCTACCCTGAGAGCTTGGAACTTCAAATTAGTCTTTCAACACATGATTTTACTTTGCCCTTTACAAGACTAAAATACTTGTTCTTTGAGCACTACACAGACTGAGGGAATACACAAATTACTGATCCCTTATGAATCCTGCATTTTGCATCTTTTACTTTGAATAGCTTTATCCACTCACTGAATATTCATTTAGAACTAAACTTTCTCTACCAAAAATTTGCCTATTCCTCATTGCCTATGACAAAGAAGATAAAGGCAATAATGGGAAATACATCTTTCACTATACTTCAATAAGATACTTCAGCTACTCTTTACACCTAACAGGTTATAGCAGATGCTTTTAAAAGGGTCAATTTGTTGAGTTTTCTATATGGAGATTCAAAGAATTAGACTTCATTGAAATTCATTTTTCAAGACTACAGTAGGTAGTTGTGTCTATAAAAATGATATGAAAATGTAAGTGAATGGGAAAAAAGTATGCAGAGCAAGTCTGAAACAACAGCCTGGTATCACAGTAGTCTCCCACCATTCAACAGCCACCATGAGGAGTTCCTAATCTTTGGAAAGAGCCACACAAGGAGTCCAGAAAACACATTACTATTTTTAAATTATTCACTATTTTACATGGTTCCCCAACAGTTCCAGTTTTTCAGGTGACCTGATGCTGAATTTTGTCTGAAATAACACCTATCCAGAACACACAAACATACTGAAACAAGAGTGAGTGAAAAAGATCTCCTTTCTCTCTAGCTGAAACCCAAGGTAGGTAAGCACAGTGGATCATGGAGTCCAAGACTGCAGGTTTTAAAGAACTACAGCTACTTTGAGTAAAAACAACCATAAACATTCCACCACACCTTCTTTCCATGTTTTCATGGTGGCAGACACTTAGCACAGTTACCTAGCAGGCTATGTTTTTCCTAGGACAATGCAAGAAGAGAAATTTCAGTGTCACCAGCTGAACTGCTCTCCCAGAACTGACATGGAGCTCAAAGTGAAGCACTGAAGAAACAGTGATGAGATATTCCATACTGAGACAATTCAGTTTTCCAACTGAGCTACAAACATCTGTGTTTCTCAAGCAGAGAGCTCAGAGGAGATGAAGCATTAGTGGTGTGAGCAACAGAAAATGTACTGAAGAATCTCTAACACTGTAACAACTTGGAGTGTAAAGTCCTTTGGTAGTGTCCAGAAATAAATAAATGAGGCACCAGTATAAAACAATTCTTTCAAGTTGCAGTTCAAATATACTTTTTTTCTTCTGTTGCTGAACAGATCTTTAAAAAGAGATTGGGCAAACTTACACAGATAAATTTTTGGGCTCTTCACAAATTCAAGCAATGTCCACATACTACCTAAAGGACACAAAGTATTTCAAATACTTCAGTTTAAAACTCCCAGAGGTCAGTCTTCTAGACACAGTAAAGACTAGAGAAGCATCTCCAAAGTAAAATTATGGTATGAGTATTTAAAAGGATTTAAGGACAAATAAAAAAAACTTTGACAAATGAGCAGGTGAAAAATACTCATTAAATGAAGCTCAATACCAACAGGCAGATAAAAAAAGTAAAATCTGACAAAGAAGAAGTAACTCTTTGAAGCAGACAACATTTAGGTAAGAAAAAAAGGGTGGCTTGATTTGAGCTAGTGGTTCTGAGCAACAGGCTGTTTTAGTTGAAATTGGTACACATCTGAGTTTTACTTGTCTTCTGCATGCAGCCAGAGTACATGGAGATGATGACCAAGGTACACTGGAAGGAGAGCACATTGTGTTCCCAGTAGCAACACATCCTGACCCACTGAAGTCTGGCCATGCCACAAATCCATCCTAATGTGTCTCTCAAGTTTTCATGCCACAATAACTATGATCCAGTAGCAATCATTCACGGAGGAGAAAGGGAGGAAAAAAAGAAATCTTGATTGCACTGGGTACAATATAATCACCTGCAATTGCTATAATTCACACATATTTGCTGCAGACCTGTTAGAGCCTTCACTGTAACTTGTTTCTGATCCCACTGTATCAACTACATACAGCCAGAGAAGGTGGAGGAGACTGTAGAGCCTCTCTGGGAAAATGAGCCGTCCCAGTTCTTGACTGTCCTTACAGAGAAGAAGTTTTGCTCTTACATGCAGCACACTTCCCACTTTGATTTATGCTTGTTGGCTCACCACAGCAATGAGCCTGGCTTGAGGTTTTTCATAACCACCTCACAAGTACTGGAAGGCTGCTTTTTTGTCCCACCTAAGCAAGTTTCAAATGGATTTTAGTCAAGTAGATGCAATTCTACCCACAGATCCTGTAGGACAAAAGAAGCCCTCAAAGATAACTTGAGAGCTGATGGAAGTTGAAAGCTGTTTCAAGTCAGTTATAAATCAGCTGTGCTCTTTAATTAAAACCAGCCTATCCCATTGGATGCATAGAGAATGAGAGTCTTCCAAAACCCTAAACACAGGACAGATGCATTTTATTCCACTGCCACTGCTTCAGGAAAATGATTGGATGCTTCTAACTCCCAAAGACTATTGATAGTAGAATTCATTACTTTTCATTCCTCCTTCAAAGTCAGCCTAGAGAAGTAAATACACTATCTGCACAGAGTAGCACACAGCACCATACAGGTTAGAAATTGGATTCTTCAAAGGAGCAGAACCACATCTTCTGTTTGTCAGCAGAGGAAATAACTATTACACCCATTTAAAACTAGCATGTAACAGCTCAGTGAAGCTCATTTGCAAAATATAAACTTATAAACTTACATAAACTTTAAAAGCATAAAGGCCTGTTTACATTACATTTGAATTTAAAATGGAAGAACATGTCAGTAATCAAACTTCTGCATGTTCACACAGGAACACTTGATCCTGACACCTGAGCCCACTAGGCTCCTTAAGTAGTTTCAAGATGTTACAGGGATATGTATCCTCTGGGAAGGTCTAACATCAGTTCAGGCTTTATGAGCTCAGGAAATACAGAAGCCACCTACAAAATTATCCAAGTACTTCAGAAGAGAAAGCTAGTACACAGCACCCAAATCATTGCCATGGGCTGGTTTAAGTATGATGTCAAAAAAATTTTACTCTAATATATAGAGTGACAATAACAGACATCAGAATAAGTGATTCCTACTGCCTCAACAGAGAAATTACAGACTTAGACTTCCATCTGAAAGGAAGGCAAATCACTACTTTCCTACAAAAAACATCGTGCTGTATCTGCCAGAGGCAGAAAATATTTGTGCATCCATGTCCAAAGCCACAATCTGCTGAACTCCAACACATCTGGCAACTGCTGTCTCTGAATGTGACTTGCATGTCATCAAGTGAGAGGAAAGCTCAAGAACTAAGAGCTAAGCAAGAGATTGTGCCAGTTTTTCCATTAAGAATTCTCTGCAAAGACAATTTCTCTAGTCAAACTACTCATAATCTCATTAAGCCTAACAATATCAAGTTCACCAACCACAAGAGTAAAAACTGGAATCTGAGAAGTTCAAAGCTGTTCTTACAGCATTTGGATGTCCAAGGTTTTCCCCAGGTCAAGAAGCACTTAAGCAGGACTCCCCTTTCCAGGCTAAATAGTGATTAGCTAAAAAAGACATCTAAGTTATTCCCCATTTAATTTCAAATATAAATTAGATATTTGTTTCAGTAAATTCTGAACAGTAGCAGGTCACTACTGCAAACTCAGTTTCTTTCTTGTGTAGGAAGCAGTGGAAAGTACTTCTCAACTATAATGATACATTGAACTAGTGCACACTACTTGAAACCTAAGGTATTTGTTGTCCTTCATTTTCTTTTCTCATGAGAAGTCCAAAATTACCACTCTCCTCTAGCACCCCAATCAGTTCTCCCTGCATTATACAGAACAGTATTTTGTGCTGTCAAGAGTCTATGCTCACTTTACCTTTTTAAAGCATTTTTTTTTCACTACAAAGAAAAGACAAACTAAGGCTGCTGTTTTCTATATTCCTTACTGTTTCAACAGAAAATATATTTATATAAATATTTAGTCATTATTCTTATTGATTCTGCCTACACCACTATAAAGCACAAAAACCACAGTAAAAGCCAGGAAACAGCCTCCTCTCAATGCCTGGGAAGGCAACTGGGAAAAATATTTCTATTTCTATTCTAGACACAGTAAGGACAAGATGATGACTGGGAGTGGTCAGCACAGATTTAACGCTGAGAAAATGAGGCCTGACCAGCTTGGTGGCCTCCTACAATGAATAAGGAACTTGGCAGATGAAGGGAAGGCAGTAGATGTTTATCTTGATTTCAGTAAAGGTTCTGACACTGCCATTCATAATGGCTGTCCTCACAGACAAACTGATAGAGTACAAAAGCAGATGGTGAGGTGAACTTAAAAATGCCAAAAGTGCCAAGTTCAAAGAGCTGTGGTCAGGGGCACAAAGTCCATTTGGAGAACAGTCTCAAGTGATATACTCCAGGGGTCAGCAATGGAACCAGTACTGCTCAAAACTTCATTCACAGCCTGGAAGATGGGACACACTGCACCCTCAGCATATTTGCAGATGGTACAAAACTGGAAAGAGTGACTGAGGCACTAAGTCTGTGCACTGCCTGAGAGTAACACAAACAGGCTGGAGTATTGCTTGGAAACAGAAACTTAGGAAGGGCAACAAAAGGGAAATGGAAAGCCCTGAACCTGAAGAAGAGCAACTCCATACAACAGCACACACTGGAGAACCTCCAGCTGGAAGAACCACCACAGAGAACAGCCTAGGGTGCAGGTGAATAAGAAATTCAAATGAAGTCAGCACTGTGCCCTTGCACAGGCCAAGAGCATCCTGGGCTGTAATCATAAGATTGCTGCCTGCAGGTCAAGGCATGTGGTCCTGCCTCTAAAATCAGCACTGGTGAGACATCTGGAGAGCTGTGCCCAGTGCTGGATTCCCCACCACAAGAGACTGAACCAAGTCCAGGAAAGAACTGTTAAAATGATGAAGGAAGCAGATTGAAGCACCTGTCACATTGGAAGAAGTTGAGAGAGCTGGGACTGTTTAGCCTGAGGAGGAAAAGTCTCAGAGATATCTCAATATGTATAATACTTCATGTGTACAAATAAGTGATGTGATTTTATCCCAAGTAAGGAAAACTGAGCCAGACTCTTCTCAGCGGTGCACAGTGAAAGGACAAGAGGCAATGGGTACAAATCAAAGTACAGGAAAACTGTATTTCAATTTAAGTGTTTGACTGTGAGAGTAGTCACACACTGGAACAGGCTGCCCAGAGAGGATGCAGACTCTCCACTGCTGGAGAGATTCAAAACCCAACTGGAAACAGCCTTCAGACACCTGCCTGGATGGACATTGAGTTAATTAATAACATGGGATTAGACAATCCACAGAGACTTCTTCAAGCCCCCACAATCTTGTGAAGCTCACTCACGGGATTCTATTCTATAAAGCACACCATAAAGAAGAAAAGAGAAGTTATCAAACATACTACATGTTTAAAATATGTTACTCCATAGAGTAACAGAGGTTCAAGTATCAGCCAAAACAAGAATGATTTGACAATACCTGGGATTACTTCCAAGAAAGCAAAAAAAAAAAAAAAAAAAAAAAAAAAAAAAAAAGAAAAAAAGGCAAAGAAAGAGGGGAGGTAAAGCTGATCTAGTAGGTGGAATTTAGCTAGGGTTTGAACAGATTGTTTAAAAAAACAAGAAAGGCCTGCAGATAGTCCTGATAGGCTTGTAACTGTCTTTCTGGCATGAAGTTACCACAGAAAATTTTCACTCAAGTATTTTTCTAGAGCACCTGTACAGACATCCTGCCAAACTAAATCAGAAGGGCTAGTGTGCCTTAAGGTAAAATGAAGGGAGACTTTGCCATGTTGTATTTGACTAACAGTCTAGACTATTGTTAAAGACAAGCCAACACAATGAACACATACTATGAAAGAAAATAGGAAAATAAAATGTTTCTTCGGATGAAGTTTCAACCAGGTTCTTCATAGTAAATGAGGTAATATAACAACATGAGTCACTGAAGTTGCAGCCAGATCCCTCATACATTTTGGAGTTACTGTAAAAATCCAGATAGAAGTGTGGTTTCTGCAATCAAAATAAGGAGCATCTTAGATAATCTTTCAAATATGCTATATTAAAATAAAAGTCAATTTTCACCTGTGGCCACCTAATTTTAAATCAGCATTTTAAAAAACTGAGCTCCCACTACAAGAAATAAATATGATTTTTTAAAAGTAAAACTAAAATGTGTAGCTTTAAGTTTAATATCAGTGCTTTATAGAATCAATTTAAAATAGCTTCTGAACAAAAAACACCCTTTGAAATAAAAACATTGGCACAGCAGCTCTGCAGAATCAGATCTAGTTTCACCATTTTGCAACAGTGCAAATTACCCATTTCAGAGGAAGCAGAAAGAAGAGCATCCAGCACACAATGCCACAAAGGATGAGCACAAAACAGATGTGGGAAAAATAAACAGCCTTCCTGCCCTGGAATTTGTAAAAAGGTCTGCAAAGAGCAAACAGGACTCCTCACTGCAGTTTGACTTCTAGACCTATAAAAGGAGTCCCATGAGAAAAGACACTCAGATGAATAAAATATAATAAAAATAAATAGTAGGCATCGACAAGTCTTTCAGAAGAACATTGCTCTTGGAATTAGTTTTATCAAATATTTTGTAGTGCTCTGTAATCAAAATGTAGCTATGATTAATTTTTTAGAAATCCATTAGAACACTGCAACTTTTTATATACTGTCTTCAAAAACAGCCTTTGTCTATCTCTGATTCAACAGACATTTTTAAAGCAGATATTTGATGTTGCTTTGACAAAAGTCTGATAATACATAATAACTACAGTAGTACTTTTAAATTATTTTTCTTAAAAAAGTATTAATACAAGTGGCCTCTATAATTCATGTAATATAGTCCCACATTCCATGGTAAGTGATTAACACCGCAGGCTTTGTGGTCTCCTCCCTGTTCTAAGAGGAGGAATGTGAGGTGCATTGCCCCTAAACTATATAAGGCTAGCTAAAAGAAGGATTTCTCACATCCATGATTAACAAGGAATAACTGCCCACCCCCTTCAGGGCTGTCCAAAACCAGGTCTCTCTACCTGAGCTCATTATTCTTCAGTTACCTATGACACCTGTGTGAAGGAATTAACTCTTCACCTGCTCATAGACTGAAGCCACAAAGGTGATTAAGTACCAAGGCCATAGGGAGCAGACAAGCCTAACATCAAGCTGCCTTAAAAAGCAAGCACATGAATAATCCCACTGGTTTTAGGCAGTCAAACCCAGACTCCCCCAGCAGCTGTAGCCAGAACTGCTCAGAATGTACCCCAAATGAAAAAAATTAGTTCTCAGACTTCAGTACGGAACTTGCATGCCACAATGAAGACCAGCACTCAGTGAGAAAAGAAACTCAAGACTAAATTTAACTAAAGAGCTAAGAGCTCAGTCTAAGAGCTCAGTACAACTTCTGTACTATATAAGACAAGGTCTTATCCCTAAAAAACTGTTTTCATTGACACACTTTATAATCAAGCACAAGATGAAACATTGCTCATTTATCGGCTGTGCTTTTAGGAATGAGAGTGATAGAAATGATTCCTGGAACAGTGGTTCTACTGCTAACACAGAATTTTTGCCAGGGATCCTAAAACTCCACATTAGCCTTGACACTTAAATGTCTGTAAATTGGGGGGGGGGAAACGAAAAAGTCATGTTTTGCTTCAGCTAAAAACCCAAAACTGCATCATGAAAACAGATGACATTCAACATTTTTTTCCAGAAGTACCTGCTGCTAAATTTTGATCACATAGCTTCATAGATGTGAAATCTAAGGTTTCTACCACTTCTCTTCTGTTACTGAAAAGACTATATACTATCAGATTTAAAACTCAGAAAGAAAAAAGTTCAGCCCAAGCCTGCTTATTCTAGGATTAATTTATTGATGCAGCTCACATTTGAAAGACTCACAGATAATATTGCCATTCCTCTCTTAAAAGGATTTTCCTACTTGGAATTTCTATTCTATTGATAGAGTTAGTCAATTTGGAATAAAACTGCAATCTCATGCCACACATCAATACATAACAAAATATTAGCACATAGGTTTATTTTAATCTCTGGACAGCATGTTTTTTTCCCATCAGTGATTCAGTAAGTCTGCATCCTAAGAAAGAGCATACATATAATACAGCCCTTTTCTAGACTGACAGAAAGGATAGTATTTGGTCATGTAGTCTATTTTGAAGCAGCTGTTAATGCCCTTGATAAATGCCCAGGCCTGCTGGGCAGTTATGCCCAAGACAAATTGTTTTTTTCACTTGCCTTCCTAGATGGAACATTTCATTTCTAAATCTACCCTGCAATGCCTGACTTTGTCGGATGAGATGCTCTGTAACACCCCATGCATTCAGAGATCATGGTAACTCCCAAGTCAGTTTTGATTTTGTAATTTCAAAACCTACTAATGCAGTGTAATAGTTTACTACATTTATCTGACCAAGAGCTCAAATGGATAACTCTAGCCCTGCAATACATGAGTACAACTAAACCCCACTTTATTTTACAGGAGCCCATTTAATATTTTTGACAAGATCTTTGTATTGAGGCTATAATTAAGCCCATGCTGCAGCTGAAGATGCACACAGTAATTTCAGTACTAGGTGGAAAGAAATCCACCTAGTACTACAGTTTGTTTACTCAGTAGAAAGTAAGTTTGGTTTTTTTTTTCAAACTTTTTCTTGAAGCTATGTAGTTGAAATACACTTTTCCTTCTATGCTATAGCAAATCTGTAAGTTTCAAACTGTTCATCCATAGCATGTACAAAACAATAGTGACTTTCAGTACTACTCAAACACTCATAAGTACACACCTAAGTAAGTGCTCTCTTCATGTTAACTTTGAATAACTTGTTTTAATGTATTCATGGAGCTAGAGCCCAAGTAAATAGCGAGTAGGGATAATTCCTCAGTTTGGCATTTTAGACCTGTGTTGCAAAAATTTAGAAAAATCAACAAACTCTAACAAAACATTAGTTCTCAAAATATTTTATGAAAATTGAAATATTGCATCAGTATGTATTGTAAGAAACATGAAAACACAACAGGTAGATTTCAGTTTAGAAGCTACTTCATGTACCAGCTTGATGCTCAGCATTCTTTTCTTGAACTCATGACTGCAGCTTACTTATTTATCATGTAGCTCAGGGGGCCTGTTTTTCAGGGAGGTATGGTGGGGGTATTTAGCTCAACTCAGAAGATGAAGTTATTCTTTTGAGAGTAACATTTCATCTACACACCAGTTTTCTGCAGAAATAGGTTTGGTGGGGGGATTGGTGGCTTATTTTTCCTTTGTTTATGGGGTTTTGGGTTGGGTTGGTTTTTTTCCCCCCCATAGTTTGCCTTTAAGTCTACACAGGTGACACTTTAGAACTGTTAACATAATAAATGGACATTTCAAAAATAAAATTTGGTAATTCAAGTATAAAAAATAGGGAGGCTTGGCCTGGAAACTTTTTAGGCCACGCTAGTAACCTTTCTCACAGGAGTAATCAGTGAGACTACTCATGCAAACCAAGTTATTCACATGGTAAATGGCTGCAGAATCAGACTCTAAATTTGCATTTTAGGGACATACTGCTCCCTCAATGGATTATTCATAAATACAGGAAGAAAAAAATAAGTAATTTTGAAACTATTTCTGTAAACTCCTCCTATTCTGACATTTTTTCCTTGTCATAGCCCTAGCATAGTAAGAGCTGGAATCCCAATTACTTGACTTAAAAAACATGTTTGGAAAAATTATGATTGAAAAGTTTTCCTATCAGCCGACTTTTTTATTTATAAATGAAAAGGTAACTGCTCTTCTCTGTAAACATGTGAAGAGTATATTTAGCCCTCAAAAATCTGGCAGCCCTCTACTTCTAGACTACACAGAACTATAAACAAATTTTAGATATAAGTAGCTTCTTACAAAACTGGTTCAACAGTCTATGGCAGCTGTCTTCAACAAAATTTTATACATCCCTACAAATGACAATAACTTGTAAAAAGTTATATAATATAACTTTTATTATAATACTGGCATATTTTGAGAAGTATTTGCAACACTAGAGAACGAGGTGAACTTGGGGATACAATGGCCTACACTTACTAAAAACTATTTTTAAACCTGTGTCTAACAGTGTCAGTTTTCATAAAGTGGAAGCTTTCAGTTTATCTTCATCTTGCTGTCCTAATATACTATTTCAACTAATATAAACATCACACCCAAGATGACAGCTTTATGAAGAAAGAAGAAACAAGTATTTGATTTCACATTGTCGTAAGGAATTGTTTCAAAAAGTTTTGTCCCCCATAATAATCAGAGGCCTTTGGAAATCCAGAAGTGTTGTGAAAATCCTCCATGCCTTGACCCTTTCTGTCTTCCTGCCACGAAGCATATTGAAAACCACTGCTGACACATGACTGTGGTCTCTGTAAGAGAGGTTCAAAGCCCTAAGAGGCCACATCCAACCCTCCCTCTATGGCACTTGCCATTTCCTGAAGAGCCATATACTCTTTAGAGGCCCTGCTCAAGAACATGGGCTCATGTGAGTTATAGATAATGAAGAAAGTCCTGCAGATGTTAAATACTGTAATTATTGCAGATGTCAAGACCGTAATTAGTCCAAGAGCTTTTAGCAGTGCTTCAGGATGCACTCAAAGGTACAAGCTGTCTCAACTGAACTTCAGTGCTAACAGCCCATTTCTCAACCAAAGAGGGTTGTTTCAGCAGACAGAGCACCTACACAACAAAACAGACCATGCAATTCTTCTGTTCAGTATCCAGTCTGTGAAAAAAATCAAATTTGTGGCAGACAAGCCAGTTCAGGCAGTGTTGTACAAAACTGGCTTGGACTGGAGCCTTAAGAGCTCAGCCCTTAAGAGCCTTCAAAGCTGTCAGAGATTGGAACTAAGTGAACACTGCAGTGTATAGCCATTTATTTGACTTGAAGACTTCTCACAGAAGTATTCATCCAAAAGGCTGACAGCAATATCAACTTCACCAGTGTTTCTCTAATTACTACAGCTTCCACAAACCTAAAACTTACTAAGTTGCTAATTTCCACCTTGTTTTTCCCCTCCTATTTCTTAAGTAGCAGGCATAGGAACACAATAGCTAATTGCAAATGAAAACTTTAACTTTAATTCAGGCTGCTGTAACAATAATCACTTTTTACAGCAGTATTTTCTGCAGCCTTGGGTTCCATTGCACTTGTACAATTACACTGGTGTGACACCAATTCCCATTGTGGAGCATATTAGGTCTGTAGGTCACAAACAGCTTGGTGTACATACTAGCTTACATAGTGTACTAAAGATATGCAGTTATTTTATTAAGCTATAGGAGAAACCACCTGGCAGATTTTTATGGATTTAATAAAATTCAATCTTAAGCAGATATCTTCTGAAGAGGTCAAAAGTTTCTCCTCTCTGAGATTGATTTTGCAAAGCATTTCAGGTCCTCCCTTCCATTAAAAAGAGCTGAAGATATCCAGTACTTTGAATTATCAGACCTGTAAGGGAGCATTCACAAGTAACTCATTAACCAACCAAACAGCTCCTTGGAAATCAGAGTTACTGGTCTAAAAAAAATTTAATTGAGACTGCAGTAAAAAACAAACAACAAAACCCAAGAAACAAACAAAAAGCCACCACCCAAACAAACAAACCCCCAGCACTTCACTTAGAGAGATGGGCATTTCTTTTTTCCCAAAGAGAAACTGCTGTGGAAGCCTGTTGTTCACATTGAAGAATACTGAAGAACAGGAAATCTCTTTTAAAATAAGCCTGTATAAACTAGCACAGGATATTTCAACATAAGCAGTATTACATGTAAACAATCTTATAAATTAAATGGACTTATTTAAGCTGCCCTGAAGTTCTCTTACAGCCTCTGCTTGAATGCTAAAAGGTCTGTCTCAGGTATTCTTTGACAGCAGCTTGGCACATCACACTTGGAGTGAAAATGTGACACCCTACACTCACACATTGAAAAAAAATACAAAGTTTTAAAGTGCTTGCTATTTAATGCATAAAAGAAAATACTTGAATGAAGTACCCACAGGTTTCCTGAGAAATCATTTTGCATTTCAAAATTCCAAGGAGATGAATTGGCTGTCAGATAACAATGAGCTTTCATCAGATGGACTTGGCAGTTGTAAACAAGAAGAATTTTCTCAGCTTTTCCCCACAAATATGAAATATTTGCTCTTAGCCAACAGCTGGGGCAGTTTAAAGACATCCTGCATATATATTCAAATTACAAGGCACCCACACACCTAACACGGACTGAATTCCAGCTAATTAAAGAAACTGACAAGTGTTAGAGCAGATGTAATATAACTCTGAAGACAAAATATAATCTAACTTCATAGGTCTAAATAACTAAGTTTTCAGACAGTATAGTTTGCTGGCTGAAGGATGAACAAATATAACCCACTAACTACCCAAAAGGATCAAAATTTCTCTTCAGAACTATAATCTTATGTAAATGGAAAATAGCTATTGTTTTCCAATTTTCAAGGGAAAACCAAAGAAAAAATTAAACAATGTAATGGCAAAATACAAACACATCAGACAAGTAAGTTTTAACTACTGAAGTTCATTTTTCTCTGGTAAAACAATTCTATTCTTCAAAAATATAACCAGTAAAAGCCTTAAAGTTCTTTGAAATTTGTTAATCAATCATATAGCAGGATCTTACTCTGAAATTTTTAAGAAATAAGGCTGCTAATAAACTGTTTTAAAACTTTGTAAGCATTTGGTCTCTGTGACGAACTATATACACAGTGTGGACCTCAATGTTCATGTTTCACATATGAGTATTTACTTTGCAATTTGAACTTCACTGCTGTTTAATTTTTTATCTAGACACCATAAACCAAATTTAGGAATATGCATATATAATTCCAATCTATCCCTCAGCAGAAAAAGCTGTTTTAAATCCCTATACTTTGAACAAAGTTGAAAACACATTATAAAAAAGCATTGAATTAAGTGTTTTAATATGACTTACAAATGCACACCCAGTTTTTTTACAAAGAGTAATCAATTTCATTAAAATTTATTTTAAAAAAAACTTGCACTATATAATAACACTAATTATTTAGGTCAAAAAGTTACTTTGGCTTTTTTGAAAAAATAAGGTAATTATCTCAAGTACATAATATTTCAACTATTATAGAAATATCATAATTACACTGGTGGTTACTAATTCTCTTGAACAGCTTCATCTAAATGACCAACCAAACCATAATGGTTTGTGGAGGTTTTTGTTTTAAACACACAGCAGCTGCAGGTACAAAGCTGTAATAAGACAAAACTATAATAAGACAAACTATGTTCAGGCCAGTGCTGCTTTTCCATTGAGTACAGTAGAAAAACTTCTATAAAGTTAAAGCAGCAGCAAATGAAACACTGAACAAGACCTCAGAGGCATGCTTAAAGAAAAGGTGATATAATGAAAATGCAACAACCACGATGCCTAATAACGAAGGTACCAGTCAAGTTCTACAGGAACATAGATATTAATATTTTCCAGGCTCCACATTATGTCCAACAATCAGCATCCTGCCTTTAACAAGTCGGTTGTCCCAAGTTTCACAATACATTTAAAAATATTTTCATTTGAAGTGTAACAAAACAAGAAGGCACATACTGAAAACTCGCTTGGGAATTTTCTAGGTCTCACTGCAACCAAGCAGGTGCTTGTACTTCAGCTTCACCAGACAAGATCCTCTCATCTCTGTTCTATCTTCTCTCCCCACAGTACGCAATTTTTTTAAATCCAAATTCAAATTATTTTTGAAAACTAATAGTTCATATTTTTTCTAAGCTTTGTAAAAGCTTCCCTCATCAAAAAAACTGGAGCAGAATTGAATCGACTGCTACGTAACAAGAAAACATTTTATTACCAATAGTTACTTTCAATAAGGCATTGTATAAAACATCTAACACTACAGGTCAGAGAGCCTACTTTTGGTGCATTTGAGTTCTCAAAAGTCCTTGTGTATTCAAGATTAAAGTGAAAATATTAGATAGTATTGAAACCATTTCCTACGAGACAATTGCATTTTTCACTTTGAATCCAGACTGCTCTTGAATGCTCCCCCCAAACTGAGTCCCCTAAATACTGCTTGAAAATTTCTTATTTCTCTTATGTCTCAGTAAAGCTAGAAATCACAAATTAAAAAACCAAAAGTATTTAAAAAATCTGAAGCCTGAGTGCCTTGACACGTAACTAATTTGACCCTCCAAAAGTTGAAACGTTTAGAGTTAAATATACTTACAGCCTCTCCAGTTCTTTTAAATCCTGGAATGCTCCTCTCTCAATCGTACTAATCTTGTTCTCCATGAGCTGACTGAAATATAGAAATTTTTAGATGTAAGTTTTAATATCTCTGAGATAGCTTGTCACATTAACAATGGTGATTTTAAGGCAGCCACATTCTTTAAAAAAATCCAATAGCTATTGTAGAGTGACATCCACTTTAACCTTCTGTATCCCTGTCACCAGCAATTTATACGGGCTCTTATAACCAAAAGTAAGAAAATAAGCCTTGGTAAAAGAAACAGAAATCAACAGAAGGTTTGCACATTTACTTAAGGAGTTACAAGTTATAAAGCTACACACATGCCCAGAGGCTGCATGCTCACATGCACACACATCACTGCCCTTCGGCAGGCTGGGAGACTCCAGCCGAGCAGCAAGAAGGTGATCCTGGCCTCACAGGAGAATAACAGAACCAAATCTCTGAATTGTGGGGTTGGGAGAAACACCAGCTAAAGACTGCACAGAGATCGTAACTGTAAGAGTATCCCTGTTTTGTAACAAATGTCAAAACTTACTACAATGTTATATTTACTTGAGAGAGAAAAGGAAAAGGATTTTACAAGACCACTTGCTCAAATTAAACCAGCCTTAACAAATAAGATAAGTAGCTAGATATTTACTTCAGAAAACAAAAAAACCCCAAAAAACAACAAAAACAAACAAAAAATACACAAACTACCACCAATTTTTAAAACCTTGATAATGCTTGAAAAAAAAATTTAAAACAGAAAAATAAGAAACCAAAAACTCAACCAAACAAACCAGCCAAACAACTCCTTCCTCAACTTCAATGGTAAAGTTTCTTTTTTATCCAGAAACTGCAAAAGAGCAATAATAATCACCTAGGACTTGTTTTTACATTCACTAAAGAAATAACTTTTTATTAACTCCCTGATAGTTCTGGTTGAAAAAGCCCATTTTCAGTGTGAATTATAAATATCACAGCCTTAAACTGAAGTAACTCCAATGGTTATTTAACCAATTTTAGCAAGTCTTACTTGCAAGCTATGTGCTAAATTAGGTCTTCAAGTTATCATAATCTAAAGGGGAGATTAAAAACATATAAACAAATCTTAATTAAGGGAACTGCTCACTTTTGCATAACAGCGTATATCACATGGCAGAGCAGTTTTAGGTTCAGATATGGTAACACAGTAGCTAAATAGTGATAACCCGTCCAGAAAATGAACTGAAATGTAACTACAACCTGTAGCATCAGTCCTAAGAGTTATCAATGAGTGAAAGAGAAAACTTACAGAACTCGAAGGTGCCTTAGACCAGCGAAGTCAGTCTTCGTGATTCTTGTGATGTTATTTCCATTAAGATCCCTAAGAAGAATAATTTGCAAGCAGCAAAATTAAAACATTAAAAAGCTATTTGTTAAACATTAAAAAGCTAATTATTTTGTTTGTTTTCAGGGGCACAGCATTTTCAGAAGTTAGGAGACATAAACGAACGCAACAAACCATTCTTACAATTAACACCATGTGAGTTCCTATTTTCCAAGCAGCTGACATACAATTTACCTTGAAAACATTAGTTTGAAACTTTGCAGCCGGAGTGTCTTGGAAAGTCAGTTCTGCTTGCCATTACAAAGCTCATGTTTATCTTTAATTACAATCTTTATCAATAAAAGAGTTCAAGGCTCTGTATTTATAACTGCATTTAGAAAAACCACAAGACTTAGCACATTAGAGGTCCACCTATATATGTGCTACAAACTTTATTTGACTGTTACAAAAACTAAGTGACTGAAAAAGAACCCAAATTTTCACTATTTCAGATTTCCCAGTATGGCTAAAAAGGTGGCACAGGGCTTAAATACCTATAACAAATATTAGGTTTCAAACAATCATTATGGTTTCAAACTGCTGGAGTAAGTAATTGGAAATAAGGTTTTACCAAAACTAAGCTCTCCACTTGCTGCACAGGAAGCTATACTGACTGCAGAATGCAAAGCAAGTTCAGAAGCAGCAGAAACCTACATTTAGGCCCTAGCATTTCTGATCATACTTCTATACTACTTTTTCTTCTGGAGTAGAAGCCTCTTTTTCACAACTTTTTGGGTTTAAGAAATAAACATCTTTCAATTCCAATCACTACAAATAAAACCACATTTGGCAATTCATGAGATAAATCTTTAGGAAGTGGTATTACATGGAAGCTATTCTAACAATTACAGCTCATTCCCAGCGTAGCTAGGGGAAAAAAAAAAAAAAAAAAAAGTAGTATGTTTTTAAGTGCTTTATACCTCATATGGCCAAAACACCACTGTAAAGAAACCACACGAGTCCCAGGACAAACATGTCCCCGATACTCTCCTTGAGTGAAATTCACCACTCCAGACGCGCGTTCACATGCCAACATTTAAATGACTTATCAGAGAGTAAGAAATAATGCGCACACCACTTCCACTCTCAGGACCCCTCTGAAGGCAGCCTGATACAATAAGTAACCGGCCTCATACAGAAGACAGCCCAGCAACGGGTGGAGGGAAGGAGGGATCACCGCTACGGCACCACTGAGTGCCCTGCGAGCGCGGCTATCGCACCCCGGCGTGCCCTCGCCGGCCGGCAGATGCGCGCTGGCGCCGGGGAAGTGCCGGCAGCGCGCCCCCGCCCGCCCCCCGCGCCGGCCACCGCGGCTCCGCGGCGGGAGGGAGCGCTGCGAGCCCCGGGCCTCCCTGCCCACGCCCGCGGAGAGCGGCGGGGACGCGGCCCGGCTCTGCCCCGGGGAAGGCGAGCCGTAATAGCCAAGTTTGACGGGAAATGGGCGCCGGCGGGGGGAGAGGCTGCTCCGCCGCCGCCCCGGGGCGCCCCCCGGCCGCGGTGGTGCCCGCCCCCGCTCCCCGCGGAGGCGGGAACCGCGCTGCTCACCGCGGCTTCCCGGGATGAAAGGCAGCGGCTGGGAACAGCGCCCACCTCTTCCGTGTGTCTCCGCGCATCCCTGTGAAACGGGAACGGCCAGCAGCAGGAGAAGGGAACAGAAAACCCCCACCCAAAGGGCGTCGGGACCCTAAACCAGGCCGGGGCCGGGGGCCACCTCAACCCGACAGCCGGCCGGAGCCCTGAAGGGAGCAGGGGGCCGAGGGGCGCTCGCCGCCGCCCCGGCCGGGTTACTTACAGCCTCTCGGTGTTGCGGGGGATGTTCCTCGGGACGCCGCGCAGCGCCAGCCCGTGACAGTCCACGGTGCTCCCCGAGCAGGAGCACTGCGCCGGGCACGGCTGCGGCGCCACCGCGCCCGCCATCGCCAGGAGCAGCCCCAGGGACAGGGTGAGCTTCCCCCAGCCACACATCATCACCGCCCGCTGCAGCCCAGCCAGGCCCACCGGCCTCGGCCCCGGGGAGGCGCGGGGCGCGCCTCCCTCCTCCTCGCCGCGGGGAGCGCTCGGGCAACTTTCACGGTGCGGAGACGGCGAAGTCTTTTCTATCCAAAGCCAAGTCAAGAAAACAACCCCGACAAAGTGAGGCGGGTGGCACCGGTCGGCGGCTGAAGGCAACTTCGCTAGGCGCGGAGCCGCGCCCGGGCCGTCCCTCGCTAGCCCGTCGGTGGCCGGGAGAGGCGACACTTGGGTCTCGTCTTCACACGCTCCCCGCGATGGCGAAGCAAACCCAGGGTCTCAGGGTGCGGGGGAGTTGGGCGAGCTACTTGTGTTCCTCTTCGCCCCTTCCAAAGCCGTGACTCCCCGCTGAGCCCCCGGCGAGAGGCCGCGGAGCCCCGTCCGCCCAGCGGCGCTTCCTGCGCGGCGGCCCGCGCAGCTCTGCAGCCGCTCCCACGCGCGTCCCCCGCCGCGGGCCGCTCACAGCCCCACGGGGGGCGGCGGCGGGGCTGACACCGCGCGCACACCGCCCTGCCAGAGGCGCCTCAGCAAATCATACCCCTCTCGCAGGCATTCATCAAACTGTCTCACGGAAGGAGGAGGGAGGGGAAAAAAAAAGTCAAACACACAAGATGCTGTTGGGCTTGGCTCTCCACCCCCCGCGCCCCCTCCTGCTGTACGCTCCCAAGCCAAGTTTAGCAGGAAAGGGCTGGTCCTAGACCACGGTAATAATAAGCAGTCGAGAAGTGATTCGTTGCCCTGCTGGAAGGGAGTTCATCCACGACCTTCTCCTCGGTGACAGATCACAGTTATAGATCCTTCTGTGATCCCGGGAGCACGGCGAGACAGAGCAGATAACAAGCGAAGTGCGGCGAGAGCGGGAGGGGCGGGGAGGGGTGTTATTCTGCTCCCCGTGGTCTCCCGGATACCGTGGCTTTGCTGCGGCAAAGGCACCTGATGGAAGAGGTGGGAACTGCTCAGTCCTTCCAAGTGAGGCCAGTTCAGCAGCTCCTGGGCTTGCTGCAGGAAAGGGAGCAACTTTCCTCCTCTCCCGGAGCCCACCGAGGCGCAGCACCCCGGGAAGGATTGGCGCCTCTTTCCCCGATCCCGCCGGTGCACCTGAGCTGTCGGTGCTGGTGCCGAACAGCCCGGCCCTCGGCTCCCTGGCGGCGGCGCTCCTCCGGCGCAGAGGGAAACGGCGGAGGGGAGCGGTGGGGAGCGGGAGAATGGAGACGACACGCCGGGCTCCTTCCCTCGCACCCCGAGTCTTTCCGCTTGAACAATGGGCTAGCACCGCCGCTCGCAGGCCGGCCGGCTCTCCTCCCCGCCGCAAGGTGCCTGCCGCCGACCGCCGAAAGTGCTCTCTGAGCGCGGCCGGCAGCCGAACGAGCCGCCGGCACCGCGCCGAGAGCTCCCCACGCGGCCGCCCGGCGCCCCCCTCCCTGCCCGGCGCGGCGCCCCTCGCCCGCTCCCACGGAGCCGGGTGCGCCCCCCGCGCCGCGCTATATAGGGCCGGCCTGGCCGCGCCCCCCCGGCCCCGCCCGCAGCGCCCCGCGCCCGCTCACTGGCTGCGCCGCCGCCCGCCCCGGCCCGCCCGGCACGGCCCCGGCACGGGCGCCGGGGGCGGGGGGTGCGCGGCGGCGCCGGCGATGAATGAAAGTTGGGGGAGCGCGGGGGCGGCGCGGGAGGCAGGTTCCCCCAGCCCGGCCGGGGAGCGCCGAGTTGCTGCGCGGAGTTTGCCACGCAGCCCTGGCCTGCGCGTGTCAGGCGCTCCACGAGGGAGAAGGGAGAGCAGGGAGCGGGACCAGGGTCCTTCGCGATGCTCGTGTGGGTTTTAGCTGGAGAGGGAGGGGGCGGAAACGCCGCTGGCTGCACTTGGAAATGTCTTGGGAGTGTCACCGAGGGTCTTGTAGGAAAGAGGACAAGGATTGTAGTGGCATGTTCTTTGGCTGAAAATTTAGTGTGAAACACACCAGGATCTCTCATAGGTTACTTTCGAAAATAAAATAAAAGGGGCAAGTGTTATTCCATACATTAAAATATGTCGAATAGCAACGTTAACACTGCTCCTTTAGAAAGCATCTTCCATTTTAAAAAAAATTGTATTCTTAATAAACACAATGTTCCTAATAAATGTTTCCAATGTATTGTTTGTTGTCAGCGCATCTTCCGCAATCCTAGGAAAACAGTACGTGCATCTTAACATTTTAACTCATTTTGTTCTGCCTTGCTTGTGAATTCAGTTCCATGCGATTTATAACAGCTCTTGAGACTCCAGTAATAGGTGAAAGTGATTTGTCTTTCATTAGACGGCAAACCCCAGCAGGGATGACTAAGCCTTCAGCAAGGTGTAGTTTGGAAATGCTCAAGGGAGTCTATCATTTCTTCCATATGGCTGGGTCCAGCTGAGTCTCTTCATCCCTGGGGTCTCTGCTGCACAATCCCTGCAAGAGGCTTACTGTGTCATTTTGCCCGTTACCAAGAGGACAAATTCTGTTCTCAGAAATGCTATTCTAGAGCCGAGTTAATCTGCTGAAGTGGAAGCCAACAAAGTTACTCCTGACTTCTCTTAGTGTAGAATGTGAGCTCAAAGGAAAATTGCTAAAGATGCACATGCCTACGAGCGCTTTATAGTTTTTGATCCATTTGTTGAGACAAGGCTCAGTAAATATGATTGTTGCACTGTTTTCAAATGCTGATAATAGCATCTTTGCCATTATACAGAGATGCAGATACTCCAGTTTTTACACTGATGGAGAAAGGGGAATTCAGTGAGTGTAAGGGGAGTACATCAGCTTCTGTGTATAAATGCTTTTCACTCTATTCTTGCTTTTGGTTGTTTTAAGTCTTTACAAAGGATTTCAAAAGGCATTTGCAAGTTTTCTAGCAAGAAACAGAAAAGAAAAAAAAAAACCCTTATTCTAACATATTGCTTTTATGTATCTACTACAATCCTTTAAAAATATAAGTCAAGGCAGACAAAACCCAGAAATGCTAACCGTTCCATACTTTTCATTATTTGTTTAAGTACCAGCAATGTGCTTAGTGCTGCAGAAGACAGAAAGAGAAGAAACAGTGAATCTTTTTAATATAGTAATTCTCAGAAAATCTAAATCAATTCTTAGAGCATTAAATGTTGCTGAACTACTTTAGGAAGACCTGATTCAAAATCGAAATTGGTCTTAATTTAATATACTTTGTTTTCAAAGAGAAGCATCTAAGTATAAGCAAGATAATTTTTTTATTCCTTTTTGGGGTGGTTTCATTGATTTTCAACATGTCCACCTTTGAAGCATACCTTTCAGTCATTCAGATTGATTTTCCTGAGTGTCTTGCCTGCCAGCATATTGGAACTCTCTTTGTGATCTAAACGCTTCCATAGGAGAGCTCCCAACGTCTGGATTTGTCTGAAGACGAGGCCTGTCAGCTACACACTCTGGTATCATTGCTGAAATATGAACCTGCAGAGTGCCCTGTGCCTGCAGAATTAACTGTCAACCACTTCCAAAGTTTGGAGGGAAAATGTTCCCATAGAGGAAGAAGCTGGGCAAAAAATTTAACTATGTGTTTTATTAAAAGAAAAACAATTAGAAACATTCATCAGTGGAAGAGCAAAAATCTTGCTGCAGCCATTTCAGCAAATACTGACAGTTTTCTCTTCTCTGGATTTCTTTGTACAACATTCCACTCTTTGAAGGGTAATCTAAGGGGATACTCAAAAAGCTAAGAAGATCAGAACTATTAGCATAAGGAGATCAAAGTCAATAATAATAGGTAACATCTTCAGAACAGAATCCAGAACATCAAAAAAGAAAAAGCTGCTACTCCCAGCTGAGGCTGGTAACAGTGACTGTGTCTGTGCTCCACGGATACATCTGACTGAGCTCCATGAACAAAATCAGCTCTGTGAACATCACTGTAGCTTTACAAGGCCAGCATGCCTGAAAGACACTGAACCAAATGACTCATCAATTTGTAAATTACTGGAGGTCAATAAGATGAGAGAAAAATGACCAACAGAGGTTTATCAAGAAAAAAACATTATAAACTAATCTGTTTTCCTTCTTTGACAATGTAACTAGCTTCTGGGTAAGGGGAAAGTATGATAGATGGTGATATTAGCAGGTCATTTGCCACCATACACATTAACATTCTCCTAAGCAATCTGCTTAAATATAGTGAAAATCTAATTGCTGGAATGTGGACACTTAACTGGGTAAAAAAATTCAAAGCCTATATCCAGGGTATGGTTGATGGTCAATCTGAGAGTCCAAAGAAAGTGCACTCTTTTAAAAAGCTGTTAAGACTGTTATGTCACTGAATGATTCCATTAGTGATTGAAAATTAACTATTAACAGATGATACCAGAATGGAAAGGGATGCAAGGATCTTGCAAAGCAGAATTAGAATTCAAAATTATCTTGATAAAACTGGAGAAAACGTGTAATTAGTAAAACTTAAGGAAGACATGAACATTACATTCAGAAAAGAATTTAAAATGTATAAATGCAAAATGACCAGCTGGGCAGCAGTACTCCTGAGAAGGATATGGAGATGAAAATGTATCACCTTAAACTTATGATAAAGGAAATTCCATTACAGAAGGGCAAATATCATTCTGATGAGGTATATATTGCATAAGGAAAGTAAGCATTCTTAATTTCCTACTGATTACTAAAATTTAATGTAAACTTCTGTCAGTTTTTATGAGCAGGATAAATTGTTCAGTTTTGGACATCATTCCTGAAATATGCTATAAATAAACCAGAGACACTTCAAGGAAAAAAAACTAAAGAATATAAATTTAAGCAAACATGAACTATGAAAAGAAGTTTGAAAAAAAGTGAAGCTTCCTATTTTTAAAACAAACAAACAAACAAGCAAAACACTTCTCTCCAAATAAACAACAGATGCATAGGAAAGGCATGTTACTTTCCCAAATTAAAAGGTTTCTGTGAGCAGAACAATGTTTAGTTAATATTTACAACAAATAAAGGGCTTAATTTTTTGGGAAGGAAGATTTATGGTTCAGGAAAGCTGCTAGTAAACAACGGTCTGTAAACCAAAGGATGATAATGGTGTTTTTTTTCATTGTCCCTGAGCCAAATTTTTACTGAAAATTTCAGAATAGATTAGGCATGTACTAACTAGGAATTGTCCAGATGTGCTGAATTTAGTGTCTGAGTGAGGACATTCAATATTTGTCTTTTCACATTCTTTTTAGCTGTGATTTTTCATGAGCATAAAAGAAGTAGCAGTATTAATAATTGTTGAAATGTACATCTGGCTCTGTGTATTAGTTGTTTATTATTTATTATCACATATTTATAATCCAGGACCATCTAATGCTTCCAGTCAGAACTGTGCTTGGAATTGATGTGGTACAACAAAAATATGCTCTTAATGCCCTGGCTTTTCATTTTTATGTAGATGTGATATATGAAAGACAGAGGGAAAAACATAAAATTTTTAAAAACTGGCAAATAGATAATTTTGTCTATCATGTTAATGTGAAGTTCATTCATTATTTACCTGTAACCAAGTGGAGATTTTCAGGAACAAGAAATGCAGAGATGATGCTAGCACTCAAAAAAGAACAGAAGAGGAAGATTGTGATAGGTGCAAAAAAAGCTATGATAGGTGCAAAAAAAGTCATGAGTAGAACACAAGAATAATGTAGGATAGCAAAAGGATGTTGGAGAAAAGTAAACATGCAGTGAGAACAAAAGCTTGAACTTGCAGGAAAAGAAAGGAGTAACTGTGTATTGTTTTGCTAGATAAACATGAAGAAAACCCCCATACTTTCCTGTAAGAATCTATTGAAACAGACACAGAGGGATAGGTGTAATGCACTGGAAACCCTGTTTAAATGTTACTTAAATAATATTTTGCTTTCATTGCTTCCAAGCATTTGCTTTTTTGTTTGTTTGTTTGGGCTTTTTACTCTCTCCTTGGATGAATTTGAGCTTGTGTTTTCCAAGCTTTAAATGTGTTGGTATTTCACAGTGGACTACAGCCTAAAGAGCAACTTGAACATTATAAGTGTATCTACACAAGATTTTAGCTCACGAGATTTTATTTAGTTGCCAGCAATCTTCTCCAGTTTTTATCTAGCCAAGTTTAGAAGCAAAGTGTCTCCAAATTAAATACAGGATTAAAGAAAACTCAAGCTGGCAGGGAGGGGGTGCAGGACCACGTCTGTGTTCGTACAATTTCTTCAAGGCAGCTAAGGATCAAACTTCATGACTTCTCTGAAACAACACCCATAATAAACATTACAACTGGTAGTAAATATTTCAGAAATATATCCTTAATCTAAAGCTGAGACACCAAAGGTTTATCCAATATCAAAGGGACACTATCAAATTTTTAAGATCATGGATTTCACACATGTAAAACCTTTAGGCTCCTGTGAAGCTCGAGTCTCACAATGCTTTTCCATAGAGTATGATTGGAAATTTATTTGAAAAGTTTCCTGGGTTTTAGGAGCTGAAAATGTAAACCTTTAATCCCTCCACTATCATTCTAATGGAATAGTGTGTATTTATTAATTTTTTCAAAGAAGTAGAATTTAAAGTACTTTATGCATTTCTGTTGTATAGCAAGACTGTCTTTAGAATTTACCCCTTTAGAGGAAACATTTACAATACCTCATGCCTTGGTCTAGAAAAATCTAGGAAGGGAAGAAATAGAAGTGCTGGGGCCAGATGAAAACAGTCATATCATAAGACTTGGACTATGCACACCTCTTTTTTCAGGTTCTTTTTGCTTCACTTGTGCTTAGATTTCACATGGCAACGTCATTATTTCAAGTTAGCTAGGCTAAATTTCTTTAGAAAATGAAGGAGTTATTTATATGAAAGGCTGCCCAACCACCATCTGATGACTACTACATAAATGGATAAATCTACCTCTATTAAGAAGATAAATTTCCAAATAATATTTGGAAATTTTTAAAAATGCAATACTGAAACTTAAAGGGAGAATGGAAGAAATGCTTCCAGAGAAAAACAACAGAAAACTTTGCCAATCGTTTCCCCAAGTTCTTATGCAACAACTAAATAAATTCATTCCTCTAGTTATCTGAAACCCAGATGTAAGTGCTCATTTATTATGGTGCATCTTCACATAGCAGTAAGTCTCATAATTGGTGCTAGTAAAGTCTGTAACCCTCAGCAGTGACCTCTCAGGTGCTATCAAATGTAGAAAATGTGATAGCTGCTGTATGTTCAATACTCCTGTGACATAGATTAATGAACACAATATATTACTTACCTTGCATGTGATGACACGGGGGACTCATCCACCACGTGCAGTTTAAAAACTTTCATTAAGAACTATTATTTCAACTAAAAAATTACCTTTAATAATTTAAGAGGAATTTGTATCTGAGAATCCAAATGCCAGTTTAGTGTGTGCAAATTCTTAAACTTCATTATACTTTAGTGTAAAAGGGATTATTCAAATTATTGAGCCTGACATTTTGCATGAGACAGACCAGTGCAGCTGATATTTCTGCATGAGGGCTGGTAATTTGTGCTATAGCAAATAACACCCTTGCAGGGTGAAAGATCTAGTCTCTTACTATGGAAAGTAACCAGTAAAATTCAGTCTTTAAATGAGTTGAGTTTGGCTTCATTTTGGCTTTTTACAAACGGAAACCTAATTTTCACAGCAAGCACAGTCATGCTACTTTATCCTCATTTGTTTCAGTGTTAATGTCTAGACTTTAAATTAAATTGCTATTTTCCTTCCCTGGGGATTGCCACCCTGATATAGTTATAAACAGACAACACATCCTTTCTCACAGCATTCGTTTTGTCAGGCTTCCTCTGTTGTAACTGAATCTGAGGAGAAAATGGCTTTTCCTGTTGAGATTAACTTTTGCCTATGCCAACAATGCAACTCCAAACTTGTTTTCACTGTCATCTAGCAGCAGAGGTAGGATACTTATTCCTGGCACAAGGGAATAAGCTTCAACTGTTTAGTATGTTGTGGTCTTTTTTGGTTTGAGTTTTTTTAATCTTTTCATAACGGCCCCAAAGTATTGAAAAGGGTTTCTCCAGGTTCACCACATGGTTAACTAAAGGGTTTTTTCTTTCCTTTCAGGATGTATAACAATCAAATGGATGGATATGTTAATAGTACAAAGGATATTTTTCTGCAAGTTTAGGATAAGATGAATATTTCTCTTAAAAAAAAAAAAAAGTGGAAAATATTGTTAACCAGTGTTAACCAGCATGGACAGACTTTGTGTCATTCCTTTTTGCCTCTCTGTAAAGGAAAATCGGTCTGTTCACTGAAAACTCTTCTGTTTGCCCTACCAAGGAAAGCAGACCTGCTCTTCTTTCTGGCCTCTCGAAGACTCAACTAAAAAAAAAAAACCAACCCTCAAACAAAAATACCTCAACCAAACAAAAAAGAAAACCAAAACCTAATCCATGACCCAAAGTCCACTAGACATTTCAGAGGTGATGGTTTGGTTTCAGGGGTGGGTTCATTTTGGAGAAAGGAAGGCTTTTAAAATGTCTCAGTTGAGCACTGAGTTCTCTCAAACTTTTCTGGCAATTATCCTTGAAGAAGTTGATATAACTTGATTTTGTCTAACTATACAAAAACTTACTAGAGCATGATATTTTCATTATGTATGCATTCCTTATTTTGTTTCTTTATCACCACAAAGGATGGCATAATGTACTTAAATTATATCTGGTTAGGATTGAAATGGTGTCAACTCTAGAGAGAACATTGCTGAACTTTTGTTTTCCTTTTATTGCTTAAAACTGATATTGTGAGGACATACTTTTCCTGGAAAAAAACAGTTTCTTTCCAAAATAACTTAAAGAAATTTTCCAGAGAAATAATATTCAGCTATGAAAGCTGGTGGTATTTTCAGCTGGGTGTATTCTATTCAGAAACAAATTTTACCTCCTCAGTCACAACCTGAATGAAGTTTAAAAAGGACAAGTGCTGCATTCTGCACCTGGGATGAGGCAGTCCTGGATGTAGGTCCAGACTGGGGAATGAGATGCTGGAAAGCAGTGCTGCACAAAGGGTCCTGGTTGATGGCAAGTTGAACATGAGCCAGCAATGCCCTGGCAGCCAGAAGGGCCAGCCCTGTCCTGGGGGGCATCAGGCACAGCGTGGCCAGCTGGGCAAGGGAGGGATTGTCCTGCTCTGCTCTGGGCTGGGGCAGCTTCACCTTGAGGGCTGGAGCAGTTCTGGGCACTGCAATAAAAGATACTGAACTATTAGAGAGCATCCAAAGGACAGCAATGAGGATGATGAAGGCTCTGGAGGGGAAGCCACATGAGGAATGGCTGAGGTCACTTGGCTTGTTCAGCCTGGGCAAGAGGAGACTGAGCAGAGACCTCACTGCAGTTACAACTTCCTCATCAGGGAAAGGAGGGGCAGGCACTGATCTCTGCTCTGTGGTGACCAGTGACAGGACCTGAGGGAATGGCCTGAAGCTGTGTCAGGGGAGGTTTAGGTTATGTATCAGGAGAAGGTTTTTCACCAAGAGGATGGTTGGGTACACTGGAACAGGCTCCCCAGGGCAGTGGTCACAGCAACCCAGCCTGACAAAGCGGTATTTGGACAATTGTCTCAGGCACATGGTGTGATTCTTGGGGTGTCCTGTGCAGGGCCAGGAGCTGATCTTCAATGATCCTTGTGGGTGCCTTTCAACTCAGAATATTCTGGGAATCTGTGATTTTGTAACTTTTGAAGAACAATTATCTAAGAGGAGCATGAAATATATTCCTGTTTGTGTTGGTGACAGTGTTCTCACCTAAGCATTTCTGCATCTCCCCCTCCCATGGTTTTTGTGTACTTTGCTCTGTTCTCTGAAAGCACAACATACAGTAACAGGGAATCAGAAAAATCAGAAAGCACAGAGCTCACCCTGACCCAAATTTTCATCTGAAATATCTGCTCCAGTTTTGGTATAATCGATGAATGCAAGATTAATTAGTCATGTAAATCCAGTCTCCAGATTCCTGAGGCATAAGCAGAACCTTTGGATACCTGGGAGAAATCTGTAAAGAAGTGAACTTTTACTATGGTTTTGGTGAGAGCTTTTTACAGTCACCTAGGGTGCTAGTCAGAAATGGATAAAGATCTTCAGAACTATGAAAAAGATTGCCCCTAAAAACTTTGTGGTTCTAGCAAAGTTTCCAACTAGTATTCTGAAGGAATAAATATTCCTGAATGCAATAGGAGCAAATTTAATTGTGAAACAATTCCTATACCACCAAGTGGCTATTTGGCTGGTTTAGAATTGTTTGTAATTTTACAAAGTAAGGCTAGGAAAAAATGGTCATAGAATATAATTTTAGATTGAATTATCAGTTTTCTAATATTTAAATGAAGAGAAACAAAACCAACTGGTTTTGTTTTTCTCAATTAAGGGCAAGATATTTCTATTAATGAAATAAAGAACTGAGGAAGGACTGGGGTTCCAGTGAGAGTGAGGTTAAACTGAATTTCTGCTAGAGATACTTGAGAAAAAGCCCAGGTTGTCTATATAGTACATAAAGGTTAGCACAGGCATGAAAACAGACAGTTAGGTGCACATAGGAATTTAGGATATAAGAAAAAGCACCAGAATGAATATGGAATCACAATTCAATGTGCAGAAAAAAAAAAAAAGAAAATCAAATAGATAAGAAAGATTAAATGATACACTGGAAAAGATAATTTGAATAAACTCTAAAGCTCCTTGACTGAACAATATTGCCTGTTTATTTCTGTGTGTTAACTTCTAAGAGTAACTTGCAGGCATACCTAAAGAATGCTGAGTTTTGCCAAAGAGGATTACAAATAGTTTTGGCAATGCAGGAAAAAATAGTGAATATTATTTCATCCACTTGAGGTGGCAACTTTTTATTTAGGTTTGGGTGTTTTGTTTGTTTGTTAGGTTTGGGGATTTTTTTTAGGGGAGAATGGAGGGTTCAAACACACTTCCTTCATGTTTCAAAGGCTGAGATAATTGTATAACTCTAATAATAGGAATAATTTTGTGGAAATGTAACAATATTCTACTTTTTTTTTTCCTGAAAATATAGACAAATCTGGTTCCTCTTATGTAGGATTAGAGATCATGGATTAATTTCACTCATCATTTGAAATACTCCAGTGTTCTGATAATGTGATCATGGTATAATTTCACTCATCATTTGAAATACTCCAGTGTTCTGAGAACATGGGTACTTCTCATCAGAATTTAGTTATGCAAAACAATGTGTCTCATCTGAAATATATCACTTCCACCAGCCCAGTGGGCCTGGTACTAAGGCAGAATACTAATTCAATTCTGAGTAAGAGGCTCCTCTTTTGGCTCTCCTGCTAAAATCCAGAGAATCATAAATATACATAACTTCATGTAAAGTACAAAAGAGGAGTTCAACAACTTGGAAAGAAACTTCCATTTTCTCTTGATAAGTGTATAAAACTTAACAATCAAAACCAAGTGCAGCTTAACCACACAGCTTGTTTGTAAAGAAATTCCTGTTGTCCTTTTTGCCACAGCAGAAAAATTCTTAGCTGTCTATTCAACACCACGTTGAGGAATGAAAAGAACTTAACATCTACATTTCAAGCAGAAAGAAAGTTATGTGAAATACAAGACATTTTTACTGTGTACATAGAGCAAATTAAACACTGTAAAATATTTGCTCCTTAATATCATTTTTAACTATTTCTGTGAATGCTGGCTTTCCCAGCACTAATGTTTAGGATCTACAGAACAAATAATTCCTTTGATCAGGATATAGCTTATTAGAACAAGAATAAGACAGAGTTGAAAAACTATTTTCAAGCTGCTTAGAGTCCTGGGTTGTTTTAGCCTGGAAACACCATTTTATCACTCACTCTTATTTTGCAGCCTGAGCTGCACTAAATCATTTCCTCAAGTTAATAAATGGTGAGTTTATTTGTCAGTCTTCACCTTGATCCTTCTCTCAGTGCAGTAACTGTTGCTCTTGCAGGGGCTTGCTGGGTTGTTGTGGTTTCTCTGTCCTTCTCTGGGGTTTGTGTATTTATACATGCTGGCTTCTTGTATTATTAATTTCTCTCTGGGACAATATTATTGTACAGGAGTGTTGATTTAAAAAGAAGCTTTTCTGAACAGAAAAAAAGCACTGTCAGTAGCCAGCAGAAGGTAAAACAAAATATCAAACACTTTGTAGTAAATTGAATGGAATACTTTGATATTCTATCTAGCCCAGAAATCTTAAGTGAAACCTATGAATTATAGATCACCCACACAGAGGTTAACAGCTGGAAAACAAACATACTTGCAGTCAGTAAATTCTGAATTATCACTGTTTTGTTTGTTTGTTTCAAGCATAGGCAAAAACTCCAGTGCCTGTGTTTCTTCAGTCTTTAAAGTATATGCATTGTGATAACAAAAGCAAAGAGATTCTCCTCAGGAGTATTTCAGTACACAAAATCAGTGGTATAAAGCCAATAATGGTATTTTTCTTTTCCCATGTTGTTTGTCGTGTGCTCAGTGTTTTTTCTCAGGCTCTGTGCTGGTTTTGTGTCTACATGCTGAAAACAAGATGATGAGTTTTGTCCTGAGTTTTTGCATGCTGTTTGTCACCCTAAAATCTTAACACAGTTCTCCCATATTTCCAACTGTATGAGGAGCTATTATTTAATCACCATTCTTTATGCACTAAGAAATTAGGGTCTGAAGTTTTCACTACATTTTTGGTGCCCAGCCTGAGGTGTCTGTGATCTGAGGCTTTAGTCATTATTGTACAACTTGTGCTCCACAGTGTCTGTACTTCCTTAGAGCCCCACAGAACTCATCAGCCTCTCTTTCCAGTTAGAGATTCAGAATCACAGTGGACAAGATTTGCAGCAATTCAGTGCTGTCTGAGGGATAAGCTCCTCTCATTTTCAAAAATGTTTATCATGTCTGATTCCCATCAGATTCAGAGAGAGGATATATATTCTTGGCATGGCTCTGAAAAGGACAACTCCAAGACTGAATTCAAAGATGACTCTTTAGGATGACAATGTTTTACAAAAGAGATCCAATCTTACTGCTCCTCATTCTTCCAAAAAACTAAACCAACAAAAAACCTAAAAAACAAAGTAAAAAACAAACAACAACCCAAACAAAACCCCAAACCAAACAAACAACCAACATGCTCTTCATCTGCTTATCATGGAATCCATCTAAATCTCATTCCTATGGAAAATCAACATCCCTCATTCTCTTTTCATGTTTTGCTTTTACAAGCTGTCCTTGCAGACCACTGTTGATACAGCTAAGGAGGAAAAGGGCCCTGAAATTGCTGAACAGAAGTAATTGGACTTCAGGTGAAAGAGGATATGGTGTAAAACAGATAACTGTTTTTGCCTGTAAACATAAATTATGCATTTTCCCTGTAGCTTTAAAAACAATGACATTAAATCCTCAGCTGTCAGGACTGATAATAAGGAGTGATATTAGAAGGACAGAAAAACAAAAATAAGAACTAAATACTAGAAGATAAGGAAAAGAGACCGAAGATGGAGCTGGAAGACGAGATGGAAAAATATTTTTTAATAGACTTTCCAGAAGAAAAATTATAGGAACTCCTTGCTCAGCTCAAGAACTGACTAACACAAAAGAAGAAAAAGTTGAGCCAAGTATTACAAGATTTTAGGAAATGCACAGAAAATACTGATTACTTCTCTTTTGCCTGTTCCAGTTATACATTATACTGCCCATTTCAAACCAACTGAAGTCAGCAAACCATTTAAGCAAGTGCTTAGGTGAATTTTTATTCTTCATTTAATAAAGATTACAAAAGATTGAATAAATATTATGCAACATATTTCTATTTCCCATACTTCAGTGTAGTTCTTCTTGGTTTAACAGGAGTGTTTCAAAGTTATAACACAGAAGGATGCAGATAAACAATTCTTGGCCTTATTGAGGCCAGTGGTAAAAATTTTGTTGGCGTTTGTGGAAAGAGGATTTCTTCAGAGTACTTAGCCTCATTTCTAGCTGTTGAAATTCCTGTGCATTTCAGACATTTCACCAGCAGAGAAATCTATAAAGCAGTTCTGTAGTAGTAAGTTTTTCACTCTCCAAATCTTTATTTTAAATGGAAACTTTGTGAGAAGCTCCATTAAAGCCAGAAAGTAAAATGAAATTAAACGAAAAATTACTTGTAAAAAGAAATACTAAAACATGGAAAAATGCTAAAGTATTTTAATAATTTAAAAACCTCACAGAGGCTACAGCATTATTTTCAGCCAAAATATTTCTAAAACTGGCAGCCCAGAAGAACCCTCCTGGAACACCCATGTGGAAACATGTTTTTAATTTTGGAGTAAATAGTTTTTCCTCATACACAGAAGTATTTTCTTTAAATAGCATAAGATGGCTCAAAATAGTGAGGAAGCTAAGCATTTTTGTTGTGCAGTTAGACATTAAATATATGTAGTTAGAATGAAGTTATTTCTAAGCTACATCTGAAATATCTAGAAAAATAAATATTTTAGAAAGCAAAGCCTGTAAAGTGAGGTCTCTCTTAATGCAGCCATTAGTAGGTTAGTTTTCTAAGTACCATTCTCACAGCCCAAAGACTGGCATTTTCTGTCCCTGCAATGGGCACAACAAATCAGTGGATAACATCTACCTTATCAGCTAGCAGTAATATCAGTCACCGAGTCTTACTTTTCATCTTTCAAGTGATCTGATGTCTATACCACTCTTTTCCTAGAGGTGAAATGATACATTTCCAATTTTTAATGTTCATTTCTGTTGAGTTGCATGTGAGATGCTATGTTGGCTTATATAATAAGAATATTTGATCACAAGCTTCCCAGCTACATGATAGAAAACATGAAGAGAAAGCTAACAGTATGAAAGAGAGTATGAAAAAATGTACATGAAGTATGGTGAAAAGATTGCCGACATAGAAAATAACGCATAAAAATTTTTGTAATAAAATAGGAGAAAAATAATAACTAGAGGGGAAAAATGGCATACTGTGAGCTGCTTCTCTAGCTAAGGAAAACAGCATACTCAACTAGAGTTGTCAGATTGGAAATCAATCAAAACAGCTAATTTTTATAGTACAAAATGATTCAGCAGCACTATTAGTCACAGGAAGTTCCAAGAGCTGGACACTGGAGAGATGAGAGGGTTTGAGAGCTGGCTGCTGGAGATACTGGGATGTCCAAGGCTCCTGGAGGGACTGGTCCAGGGTCAGCTACCAGGAAGATCCATTTGCATCTGTGAGCTTGCAAGTCAACTGCAAACAGCCCACAGCTGACCAGAGCTGTGCACATGGAGAGGTGGCAGCCATGCCTCTGCTGAGCTGTGACCATCAGCAGGTTCAACAGCAGATTTCACCACAGCAGTAGAAAATGCAAAATAAAAATAGCTTCCTTCCATGGTGTTCTGTATAAACACTGGTCAACAAGAAAAATATGCTGTTGATTATAATGATTGGATTCTGCTTTGTCATAAAAATATGAATCAGTCTTTTTCATCAACTGTGTCTTTGTATACTTATCAGTCTTTTTCATCAACTGTGTCTTTGTATACTTATGTTGAGTTGTCCTTTGAATGTTACTACTTTTTTGAACATTTTCAGTTTCACGATACTTTACTAACATGAATAATACTATAATCATTGCTGAAAATAAACCTGTATTTACCTCTTAGTGTTGCTTTCACTTATGATCTCCATAGTTGCCTCTGACATTCTGAATCTCTTTATGGCATAAATTAGCAATATAATTGTAAAAACTGAAAGCTGCTCTGGAGCTTTTCAGAGGAGATCACATTTACTTTACAGTTGCTTGTTAATTGCTTTAGTGCCTAAGGATGTACAACATATGTCCTGCAAAGAGACACCCATATGGTTGTACAGTGTATGTCCTGGCACTCTGTTGCCACAGACTAGCAAACAGACTTCTGTTTAAAATGCATGGCCCATTGCATGATTGAAGGTGTGACATATAAAGGATTATAACTGACAACATTGAAGCCCTACACCTGTCACAGTGCTGTGTTTGGAGGATATCTATGTTGTTTGCCTGAGAAGGGGAAGGAAGATTGTCTTTGCTGAGGAAACAATTAAAAAATATTTCAGAATTTCGTAAAGGAAAGATTTTGTTTCTCAACTGTCTTATTTATTTCTGTCAGTATAACTCAGCTACAGCTCAATTTTGATTCTAAAGCTATAAAGAAATTAGTAGAGATAAAAATATGAGGGCATTGGTTGGCCACATGTAACCACATTTTGAAAGGTCATTAAAACTTAAAAGCAGCAGAGAAGTGATTAAGGATGTCTCTTACAAGTAGCTACATTTATAGAGGCCTGAACACTTTGAATAGCCTAGATTTTAGCCTTGCACTTTTCTGGTATTATGGGCTTAGCTGAATATTTGAAAAAATGCAAGAATATGTGTGGAAATCAACAGTCACTGTGGATGGCTCTCTTAAACCAAGGCAAACCTCTTCCAACAAAGTAATTCCACTCTTGCACTTGCACTGTATGTGAGGTTCATTCCCCTTAGCTTCAGCTTTCTCAGTGAAGTATTTGGGTAAGAAACTAGTTAAAGGAAAAGATTAGTCTCACCTAACTCTAGCTATTTAACATATATGTAAACATATAGTATTACTAGAGCCTGAACTAGTCATCTATTACTGAACTAATTATCTATTACTGTTACTGAACTAATCATCTCAGCCTCCATTGCATAACTGCAGAGAGCTGAGCATTTCTAGAGTGCGTCTTAGAAATCTATCCCAGAGCAGGAGTCATCCCATGGAAAGGATCAGCTCTTTTCATTGGCTGACTAGATATTTAAGTAAGGGATCTCTCTCATCTGCTTTCAGGCAGCAAATTTACAATGCTTCTTAAATAGTTAAAAAAAAGTGAAATACATGACTTCACAGTGAGTCATCCTATCTGAAACCTGAGTCATGTTTCAGTGATGCCTTTCTTTCTTCATTGACTACAGGGGAAGCGTAGGAGTACTCCTACACTTAAAAAATCTCCTACCTCAGGTGTCTAATTTAAATGGTTAGATTATGTCAGACTAATTAAGGTTTATGTGACATTTGACAGCAACCTGAGTAATTTGCTGGAGTACCTCTTTCTCCTGAAGGGTACAGTTCTACATTGTGATCCTTTCTGGGCTTTTGCTCATGAAGAGAATAACTGACAGAATTAATTTCTCCTGCTTAATTTTCCCCATTGATTTAAATTTTCTGAGGTAGCTTATGAGTGTAACAAATTAATCTTATTACTTTCCTATTAATATGAATTGGTGCTTGATAGCTAAAAATGCAACAATAGCTAAGGGGGCAATAGTTAAGAAAGCATTTCAAAATTTTCCAGTTAATCCAGAAAAATACAATTTTTTTTACTTGTACTTTTCATTGTACTAGTTTACTAATTGAAGAGCTGGAGCACATTTGAATTAAAAAGGATCCTTGTAAGAGGGTAATTTAAAATTGTATGTATAAAATTTAATTACTCAAAAACATTTTTACCTACACTTTCCAGAATTTTAATGATAATGTCTGATGAAATTCAGATAACTGTATCAGAAGAAACAAGTGAAATAAGTCACTTAAGAGAGCAATGAGTTAAATCATCAACTAATTGTCTTCGTACGGTCTTTTGCAATCTTTCTATATAACTGCTTCTAAGAATAAACAGACTCTTCAACTTTATTGTTGAAGAGTCTGTTTATTCTAAGAAGCATTTATATAGAAAGAGGCTCCACATCAAAATGCATTTCTTTCTTTAAAAATATGTTCATAACTAATCATAGGCTATATAAATGTTTTAATAGCTACACACATAATAATGTCATGGTCACTATGCTATTCTTTTCTCTGAATTTTTCCTCTTTCACACTTTCAACAGACAAAAGAACACTTCTTTATTGTTTATTGCTTTTACAGAGCACCTCTCTTAATTTCCTCTGGAACATATAAAAGCAGCATTTTCCCTTCAGGAAGTCCACTTTTTTTTTCCTAGGTGCAGCCATTTACAGATGCCATATCTTTCTGTTAAGGATTTTTTTCCTTATTTTTCACTTCATGTAATTTGTGAAGCCTTTCCAAGAGGATGCCACTAAAATAAATTATTGAACAGAACTCATGGGAACCCATACCAAGAACATTCTCTTGAAAATGCTCAGAGAAAGCTTCTCGTATGAGCAGATTATTCCATCACTGCATTACTGAATTCTTGCACTTCACTCTGAGCCATATGGTAATACCTACTGCTAGACATAAGGTTTCTAGGAATCTCATCTATCTCAGTTAGGATGCTAGAAGCACATGGGGTTCAATGTTTGTTGGTTCAACACATAGCTGGTGCAAAGCAAACTATCCTCACAGCATTCCTGTTGGGCAAGCTGTTGTTGCCAAAGAACCTTTGCTGGGCATTGGGCTTAAATTCTTGAGAAACCCTTCTCCTTCCTTCCATCCCAATGGCCACCTGCACAAAGAATTTGGAGAAAAGAGATAGGTGACTAAAAGTAAGTATTCCACCCATATGTTTTTTTTTAAAACATATTTTATTTACAATCATTTCCTGTCAAATGTAACTTAATCAAATTTACAAAGCAAGGCTGCTTTGATCCTTGCAATGAAGTTGTAATATCAGTTTTAAAGCCACAGCATTAGCATTTGTGATTATTTCTGTTTTAGTAGGAAAGCATATTTTCAGTCCATCAGCTGTGAAAGCCCTGGCACTATTGCAGACTAACATTTTTTGGCAAGGTTCACTGTAAAGAGCAAAGCAGGGTTTCACAACTGCTGACTCCAAGGAAAGCCAGCAGTAAACAAAACAAACTTTACTCATTAATATGCATTTTTAAAGATTTGAACCAAAGAACAGTGGAACAGATATGACAAAGTTTCACACATGGCAATGACTAATTAGCTACATATATGCATTCAGAATGGCAAATTTTGCCTTGAAGGACACAAATAGGACATGATTTGCTTGAGAAAAAATATTATTTAATACAGGTCAGTGATTTAGTTTCAAAACTGGTCGTGGGTAAATTTCAGGAGTGAAATCCTGCATAAACATTACTGTAGTGCAAGAGAAACATAAAAGAGGAACTTCTTTGCCATTCCTTTTTCTTTCAGACAAAGTTGTTTTGACTGATTTAAAGCAAATACATACACATATAAACTTTTTCATATATATATATATATATATATATATATATATATATGTATATATACACAAACTTTTGCAGTCAACTGGCTTAATGTAAAAAGAGCCTAAATATCACCCACTTTTTTTTCTTGTTTAGTTTTTATTTATCAAACCAAACATATCTTGGACTATCTGTATTTTATTCTTATTTTACTTACTTTTATGTGTTTAAGTTATTCTCTTTCGGGTGTTATTAATAGATTACAATCTGCTACTTAAGTTAAAATTCACTGCTAGCCTTAATTAAATGCTAGATTTAAATTAAAAAGTATGTAAACCTATACATGATCCTTGTAGAAATTTAAATTAGTTTATAAGGAAAAATATATCGTTGTCAATGAAGCACATTAAAACTGTGTAAGTTTGCACCATTAGTTAGTGATTTGCTTTTACACATAATGAATTACTATCTTTAATGTAATTTTGAGCTCTACAAACCTGTAATCTCCATACAGTTGAGAGCTCAAGGAGGCAAGGGAAATAATCAACTGAAATAATCAACTGGATTTTTATAAGAGTTTACCTTCTTGAAATCCGATTCATTGTATTTAACATTGGTATGTATATTTTAAGAAAAGATATTTGGAACAATTTATTAAAATATATAGAATTGAATTTTTAAAGAATTAGCAGCAAGAAAATTTGTGATACGAGGAAAACAATAGTAATTTTATAGAGCAAAGCATAAAGTTGAAGATGATGTATTTGTGATTTTGAACAAGTTTTAGTTTATAAACATGCCTATGTTAAAGATGTGACTTTAATAAGTAACCTATATAAACCAATGGAACTACCTCGCCTCCTTTAAATTATGCAGGTGCTTAATCTCTGCACACAGTCTCACAGGAATGGGAAATGTTTTAGTTGTGAAACAAAGTTAGATCCCTGCCTTATTTATATCTTGAGACATGGCCTTAATTAATTCATGGCAACTTACATGATGCTTTGGTGAAAATACACTAAAGCCTGCTAATATTTACTCTATAACTGTAACTATACTTTTATTTATGTATTTGCATATTTCAGTTTATGGTTTCACAACTTTTCAATAAAGGTTTTATATTCATTTAATCTTTTCATTCTGAGTAGGTTTGTTGGTTTTGTTTTCCTGGGAAATCAAGCATAATTTTTATCAATTTTATTTCAGATTATGAGTTTGCAAAATAAACAATGCCAAGACATATTGTTCCATTTTCTGTAAAGAATTAGTTTCATAAAGTCACCAAACAGTGGATGATGGATGATACCTCTGGAAATTATCTGATCCCTTTGCTCAAGAATAGTCATCTAGAGCAGTTAGCCTGGGAACATGCCCAGACAGGTTTTAATGTCTCCACAACCTTTCTAGGCAATTTGCTCCAGTGTTTGACCATTGTTACAGTGAAACCAGTGAAATGGAGGTATTTACCTCCATTTAAACAAGACTTTTTTGCTCTTTATTTTGTACCCATTGCCTCTTCTCCATTCACTGGGTATTTGACCCCATACTCTATTTTCATCCTCTGATGTGTCTATACACACTGATAAGGCTCCCTGAGCTTATTCTCCTCCACCCTGTACAGTTTTAGCCCTCTCATCCTCTCCTTATAGAACAGATGGTCCAAGCCCTGAATCATTTCCATGGGTCTTCTCTGGACTTGGTCCACTGTGTCCACGTCTCTCCTGTGACAAGGAGCACAGCACGGGCATGGCTCTCCAGATGTGGTTAAAGTGGAAGGATCTACCTTACCCAGCCGGCAACTCTCTTTCTTGAGGACTCCAGGATGCTGATAGACCCCTTTGAAAAAAGGCACACTGCCATTGCTGGCTCATGCTTTTCAACCTCTTGCTCTCCAGAACCCCCAGAGCCTTTTCTGCAAAGCTGCTTTTGGCCAATTGGCCCCAGCATGTAGTGGTGAAGACCCGAATTGCTTGTGTTCTGGGAGCTGCTTGTGTTCTGGGAATGCTCCAGCAGTTCTCAGAGTGGTTAAAGGTCCCCATGAGGACCTGGGCTTGTGAATGTGAGGCCTCCTCCAGCTGTCTGAAGAAGGCCTCATCTGCTTCTTCCTGTCAGGCAGCTGGTGGCAGACAGCTTTCACTGACTCTGTCCTTTCACTGACTCTGTCCTGCTGGCTAATCCTGCTCACACTTCCACAGGCAGAACCTGATGCATCTCAGTTGCTTTCTCATGTGAAGGGTGTGCAGTTGTGTGCAGGCACATCAGATGGCCTCCATTCCTTCCAACTTCCTGAGAAAAGAACTGAAGTATTTCCTTTGAGTGTAACACTTGGGACAGCCCACTTTTCAGAGTAGTTTTTTTTTGATTAAGAGGTTTCTCTTGTCCACACTTGCACCCTTGGTTAGCCAACTCTGTTCGCCACTGAACTGGGCATCATCATCTCTCTCTCTTTCATGCCCAATTTAAAACTCTCTTCACTAGGTAGGCCAGCCTATTGGCAAAGACATTTTCACCTTACTTGGTCTGACAGATCCATTCTCTTTAAAGCAGTCTTTGGTCCTCAAAGTGTGAAAATTAATCTCTGATGTCAACATGAGTTGCACTTTTCTGTAGTTATAGACCTACAGGTGAGGCAGGAGTCTCACAGAAGGTCCAGTCAATTAAACAGCTGGGCTAATTAACAATAACGAGCCACCAACATCCTGCCACATGAACTTATGCACTAGGACTCACACTGGAAGAAATAGTCACAATTTCTGTAAATTGTGAAATTGTTCTCAGCTCTAATACCAGTGCTATAAGACTATATTCATTTAATGATTTGTACACTGAAGCAAATGAGTGGAAATAATTGCATATGTGGAACCAAAAATGTAAATCACATTCTTAGTAAAAAGTAGCTCCTCTTTCCAAAGTACATTATAATTTTAAACAGCTCTGCAATTTTGTCACTAATGCATATTATGTTGCCCCTCCCAATCCATAAAAATGTGAATAGGAAGAAAAAGCCTAGATAAGACCCATGATATTTAACATCTCTTTTTTAAAATGTGTAATCAGAAATCATGTGTATCCTAGCAGAGTCCATAAAAACTGTATTGAATAGAGTTTTATTTTGACACTATTTACCATTCTCTTCACATATACTCCTAAAGGTGGAATACCCCTCTTGAAGGGCCTAGAAATTACAGTACACAGCAATGAATTGTTAGTGAGCTACTGTGTGATCCACAGTCCTATTTTCTTTTGTATTCTAAAAGTCTAAAGCACATAATCCCATTCAGGTACAACATGTAGGGATTTTCTTTTGTTTTTTTCTTCTTTTAAGTTCTCACAAGCATACGAGTAATTGGATCTAAAATTTTTAGAAGTATCTTCACAAGAATTACTTTTCAATTAAACATAAAATCATATACCCGGATGTTAATCAAGCAAGCCTGTTGTACTCTTAATTAAGAAGTCATGTGCTTCAGATGTAAACACTCCATCAAAAGTCACAGTCATTTTCTACAAGGTTTATTGACATTTCATTGGGTTTCCCTGTACTGCAAATAGAAGGCAATCATATTAATTTTTCAGGAATTTTCTTTTCAAAGATTAACTCCAGTAGGAGCACCTCAAGTCTCTTTCTGTCTAGTAATCTCACTCCACACTGTATATCAAAACAAAGGTTCCTACTAAGGGAAAATACAGAACAAGAATCAATATTAATCCATTGCAATTTCTTATGGCTAACATTTTTATTTGGTGAAGAATATTATTCATGATAATAAGCAAAAGAAGAAGATCTTTGTGAAACAGAGTTTCTTCTTGTGATCACTACACAGACAAGCAAAAGTAGAATATTCAACTGTCTTTGTTCAGTAACACTGCATGTGCATGGCAGCCTTAAAATAATAATATAGTGTGGACTGTATTCTTTCTCATGTGCCTTTATACAGTTTTGGCTCCAGAGGTCCTAATTGCAAATTTGAATTTATTGTCAAAGAAATTGTTTGCCACACAGTAAACAGGTAAAAGAAAGGGAATTTGCATTAAGGAAGTAAATGCTCTACCATCCAAAGAACATAATAAAGCTGTCACAAGGGGAAAATTTCCCAAGTAAAATAGAAAAAGAATGTTTGCTCCTCCAAACCTCTGAAGACTTGAAATAAGTAATTAGCTCAAAATTAAAAGCATAAAGGAGTAGGAAATCAAATAAAAAACACTAAAAAAAGGATTTTTTCTGAAACCAAGGGGCTAACTCAGTAATCACACAGAACAATACTTTATATTTCACTACATCTAAGAATCATACTGTGGATAAAGTACTTCCTTCCTCACCTTATACAAAATTTATGAATAATCACTGAACAAATTGGGGAAAATTACTTAGGGAACAGTAGTTTCCCTAAACAAAATGTGAATCTTGCTGCATGGAAAAGAGCAGCATAAAAGTTATCAGTCTGAGGAAATTGCACTGCTTTCATATTATATATGAATAATGTATACATAACTGTGATACAGTAGAAGATACCAAAATCTATTCAGTGTTTAGGCAAATGTTAGTCTTAGCCAAATGGTAAGAAAATTGCATAGAACAATCAGACAACTGTATCAGAGCATATGATATTGTGAACTTAGCAAAAGGCAATATGATCAATTATCTAAAAGTACAGCAAGCAAACAGCAATTCCCATCTAAAAATCCCCAAGTACTTAATAATAATTTACATAACATACAACTCAAATACAAGCTCTTTGAACAAAACATTAATCCAAAGTTTTATTTTTAGGAATAGATCCCAGGATAAATAAACCCATACATTGTAAAGTTGTACATTGAAAAGAGATTTTTAAGAAATAAATTTATAATTCCCTATATGTGCATACATTTTTCAAACCTTAATTACTTTTCAGGGCAGCAGAGACAATACTACTCTGGAAATGGATAAATAGCTTAACAGTGTAATTGAGAAATGCACCAAGTTACAAGTGAGCATCAGCCATCAAGAAGGTCTTTAAGTGTCAAAACCTTACATCACAGATAATAGCGATGGAAGATAAAAAAAGAATCCAGTCTGACTTTTCCAGACTGGCTTGATTTGTCTGAGGTACCAGTTAAGGGAATTTCATGGTTTTTATGACAATTTAGGTTATTTTACAAGGAAGCAGGAAGCCCAAACAAGTACTAAATTGCATATTACTATTTTAAGCTCATGACATACATGAAAGTCCTCTAGTGAAAAGGTACCTCAGACCAAATGGGCCACCATTCCTCTAAAAGACATATTCAAGTATAGACAGGCAGATTAACACTGAGGAACACAGAAGCTGAAGATGGTCTTTCCAGGGGTATCTAAATCCTAAAGACCACAGAGTCACTTAAAGAGATTGGTCAAGTCAAGGAGCAAATAAAGAGTTTATGATTGCAGAAGACATCACTTTCCAGATGAGAGAGAAGGTAATAAAAAACCTTTGGCAATAATAAATCCTTGATAAAAATAAGTTAATTAAAACAAATAACAAAACACAAACCAACAAAAAAGTCCCTAACCACCCCACTACAACCCACAAACTAGTAATAAGATTCCTGCAAAAAATTATTTGAAATTCTCAAAGGCAAACCAATAATAATATTATCAAATGTAATACATACATCAAGTAAAATAATATCAGCACAGATGGACTATCAGCAGAGTACATTAGTATTGATACCACACCCCATTTTTATCAAACATTTTCATCAGTTACCTGGATGATCCAACCAAATGCATCCTATGAATTATTTGAATTTAAGGTAACAGTTTACCTTAACATTATGAGAGTCTCAGTCCAAAATTACCCTGAGGAATCTGTGGTCCACACCTATGGAAAGCCCTTGAAGTTTTTAAGGTGCTGCATTTAGTACAGCAAATCCCGTGCATCTGCACATGTTTGAGAAGTGATTGGCTAAAAGGGAGGATGCTGAAAAGGACCTGAAGGATAGGGTGACCTCCAGGTTGAGTATCATAAAGCAAACTCACATTACAGGTGAGGCTAATCACACACTGGGTTATGTTTTAAGTTAAAAGAATTCCAAAGTTTTCTTAAGGCTTACAGAAAAAGTTTTTATATTCAGGTTGCAACTATATAATCATTAATCTTGTATTTTGCCACCTTGTATGACACCAAGCTTTAGAAATTTCTTTATCCAAAGCAATTTTCTATGCTCGTTTACTTTCAGCACAGGGCAAATCCCTCACTTCCATGCAGAAGGTTCAATCCCTCAGAGCATTACAGAGTATAGTATCTGAAAAATTCAACAGACAACTTTCTTCTCGACTTCCTAGGTGCTGTTTTTAAGCATAACAGACTTTATAAGTGGAATAAATATAATCCACAACAGTATCTGAAAAACGAAATCAGATCTGATAAAAATTCAGGAAAACCTACTGTACGTGTGAATGAGCATATCTAGACCCTCTCAGGTATGGACATGAACAAGTCAGTGTGGATGGTTTATCTGGAATGCAAATTGCTCCATATACAGAAATTGCTACAAAAGGACTAACTTCATGCAAAACTGTGCCATCTCCACTGAGGCTTATCAGCTCAAGTGCAGCACTGTGCATCCAACCAGAGCCATCTCAGACATTCCTCACTGGATGTTGAGACTGGGATTGGGGTCAAGCACAAAAAAGCATTGCCATTTATTCCACAAAGTGTTGTCCCAGCTGAGCTCACAAACAGATGACAAAAAGAGTGTCTCTCCTCTTTGCCATCTGTTTCTGGTATCAGCCATGCAGCAGTGACTAACAGCTGAAAGGCAGCTAGGAACTGATGCAATTTTTTCACCATTAAAATTCATGATAAAAGTAAGCCAACCCTGTGTGCCAAAAGTCTGGCCCCATGTTCGATGAGTGCTTCAATACTACAGTTTGGGTTCAAATATGTAAAAACTTATCATGCTCTGGATCAGGCTTAACATCCAATGCAGTATATGTTGTGTATGGATGAAAGGAGCCAGATGCAGCCTGTAGTGCTGAGCCAGAGCTAATATGTTGAATATATGAAACCAGCAACTGGGTGGGAGGTAAGTAGGCTGGAAATACAATGAACACATATATACATTGCACCACTTTCTCTTTTTGCCCTGCTAGTTGTATCAAAGCTATATTAAGGTCATAAGAAGTTTAGGAACTAAATTTATTTTATTTCTTAAGGAAGAAATTGGATTTCCTGTGATATAAGATGTATTTAACATCTTTATAATTTGCATAAGAAAAACAAGAATCCTTCAGTATATTGTGATAGTATCTGTAATTTTCCTGGATATATCAGTTTCAGTGTTGAAGATCATAGCCTTAAACCACCTCTGTTGTCTGGATGAATGAAACCAGCTAGAATGCTCCTGTAAAATACCATGTCTATTATAATTTGATTATACATTATGCAAATGTTTCTGGAGAATATCTTTTTCTATATTTTTCTTTCCTGATTACTAGCCTTTATTTCAAGAAAAGTCATGAAAACTGAATCTACTGAACCACAGTGCAGTTTACCTAGGAAAAAAAAAAAATCATTTTAGCAATGTGTGTTTGATACAGAAAACATGGGGCCTTTAGATCTGTGTAATTTGGGTTATGGTAGTCTAAATTTGTCACTGCCTGATAAAAGTTTCTTTGGTATACTTTTTGAGAAGTCCAGAGGTTTGGACCAACTACATTTTAATGATCTTTCTATGGGGAGCTTGTCCCACTGCTTCTTTTCTATTAAGAGCTTCTGCCACTAGATATCCACCCTATGTGTACAGAGCAATATTTTAACTAGTAAATTGAGTTTTAGTCATATCTTTATTATTTGAATTTGGAAAAGTTAATGACATTATAAAAAACAAACCTTAAGGAAAAAAATGCCAAGTAATTACTCTCCCTCAGAAGAGGTAAACGCAGAGTCCTTCAAGTTATTTTTTCTTAATCAGGTTGATAATAAGAGTTTGCTAGGCAACAGAATGAATAAGTCTTAAGGGCTTTTGCCTACATTTAAAATATTAAGGTTATTAAGTTAGTTTCTGTGAGGTGCTCCAAGTTACTGTGTGCTAGCAAACTTTGTAGAGAGAATAGAATTTTGAATAACACTTAACATAAAGCTATTAAGAGATACTATGGTTCTAAGGGTTAAAAAAAACCTAAGTACTCGACATATGAGAAAGATGAACTGCTTTTGTACATAAAAATTTTTGTACTACAAATTTGTGCTACAATTTTTTACTACATAGCTGTGAATTTATTCAAATGCTTGGAAAAAAGCTTTCTTTCATTGGAGGGCTACAAAGTACATAGATTGCATGTAATGAAAAGTGGTAGACCATTTATACCTTTCATAATAAGTATTCTAGGTGAGTGAGAAGAAACAAGTGCCAGACTTTTCCCCTTGTGTTTCAGATTCTTTGATGTGAATAAGTGGTGCAATACTATAAATCAGAGAAGAAAAAGATAGCTGATACCCATAGTTGGGAAATGGTGCTTGTTGACTACAGCAGTTTTTCCTGGGCTCTCCATAGATTTTTTTATTTACACCAAACGTCTAGAACACAACACCCTCTTGCTACTGTCCCTGTCATATTAGACCATTCATATGCACAGATCAGCCTCCCTTAGTGGCATATCTGGCCATGCATTTGACAAAATACTTGTTTATTATGGACTCAGTCCAGCTCTGACTGAAATAAGTGGACAGACTCATGTGGATTTAAGTAAGAGTTGGTTTAGACTCCTTCTGAGCACTAAGATTTATGGCATCCTTAACATTTCATTTCCTCAATTTTAAGCATTTGGGTTTTGTAAATGACGTGCTGGATAAATACACTGTTGTCACTTAGCAGACTTAACTGGTGTGTGAAAAGAAGTCTTTTACTTTCAGATAAACTGAGAGATGGTTGATTATGGTCTGTTACTCAGCTGGCATAAACTTGCATAGATCTGTGAATCTCAACTGGCTTCCAAATATCTGATCTGTCAGCAAAAGAAATTCAAGAAGAAAGTTTATATTTCTCTGAAGACAGCATGGATGTAGGTGCAGGTCAATTGCCTTAGGATATAGCCTGAACAAAAAAAGAGTAGATTACAGGCTTTCAAGATAAGGTACCTATTATTGGACCCCAAATTTTCCCTCTAAAGCACAGAAATCACAGAATACACATTACATAATAATTTTGAGGAGCTCATGAAAAACTAATGTTTATCAGAGAAACAAAAAAAAGTTTTAAGTTTCTGGCTAATACCTGAATGGAACGATTCATATACATTTCATAATAATATATAATGTAACATTTTATATATCTTATTATATAATTATAATACATTATTATCTTGTTATAAATTATAACATTTAAATATTAGGGCATTATTGTAGTAGTTCTGTGCTGTTGTTTTCTTCATTCCAGAAAGATGTCTGTGTTATATACACCAGAACAATAAAATTATTGTAGTAATTTCCATTTAAAACTGAGGATTTTAAAGTCCTGAAGTTCAAAACTTAGTTTTGCAAGCCAGAAAAAAAATCTTTGTGAAAAAAAATTTTCATCTTAATACTTTCAACAGCTTTTTGAGTTACAGGAGATTAAACTGTAAAAACTGTTCTCTTTATTCCATTTTTTTTTCTATTAAAGCCTATTTGAAAAGAAAAGTGGACATTTCATACAGCTATTCCATCATCAGAACTAGGACCCTTCTGCTTCCCTTGCTAGCTGCACAAGAGAGGAACTAAAGAAGCTGATCTGACCTATCAGAGGGAAACAAAGTTAGTGTCTTGGCTCAATAGGAAAAGGTTTCCTTGACAGATTGAGTCAGTCAGTGCAGGAGTATTATTACAGAGGCAGACATTGCCAAAACACTTTCTGAGAGTAACTATTAGAATAGTGCTTATATAGATTTTTTTTTAAGTTGTGCTTGTATAGTTTTAGTTTGTGTGCTCTTGAAATATATTCAGCCAATAATTTTTATTTCATCCAACTACTTAGCATAAGCTAGTTGCAAAATTTCATCCGCAGTGTATGCACAGTTCAGAATGTTGGATCAGCATTTTTCCTTTAAATAAAATTATTTCCATGTTTTGTTCTCTCCTTTTTTAAGAGACAGTTTAATCATGACAGAAAACTGTGAATAACAATTATTATAAGGGATAATATTAAGGGCTTGACCCTGTTTCCACAGATCTTGGCAGAAGTTTCCTTATGGACTTCAGCATAAGTAGGGACAGCTGCTAGGGTAACCACATACATTAATTTAATTTTTCATAAGGATACATCCTTATCAATACACACTGATTTGAGATGAGGCAGCTGCCTAACCCTTCTCAAGTTGTAGGGAAGAATGTTATCAAAACATTTACATATGGCTTTTCACCCTCAGTTTTATTACCTGTACAATCTGATACAGGAAAGCCAGGTGAGCTAAGGTTTGGTATCATTTGTCTTTTTTCACTTGAAGAAGTGTGGTAACAATATTGTAACAATCTAACCAATTTTAAAGCTGCAGAGGATTTTCTGTATAGTGGGGGGAAAATTTAGTCGATTTTGGTGTATACAGAAATGTAAGAGAGGAATGTATTCAGCTCTTGCATATGATTAGCACAGCCATCTGTTTCACCTTCCTGCATAATTGTCAGCTAATCAATTGCTAATTGCAAGTGTCCAGTTGCTTAATAGCATTGTACCTACAATTGCAATTCATTACCCTAAACATTTTAGAGATCTTCAGACCCTGAATTATTTATTTCCATGAGAAAACAGTGAAAGGAAGATGTCAAAGGAAAGAAAGCAAGGAATGGAGATGCAGGTAAGAAGAGGGGAGGGTGGGGAATACAGATGTGAGTAACTTAAGGTGCAGATATGTATAAGATATTTGGGGGTAAGTAAGGCACAATGACACAGACATTTATATGATGCTTTGATGGAATAGATATGTGATAGAGAAGGTGACAGGTGGAAAGTGGGAGAGGCAAACCAGCTTCTAGCAAGAGTAGGCAAAAGAGATGAAGGGTTATTGAAAGAGGAGTTGGGAACTCTGGCACAGAGGGCCAAGGCTGCAGAACATGCAGTGGATGTGGCATTGCTAGTCAGATTGTCAATGCAGTTACCATGATGGCTTCTAACATTAATTCCTTCATTATCCTGAATTATAGATTTACTTTCTCAAAGTCAGTGGTGAATGGTTTAGCATGATGTAACAATGAATTTCTCTGGTATTATAAGACCAGTGACCTTTGTGCTTCCAAAATATGAACTTGACAGGTGCCATTATCTCAGAAATGTCTTGTAATGAAATTCTGATCTGTTCAAAGAAGAATTTTGAAATTTTATTCTTAAAGCAAAAGAAAGTAAAAAGTAGAAAGAATAAAAATGGAATTTAATCTCTGCTTCACTACCTAAATGCATTATTATTTTGGAAAATATAGCTTAGGGAAGAATAATGCATCTGTGATTATTCTGGTATAATGTATTTGTGTATTACCAGAGATGTAATTTTCTTTACCCTACCTCCTTTCTCTCAGCAATTTACTTACATGCAAAGAAAAAGTTCAAGTTAAGTTCATCAAAAAGATACTGGATGAATATTTAAAGAAAATCCATAAAGAAAGAGTTATGTCTTATATACATTGATACCAACTGATTCAACTGTGCTTGAATGCAAAAAAGAAAGAAATTTTAGGAGAGCAATAAAAAAATAATCTTATACTTTTAACAGTTTTATCAGACATTCTAATGATATTTTCATTACATTGGAGATAATCCATTAAATAGTCTTCTGATTCATAATTTATTTGTACCCATTTGTATTAATATTTGTTCCATGGTAAACGGAATGAAATAATTCTATTATATAAAAGTCACTTCATTGACCAACTGAAGGCTAAAACAAGAGGTTGTAGACTCAATGAACTGCCAAAAAGGTTTAATGGAATCATGTAATAATTAAAGTTGGAGAAGACTTCAAGAAGTCAAGTCCAACTGCCAACCTGGTAGCACCACCATGTTCAGCACTAAGACATGTCCCCAAGTGCCACATCCACTCATATGACAATATTCATATGATAGGACCCAGTCCTGCCCTGGAAGCAGTCCAGCATTTGTTAAAATTGAAAGAATTATCTCAGTTGCCTATAACATTTCATATGAGAAACTGAACAGGAGAACTGAATTAGAAATATTTATTTAATTTCTTATAATTTCAAAATATTTTGTTTTAATCTCAACTGTTTCAACATGTCGAACATTACTACATCCTTGGGCACACAGAGACATAGTATTTTACCATTTCTTCAAGAATCCATTCTTCATTACTAATTCGAAGTATCTTCTGGTTTCAAATATATGTAGGACACATAGCATGAATTTGCTGAGTGGAATTAAGTAGTCTCTTCTGGACAATGTTGGACATGGAAAATATTGTAAAACAGTTTGATTTAGTTTTCACATTTACAGTATGCTGCGCTTGATTTTGTAGAATGATGTTTGATTTCTTCCAGCTTATTTGGGTTTAGGAACAGAGTTGGTATTCAAGAAATTTGGTTTTGGATAAATAGAAATGGCTTAACAAATTTTGCCCCTGTACTCATTCTCACTTCTCTTTGGGTTTGGGTTTTTTCTTTTTAAACAGGTTTTGTGAAATCATGCTTCAGATAATTTAATAGAAGTCATTAATTACTTGTTTAAGCTTTAAAGAGTCAGTCAATGACAACAACCATCCTTTCATTCACCAGGGCTAATAAAATTTGGAAAAGCTAGAAAATATGAATTTATCTTTCTTATTATCTCTCTTGTTTATAGAAAATTTTGCAAAAATACACATAAATAAAGAACTGTCAGTTGTTAATGAAGAAAGAGATTTTTGCTGCACTGCAACCCCAGCAATAATCAGAAATTGCTTATACTGTTCTTCACTAAAGTGACCTTATGTTGGCAATATAATGTGTCAGAGAAATTTTACATCTATCTATATATCATTCTAAAAAAAAACATTAACACTAGAACTGAGCCAGTGGTCTTAAAAACAAACAGCAAAGCTACCTGAGATATGAATAAATAAATGAAAATTACTTGCATTCCAGAATGTTTTTATTTCTGCTTCTATGTTGAAGGCAATTTTTAAAAGGATTTTATAACCTAGATCATAGAAAGCAAGGAACAAATCTATGAATGCCAGTGTGAGAGCAGAAGTCGCATGAAGAAGAAAAGATACAAAAATATTTCTGAACTGATGGTTTTTCTACACAACATTCAGTGTCTGAGATTTCCAGCTGCATGCAAATATGAATAGCTATCCCATAAACTTGGACAGCATCACCATTTCTGAGTCAGACCAGTCTCTCCATGGGTAGAAATGGCTCTAAGTTTTGCCATCCTGATTCCAGAGCCCTGGAACCATTTAATATCCTCAGTATAAACCAGAGCAGCCTGGAAACCACTGTATGTCAACTTTAATGGCCTCTGAGGCACATTTCATTGTCTTGAGTCACTGCAGCAAAGCAATCCAACCACAGTGTCTAATAACTGTTCTTCCTCTGGATGTGTATATATAGAGAGAAATTTTATTTGGGTCATTTACATTAATAACCTGCTCAATGAGAAGTACTCCATAAAAACAACTCCAGTTTTGTACAAGATATCATTAGTATTCATTCCTCCATAATCTGTTAGTGAGTTGTTCCAATCATGCTTTAATTAGTTCCTGATTTTATAGCTGTACATGTATCTTATTTCCCCCTTTCTGTAGCTCTACTTATGCCCAATAATTTTGCTATGATTTAGTATGTATTTTAAAAACTACATAGATAAAAGTTAGTTTATATAATATCTACTATTACATATCTGAATAGGAAGAATAAAAATTTATAATACTCAAAAGAAAGCTCAGGGGATGTCCAGACTAACTTGGAAGAGCTGAGAAATTTTTGTTTGTTTGGATTTTTAGTTTGTTTGGTTGATTTGTTTTGGTTTTTTATTTTTTCAATTAAGCTGATAATGCAAAAATTGGTTTCTAAATACAAAACAAAACTGAAAGAAAATAATCTTGACCTAATCCTAAGCATTTGATTTTTCAGACTTCAGTATTTCTCTTTGGTCAACAGAGTAACAGAATTAACAGAACAGATCCAGAGGGCACCACTAGGGTTAGAACTGGAATGTTGTATTTGTGAGAGTTAGATAAGAAATAGCAACCTTATGGGGAAAATACTTAATATCCATTTCCCTTCTACTTTGTAGAAGCAACTGTGTAGAATTGGCTATTTCCTCACAAACAATACTGCAATAATACAGCAACACCACTGACACAAAGGAGATGAGAATCTTTATTAATTAAATACTATCAATAAAATGAGATTAGATCAATGGCAAGAGTTTGCAAGTTTGCTTTTTAAAAAAAAAAAAAAAATCCTAATTACTCCCATATAAATCAGGCGAAATTACAGTAGAACAGGGCTTTCTGTATGTGTAATTCATAGCAAAAATGTCTCTCTCCAAAATATGTGACTCAGGGTATATTCATTAATCCCATATTAAATTACAATGGCAGGCCTGAGAGGGACACACCTGAAAGTCTCCACACATTCTATTGACCTCAGAAAGACATTGAAAAATTAAATAACTTTTTCAAGACTTGAAATATTAATATGGGTAAATAAAATGCTAAGGGAAAATTGAAGAGGATTGCAAGGAAAAATAGGAGGAAAGAAGACTGGATAACCTTTTCTTTACAAAAGAATATAAATAAGAAAAGTTTATAGGATGGACTGAGAGCAATGTAAAATATTTAATAGGGGAGAGAAATTGATTTGAATGCTTTTCATCAGATAAATACATAAAATATTTCTATGATTTACAGTTTAAAACAGGCAATTTTAGACTAGGATAAAACTGTGGTTTTTTATAGCACAGAGAATAATTAAGAATAGGAACAGTTTATGTATGTTCATCTCTGCCCCACATTTAAAAAAAAAGATTGAAGCTTTTCCTTCTGAAAAACAGAGTTAAAAAATCTTCCACCTCTTTCCAAGCAATCAGAGATTATGTCAGACTGGATTATAACAAATATTTTTTTCAAGCCTTGGAATCTGTGATATATTTGAACCCTGATTTTTCTTTCTACAAACTCTTATCTACTCCTGTCCTTCCAAATTACATCTACATCTTTTCCATATTCACTGTTGTTCATATTTTCTTTTCAGGGGTAATATTATGCAAATTCCTAAAAAAACCCAACCAAAAGAAGCCCACCAACCAAAATTTATATAAAGTTTATATTGTATAAAAAGAAAGTATGGACAAAGAAAGAGACCAGAAAAGGGATAAAAGTAACAAAACAAATGGATAAACCCAACCAAATGTTGGGGGTTATGGCAGGCCAATGGCACCAACAGTCTGGATGATTTGGTTATAGTTTTTCAAGGAAGTAAAAGAGGATAGATGATTGCTAAGGAAGTGATCAGAATTGAATTGAGAGGGAGAAGGATTCAAAGAGTGAGGAACAGATTGGGAAAGGCAACAGAAGGGGGAGAAGAAGGTCTCTGATGACAACAAAAGGCAATTTCCCAGTGGAAACAGAGATCAGGGAAAAATGTCAAGTGTTTGGGAAAAAATCCAAGATCTGGATTTTACTGATGAGATTAAGAGATCACAGTTGCTTCCTGACTCCTGCTCATCTCTGTATGGAGGCAGGACATGAAGCCAATGGCCACAGTTATTAAGCAAGTGCTAGTAGCTTCCAGGTCTGAAGGTTTCACAATCACATTTTTCCAGTTTCACCATTGGTCTATTTCAGAATTTAACACCACCTCAGGTTTCTTTCAGTAAAAATTTATTCCACCTGGTTGTCTGTTATACATTCTATTTTAAAGCCTTATGAGACTATTTGAGTTCAGGCATTAATCAGCATTGGAGTAAGCCCTCCTGTTAACTTCTTCCCCCGGCTGAACATGTGTGTCTCTAGAACCCAAGGAGATTTCCTCCTCATTTTGTCTGACATTTTATCACCAGGGCTCTCTTCCCACCCCCTAGGTGCAGATGATTCTGTGCAAATAAATGCATCTGCTGTAAGCATCTCCTCTAGTCATATCCAAGATTAGGTCTCATACAAATTTAACTTCTAACTGATGTCAGTTCCTTGTTTTGCACCTGCAGGCAGATCCCACCAATCTAAAACAGTCAGTGGGCCTAAATATTTCACTGTAACTGTATTACATGTAATGGAGCTAATTTATTTTACAGTGTCACTTTGATGTGGTTTCTTAGTTACAGAAACAAACTTATCCTAATTAAATTAGGGATTTTAAGATAAGACATCTTCATAGCCAATAGTATCTCTAACTATATACTTTTGTACTTTTTCAGGAATGCCTTAATACATTTCAGTGATGTAACTATAACCTGCCTGCCAGTTTTATCATGCTTTTAAGGGATTTGAAGTTACTTCATCCCTTTTTTGCCAAAGGGAAAAAAACCCTACAAGCCCGGAACTTTCCCATTATCACTGCTACGAGACAGGTGAAAAATCTACATATTTATGAAAAATGGATCAAAGCCTTCCTGTATTGATCACAGGACACTCTCATCCATCAGCATAATTAAGTTTAAAAATTTTGTAATATTTAAAAATCAGTGCTTGCCAAAAGTAAGTGAGCATCCCTAAGGACATTGTGAGTCTTGGGCAAACTCCTACACTCACCTGCAATCACTAGCCTTGTCCTCTCAGACATCATGGGTCTGGGTTGACTGAAGGTTGTCAACAAGTTTCACCTTCCAGGTTTTTTGGATCCTTCTCAGAAAGCCATCTGAAGTAATCAAAAATGAGACAGAGGCAAACAAACAATTCAATAAAAAACCCCCGAAAACCAAAACCCAACAACCCACAACTGTGGATTGCCTCAATTCCAGTTTCCCAAAGTGGTCTGGATAGCTAATTTAAATGGGGGATTGTGGGTTAGCCTTGCCAAACAGCCAGATTCCCACACAGCCATTCAATCAGCTGCTTTGCTCACTCACTCACTCACCCAATCACTTGTCTCCTTAAGTGGGGAGGGACAGAAAAAAGGGTAAGAAAGATCACTGGTTGAGATAAAAACAGGGAGATTGATTACTAGCTACTACTATGGGTTAAAGACACTTGGATTCAGGAAAACTAATTCAATTTATTGCCACTTCAAATAGAGTTGGATTGTGAGAAGTGAAGACAAGCATTAAAATAAGAACTTTTCTCATCTTTCTTCCAGACTCAGCTTCACTTCAGATTTCTCTGCCCAGCCCTGAGTAGTGCAGGGAGACTGGGGGTCTGTGGGCACCATCTGTCAGCTCTCCTCTGCAGCTATTCCATCCTCACACTTTTAACTTGCTCTAGTGTGGGCTCTCCAGTGGCTGTTCCTTCAGAAAACATCCCCCTGCTCCAGTGGAGGGTCCTTCATGGACCACAGTGTGGATATCTCTTCTGGAGTGGCCCACCCTATGAGCTGCAGGGAAATATCTGCTCCCAAGCCTGAAGTGTCTCCTTCCTTCTTCTTTTCTGGGGTCCATGCTTTTGTTTCTCCCTCTTTATTCCCTCCTTCTCTCTCCCTCTAAGTTTTTTGCCCTTTCTTCAGTATTTTGCCTGTAGTGGGTCCACTGCAGACCTGAGTGTGCAGCCTGGGGCAGCCCCTGGACCACCCCTGCAGACCACCACTTGCCAGCACCTCTCCACAGATGCCCATCGTGCCTGCCAGGCAGGGCACAGTGGATGTCTGGATTGACAGGGGCAAAGGATCACATAAAGGAATGTTAGAGGATGATATTCCATCCTAATTGAAACTTTAAAATAATGGTAATTTAAATGAGTGTCCATGTGTCTTCCCTCTGTGTGGCAGTGCTAATAGTCACTGCTGGGGTAGTGGTGCTGCGTGGGCTGCAGGGAAAGCAGCTGCCCCTCACAAAGTGTCCTCTCCTCCCTGGTCCTTGTGCACAAGGGGTGTGTGGTGAGGACCAGCCCCATATGGTGCTGGTGTTAAAGGCCATATCACTTGGAAATGTATGTGAAATTTATGGGCTGGCTGTCTTCACAAAAAAAAACAGATTTCTGCTGAGCAACAAGTGCAAGAGAAGGTCTCCAGTGGTCCTCCAAGGTTTTGAAGTGATGACACAGCTAAAGTATTTCAGCTGGGACTTCACAGGGATGACTGCTGAGCAGCATCTAGGCACATCTCAAGTGTTGGGCACTGTAATCTGGAAATCAAAAGCATTTCTTGGCTCATTTCAACTAAAAATGAGAAAATCCTTAGTTAATTCTCAAGGTTTGATGGGAAAAGTAAGCGTTTGGAAGGAATCAGTAGAGAGAAAATGAAAAAAATTCCTCCAATTCTGAATAAAAGCTTTTTTTTTTTTTTTTTTTTGCTACTACAATAAAACAAGACTTTGGAGTGAAAAAAAGGGAAACAGTTAAACAAAAAGCTTTTAAAATTATAAAGGAATAAAGGATGATAACTATAACCTAGAAATGGAAACCAAAAGGCAGAAAGAAACAACTTTAAAAGTAACATAAGAGCATAATTTTTTTTCTTGGTCTAGAATGGTGTTTGTATAATTCTTAAGATTTTAACCAAATTCCTTTGTCAGAAAACGACATTAGATACATCTGTGTAAAACATATTTTCCTGTTTAACCAGGTTAGAATGACCACATTAATTTTCTGCTTCACTGCAACGTTGAGTAATAATCTAAGATGTCTTTAAACATAATTATTCAGCAGAGTTACAGGTTAACTAGCCGTTGCCTGTTACATCCCATTGCCTTTTTGATTCTTGATACTGAATATGGCAATTAGTATAGCAACATTGTGTAGTTCACACAAGAACATATTTTTTTTTCCTTAGTCTAGAATGGCTTTTCTCCAAAAAAATAAAATAGATACAAACTAGAGGTAACACAATTTTGTACCCTGCACATTATCTACAGGGGTATATTTAGAAAAAAAGAAAACAAAACTCTTGTTTTTTAAAGACAGGCAAATAAAATTGAAATAGTAATCAACTTAAATTATCTTAGTTGACATGTTTAATCACTGGTGGAATGCTTAAAGAAAATGACAATTCTTTCAATCCCAAATATTCCACAGAGATCATGGGAATTCTTAATCAGATAAGAGCAGAGGATGCATCTAAAATCAATCTTATAACGACATATACATAGAAAATAGGAAAAAAGTGATATGACATGAACTAATTATTTTATATATATGTATATCTATGTATAATTAGTCTGTAACATATATCAAGAAGTTGCTTTTAGGCTGAGCTATTCTAATATCTGAAATTATATTCCATAGGTATGTGATTTGTCACATCCTCAGGAATATTTTTGTCTGCAACTGTAGAACCCAGGATTTTAAAAAGTAACAAATCTGAATATAAACTTCATTAAAAAGAGGTGTGAGTCTCTTCCACAGGTTTCCTGTTTCATCTTTGATGTTTGTTTGAGTTTCAGGAGAAACTGATATATAAAAAAGTACAGAGTATGTTAACAGTGTTAAGTAGAGAATGGAGTAGGTGAAGTGTTTTCAGTATTTCCAGTCTCAGGGCTTATCTGAAATAAGTAAAATTACTAGTGATATAGTTAGAACAGCATTGGCACTTATTCTTGTAAGTTATTACATCAGTAAACTACTCAGTCTCAGTAAATGCTTGGCCCTATGCACTCTTCCAAAAGCTATTGTCTCATTTTCCCTGATATTGAAACCAGATGAAGCTGTTTTCCTGAATTCGTCTGACCCTAAGCAACAATTCTCCTTGTCATTTTAATTGAATAATTCTGTGGTTTTCAGTTGTTTCTTAAAGCTTTGGATTACTCTGAAAGTTATTTCCCCAGACCAAAAAGTGCACACCAAACTGAAGTGTACATGTTTGTGCACATTTTGACCTTTTTTTTGTGTTTGACTTTGGGGTAAGAACTGATGACAGAACATAAAGTCATTATTGAATGCTGTTTATCTTATCCAAGGTCTTTCTTCAGTTAATGCATAGAAAAGTAAAAGCTTTCAGTAGATATCATCATCCTATTCAATTTAACACTTCCACCCCAATCAATAAAAAAATAGTTGTTTAGAAAGTCTGAGAATTATGAAAGCTGGAATTAAAACCAAAAATAAAACACTTCCAGATGTCAAGGAAAAAGCAACTAAAAATCACTTTGTTCTTTATATTGAGACTATCTTTTACTTTAATTAAAAATATGGTTCAGATGGCTTCATTCCAGTTTGAATTTTTTCAATAAAAAGAGTATTTATTAAGATGCACACAATAAATTAATGTATTATACTCTTAAATTACCTTTTTTTTTTTCAAAAATCATTCCCCACAGATATCCAATTTTTTCACTGTCCCGGTTCTCTGAAGCTCTTCTGAATTCTGTAAAGAGAAGATCATGCTGCTCCCCATCAAGCAGAGCACCAAGCAGTGGTTGTCTCAACTGGAAAAATGCCTTGTTATAGAAGATCACTATCACTAGTTTTATTACAGTCACTTTCTCTGCTATTAACCTTCTGCCCTGTTTAACAAACAAGATAGCTTTAACTTGGTCTATTTCTGATGGGGTTTTAGGATATATGAATGTAACTAAAGTAACACCTCAGCTAACAAAAGTGATCATACTCTTTTTGCAGTTTGTGCAGTTGTATTTAGTAGCAAGAGTATTAGATTCAAAGTGTCACAGATTATTTTCTGTGGAAATGCTGAGGCTCACCTAGAAAAGATGAGTCTTGGGTCTTTTAGAGCTTAAAAACCTTCTCATGATGAGGAATTATGAAAGGAGGAATTCTAACCTCCTGAACCTTCTCAGGCCCAGCAGTGACCAGTTTCTGTGATGCAGCACTCTGTAGCCTTGCAGGCTGGTGGACAATACTTGTCAGACCTTTGGTCCTGGTTCTGTTCTCATTGCTATTTGTGTAAACCAAGAGCAACCTGAAATTATCCCTGCTTTACAGCATTTTCAAAGAGAGGAGAGATAAGGCTGCACATATCACTTACCAGGGATCTTGAAAGCAAAGAGATTGTTTGGCTCTATGAAGTTGTTGTCATAGCTATTATGCATACCAATCTCAGTCTATTTTAAGTTGACTAATTAAGGAAAAGTTGAATACAAAAGAAATGCTCTAGGGCCTCCTAATCTGAAATAATATCAGGCTGTGCTTTATCAACTCACTGGGGCCTGTTTGTGAAGATTATATGCATGCTTCTATCTGCTTTGGAGGCAGAGCTAAACCAGAGTGAGCTCTGTATACTGGTAGAGAAACAGCACTCTATGTGCTTTTTGGGTGAGATGATTCAGACTCCTCTAATATGAAAAGACCTGTTTTTTATATAAATAAAGTGTATATATATATATAATATATATATATATATATATATATATATATATATATATATACATATACACACTTTATAAATATTTATATATAAAATATAAAAGATCTGTTTTTTTACAAGGAGAAATAGAGGCTCTCAAACTATCTGTTCCATCCCTATAGTATTTTTCCTGTAACTGCTCCAGCTCTGTGGAAGTATCTGAGAATTTCAGATTCTTAAATATAATTTTATTAATTGTCTGTATAAGAGTAAAACTTAAGGCTCTTAGTGCATTTTCTTTTTAGCTTTCTCTCACATCTGAAATTACAGTCTTTAAGAATTTTTAAGAGCCTATAGATTTGACAAATCTGATATTAGACTTGGCTTAAAGGAGTCTTTGAAATGTAATATTTTAGGCATGGAACACATTTATATTACTTTGCTAACCTGCCAAAGGCATGATTTCATCTGGGTTTTGTTTGGATTCTGCAAAATCTCACAGGAAGCAACTGCAGAAAACTGCTGGAGGACACCTACATTTAAAAACGTATGCTGCTCTGAGATAAGTTCTCTGTTTCCCTATTCTTCCCCTTTAAAGCTTGTACATAAATGAGAAATACATTGTCATTCAGGGCTGCCTCAACCCAACCACGAGTTCTATGACTGACATTTATGCAAAATGTTGATAGACAAATTCTGTAGTTATTTATCAACACTAAGCAGTCCCTGCAGACATCACTCAGCAGCCATATCCCATCATGCAAGCATTCCTATTTCCTTTCAAGTAATTCATCTGTATATGGGAGCTATTTAAACAAACTTAACTAGATATGAAAACAGTTGCCACATTCATACATATATAAAAGGCAACTATTTAATAAAAGACTCTCATTTGGATATGTGGGAAACACCCTGCAATATGTGAAGAAGCAGAGAAATAACACCTCATTCCTATATACATCCTTTTTCTTATACAGAGAACTAAGTTAAAAAGTTCAAAAGGCAGAATTTATTAACCCATGCACATGCAGCTTTATCTGTGTGTGGGACTTATGAATAAGAAGTGGGCATAATGACTTGTGTTACCTGTTTGCTTTTAAGAAAAATAGTTTTTATTACCATAGGCATAGTTTTAAAGGGAAGGCACTTTCTGCTCTGAACAAATTCACTAGAAAAAACTCAACTTATTATTCTTCTCCTGTTTTTACAGAAACAGGAGTTTGTTTTTTTTTTTTTTTCCCTTGGACATTAATAAGAATTTCATATTTTAGAGTAATTTTAAATACTTGGAGTATTTAAGGCTGGGCAACATTTCATTTTGTGTCCCACCTATTTATGAAAATACAAAATAATGTATTTTATGCAATATTTTTAGTATCATGAACTGGCATTTACATTTAGAAAATGTTCATTTGATAGTTTGATATGCTGATACCAAATGAAAAAGAAATGTAGAATAAAGCTTTCCTGATAAATTACTTGCCAGCAATCTGGACTCCTGTATGTCCCAGTATTCCTCAATAACAGATTAAAGTGTTCCTGAATGATGATTTTGTCCATTTATTTTTTATGAGATGATTCAGTTCAGAGTACATAAGACATTCCTTCACTATCTACTTTTGAGTTTCAAAAACTGCTGACCTCGATGTGAATCAGACACACACATCTAGGAGCAGAATTCATCCCAAACAGCTGTATTGGAGACCTCTTCTTCAGCTTTGGAATGTTACAACAGCACTGGGAACCAGCTTTGCAAGAAGGGCTCTGCGTCCTTTTTTTGAAAAGTGGAGGGAATTTCAGGGACTGTACTCATTTACAAGGGCTGTGGTTTAAGCCCTGCCTTATGTCAGCTCAGCTCCAGCAGGCAGTAGGTGCTTGTCTGCTCCTCTCAAATGCATGGAAAGGGCAACTGTGGGTGAGTAGCTGAGATTAATCTTTCCAGATGTCCTAAGTCCTGCTGTAGCCTCCTTCACCTGCCCAACTGTCTTGCCTCTAGTAATCAGCCCTGATATCAACTTTTTCTTGAAGACCATTTTTGATCATTAGGATTAGGGGCCTAAGTACAGAAATGAACCCCTAAGAGAGTTTTGGAGAATTATGAGAACAAAAAAAATCCAATTCTGATAACCCGGGTGTTGACAAAGGAAGTTTAAAAAACCTTCCTAAAGAAAAAAAAACCTAAGTCCTAAAGTCTCATAAAATTCAGCCTGTAAGAAAAGGCAAGATTCAGACCCCCAACAAAAGAAGCTTTTTCTGATACCTGCAAATGGGACATTTGCAAGCAAAGCTTTCAGTGCCAGAGAAACAGTTTCATGATAGAAAACATTGGTTTGATTTTTTTTAATCAATGCACAAATATTTTGGGTAGTTTTACCAGATTCATTACTTCATGATTAAAACAGGGTGGAGCCACTCTCAGTTAGTTCCTTCTGATAAAAAAAGATTTCACAATGGACAAAGGATTTATCACTCCTCTTGCTTCTGTTTCCCTGATATCTTCTTCTGTCTTGCCTTGTGATAAAAGCCTGAAGTTATACTTGGAAAATCTATACTTAGAAACCTTATTAGAGGTCTGCATCAATTTCACCACCTTATGAATTAGAGAAGGTGCTGTACATCACCAGCCTAGACATGAGTTTTTATCCCTCCTCTCTCATCATTGCTCATCAGTTATGACACACACAGCTTAGATCAAACTGGCTGAGTTGAAACAGACAAATCCTTCCTCTCGTATAACAGAACAATACTTCAGTCACTTTCCCCCCTGCAAGATGTTAGGAAGCACACCAGATCATATGGTTACTCAGCCACTCTATGGGATATTAATCCTCAGCTGGGTAAAAAAAACATGCCCAAATAGTTAATTCTTTAGAGTGGCCAGTCAGTTAATGTGGCTGATTGATTGGGTCCTCTTCCAAGGAGAGGAATTGGTGTTATGCTGTATATGGGAAAATGTGATTTAGAAGGTAAATTTCCCAACAGCAAGCTAATTCTTCTGAGCTCTATCATGATTTAAGGAACACAAGTCACTGCCAACCTTGTGACAACATTGTTAGATACAAATTTTCCAAGAAAACCTTTTTGGATGCAAAAACCCCATTCTTGGTATTGCTAGTACTTAGTCTGATTTTCTTATGCCTGCAGTTATGTTTTGAAATGAAATGATACATGGAGTTATTTTCTTTCTCTACCTAAGCTCTTCCCACATTTCAGATAAAATCAAGTACAATAATTATGAGTGTATATACTTACACTGCTGGAAAATAGCTGATTCTCTCACACTTAAGAAATATGTGATTCATTCAAATCTCATCAGTTCATTAGAGAACGTGTGAATTTCACCCAGAGGGCAACAAATGATATGTTGATAAATCCAATTATCATAATTTTGCTCGATGGACTGTCACAGTGGGAAAATACCTTACTAAAAACACAATAATTTAAAAGAGAAATATAAAGCCAGTCTGCTATAATGAGGCTATAAAATATGTATGTACATTTTAAGAACCATCCATTGCCCCATGCAGCCTTGCAGTGTACTTGTTATTTCAGGAAGTCAGTGATGCATACATATGTCAGAGAAGCATGTCGTGCCATCTTCTCATTTCAGTCCACAAGAGACAAAACTAAGTCAGCACTAAGTGAAGAAAATGACGTATTCATATAGAGTGGATTTTTAATTTAGATGGTACCAGAGTGCAGTGGGTCTCTTTGCAGCTCACAGCTCAGTTATCTCACAGGCAGGAGTAGTTCTCACAGCAAACTTACAGGTTCCACTCTGAGGAATGTCGTGCATTCGTCGTGGTGATACGGAATAACGACTGAACTGGAAGTTGGCTATTTGTTAGCACAACTGTCCAAACCTCAGTCACTCCCTTTTTGGGATGGAACAAGCAGAGCCTCAAGGCAACTGCAGTTTCTGTTTTCTGCCTCTGTCACAGCCTTCCCCTGTATGGTGTGAATTCTCCTGGCGCATAAATGTCTGTGTTTGGAAAAGATTGAATAATGGTGGAAAGAAACTTGACTGAAAAGTAGAGTTTACGTCATCCTCATTTAGCTGGGACTGAATATTCCCAAAAAAAACCAGGAGTTTGACATTCATTTCATCTTCTCCCTTTTCAGTTAAAGTGTTGGTCTTTTACAGACCCTTTATGAAGTAAAGACCCGATGGCTAACTTTGGTGAGAAGGTACAAAAAGGTATCACTCAGGTACTTCTCAGGTACAAAGGTGTACAAAAACAATAGTCAGAAGTAGTGCAAAAAAATTTTAATATGCTTAATTGTTTCTATATTTTCTTTTAAATTGTATTTGGATTAAAAAGAGTACCCATGTAATTCAGAAAAAAAATGTGTGAAAATATGTCAGTATGTCTAGTACATCTGTGTCCCATGTGGCATTTTTTTTGTATCCCTGTTGCAAATCACAAAGAGCTTAAACTAGTGTCCCTGTTACTCAGTGCAAATTTCTGAATCACCAGGGTTTTGCTTTTCTTAAGATCTCACCACACTGCATCTGAAAATCCTTCCTTAGAAGAGCAGTAGGCCTCTAATAAATGCTCTGAATTTGACATTGGAAACTGTCATTTCCAATTAAAAAAAAAAAAAAAGAAAAAAAATAATGCATTGGAAAATTTCCAGCTAGCATGTAACAGAAAATAAAGAAAACTATGATTAGTACTCTTTCTTCCTTTCTTTCTTTCCTCCTTTCCTCTTTCCTCGCTTCCTCCCTCTCTCCCTCCCTCCCTCCCTTCCTTCCTTCTTAGGACTAAGTTTAAACACGAGGACTCAGGATCTCCGTCATCCCAACCCTTCTTTCCAGAACAGCTCATTTTGAAAACTTGTTTTATATCAAAACAGAAGATAAAGCCTTTAAGATATTTCTGAGTAAGAATCAGATTTTTGTGTCAAACTAGAATTTGGACTACAATCAAAATAGTTTTTTCTGGGTCTAACATAGAGAAAAAAATACTGTGAATTTATTTTGCCAAGTCTTTGATACCTCTTATTTACCAAAAAACCACCCAAAAATCTCCCAAAAAACCTCATAAAAAAGTCAATTGCATGGAAAATGCTGGTTTTACAAAAACTGAAGACCAATATGCCATGTATTTCAGTTTTACAAAAGTAGCTGAACTTCACAGTCTTCAGCTTGTCCATATAATCTGATGAGAAGTAGTTGTCCATTCTATGTCATTGCCATTCACCTGATAGCAAATTACAGCCATGTTAGAATGTGATGATCCTCATTAATATTTATTGCCATGAAAACAATTATATTTTCTGCTCATAGTACTGGCTGTTCCAGAATTATGTTCATAAACTTGAAACTAGCTTTATGGCCTGGTTCCAGAAATCAAGACCATCTAAAATGACACAGGAAAAGCCAAAGTGAAGTAGTAGAATAATGGTGGATACCATACTTCAAATCCCTTGTCACAATGAGATTGTCTGTCACATACCCAAAGGAATTTTCTGAGACCCCATAAGGGATTATGGAAATAAATTCTTCAACATCTTAACCCACAATATGTTTCATTAATCACAACTCTGAAGGGAGCTCTGCTTTGATCTTCCATCTCCCCCACAGCCATATCTTGGAAAAATATATTTTCACTTCTGATTTCTTCTCTGTAGAGAAAGAAGAAAATGAAAGAATGGCATTTGGCAATTTTTTCACTTCTGCTGCTGCAAAACCTTTTTATACCATGTTCATAAGTGTAATAATTTGAGCAGAACAGAAACATAAGTCAACAAAAAGCCAAGGAAAAATCAAGAGATGCAATCAAGATGATGACAATGTAGTGCTGGAAGGCAGATTCCAAGGTGAATCATTTAATTTCTGCAGTTTCCTTACTTGTCCAGTGAATGGACACAGTGGTTGATTTCACTGAAAAAGGACCCAAATGAAACCATACTCCTTCTTTAATCAAAGTTGGAGCATTGTATTGTGCATATCTACTAAACTAATCAGTGTCTTACAAGTCAGAGGTGAAAGAGTATCTACACGGCTCAAATTACCACAGTGCTGTACTATTCACCTCTTTGGTCTGCATCATCTGCTCTGTGAGTATCAATTTCCTTACCTGAACATTTTTCTAACTGTCTAAATTTCCAACAGTTCCAATAAGTTTGCTTCTAAAAATGTATCAGTCGACCACAGAGCCTCACATCTCCTTGGTGTCCCATTAGGTACAGATCTGGGCCAGTTGGAGTTTTTTTGGACATAATGGCAGCCTCATTTAAAAGTCATATACTAGTGGCCCATGCTGGGTTTGAAAATGAAATTTAATTCAGTGAGACAGAGGAGATTTCAGAAACGAGCCTCAAGTCTGATCAGGTTTTTAAATTTATAATTCAATGTGTGGAAGAAAATAGCTAGTTTAGGTAATTTAAGGAAGTTTTATGAGTCCTTTGTACTCTTTACAATTTGGATTCATTTTAGCAATTATAATATTGGGATTTACAGGCAGTACTGTTATTCTTTTATTTCTATTAGCATTTTTAAAATCTTATCAAATATTCCAGAATTCACATTTTTAGAATCTATGTAATAAAAAATGGACTTTGTATATCTTACATAATATATTTTCTGAAATAATTTTGGCATTCCTGTTTAACTAATTTTTGGTTCTTAAATAACTTTTTTTTTTTACCAAAAACTACCACACCCATCAGATATTCATGTATATAGTGATTTTTTATTTTAAAGCTTTTGATAATATATCCACACCCACTTGCACAACATCCATTCCATTTTACATAAAATGCAGTATTCAGTATGTCAGTACATCCAGTTTCCCGGCTCCTGTCAGTTGCAGTCATACTCCAAGCTGAGATTCCTAAAACTGAGTAAGGTGAGAAAAATACCTTTAAAGTCCATTAGAATCAAATTATAAATCTATTAGATGTGTTATGAATGTAATGAGCTTGGATAGTAATAAAAAATTCTTGTTGTAGATATTTACTTACACATGCATTAGCTATTCCTTTTGTTTTCAAAGCTTGATTTCATTGCTTGTCATTATGCTAAAGCAAGTTACTGGGGTAAATAAAAAGTAATTGTAATGAAAATGGTCACTGGCCTACTAATACTTCTGTCCTTCTTCCCCAGCCATTGCACTGAGGTTGACCAGAGAAATCCTTTTCTATGTAATTTGATCTCAGGCTGTCACCAGCAGGATAGTTTTCAGGATTTTAAATAGCATGCTTATTTCACAGGATTGCTTTATAAAATCAAACTCAGTGCCAGTGTTCCCTTACCTATGCTACATCCAGAGAAAGCAGTATGAAGGGCATAACTCTGTATGGTATCTGTATCCTCACGCAGATAAAAGCAGGAACTTCCTACAACTAGAAATATAAAGACTCTTTGAGGCATTAGACCAGAAATGTCACAATATTTTATTTTCTAGAAAAGTGATGAAAGACTTCAGGGGAGGAAGAGAACTCAAATACTGTCCAGTGCAATATGGTTTAGCTCCAGCTGGTAACTAAGCACCATGCAGCTGTCACTATTGGAGTTTAGACACAGTATTTCAGCAAGTCCTAAGGAGCATGCTGTTAAATTTTCCTGTTGGAAGAGTTCAGTTTATTGCTGTTCGCTGCAGACTTCAGAATTTTACACATTCTAAACCTGAACTCTGAGGTATATTTATGAGAGCCAATAAATACTTAAGATAATGCTCATACAAATTTATCTAATTGTTGTAGTACTCAAAATTTTTTATCATACTGCCAAGAATATATTTTTCTTATGTACTTCCTAGAATTTTTATGTGGCTGGTATATCTAGAGATATTTCTATCCCCAGCAGAATGGGGCACTTGCCTTTAAAATAAGGAATTACTAGATCATTTCTGAACAAAGAGACACGGCTGATAGACTCACTTCCTGGCATGCTCTTGAGAAATGGATGAATATTTGAACAGGATAAATATTTCATTTTCCCCTTTCTGAAGCAAAGGGCTCAGCAGGATCAGGAAATACCTCTTCCTCCTCTCAGCCCTTACTCTACTGATGTCATCACAGTCACACTATCCCAAAAGGAAAGCTTCCTCTAGAGGGTGAGCTCAATCTAGGCCTGGAAAAAGCCATGTCCAATCAAGCTTTGAATACCTTCAGAGTTCCCACAACCTTTCCCAAAACTTGATTACCCTCAGTGTGAAAAAACAAGTCCTTGTATTCAAGCAGAATTCCCATTTTGCACCTTGTGACTGCTGCCTCATGCCCCTCACTGTGCCCCTCTGAGGAGAGCAGGCTCTGTCTGCCCTGCACTCCAGTTGGGAGGTTGGAGTTCTCTGGCACCTTCTTGTACATGCTGTGCCAGTGCCTTCACCCTCTTGGGAGCCCTTGACTGCACTGAGTGCAGCAGGACATGTCCCTGCAGTACTGGGGAACCCAGAATTAAACACAGGACTGCAGGTCATCCTTCAGAAGGAGGGAAGGGACTGTTCCTCCCTGTGTGCTGGCTGCACTCCCACCACTACAGCCCACTGTGCTGCTGGCCATCTTCACTGCAAAGGCAAATTGCTGACTTTCAACTGCTTTAACCTCAGGATACTGGGTCAAAATAGAATACAGGAAATTCTATGTTATATATGTATAACATATATGTTCTATATTCATTATACTTTGATATTTAATTAGGTGAAGAAAAAAATAGGTGAAGAAAAAACAGTTTATCAATAACTGTATAGTGTAGCATAATGCTTTTGATCTGCAAAACTGCACAGTATCTGAGTGGCCCAGCTTATGGCCCATCCCCTGCTCTTGGTGCTCAAAGCTGCTTTTTGGGCTTGTGCTTTTCCCCTACTCTGTGCCTTTTAGTAGGATATGGATTTAAGGACACCCAAAGAAAAATTCTCTTCTCCCTAATTTTAAGGAAAACAGAACCAGACTTAATTGCTTGCAGGTCTGCAGGAGTCTTTCCATTGGATGGGGATCAAGATCTGTAAATTTAATAGGCATTTACCACAGATCTCCAGGCACAATCTGATATTAGGCTGTTACTAAATCAAACTGTTGTTCTTTGTTTATGTAAAACTTTGGAAGAAACTTGGATGAAAAACATGTATGGTTCATTCTCTCAAGAAAACAAAGGAGTTGTGGATTGCTTTGCTACTTGCCTTAGGCTTTGAAAAGTCTGTATTATGGCTCTTCTATAGCCTAAAGAAAGTAAAACAGAATAAAGATTCTAGGAATAAGCATTAATGACATACTGATCTTTAGAGATATTTCACAAAAGGTATGATAAAAAGAAAACCATGCTAATATTTCTCAAAAGCTATTAATATTACTTGAAAGTTTGGGGGTTTTTTTGTTTGCTTAGTTTTCATTGTTGCATTTTTCTTGTGTTTTGTTGGGGTGGGATTGTGGGGTCTTTTGATTGTTTGTTTTTTTTTGTTTTTTGTTTTTTTTTGTTAGTTTGTTTTGTTTGTTTGTTTTTGTTTGTTTTGTTTTGGTTTTGGTTTTAGTTTTGGATTCAGTTTCCCCCAGATCCACCAGATTAATTAACATTAAACAAAATTTGAAGATTTTTTAGTCTCGGTTTAATTCTGCTGGAAATATTGGCCACAATGCAGCAAAAGCAGGTTTAGAAATAAATGCTTTTGTCAATAGTGTAGTTTGACTTCTACATGGAATAATCAGACCTATACAGTCCAAGGAGGTTGACTCATTCATATCACCTGAGAATAGTCACACATCTCTGGGAAGGCAGAGATGTGCAGCAGATCAGAGCATCATACACTGGGGGCAAGAGCCATAGGGTTTGAGGGAATTCATATAGACTGATGATGTTTAACTTTGGGCACGAGACCTATCCTTGAAACACCATCTGTGCATGAAGGGATAGCATCTGGTGCAGCCTGTACACTATAGAAATAAGGAATATCAGAATATACCAGGACTGAAGCTTTTGAGAAGCTTTCTAAGAAGGACTGTGTATTCAAATGTTGGAATACATTTGAAAGGGAATGTCTCACTTATACTTTTAGAAATAATCTGAATCAGAGTTAATATAATTATTATATGTTTCACTTATTGGACATTCTATAAGAGATCAAGTGTTATTGCTTCAAGTGGTGTTTTATTAATGCATCTTCTTAGCCTATCCAATTTCTCCAATTTCCTCTTTAATGTATATTACATGTATTATATTTGTGATATCAGTATTCTATGGATTAAGTTTCTTTCTTTCAGTGATCTCTGAAGCCTGGGATGAACAGTTGTATTGATGTGCTTTGTATACCATAAATCACATATGCATTCTATGTTTGCCTTAGTGTAAGATAATTTTATTTATGTATGTATTTATTTATTTAAAACATTTAACATTTTGAAGGTGACTGTTATTGTCCATTTCATCCAGCTAAAGTAAGAATTATATTGTAGTGACTACTAAACGTCCTCCTTACATCCACTGCTGCATATACATCTGTAACAGAAAGAGCAGGCTAATGCCTTCTGACATCTGTGTCAATATACTTGCTCAGGATACCATAATCTTGCTGAGCTCTGTGTGTGTGCTGGGTTTGTGTGGAAAGGTTTTGAAAGTGGGGACTTCAGAGGTGGCTCCTTGAGAAGATGCCAGAAGGTGCCCACATGTCCACTAGAGCCAGGGCCCTTGCTGGCCAAGGCCAAGCCCATCAGGTGGTAGCACCTCTGGGATAACACGAGAAGGGAAAAAGAGCTGCTGTGCAACAGCTGCTGGAGGTGTGGAGTGAGAATATTTGAGGAACAGCTCTGCAGAGCCAAGGTCAGTGAAGAAGGAGGGGCAAGAGGTGCTCCAGGCATTGGAGCTGAGATTCCCCTGCAGCCCATGGAGGAGCCCCATGATGGAGCAGGCAGGTGCCTGAAGGAGACTGTGAGCCCATGGGAAGTTCACACTGGAGCAGGCTCTGTAGCAGGACCTGTGGAGCTGTGGAGGATCCACACTGCAGCAGCTTGAGAAGAACTGCAGTCCATGGCAAGGACCCACATTGGAAGAGTTTATGGAGGACCTTTAACCATACGCTGGAACGGGAGAAGAGTGTGAGAAGGAAGCAGTGGTGAAGATGTCTGGTGAAGTTGTCACAACTCCCATTCCACATTTCTCTATGCTGTTTGGGGGAGAAAGATGCAAGCTCATGAGTAAAACTGAGCCTGGGAAAAAGGGAGCAGTGAGAGGAAGGTGTTCTAAAAGATTTGGGTTTATTTCTCACTATCCTATGCTGATTTGATTAAGATAATAATTTCCCAAAATTGAGTTTGTTTTGCCTGAAATGGTAATTGCTCAGTGATGTCCCTATCCTTATCTCAATCTATGAGTTTTCATCATATTTTTTCCTTCTATCAGTTGAGGAAGAGAGTGATAAAGCGGTTTGATGGCACCTGGCATCCAGCCAAGGTAAACCCACTGCAGTGTGTATGGAGCTGTTATTCTGAAGGTAAGTAAACAATTAATACTTTTAAATTTGTGTCCTTATATACAGACCACACACATAAACTCTTAATTCTTGATAAGTATATTGGTAAAACACTGTTCTACTTCAAAATATCTAAAATTCACTTTATCATTGCCAAAATGAGAAGAGAGATGAACACCATCAACAAACAGAAAATAAAGAGAATTAATGATGTTCATGGGGAAAAAGTGGCAAACAATGTTTTATACAGCATGCATTTGCTTGTTTCTTTGGTTATCTATGAAAGAAACAATGGCAAAAAGCTCCTGAGCCTTTAATGCTGAGCTTTGTAATTATAGATTTATCCTTCCAGCATCACTTTTCCAGTAACTTCTGTAGCTCTGATACTTGCAAATCCCCCTTACAAATGAAACAGACAAGATCTCTTACCTGCAATTAGGGTCTTGCACAGCATCATGTTCTCTGAATAATTATCAGAAAAGTACCAGGGAAGGTCAAAAGATCTGCCTTTCAAATTATCTTCTTCTGTGCTTAGTGACACAGAAAATGAAAAAACGATCAGATCTTTCTGGGTTTGTAGCTTTGCTGCTTGAGTCCCCAACAATGTAAAGTTTTTTCCCTCCATTACTTACACTGAAGAGGGAAGCTACAACACTGAAACTCATCATGAATCTGGACAATAACAGTACCTGCTCATGCAGCTAACCAATTTTAGAATCACTTCACTAAGCAGAGGCTTTAGAGCTGGAAACAGAATAATAAAGCCCTTCGCATAAGGGAAATATGGAATCTGTAAAGTGTTTACTTAGAAGAATAATGTGATATTTTTATTTGGATATACATATTCAGGGAAAAGTTTGTACAGCCTGTTTCTAAGAATTTTAAATCTGACAGCAAAATTATAGGCAGTACCTGGATAATCAGTGATACTATAGATGGTTTTAGAGACATGTAGAGACTTTCCTGGGTATGAGTCTCAGAGTCCAGGAAAGGGCATAAAAATTTATATGGAAACTGTCCTGTTAAGAAAAAGAAATGTTTTCTCTTCATTTTTAGGCAGATTCTTTGCTCCTCACCCCTACCAGCCTTCATCTACCTCTCCCCCCTCACAACACACACAAGTTCCACACCTGGAGCAGGAGAGGAATAGTCGTTTCCTCCTCAATCTCCACCAATTTTCCTGACGTTTTAATTAAAGGGCTGACAGGGAAAGTGCAGTACTTGCTGTGAAATGAAATTGTTACACTAAAGAGAGTCCTAGACAGCTCAGTGATAAGATAATTTAGATGGCAAGGGAAAGCAGCTAACATATATGTGGGTATAAATGACAAAGAGTGGAGATTCGAGCTTTTGAAGATGTGGTTCAGACATCTTGAGACGGTGGGGAAGAAGCTGCAGAGCTGTACTTTCAGCTTTCCTGCCAGTCATAGTGGGAGCTGAGAGTTATTGAGCAGGAACTGCATCTGAATGAGAAAGTAAGAGACAGCAGCAAATTGATGGCAGGTAAGTGTTGTTAAAGCAGAACATTGCAGTGAGGGGAAAAAGTAACAAGTAGGAAAAAAAAAATCCCATGGTGGTTTCCTAAAGAAAGATTTTTTAATCTTTCTTTAGGAAAAAAAAATATAAATTCCCTTCAGATACAAGAAGGGATAATGAGAACACAGAAGCTGAACTGTATGTATAAACTAACAATCTTTATAATTCTTTTTTTTAAGCAAAACAATAAGATTAATTATATAGAAATTACTTCTGGCTTCTTATGAAAAGATACCTAATATAAACTTATAAAACCAATTATATCTTCAGGAGGACTGATGCATGAGGTATTATATGTATAAAAGGAGAATATTAGAAGAAAGAAATGACATTTGCAAATTTCCTGCCAGCATAAACCATTTGCACTGCAGTGAAAGAGAGAAATGCCAAGAAAATAACTGGAGGAAACTTTGAAGACTTTGTCGGACTGAATGACAACCTAAACTAGGAAGTTTAAGCACTACAACACCCATAATGAAGGATCTCCATCACTCTGACATCTCAAAATTATGAAAACCATGAAGGGGTTCATGGAAGGAGCTAATTTCAGTCTCTGTAATATGTACTGCCTGAACAGCCAGAAAGACCAGCAGCTTTATTTGTTTGCTTCAAAGAAAGGAGTCATATAAATAAACTATTGGTATGTGAATTGACAGTGGTAAAGAAAAGTGAAGATACCCTAAAAGGTAATCATGGAAAATTAAATATTTGAAGCAGTAAGAATTTTAAAATTCTTTAAAGATTTTAATTTGAAAATGTACAGAACTGAATGAAAGTTTTGTATCTACAACACTCTAAAGCAAGTTCAAAAAAATTTGAAAGATATTTCTTTTTTTATTTTTTGTTTGTTTTAATCAATATTTTAGCTTCACATTTCCCCATGACCAGAATACCAGATCACTAGCTGTAGAATCAAATTAGAGTCTGAAGGAGCATCTTCCTTATATTACAGCCAAAGTAAGGACACACATGTCATGTAAGAAAGCTTACTGCTGAGAGATTTTTCATCTATAATTTTGTAATACTGAGTTTGAACAAAGATAAAAATGAATTCTGATAATCTTCCAGGTCATGTCCAAGTATACAGGTTTTTAAAAATTTACTGTAGTAAAAAATGTTTACAAAAATCACAGTTGAATGATGGTCTGCTTATGAAATACAGCTAAATATCAGTTTTGTACAAACAAAACATGGACCAGTAAGCGTGGACAGATATATGCTCTAAAAATTAAGGCAGTACTGCTGAACATTTATAAAGAGCTGCTGGAGAACTGAAAGACTATTAATGCACTTTCATACAGAGAATGTCTGATGTCCACATGCTAATGAGCAATGAAATGTTGAAGAAATCTGTGAATAAAGGATAAGTGAATTTCCACCAAGTAATATTTTCTTGTTAATGGAATAATGCTTGAGGACAGAATGATTATTTGTTTATGTTTCATATCTATCATTTGATAATGGTTTCAATGTCAAATTTGGTGAAATAGATTCCAAAATGCAATCTGTTCCTAATATCCTTGCATTATCACCCATCTTGCTTTTTTTAAAATCCTTTTTCAAATTTAAAGTCACCATTGTATTTCTTCTCATCTGTCTGCTGAAATTCATTGTACTTACTTGTTCAGCATCTCTGCATTATTCCTTTGTTAATGAAGTGCAATAATCCTGAAATATTTCCTCATTATAGTTGATGGCATCAAATCAGATTAACTTACATAGCAACCGTTACCAAGAAAGTCAACATCTCAAACTATATAATCCATGTTAGCATTGTTAAATGCTTTATTTTATTTTAAAGACTCATCCAACCTTCCTTCTTCAGAGGCAAGGTTTGGCATTTTTTCTTGTGTAGTTATTTGTGATTTCTTAGCAGTAAAATAACCCAAATTTTGCTAAGTGAAGGACTCAATAGTTCTTATGCTCTCAAACAATTCTGAACAGCAGTCAAATGAGAGCAAAATCATGTTTCTTTGCTAGGGTGGTTTGTTAATAAACAGGGAATTACAGAACAAACTAATTTGTATAGTGTTTGCTGTGTTTATATGCAAATTTAGATAGGTGTCTAGCATGGATGGTTCTACACCCATAAAACAGCACCCATTAAGAAGATGGCAGAGAAAGGATTTGATTAATGAAAAAAATGTTCCTTAATGCCTGTCACTTTCACCACTTAAAAGTGCTGGTACTTATTTATGGTTCTGTGTTAAGTATTTTTTTCTACAATAAGCAGAAACAATATGTATTCACTTTTTTTTTATCATAATCTCTAATTTTTTTCCCAGTGACTAAAGTTGTTAGCCCAGGGAGATGGTGAAGTCATTGACCCTGGAGGTGTTTAAAAATAGCCTGGATATGTAATTAGTGCCATGGTCTAGTTTTCAAGGTAGTGTTAGGTCATCAGTTGGACTCGAAGGTCTCAAAGGCTTTTTCTAACTTTGTTAATTCCATGATTCTGTAGGTATCTGATTCAGAATGAAGTGAAGTACAGCTCATCATACGTGATGTTCTGTTGAGAAATAGGGAAAGAGACAGCAGGATTCACCCTCAGGTTTCAACACCACTTGCAAAATATTGGGAGGAGGCAGTGGCTACTTCCACACCCAGCCTGTGAGGTTCCTGGAGCACTCATCTGCTCTGCTGAAGTGCTGGGACCAAAACTCTCTCTACATTTGGTTTAGTGCAGGCTTGAATTTGGCTTCTCTATGTCTCAAGAGAGTATGATAACTTCTGGCTTGTAGGGTACTCTGGAATGAGTATCAATCAGTATCAATCTCCTTTTGAAGAGGTTCTACTTCTTGTAACCAATATGAATTCAGGAAGAGAATATGAATGACTGCATACTGTAATCATTAGAGTACTCAATTGGATGCAACGACAGCTGGATTCCAGCCTGATTCACTGCGTTCCCTCTGTAGCCCATTGTGTTGGTTTTACTTAATTTTGTATTTACAAAAGACAAAATCCCCCTGTGCCCTAAGACATTCAGGAACTTTTATCTAACATCCTGAAAAGAACTGGCTTGACATTTCTTCAATTTTTTCCATGTTTTGCTTTGCTAGAAATGTGAAAATAGTATTTGAAATTGTTTTGACTGTTTCAGAGATGCAAATTTCAGCAATAAATGCATGCCCCAAAGGGTTAGTTCTTTGGGTGTTTTTTCTTGTCAAAGTTTGTTGAAGAGTTGAAATACAAATCAGACTACAGATGTTTGCTATTAATTTGGTAAGAGTCATTGACATTTTTGTTATTGTTATTTTTGTTTTTCATTCTTAAACACCTTAGCCAGTGATTGTTTATTTAGTGCAGGAAGTCTGCCTGGTTTTCTCTGAGAGTAGGAAAAATTAAAACCAAATAGTTTTTAGGCTTTCTGGTGCTTTAAAAATATTTGTTGTGCTTTAATTAAACACAGATTAGATTCAGACAAAATTTTTTAACTTTCTTATTTTAATTTGTTAGAAGATTGAAAAATATCCTAAATCAGGACTGGCAAGAAAAAAATCCTTCCCCTTCCTCTCCCAGATTTTTAGTAAGCTAATGGATTTTCTTAGTGGAATTTCAAAATTTTCTAAGCTCATATGAATAAAAATAACCCCTTTGGCCCTGGTGCTCCTTCAGAGATAATGTCAATTTTTTGGATGGTGAAGTTGCACTTTATTGCTCTGAATACTACTTTCATTCTATTTTTGGGATATACGGATATTATGTAAATTTATGTGCCTCTCAAGTGTGCCAATCCCTCTAAGGATTTATGTGCCTTTTGGCACATCTTCTGGCACCTAGAGTATTAAATATGGTAAGTAGATACAAAGATGATTAAGGACTGGTTTGGCATTTGTACAAAATATTTTTAAATGTGTATTTATTAATAGTGGTTCAAAATCTCCACTTTTACCGTGTGTGATATAACAGTTTCAATTTGAATGAAGTGCAAAAATAAATCACTATCTATGACAATGTTGGTTTTTTTTTTTTTGATGGAATACTTTTGCTGAAGAGTGGAAAAAAGAACAGGAGAAACTTTAAAGAGAGTAAGGGACTTCTGTGGCCACAGGAGGGTTTCATAAAAGAGCACTTAATAACCAGCTTTGTTGCTTCTCAGTTTCCTTTGGCAGTCATAAGTACCTAATGATAGTGCATGAGTGAATATAGGGGTGATCTTCCTTAACTATTAAATCATATTTCATGTTTTGCTTTGTTTCTTTTTTTCATCAAGTATGATCTCTCATTCCACTGCTTTCTCTATTCTAACAATAGTGATTATCTGAATCCACTGTATTTTGAGGAATAAAAAAACAGCCATAATTTTTTCTTGTTGCCTGTTAATATTTAGAACACTGCTTAGTTACAGAAACTTTTAGATCGTTCTTTTTTTCCATATAAACTCCCAGCAACTGCTTTCATAGTGGAAGGATGTAGAATCATAAAACAAACACAAGCATTCTGCAACACTTAAATTCTATATACACAGACTTTCTACAGACTTCAAAACCAGGGCCTAGTTACAGGTGCACTGAACTCAGAGAATCATTTGACTTTAGAAGTCTTTGATTGTTTGTATATTTCCTAAGTAATTTTGGCAGTTTCCACTGGGATTAAAAAGATGATTCATATCTCGTAACCAGAGATTAATTGTGAGTGGTCATATCACAATCATAGTTTTTATAACATCTGCTATAAAGAAATAGTAGGAAAAATGGGAGTATTCAGTAACTTGGTTTCGAGTAAAAATAAGGCACACTTCAGAGTTAGAATTATAGTTCTGGTTTTTGGGAACCATTTGACTATGTCTCTAACAGATTTATTCTTGCTCTCCTGTTACCTACAATATTTCTGACCACACTGCTCATCCTTGCAGAGTTTTCTTTGTGTTGTAGGTGAAGAGTAACTTCAGCAGTTCCAAACCAACACTTACAGAATTACATGAATTACTGACATGAATTAACATTTACATGGATTACCAACATTTGCTAAATAACCCTAGTTTTACCCTTATCCTTTGGGCTATTTTCCTCCCAGGATCTGTTTCTTCTAAAACCCTTTTTCATTCTTTCATGGTAGCCACAGTAGCTTGCTTGTGACAGTAAGAGTGCACTGTCAGAGTGAACAGAAGAGTAGGAACATTCTAGATATTTATCTTAATATAGTGCTTCAGGTATTTCTAACTATTTTAGTACTGTTTTCTCCTACAAATTAGTTGTGTTAATTTCAAAACCATTTTAAACATGGCATGGGTCAAAAAAGTATGTCTGGAGAAATTATTTCATTTAGAAGGTAAAAAAAATGTTTCTATTGTGCATCTTTCCCATTCATCTATGTCACCTTCTGCATGCTGATTTTCCTTTCCCAAAATCTTTGCATAATTCAGTTGACATTTTAGATAGCTACCCTCACAAGAATGAAAAGATATAACTGAGAATAAGCAACAAAAAATAGGATTTAATCACTGTTTGGTCAGATTTTTCAAAATCTTGGTTCACATTTCCAGGATATAAAAATTGTAAAGAATTAATTTTACTATCATTTAAATTAATGACATTTCTATTGTCAGCCCCAAGTGGAACAAAATTTTCTCTGAGAGCAACAACAAAAGGATTTTAAATTACCTGACCAATATTAAAAAAATTCAAGACAAGAAATTAAAAAAAAAAAAAAAAACCACCTTTTGCTCATACACCCTCTATATTTCTTGGTATTTGTGACTAGGTTAAACTTCTGTTGTCTTATTGCATAAACAGTTCTTAAAATATTTGTTATTTCATTTCTGTGAATAGAACTGTAGCAAGTTCCTGAAGTCTTTATTGCTTATTCCAGTACAGAAGAAATGCTGCATGTTTATTCCAAAGCTGATTATAGCATCTATCTACTTTTTAGTTACTTTCAGTACTTCTGTACTTCAGGTACAGACCTCCAAATAGCTCTCAAGTGTTTGTTTGTTTGGAATATCTTCCCAAGAATAGTGGTGGAAATTTCATCAGTAATATCACCCAAAATTGCAAGACCAAATGCTGTCTAACTGGCCCTTTACTGGCCAAATAACTAATTTCTTATAGGCAAAAATTACAAGACATTTTGTTGGTCATTAGAGCACAAGGATTTCATATTGCCAGAGCTTCATAGCTCCTCAATGTTTCTCGCAGGCAGCTCCTCTAAGCACTGACTATTCCCAGTGCTTGCAAGAGCCCTTGGACTCCAGATCCCACCAATCCACTCTTTTATACCACTACTTTTTATTGGCTGCAGGTGTGGCCTGTAAAGATCAGGCCTGCTTTTAATCTTTAATAATTGGTCCAGCTGCAACTCATTGGGGAATAAGATTACCTTCTATACCACCTTCATTTACCCATGCTGTATCTTCCTACTATATTTTGTACCACATTGCCTTTCTTTGAAAACCACTTTTTAAAATCCCTCAGACACAATTAGAAAGCTTCTTTTGAAGTTTTAATATGAAAAGAGCAATGTAACTTAGTAAGTGTTTCTAAAATTCTGAGTTAGGTGATCAACTATTCTTCTCAGAAGCTTTTCTTTTTTGTGCTTCATTTTTGATGAATTTCTCAATACAATCCTCTTTTCCTACATGAGAAAGTGTTTTGATAAGTTTTTTCACTTTTTAAAATTCAAACCCATTTGTTTTAGAGTAGAATTGACTAATTAAACTTCTTTGTAATTACATACTGTGGATTTTTATTTCAACTTGTTGATGGAAGAACGTGCAAACTAAAATTTTGTTGTGCTGAGATTTTTTCACAACATTCCTCAATAATTTTTTAAATTTTTTTTTGGAAGAATGCTGTTTTAAGTAAAAAAAAATATTAAATGCATTAATCTCTTTACAAGAGATATTCTTTTCCTCTGAAAGAAATGGCATTTCCCTACAGTGACCATACAGCTGCATCTAAAATACCACATTTCTTTCTCAGTGCTACCAATAGGAAAGAGCAATTTTGTATCAAATGCCTTTGTTTATTTATTATCAACACCATGGGCTTAGAAAGATAAACTGCTCCACTGTCACATTTTGATTTTTCATTTTAACTTCAGAGAAATATAATACCAATAACGTAAGTTTTCATATCTGAACAGAATTAAATAGTGGTGCTGTGCATTTTCCCCTATCTTTTTTGTTTGCTCTCTCAACTTTGCCACAGGAATACACCCAGGATATCACTGCCTAACAGTTAATCAATTTTTTCAGACTAATGGTTTTCATGTCCTTTTGTTAGAGGTTCCCCCTCCTTTTCCTCAAGCAGCTGCTGTTTTCTCTGAACCATAGCAACCGGTCAAGCAAGCAGAATAAGTAGCTCCCTGAGAAAACAGCACCAACTCTGCTCCATAGGTGATCTAGTGAAGAGAGCTTCATAGCAACCAGTCCTGTCCTCTGCTTATGAATAGGGTTTCTCATCAATGAGGAGTATTATCACTAAGGGAAGGGATATCAGTAACTGTACCAGCACTTTGCTGTGGTCTGCAGGGAGTTAGAGTTGAAAAAATTCTTTCAGTGCTCTTCTATGTATTTTGGATGCCAATAGCCATAAGAGTAATTATTTTTGTGCTAGGAGAGGCCAGCAGTTAGTAGCAGAGAGCTTTGGAAAAGGCTGCACAGCTGGGAGAGGGTAGCCTAGCTGGGCTCCTCTGCTTTGTGTCTTTCAGCTGGTGTTGCAGCAGCCTAGCAGAAACAGGAGCACAAAGCAGGGATTATCAATAGTTACCTCCCTAAAATTGGCACCAGCAGACATTTCCTCGTGTTTTCCACTGCCTGTTGAAGCTTACCTGTCCCGCCTGGAGAGGACATTGCTTTAATTTCACACTATACTTTGGAGGCAGACTAAGAAGTACTGCTGAGTTTCAGATTTTCCTGACTTGTAAGAGAATGCTGATGTGTCAAAGTAACAGACAATTCTTAAGAAATTTTTTGGAAGGAAATGAAGTAAATATAAATCTACTGCTTTGTTATATCTCTTTTATGAGCAACTGTTTTTCGAGTACAAATATTTAAAAAGCAGAAGATTAAAAGTCAAGTAAAGCAAGAATGATTAACTACATAAACTTACATAATGGTTAAAATATAATTCTGATTTTTTTTTAGTAGATATCATAACTTTTTTTCTGTAATTCCTGCAATGAATAATGACAGTGAAGAAAGTCGACATTTACAAGTTTTGGAATAAAATCAAGTAACTAACTCAACAGAAGAAGTATCATTGTGTTTTGTATTTTTATGCATAATATGATTCAAAATTTATAAGAATAATTATGTAGTCCATGTATACTGTTGACTGAATGTAAATTAATGTCACTCCTCTGGGGCAAGGCTTGTATGTCTTGTTATCTAACTTTCATTTGCAGATTGGAAGTATAATGAAAATTCCTGGTTTAAAAGTTTTCAAGAATTTCCATCACTAAAAATTCAAATAACATCTGATTTAATGTAAGAGGCAACTAATTTTTAAAGCATCCAAAAAAAAATCTTCCTCACCTGAAAGCCTGTTATTACAGCCAATGAACACCAAGTGAATGTATCAAATTAGCAAAAGAAAAAAAATCTCAGAATTCCCTCTGGGCAATAAAACGATGGTTTTACATGTGGAATTTTTGGCAATGTTTCATTAAGGGAACATTAATAGTTCATCAAGATGAAGGGTTAGAACAGTTCACAAGAAATTTGAATTTTGTACAATTCTAGTTTCCAACCTTTATTTTCTCAGGCTGAAAGCTTTTGAACACTGAATAAAATATATTTTACTGTCTTCAAACCTACATTTTAGATGCACTGTTGTATTCTGCCATTTTCAATGCAAGAGACCAATGAACCTTGCATTAGAAAATTATTTCATTCTGATATTGGAAAAAAAAAAGAAAAACCAAAAAAAGGGAAAAGAAGGCTATGACACCAGCACCATGCTGATAAAAATAGAGCTCACTTTCCTAAAAATCCCTCTTTTGTGGCTAAATCTCAAAAACCCAAACCTGTCTGTAGTAACTTTGCACAGTCTGAGCTTTCCACAGCACAGTGCAAGGAATAATTAATTACACCAGTTGCCAGTGAGGTGTAGCTTTGCTCCTCAGTCAGCTGTTTGTGGAAATGTTGCTCCACTATTTGAGGAAACACAAGAAAGTAGTTTCCCTGGGTTACTGCAGCTGGCAAAGATACTGCCATTCACTGAGGAGTATTGTTATAGGAAGTTTCAACAGAGTGCAGACAGACTTTCAAAGCTGAAGGGAAACTTCAGGACCTTTCAATTAATACATAAGAGAGTAGCTGGGATGTGAGATAATAAGAATAAACAGTCCATTGAAGTTTTTTATTCACATATGAAACTTTTCTTCCATTTACCTTAATTTTCAGACTAAAAAGTGGGTTTTACTCTTCAGTTTTCCTTCAAGACTTTTTATTCCACTGATGTTTGTGTCCTGAGTTTAATTAAGCTTTATGAATTCCTTATAGCTGGAAGACTTAGCAAAGGCTCAGATATGCTTTCCTGGCATGAATACTGTTATTTTCAGACTGAAGCTGTTTTTAATTGGATGGTGGAATAAATAGTTTATTGCAATAAATTGAATCAAATTCATGTAGGAAGCTACTGAAATATTTACAGCATAAAGAAGAAATAAATGATCTGGTAAGATGCTACATTACTTGATGTGAATGTAAGTCTTAATATGAAAAAGCATGGTCATTAAAAAAAGGGAAGCAAAAAGGGGTTTGACCAACCCCTAGAACAGGTTTCAGTATAACCATCTCTACTGTGCTGTCTTTACTCAGTAAATTACTCATACCACCATGATGACATCACTCCAAGGTCCTCAATTAATCTACCCCTTTTTATGATCTTTCACACCTTTCATTGTGGTCAAGAACCTTGTGAAGGATGAAGTGGATGCTAATATTTATACAGCACTTAATGTAATTGGGTCCTGACCTGGCTAAGCACAACAGTTATATAAACACATATGGAAAAAAAAAAAAAGAGAATTGCTGCAGGGCTCAGCATGCATTTGTTCCTAGAGCTTAGTTTTTGTTGGTCCTCTGAGCACAGGAAATATCAGATTATTATGACACACTGACTGTGGTCTGTCATTAAATTAATATTTAACAATCAAGAGAGATTAGGAACTGAATGTTAGCTTTAGAAAAACACTCCAAAATTCCAAACTAAGCTGCTTCCTTGAAAACAATAGACAAAGTCCAACAGAAACCAATTAACTTGAAGGGTTAAATAGACATTTGGAGAAGTGCTATACTTAAGATTTGAAAAATACAGGTTTAGGAAGAGGAGTGACCTAATATAGAAATGTTAAACACAGAGTTTGTAAAGAACACCTCAGCAGCTGCATGGTGTGGCATTGGGCTACTTTTTTTTCTCTCTAGATATAGAATGTAACTAGAATATTGAGAGACAAATCTTGATCTTTCTTGGGAAAAATAATTTAAAATGTAGGTGAACAGACCTTCTATATAAGTCAGAGAGGTGTTCAGGTGGATCTTAACTTGTTCTTTTTATAAAATAGCTTGTGTTAAGGAAGTATATAGCTTTTTGGGTGCTTCAAAAATGTTTTTTTTCAAACTCTACAGCACCAATATAGAAATACATGTGTGTGAAGAACACCCCCCCCCCAAAAAAAAAAAAAGAGCCTCTCTGCCTCTCTCAAAAGACTTAACAGTTTTTTTTCTGTCTGCCAGTGAGGGATACTTGCAAAAAACACTGCAGCTGGCAAGTAAAAAGAGAGGCTGAGATGTAAATGCCAAAGTTTACATTCAAAACCTCATCAAATTCAGCGCCTGAGTTGATAATTTTTTTTCTAGTAATTTAGCATTTTTATCTCCTTATAACTGCAAATGATACATTCATCAATATACAAGTGACTGCATTCCTTATTTCTATTCAAGAGGTTTATCCTCTAGCTGTTTTTGCGACCTTTTGTTTATATGTTTACAAACGTAAGATTGAGTGAGTGCAGAATGAAACATGAATTTTTAAAAGTAGTGTAAGAATGCTAAGTATCTTAGCAATTGCTTTTCTAAACTTTCATTATTTTTGGTTGTTATTTTTTATTAGAACAATGAAACTTTGTGTAATGTATTAACTGGACTTTGGTGGAATTCCAGCCTCAGCTCATTTTTGTCAATGTTTAATACAGGAATATAGCAGTCTCAATTAGAGAATTTAGTCCATTCTAATAAGATTTTAAGGTGAAAATCTTCTAATTCTCTTTTTGGGTTTAAATCAGCTTTTCCCATTTGAGATTGTTTTACACTGTTGTCAGAAAACTGGCTTAGATTTTAAAAATTATCAATGCACTACTAGACAAATTAATCATTTATTTATATTCATCATTTAGTTATATTCATCAAATTAATATTTTTTTCTGGGTCTTTTTTTTATCCCTGAATACATATAGCACCAATTAAATTCAATAGGCTTTCTCACTTTGAGTCCATCAATTGAGAAAAAAAGCAACTACTGCTCAAAAGTGTGGTAGAGCTTCTTACACACCACCCCAATCATAACTGGTATGAAAAGGAAAAAAAGATATACCAAAGGAGAAACAAAACATCACTTTTAAGGAAAGATACTATCCTAGATATGTTGAGATACAGCCTTTAATGTTACACCAGGATTAAACTGAAGAAACAAGTTGTAGCTCTCTGAAATACTGCAAGTGTCTGTACAGAAACACATGCAGCATGGGAAACAAGAGGAACTAGAGCTCCAGAGTGACAGAATCATGACACTGAATTAAGTGGAGGGACAGCTACCCTGATTGCTGTGCTGCACTAGATGGGAAGCTCAAAGATGTGTTTCAGGTATATTTTTGCCTTCTACATCAATAACTTGTTTTCATAGATATTTATATCCATAGAGTCAGATGTTGGAGGCCGGAGAACAAGGATATCACATCCCCTTAGCTTCAGCCTTAAGCTGCATTATTAATCAGCAAAGTGGTCTGATCCAGACTGAAAAGCTGCTCTAAGCAGCATGTGGTGTCAGGTGCATCAGAAGGATCAGCTGTCATTATCCTGAGTCTACCAGTGTTTTCCATCCCTCCTAAAGGGTGAGCTGTATCAACTAAAAATTTGCTGAGAGAGCAGTTCAGAACACATGTAAAAGAACTTATGAGAAACTGTCTTCAAGTTCCTCTTGCAACAGCTTTTGCATGGCTGGAGTATTTGTTATACTGTACAGGAAAGTTTAAGGGAAGCTGGAATGCTGAAAATAAGCTTCAGGTAATTAAATTCCTCTACAGTATGTAGGAACTCCTAGAATGGAATAAGTTTGGAGAGATGGCAAATTCTGCAGTGTGGGTTTACCTACAGCTTTGATGCTGAGGTCCCAGCTATTCTATTCGTCTGATTTTCACTTACCTTCAGTCATCCCCTGGCACATATACTGCCTAGATATCTTCCCCTTGTGAAGACAAATTAAGAGGCAATTTGGAACAAAGCAGGAGAGCTGTGGTATCTGACAGATGAATTTTCTGTGCTGAATTCTGTGAGTGGAGGCACTCAACCTTAACCATTATTTGGGTTCCTCGGGAGCAGAGTAATCATCTGGACAAAGGAAAGGGGGAAAGTTGTGCTAGCAGTGGAATCTTATTTTCCTGAAAGAATATTAGATCTGCAGAGAGCAATTTGAGACACACACAGGAGTCTAAGCTTTAGTAAACAATCATATTTATATAGAATCTGGCTGTGAAAATATTGCAAAGTATAGAAATCCCTAGAACAATAAATCTTCTTGTTCTTCCTGATGGAGATAGATTCTAAGGTCATCAATATAAGGATCAGATGAGTCTCACATGAATGCTTTGGCCCCGAGCTGCACTGGTAATAAACAGGATTTTTATTACATTTCTAAGTGCTTCATGACATGTGTTAAATTACTGTAGGCTTCACAAACTGCAGCACAGAAGTATTGTGCAATTGGGTAGTTCAAATGTGTTCTCTTTGTTCCAATTCAACACAGTGGCTGAGCTTCTCTTGCAGAACAAAAAAATGCAATTTGCTTATTTTATACATGATCTGATCCAAGCTATTCAACTATTGCATGATTATAGTAAACGACCTAAAGATTTTTCATGTTATTATAGAGTGAAATACTTTCTCAATTGTATTTTTTAGCTGATGGACCCTTCCATTTTATATCAGTTAGCCTGTCAGTACTCTAATTTTGCGTCTAAATTGCAGGATGAATAAGCCCATCTCAGGCTGTGATAACTAGATGCATCTGAGCTTTCCATCAGCCAGGAGGGTGACATGCAACCACCCCCTCCTGGCTATTCTGTCCAGGCTAGATCAGGTGTTAGTGTACAGTTTGTAATTTAGATTCTAAACTTTTTTAAAAATCAATGAGGCTATCACTCCCAGGGTCTCTTTATTATTTATTATTTTTCATAGGGTCACTTCAAAGTCTAGTGAATCCGTGCATGTATTTGAACCAATGTTAAGTCAGAGTTTTAACTCCGTTTCTGTGTTTGGACCTGTTCACTCCATTTCAAAAATCAAGACTGAAAGAATTATGATGACTCATTGTGAAGCAGAGCTTCCACCTCTCAATCAAGCCTCTCAAAGAAAAGACACAAAACAATAAGTATTGTGCGTAAATTCAGTGCAAAACTGAAGTAACTGAGTTGTGGCATTTTTGTTTTATCACTGCAAGAAAAGCTATGGACATATTCCAGTCTCTGCTTTTAATGAAACAAGTATGCTCAAGTTTCCTCAGAAAAGCTGATTGCCTAGTCCTCAGCTTAATCTTCCATTTCATTATGTACTTGGAATGAATAGTGATAAAAATTAAATAAAAACAATTCCTGCATTTTTGCATATAAATCAGATATCTAAAGGTTAAAGCAGCAATATTAAAGAGTGGATATTCTACTATTCTACTAGTAAAATGAGAGGAAACTTTAAATGCAGAAACATAGCTCGTCAGTGCTTCTCCCTAAAATACCAAGAAATATTAAGGAATATTTGGTTTTCATTTATTTATGGTAAACATCTACCTTCACATCTTTGCAGAAATATCCCAAAACCGTAATTTGACTGAGGTAGGTGGTATCTTATCCTGGACAAGATATTTTGTGTGAGAAAGAAATGAATATTGTCCTTAGTATTTCTTCTTTTGAGAATTCTGAAAACAAATGCAGAGGAAAGAACTTCTAATTATATCATAGCACTCAATAAAAGTTAGCAGTCTAGAAAAACTGCAACAAAAAAGCCTTAGCAAATCATTAGTGAAGCAACCCTGTACTAAAGGGAATGTTTTTATATTTAGTGCTTGTTTAAAGGGAGAAATTCTGGTAAGTTACTGAAAAATAACTAAGGTGAGAATTTAAAGTAAAATAACTGTCTTGAGTAAGGGTTCATGTCTCTTTCTTTTTCTAGAAGCAAGCTTTTAAGCTTTGCTGGCATTATAGCTGATCAGTTAATTTGCTGTTATTTCTATCTGAAAATCTGTAATGTTACTTTTCATTTCATTCTGAAAGTATTTCAAAAATTATTTTGGGGGTTATTTTTGTCAGTAGAGAAATTTTCTAGGTGAAAAATGAAATTCTATTATGCAAGTTGTATTCCGCTCAAATTATTTTTTTTCTTTTTCAAATATCCTTGTTTGGTAATTTCTAATTGAGCTAAATTCTTAGTTATTATTAAACTAATTTTCTTAAAGTGTTTGTATGTATTTTTCTTTCAGGAATAAAAAAGATGGGAAGCTTTTATGTGGTCACCATTGCCTGCTCTTTTTTCTAGCTTTTTTTCTTTAAAATTAGGGCTCAACTTATAAAACAACATTTTTTTCTGAGAATCACAATATCTTCAAGGATGCTTCTGTCACAGTGTCCTTGGGTAAATTTATTTTTTTCTTCTACCAAACCACTTCTCCTATACATTGTCTATTTGACAGATGGCTTTTCTTCCATGGCAGTTTTCCCTTGTAGCCATATTTTGGTCATGGCTCATATTGTTTCAGCTATTTGTTTCTATTTAAGAGTTCAATATCTCTGCATTTATTCTATGAAGCTGCTATTATGCCTACCCTCTTCAAAGAGATTTAACCCAGCTATTAGCACAAGGGGACTTCATAACTCCAGAGTTATGTTTCATTAGTCCTATCCATCAAAACATGATTGTCTGCATCATGGGGAAATTAAGACACTGGACATATCAAGTTCTAAGGTCATGCAAATAGATTCTTCTCCTAGAGCTTGTCAGGTGCATCCAGCTGGAACACCCAAGGGTCAGGGACAATACCACACCTGTTATAGTCTGGAAAGAAATATCTACTGTTGAGTGGAGAAGGAGCATAAAATTTGTGAAAATAGGACACGTCTTTTGGAAAGAAAAAGCAAATTGCAAAGAAGTCTGAACACTGGGTTTTGACCAAGGTAAAAGTGTTTGTCTGCTACGGGCCAAGCAGCCAGAAGTCAGCTTGTTCCTATTTATGTTACAATTTGGTCTCATATTCTGTGTAAAAATCATACAAGTTTTCTCCTTTTGATTATCAAAACCTTTTGCATTATCTGTGTCACCAAACAGTTATGTAAGCCTGGGACAGGTTAATCTTGTCACCTGTATGGAACTTCTTAATAAATGAAAAAATTTTAAAGTAAGTCATACAACAATTCCCACAGCATTTGATTGTCCATGTTTCAAAAAAGTAAGTTTCTACCAGTAACTAAATGCAAAGAGAATTAACAAGATATTTCAAGCACCAAATGTCATAAAAAACACTGCCAGACTAAATTTTCAAGGGCAGGCCATTAAATTGGTCTCTTGCATCCTTTTATATGTAATTTTAACTCAGAAACAATCTCAGCAGGTAGATAAGATTAAGTGGGAAATGAACCAAACCAGAATTGCATTCCTTTTATTGAAGAGGCTCAGGAAGAGGTGATGGTATGTAATTTTTTTTTTTTTTTTGCCAACTTCACATGCATCTTCTTGCCTTCCAAACAAGTAAGAGTATTTCCCCCTACCCACCATGGGCAAAGAGCTTATTAGCACAATACCACTCCTTCAGCCTTAAGGGCAGATGGAATCTGTATTTCTAGGATGTTTTTGGTCAATTTCTCAGCAGTCTGGTAGTGGATATGAACACTGTTTGATTGGAAAGAACACAGAAATGGATTCTAGGCACTTGTTTATAGTCCCTAGTGTACCAGCACAGTACTGGTGCTTCATTTGGTCCTACACAGAGAGCCAATCCTCTACAAAACAAGACACGTTTATAGCAGGTATATGATAGTAAGAATGAATGAAGAAACTGCTCTGAGAGGCCAGTGCCAAATTCCTAGGTACTGTAAATACAGGCAGTTCTATCAGCACACTAAAAATCAGCACCAAAATGAAAAAAAAAAAAACCTGTATATGGATTTATTGCCCAAAAGCTGGTACTCAAAACAGTATGGTCCAGTCTGGTACTGTGCCTGATTTTACTGATAGCCTAACAGTTTTCTGGTTCTCTTCATGAAGTGTTTTATTTTTGAAAGGAAACCTGGGCAGACACTTGAGATGTCAATTTACTTACATAGTTCAAGTTTTTAAGGCTCACTAAGATACTAATATTGAAATGGCAAATTACTTCTATACAAGTAAACAGTAATTGTTCCCAATGGAAACAAACCTCTATTTGTATAGCAATTGATGATTCTTCTGAATACAGCCAATTAAGGGGCAAACCCCAGAGTTTTTCTCTATTCAGGATCAAGTACTGATATATGAAATTTTAGTTCCAAATATGCCTGCAGGGTTTAAAGGGATGCATTTCAGAAAGGCTATGTCATTGCTTAATAATAAAAAAAATGTTCAAATCTGGACACTTTGGCATGTAACTTCAAATATGAAATGAATCCAGGCACTGTTACATGAAAATCTGGGCTCATAAATTTGAATGATCCCCCTGGTAAAAATCTAAGAAATAATTCAATATATTTATGAAATATTAGTGATAGAGCAGTCTTTGATGGTTTGTGTATTTTGATCTCTTTGAATTCGAATATGATAATCTTTCATTTTAAGTCTTGTTTATGAAATGGAACAAAATTATTCTAAGATGCATGCCAGACTCTCATCCCATAGGAGGTTTGTGAGTAGGTTTTCTGCAGAAACATGGTAATTATGCTGTATTTACTATTTTTACTGTTTATGATGCTATTTGTGGGTGGGTGTGAGTGGAATAGCTTCATGTGATAATGACTGTATTTTTTATATATGCGGCTTGTTGCAGTAGCAAGGCATCTCCCTGTTATAAAAGGATATTAAAGTTATAATCTGCCAGCCAACATTAAATTCCCATAACTCCCAGCACCTGAATTTGTTAAAGAAGTTGATACCCCTCTAGGTCTCTGGTGAGGGCATAAGCTGCACCATGATACTCTGCTTATCTCCAGGCATAGCTGTGCAAACAAAGGCTTTGTGAAGGATTTGCTTCTCTGACTGGGAGAACACTGAATACAAGTTATTTTTTTGTTACATATTAAAGAACCTGTTATTGCTGAACACAGAGAAAAAACTGAAAAAAGAGACCATGTCTGTGTTCTTGCATGGTCCACAATCTTATTGGGGTAATGAGATTATTTTAATTTTCTAGCTTAAACAAACTTTTTTCTTCCAATTCAACAACAACAACAATAACAGCAAGCCACTTTAAATAAATGCAAATGTCCTTTGTTTGGGGCTTCTCTTTATCCCCTGGTCACAGTGTTAGGACCTTTCTGCCAAATTTGCCCACTGCAGGTGAAACCCCAGGAAAACCAGGCTGTTCCCTGTTCCAGGCTGAACACAGAAGAGCAGCCATTCATTGGGACCTCAGGCTTCTGCTCTGCTCCCCTGAGGCCCTACTCCACTTTTCCCCTGAAGGTGCCTCTCCTCTTTTTCCCTGAATCCCGAGTTTTCTCATTTCATTGAACTTCAATGACCCTCTGATATTCCTTCTGCCAAATGATCCCCATTACATGAGCTCTTTCTGATAAGTAAAAAGAAAGCAAAATAGAACCATGCTGTCTTGAAGACTACACTGATACTATTGGTAAATTAAATATTCTATTCTATGTATTTATGCTCTGTCTCTTAATTAAAATGGTAACGCATCTTTTCCTGGGAAGTCTACAATCTGTGCAATTTTCCCCCTAAATCTGAAGTTAAATTAAATTGAAATCAGAAAACAGATGAACAGCTGTCAGTAATAATAGGTTTGTAAGTGTTTTAGTAGACACATCAACAGTTTTTAGTATACAGATAGAGAAATGGGACATATGGCAATTGTGAAGAGCAATTATAACATTATTTGAACATGCTAAGAATTCATACATAAAATCACTTTAAAGCTTCCCTTGTTTGAAGTTCTTTATCTTCAAGTTGTTTTCTACAATTACATCCTAGCAATGATGCAATATATTACCATACGAAGTGTGACTACTGTTGTACCTCTTAAATGTCTATCAGAGGCAATGCTTTCATGATATAAATTACCTCAGGGTTGAAAGCATATTTTGCAATGACTCTGTCTAGCTGTCAAAATCTTTATTGCTACACATAAAAAATGATGGAGTTATATTTGCAAGACCATGGCACTTATGAAGCCTTTGCAGTCTCCTCAATAATTTTTCTGCATCAAATATTCATTTTATTGTCAGTTCTTACCTCATTTTCTGCCACTGCTATTAAATCTAACCATGTTAGATCTTCAGTCCTCCCTTACATTTCAGATTTCTGTACATCTGACTAAAAATATGGCAGGAAAGTATTCTGTGTGATTCAGATTCATGTGTACTTACCAGTATTCCTGCTAGACTGATTGCACATTTTTTCTTGTGATTGTCTCTTTAATGTTTCCTCTTTGTGGCTGCCAGATAAAAGCTTGATCTCAGTTCAGAAAAGATGGGTGAGAGAGTGGTGGGCTGAGTTGCCTGTGCATGAATTGTCATCAGATTTGACTCTGGGAAAACTGGATTGATTGTAAGCAGAAAGCAACTGTGCCCTCAACAATGTGACACACTGACTTAAGACATTATCATATTTGCCAAGCTGAATAATTTATAATATTATATGCAGTGTCATATTTGCTGATTGGTATCCCCTCTTAAGAGCCATTTACCTCATTGTGATCACAAAAAGAATGAAAAAGAAAATATTCTTCTTTGTAAATACATATCTCTTTTTTAAAGAGATAAACCTAGTATAATGTGAATTTACATTATTTCAATTATAATCTGTACTAATAACAAATTATAGCAGTGATAAGTATCAGTTAGAATTGGTTGCATGCATTTTAGGCTGAGGTCCCTGCAAACAGAAGAATTTCTCACTGGATTGGACACTGATCTAAATATAAACTCCCTTTCCCTTACACAGATTTTTTAGTGTCCTGAAGCCTAAGGAGTTGGTGCCTGTGTGTCAAGAAAACATGTTCAAAAATTTTATATCAACATTTGATATCCATGTGCCTATGCAGAGGCTGTCTCATGTGATGGAAAAGCCCTGTTGGTTTGGTAAATAGTATCAAATGCTTTAACAAATCCCTTTGCCAAAAAACTCTAAAATCTGTTCTATTTTGTACCGTGAGCCTGTGGGTGGAATAAAAGACTAGTTATGTAGGCTACCTGTTCTTTTACTACTCTACATTTACAGAGCTCTGCTTCAACAGAACACCCCACCTTACTGTGGAAAACTGCATCTGAAGGCAGGGAGGGGAAATGACACTCTATTTCATTCAAGAAAATTTTAGGAAAAGGTAAAGCGAGGAAAGAAAATATTTTTTCCATGTTCATTTATATGGTTTCTATGTGATATTTAAGCTAGTATGAGAGTAAAAACAAAACCCAACCAATGAAAATTACTTAAATAAAATTCAGTCTGAAAGACAACTGAAGCATGTAAAAAACCACAGTATTACCAAAACTAAAATGGAGTGCTGCTGGTGCTCTGACAATTTTGCATACATCTAGTACCTTTAAAAATTTGGAAATATTTTCAAAATTAACTTTCTGTAAAATGTTTACAGGTAGGACAACACAAAAGTAATTCAACAGACCACAAACTCAGTATAGAAAAAAGTTATAAACTCCTATATTGTGATGCATTAGCAGTTCTCACAAGTTCTTTTGTAAGTGCTTCACAGAATAATAAGAGACAATTGTCCAGAACAGTAGGAGGCAAGAAGTTATGATCCCTGGGTAGGAAAACAAGGTAAAAAGCTCACATTTTTTCATTGTCAAAAAAAGGACCACAGTTTAAAACATATTTTAAAAGCCTGAGCAATTTGAGATAGAGCATATTTGTGTTTATTATAACAAAGCGGAGTAATCAAGATTCTGTTTATTTGTGAAAGCTTTTACATAAAAAAACCTTAATGAAAAATCATGGTCATCATGGTTTCCTTCAACCGAAAACAGATGGTCTGGTTAAACCTTTATTTAAAGAAGGTAAGAACAAAATCTACAAATATGTCTACATCAGAAATGAAACCATTTGAACCACCAGTTGAAAACAAAATTCTAATGAGTGCTAAAAAGGAATTTGATCAGTCCCTGAATATTAGCCATATTCAATGAAAGTGGAGGGGAACCAATATCTTCAGAAAGTTATCTTTTCCTAATAGGCAATGTGAAAATTCTTTGCTAATTAGAAGACCTATAGCTGATTATGTTATTTTCACTCTGAAAGTACACATAATTGTCTCCACTGAGATTCTCCCAAAGCCGACACTTCTTGCTTGCTCCCTCCTTCCCAGCTTCCCTCCCCATCCAGCAGGATAGAGTTGAGAACTGGAGGCACAAAAGCAGGTTGAGATAAGAACAATTTACTGAAAACAGTGATGAGATAAGAAAAGCAACTGTAACTGCAGCAATATTAGTAACAAAAGGTATAAGATAATGAAACAATTTGCAAGGAAAGCTCATGACAGATGCCAACTGGTTTCTTTTTTCTTCCCAGCCATGCTTTCTCCCCTCAGAAGGGGGGGGCTCTTCCTCTCCAAGGTATGAGCATCCCTTTCCCAGTGCCCAACAATGAGGTGAGGGGGTATGGAATAACCTACTGCCCACGTCCATGGCCCCAGCCTTTGCCCCCTCGGGGCTACTGCAGAAAATGAGCTCTGTTCTGGATGAAAGTAGGAGAAACCCCAAATCAACCTTTTTGCAGTTTGGAGGAAAAATAACTAAACAAATGATACTGACTGTAAAGAGTCTTATCCAGCTATGAAGGTGGCATTAGCTGTGCACTTGCAGGAACAGAAAATGAACCTTTTTTGCCCAAGAACTATTCTACATATATATTGTTGAAAATGTTTTTTCTGAATTCCCATCCCATCTGTCTTTGGTCCCTTAAAATTTTCTACTCCAAATTACTATATTTGTAATTTTTAATCATGCAAACCAGCTATTATTTCATAAATAACTATATCTGTGTTTATGATTAATAATCATGGCAATTTGAAATTCAAATATGATCATGCGGTTTCCTTACATTATAATTGTTATACACATCCCAGATAGTGAAGGTGAGAATCTATTGTAGGAAGATAGCAAGGAAAGAAACAAAAACAGAAGTGAAGGATAGCATTTACAAAACTATGGCAGTAACACTTGAGTACTGGTGAAAAGATTTAAATATCTTTTCTGGAGGAGCACTGGATTATTGACAGCTGAATGAAAGATTTGCCCCTTTGCAATATGAGGTTTGAACAATAATAGGAATAATGGAATGGTGGTGTGAAGAGTAGGCAGATTCTGTTAGGAGTTAAAACCTATAATCAGCAACACATCTTAATGACTTGGTTAAGGAAGAGAGCAGGTATTGTAGGAATCCTGCAGCACAAGCTGTCCCAAGCTACTAATGTCTGCAGAATTACAGAATTTTTACAGACGGTATAGAGAAAAATGAAGCTATTACTTTGTAGGATTCAACTTAAGAAAGTAAAAAAGCCAAGGTGTGACATTTTAAAGCATTGTGCAGGCAAAAGTGGAAAAAATTAGTTTAAATACCTAAAAAATATGCTGGTGATTGAGTTTGAAAGGATGCTAAAACAAACATGAGATAATTATTTTTGACTAAGGGTATCAGAGAGCTGTAACAGCATCACAGTGTCTCTGCAGAAGAAATATACTTTCACCAGAAACTATATAGTTGAATCTCAGGTGTGGTTTAATAATATATATATAGATCAAGACCAAAATAATGAAAAATAAGGGGAAATAAATTATGCAGCTGTCTGCAAAATGTAACTTCTTCTTACATTGTAACTAATTGTTTTCTCTTGAGAACATATATAATACTGGAGATCTGTAGATTCATCATTTTGCAAATGACAAAACATGATTTCCAAGCAATTATTTATCAACTGATTGGAAGGAATATTTTGGCTGTCTCTATTGGCTCTGAGTGGCTGTACTTAAGGCCCACTCAAGTGTGTTGGAGTTTTATTGAGGAACAGATGATTTAATTCATTCTGTAGAGTGAGTTTGAACAGGTCAGTAAGCAGCTTGAACAGCTATGGACATTTTGTTTAAATCCCAACATGCTGGTACAAACACAAGATTAATGTAGAGAGATTTAATTCCATCACTTAGAGCAGTCAGTATTTTTTTACATTTGCCTGTAACTTTTAGCTCCATCTTGTCATTCAGAAAACCTCTTAATTATGAAGGAACCAGTGAGAACAACTTCTTTTGCTTTTCTGCTTATGGAAGAAAAAATATAACAATTCTGGAGGAAAGCAGCTTGTGCACCTTGATCTCATAAAATCATGGAATCATGAAGGTTGGAGAACATCTTTAATATCATTGAGTTCAACCATTAACCCACTGCTGCCAAGTCCACCACTAAACCCTGTCCTTAAGTGCCACAATTACCTGTCTTTTAAATAGCTCCAGAGATGGTGATTCCACCACTTCCCTAGGCAGCCAGTTTGTCTTTGCCACAATTACCTGTCTTTTAAATAGCTCCAGAGATGGTGATTCCACCACTTCCCTAGGCAGCCAGTTTGTCTTTGCTACACTTTCAGGAAAGAAAGTTTTATTAATATTCATTCTAAACTTCTGCTGGACCAATTTGAGGCCATTTCCTCTTGGCCTGCTACTTGTTATTTGGGATCATGAACAATCCAGAATAAAAGCTCACAGAAGAAGGTCAGTATGAGAATGTGTGCTCAGAGAAGTATTCTGAACCAATGCTGGAAGAGGATTTTAATATGAAACTATGTGTAAAGCATGGAATTGTTATTTTATCTGGAATGTAGATAATCATATGCTTATGTCTTCACTTTCTGAGAACATAGGATGAGTAAAATCCAGGAACATCTGGTTCCTGCAATCTGCAGATCCTCAGACATCTAAACTATTGGTTTTGATGACAGTGTTCACTGTAGGACACTCACTGTTCTCAAGGAGGATTTCTTCAGTGGTGTAGATACAAATCATAAATACCAGGCTGTCATCATTTCATCTATTGTCTTCAGTAAAATTATCACATGTGCTACCAGATGAATATTGTTTAGAATGGAGGAAATTAATTCATCATTTTTTCAGTCAACTTTCAGTCAATTTTACATTTACTCCTTGCCAGAATCTTTGTTAAGATTTGATCAGAAGTTGATCAGAAGTTTGTCTCACACTTTATTTTTATGCATCAGGACTGAGATATTTTCCAGGCATATTAACGCACATGTAAGAGAAAATTCTTGTGTGAGAATTTATAAGAATTAATACAAAATTCAGTTTATTCTGTATATGATGATGGTCTTGCATGTGGCATTCTCACTTCAGTGTCTCTTGGGAGTATGTATTTTCTGTTTTTCTATAAGTTGCTGAACTTGTCGAGGTTTTTGCATTCTGCATATAGGATGTCTTTGCAGATTATTTTTGGCTGTTTAGAGTCACTAGGGATGTCTTTCATAAAAAAAAGGAGGGAATTGTAGCTGCTGAATTGCCCAGGAATACAACTGCTGATCTTATGAGCACATGGAGCAACCAGCACAACACAGTGCCTGCTCCTATACCTCCAGCTCAAAGTCCTGACAATTGGTTCTGAAGCTGAACGTAATCCTATGACCCCAGCATCTCACAGACTGGTTCTTTCTGCTGACACACTAGGACTGCCAGGATTAAAAGGAATTCTTTAACTAAGTTCCTGTTGCTGAACAGGAAGCAAAGATAGGTATGTAATCTAAACATTTGTCACGCCGTGTCGCTCCACCCACACCAACGAGGACAGGCAGCGATTGCGAGGGGTTGGCACAGAAGAAACTCGGGTCACAGGTCGTAGGTGGAAAATCTGAGGGTCCTTTATTCTTCTGCTGTAGGAACAGGAGTGCTCCTGAATGCAGCCAAACAGTAAGTCTCCAACAACGGGTGATCCCAACTTATATTCAATAACATGGAACATTCTAGCAACATTCCAACCAACCATAATGGGCAACCAACCCATATTAGCATGGTAACTCCCATGATCCTGTTGGAACAAGCTTTAACTCCCTAATTTGAAACAGTGTCCCCAAACTTAGGGTTTTGCTTTTCATGACTTCAGGCTGATATCAGGTATGTCTGGTTTGCTAGCCAGGCCAGGCCATTGGACCTCCACAATATGTAAACTAAGAATTTAGTGTTTTCTTTTGTTTTCGAATCAGATTTTTTCAGATTAATGTAAACAACAGTTTTCACAGTGCATAAGTTGCTGTCTTTTTAGAAAATATTTTTACTCCTTTCATTTTTAGAGAAATATGTGTGATCAGATTCTCATTCTATATTAAATTTCTTAAAAATAATGGGTGATAAACAATTTTTAATTGGATTTATTTGGATATCTCTAATTTCATTCAACTTTATTCTCTAGAATTCCTATTGGACTACCTTTCTAAAATGAATGCATTGCCCTAAATACAGTGTCATAGGAATCAAAGAGTAGTTCAGAGTTCTGCATTGCCATCCTACATCTTTGGATTGGGTTTTTACATCTTTGGATTGTGCATTTTAGTTCAGTTTCCACTCTTCATCAGGAGAGGGAGAGTGAAATATAAATTACTACAAATTCACTAAAAATTATGATAAATTATTTTTCCTTCTAGAAAAGTATATGCTGTAATAGTTGAGAAAATTATTTTATAAAGCTCAAGCTATTTCATAGCAGACATTTGCATAATGTTTTCATATATCTTTTTTTCATTGATTATGCAAATAAAACAAATAAAACTAAAAAAGTTCCTGTGTGTTTCTCATTTGACACTGTCTTCCAGTTCCATATTATATATATATAATATCTGTGAAAACACTAGTCTGTTCTGTTCTGTTTCTTGAGTTTTATAAAAATATATATCAACTTGTCCTTTATGCCAGGTGTTCTGATCAGCATAAATGTATTCATGGGCCATAAACTTCTTTAGCAGAGAGTATTATTCAAGCAGCAATAGAGAAGAAAATAAAATATTTTATTCCTCGTCTTTATTCACTCTTCAGCATTCGAGGGCTTATTGATTAAGGTGCTTAACTTACAGTCCTGAGGGAATATTCCTTTCTTCATCTGCACAGTTATTAATTTTTCCACATTGTTTTGGGTAGGACCTAAATCTAGGAAATCACTTTAAATTTAGAATAGTCTCTTCTCAAGTAGATTATTCATGTGCTTAAAATTCAGCAGTATAATAAGAGGGTCCAGGTTTCAATTGTAACAGTCTAAGTATTGCAGGCATGGAAATGCAGAGATAGTTTAGGTGCAAATTCTCTATTACAGGAATTGGATTTTGATCAGAGTAGCTGCACACCCCTTAATGAGAGCAGTGACACTAAGGTCAGATTCACTGACCACTCTGCTTCCAACATCACCTTCACAGGCATATGTAACAATTAGGAGAACAGTAAAGGAGGGTGTGAAAGAACTGAGTGCACCTTACAAAACCAAGTAATCCTGGGAATTTATGTTATGCATTTTCTTTATCATTGTTTACTACAGACTGTGCAGGGATCTAAAAGAAAATTTGAAAAGAAATTCAAAATTCTTTTTCTTCAAAGTAAAAACGTTTGTGATGCCACTACTTTGTGACTGATTTAATATAATCAATATCTAGTGCATATTAATAATTCACATCTGTGAGCCATTTGGCCTTGGTTTCATATAAGCAGGGAAGGCACTGCAACCTCTGAGATGTCCTATCCTCTGCTTTGTTCATATTCTATCCCAAACAGAGATATCACCAGGTCTGACCCTGTCTCACACATCATCTGTGTGAGTCTATCTGTCTGTCTGTCCTCAAATAAACAAAAATCTACATATATTTGTGTGTAGATGTATACATATATATTTACATGAAGACACTTACTGGGGAATACAAGGAGCTACTTACCTTTCAATTAACTAAAGGACATCAAAACTGGCCCAGTGGACAGAGACTTTCTAACCCATGCCATTTCCAAGAAATCACAAGCCATAATCAGCATGGTGGAATCATCCTTTTCATCTTCTTTTCCACCTATTATGTGAAGAAATTTTTTTTCACTTTAATGAAAAAATGAAAAACATTTTTTTTTAGATAATTACCTTTAGAGAGTATTAAATCCATCTGAAACACATTCCTATAGTCAAAGCCTAAAAATATTTACTGCTTATAACTAAGCTACAGGAACCAACATGTGAGCTTTGTTATGAGTCTAGACTAGAAAGTCTTGCTTGATTTTAGGCTGACATTATGACTAAGAAATGCTGCAGGGAAACTAAATTTATTGACACAATTGAAAGAATCAAAAACTTTATAGAAATTTTTCCTTTCAGAATGTGGGACAGATAAATTTAGAAATGCAGTAATCACATATATTTAAAAAAAATTGTCTGACTGACATTTTTAAGAGTGAGGAGTACTGAAAACTTAATCATTCTTGAATTATGATGAACCCCTTTCTCTTTATTAGTCTTATTTTACATTCACAGAGTACTATTAATTATTATTATGATTATACATTTTTTCAGCAACAAGGAAATTCTTACATTCCATATATTTTTCTTTCAGGTTCCATATATCTGCCTTTCCTATATATAAATATAGAGCTACAACACATTTGCTTTTGATTGTCACTTTAGTATCCTTTTCACTAGAAAACTAATCCAGGTTAACCAAGAAACTCTAATTTTGGTTAGCCTGGGCTAACATTAGCATGCCAGTAAATACCACGTGAACTGTACTTGCATGGCTTTTTTAGCTTTTGGAATTTACTGCTAGGGTTTCTATTATTTCCAGATGACAAGACATGGTGATGAAAAGTATGGGAAAATACGGTTAAATTAATGGGATTCCTGAAAACTAAATCATTCTGAATCATTGAACGTGGCTTCTGTATTATTGCATTGTTGTTTGAAAGCAAAAAAGGCAAATTACAGTGCTGGAATTTCCTTAAAGAGATTATCTGATGAACTGATTCCTGCAGAGGTGGAGAAATGTCATATATTCTTGGGCTTCATGTACATACCTTCTCCAGAGGATCTTTATATCTGTGACAAAGTCCCAGGCAGTGAATTTATATTCCCTCTGGTTATGTCACCATTATCATAATACATGTGTGTAGAGATTCTATCTAGGCTGAATGTTGTTCAGCTTTCTTCATTTTAAAGAGTTCAGATATTCTACAGTAGATTAAAGCTCAAAATCAGAATACCATTGGAAAGAGAGGCTAATTTTTTTCATACAGGAAATTAAGACTGGCTGTGATTAATTTTCAGATATCAGAGGGATGCAAGAAAAAACAGGATCTTGTTAATTATTAGATCTTAGCAGTGCACCCACCCTACATGGTGGCCTGTAACATATTTATAAAAAATTATTTAAAATACATTTTTCATTTTTTGAATAATTTAGGAATATATCTCTCCTAATTGTGATAGATGAGTGGGTCTTTTCTGTTGGATTTGGCATGAAAATCTGTTTTTAAAATAAAGACAAATATATTCCTGTATTTTTTTTCTTCTCATATTTCTGCAGTGCTAAAATTTACTGGTGTTGTAGTGTCTTTAAAAGGTGCTTCGAGAAGATCATCGAGATGCCAAAGAAAATGCATGCTGTACCTATGGGGACACCCTGTCTGTACCTGGATTGACTAGGAAATCCTGCATTGCTGCAGGTTTTCCCACTCTTTCATCTCTACATTGTTTTGTCTTCAAATTTTGTATGGACCCTTGTACCTGCGTGAAATTACCCAGCAAGGGTGCTGTGCCTGGTGCTTGCAGGTGCATTGCAGAATCCTCAATGTAAATCCAAATTTTGAGCAAGTACTGAGGGTGTCATCTGCAGAAACCTACCGACACGGGCTGCAGGGTGTCTCCTCATCAGCCCTCTCCCTCTGCAGAAGGTTTTTACAGAAGGGATGAAGTATACTTTAGAGCTGGCAGGAAGGAGTTGTGAGAGAGTGGAGCATATGGTGATCCTGTCATGCATTCCTGCATCTCAGCTGGATTCTCACGTAGGAGAGCGATATGCATTTGCCTCTTAGCTGCTGAAGGTGGCTGCAATAGTTTCTGGGTAGACATAAAATCATAAGATGGGAGGCATGAAACCACAGAACATCTTTCAGCCCATTGATATGTCCAAGGCAAAATTATGTAGGTCATTGATGACAAACTTGTTCAGACTGATGACATTGTTAGTAGAAATTAAAAAGATACAAACTTCCCAGACAAATTCAATTTAAATGCTTTTTACTATTCATGACTGTCTTAATCTCTTTTACATTAAGTCCTTTTCAATTTGTAATGGACAAAGAATACTGTCAAATCTGCTACTCCCTACGGCAAACCTGAAAATGGTTGCACACAGTTATTTACTGCTACTGCCTATCTGGTGTTTTCCTCTGGCATTAATACCTAGAACTTCTCTTTCAAATAACTCTTTGCACTTAGTCTTGATTGTTGTGAGTTCAAGTTATATCCTCAGCTATACTGGCAGTATAGCTTCCCACCCATGTACAATCTACATATTCAATAAATCTAAATCTCATAACTAATGAGAACCTTAACTTGGGACAAACCCCAGCAGAATTTCACAATTTTTCACAATTTTTCACAGATGTATTCTTTTGTTTTGACACAGGGCTCGTTATAACTGCTTTCAGAATTTGATACAACTAGTTTTGTATCTTTCTTATTTTCATTGAGGCCATTCTTTTCTCCTTAAGATTTTGCTAGTGCTGAGAATTTGCTGAAGTCAAGCTATGTATCAGCTGGTTTTCTTCTAACCATATAGTTTGCTAGCCTGTGGGAGAGAGATATCAAATTGATTTGGTATTATTTCTGGTTGATAATTTTCCAGCTGTTATTCATTTTTGTGTTCCTCTCTGGGTTTTTTAAAAAAAATTAAATAGCTCTTCCAGTACTTTTCCACAGGCTGATGTTAAGCTGGTTATTCTTAATTTTTTGCCTTCTCATTTTCACATTTCCATTTCTTCAAACTATGTTTGCCTGTGTCTCCATTCTAATTTCTCAGAGATAACAACTAATGATACCACGATTTCGTCAGCCAGCTTTTTAATTGCACTACAGTGAAGGCCAGCTGCTTCAACTGTTTTGAGAATATTTAGATATTGTCTGACCTGCTCCTTCCTTATTAGAGAAAGAGGTCTTATCCTCTGATAATTGCATTAATTATTACTGCCCTATGACATTTTCAGGAATAACTTGCAAGAAAATTAATATTTCCTCACTTTTCCGGAGTGAGCCTGCAATGACACCACACTATAACAAGTAGTCAACAAGTAGTCAACGAATCTTTCCTCTTCTGGAAGGATTTATTGATAAAATTTAGCTTCCCAATTAAAGGTTTTCAGTTTTGTGTTGTGTTTTCTTGCTCTCTCCCTATGCACTTATTCTACTTTTTATATTTGACCAAAGTATCCAAACCATTTTTTCCACTTTCTTTTTATGTTTGAAATTCACAAGAACCCCATGATTTCATCAAGCCCCTCTCCTACTGCACCTTTAATATTTTTTCTGTTATAGTATATTTTGCATGAATGACCTTAATATTATTTATTTGTGGAACTGACAGTTCACTTTAATTTCTTTTTACTCTCCTAGTACTACTTGTTTACCAGTTCTATGAATTTAGAGAAGCCCACTTTCTAGAAATGCCTCGTAATTGTTTTGTTATAATCCCTCTTTTTTTTCCTAAGGATCCTGAACTCCATAATTCCACTCTCTTTCTAGATATTTTCTATTTAGGCGTTATTACACATTTCTGCACTTTCTGTCCATTGTTGTCTCATTGATATTCTTATATTTGGAAGTCATTTAAATGCGTATGAGTTAACTAACTGAGTTGGCCCTTTTGCTATGTTCCTTTGTTCTCAGAGTGAATGTTTGTATTGAGTCTGACTGAGTTAATTTTCCCATAGCAGCCCTCACAGTGCTTTGCTCTGCAATGGTATTGGGTTTGTGAGGCTGGATTTTGGTAGGAGGGAAGTTACAGGGTTGGCTTCTGTGGGAGGCAGTCAGAAGCTTCCTCCATGTCTGGCAGACAATGCCTCCTCATTCCAAGACTGGCTGGCTGCTGGCCGATCAGGAATGAGAGCAACGACTCTGTGGAGACATATTTAGGAAGGAAAAAAAGTTATTATGAGCATATAATTGCAGACAGAGAAAAGCAGAGTGAGAATACATGAAAGGAACAACTCTGCAGACACCAAGGTAAGTGGAGAAGGAGGGAGAGGTGGTACTCCAGGCACCAGAGCTGAAATTCCCCTGTGGTCCTTTCAGTTCGTGGTGAAGACCATGGAGAAGCAACTCTGTCTGTAGCTCATGGAGATCCATGAGGATGCAGAATCCACTTGTAGCCCATGGAGGACACCTGCACTGGAGCAGGTGGATGCCTGAAAGCAGAATTTGGATCTATGAAAGGAGCAGCCCCCCTGGAGATTTCTGGTAGGACTTGTGACCCTGTTGGTGGACCCACACTGGAGCAGGCTGCACCTGAGGGTCTCTACCCCATGGAAGAGTGACCCATGCTGCAGAAGCTTGCAGAGATCTCTTGCTCATGAGATGGACTTGCATTAGAGGAGTTGATGGAGAACTGTGTCCTGTGGGAGGGATCTCACGCTGAAGCAGGAGAAGGATTTGTCTCCCTGAGCAGTGAGAGAAACAGTGTGTGATGAATGGAACATGACAGCCATTCCTTAACTCCCTGTGCTGGGGGAGGAGGAAGAGCTCAGGAAGACGGGAGAGGTAGGGGGAAGGTGTTTGTGACATTTATTTTACTTCACATTACCTGCTCTGATTTTATTAGTAACATATTCAATTAATATTGAATTAAGTTGAGTCTGTTTTGCCTTGATATTTGCTGAGTGATCTCTTCTGGTCTTTGCCTCAAGTCATGAATTTTCATTATGTTTTTTTCCTCTGTCCACTTGTGGAGAGGAGTGACAGAGCAGCTTTGGTGGGTGCTTGGCATCCAGACAAGGTCAACACACTACAAGGGGCTCTATAAATTCACATCTATTTGTAAACCTTGTGGTTTGAATAGCTTCTCTTTTTGCTCACAAAATCCATCATTCCCTTCTTCTGGCTCTGTTGTTATATAGTGGATGATTCCATTATAGCAACACTATACTTTCACCTTTCCCATTGCCCATGATTTTTTTTTGCACTTAAGAGACAAAATGTTCTTAAGATATAACATATGTTGCCATCACTACCCCTTCCTTTTCTCCTCTTTGTCTTTGCAGGACAAGTTCCTCCCTCATATAACACTATTTCAGTTGTCTTGTTATATCAGCTCTCAACGCTCTCAGCCTAAATCCTCAGGCTCTGTTTTGTTCTGCTTTACCTGCTCATGGCAGATTTGAACAACCAGGTTCAGTGGCCAGTTTAAGGGACAGAAACATTTCTGCACTGTGAGTATCTTGTATTTAATTTCTTCCTCCCTGCTAATAACTGGCTTAGGCACTAGGCACAAAACCTAGCTGCTGTAATATAATTTCTCTTTTAACAGAAGTCTCACACTTTATATGAGTTGTCTCTTTTAGAAACTGTCTGCTGCACATTTCCAAGCCTTCACCTTCTCACAGTGAGTTAATCTGCACCTCAGCAATCCTTACATTGCCTAGTCCTGCACTCACATGATTCATTGACATGACTTGAGCTGCTGACTTCACCACTGACCTTGCATGGTTGAACATGTACTTTAATTATTGCTAATGCTGTGGTCTTTTTGGAGAAGAGTATTGATTACAACCTTAAACAAAGGGTCATATGCAAAACAGCCCTATATCTTAGATTTTGGTCCTTATATCATATATGTCTGTGTCAATGGGTCCAGGCTAGCTCTTTGCACCTTGTGACATTAATCCCTTGCTTATTCTTGCCTAGTAGTACATTATTTCTTGTAAAAGTCTTTTCTCTCCTTTAATCAGGTCTTATCCTCTTTGGTGGTGATGGTGCTGTATTCTTTCAGTCAGTTGTTTTCCTGTGACCCCCAGCTGGAGGAAATGACACATATACACCTCCCACCCCCTTGCAAGGCCTCTAGAACAACCGGTCTAAAAAACCCCAAAACTCCAACCAAACCCAACAAAAAAAATGAAACGAGTCAAAGGTTTGGTGGACTTTACATATTTTATGGCATTCCTTGTCAGAACAATTCACTTCTCTGACTGTCTTGGCCATCATGATATAGAAGTTGTTTATTAATAAAATAAATAAATAAGAAAATCAAGGAAAGTTCTCCCCGGGCAAATCTGTAAACAGGAATCTACATATGAGTGATATCATCTTCATGTGATGTGATCTCACCAGTTTCCACTGGCATCAGGAAGTCCCGTCAATAATAAATTTTACAACATTATTACACCTTTGTCTCCTAATTTAAAAGCAAACTAAGAAATTGAAATATATTATGCTGCATTGCAAGTGCATGGTTTTTAGTAGTGTAGCCATAAAATGTTCCAATGCCTATGGGGTTATTTTTCCACCTTGCAGTACAGATTTTCTGAGCACATGCTGCTTGGTACTATCCTCTTCAGTTTTTCCAGTGATTTAGAATGGACACACTTTCCTCAGCTCACACAGACACTTCAGCATGAGTGATGCATAACTCCACTCTATACCAGAAACTGATTTATTAGAGGATTTAGCCTGGGCAGAAAAGACCTTTGCTACTTCCCCTCTGGGAAAAATGAAAGTAAGAAAGCTAAAAAGCCTTATGCCTTGCTCTTTTTGCTCAAATTGTCTATTGGTAGGCTGTACTGAAACTTGAGATATTTCATATACATACAGATAGTGTACTTGTAGAGAAATGTGACCTCACAGCCTGAGCAATTTGTGGGACAGCCTGAGTGCATACAAATCTGAGTTTGCATGCTGAAGTCTTATATGGTAGGAGTGTAGGTGTGGCTAGGGAGTGAAGAAAAGAGGGAAGACACAGGGAAAGGTTTATCCTGGGAATAACTTTGAGCATGTTAAATGTGTTATCATTACTGTGTGTGGGTGAAGGAGAGTTTTGAGTGATTTGTTTATTGGAGTTGTGCCAGCCTCACTTCTTATCTTCACAAAATCTACAATAGGGCTATTACTGGAGGGCATAGGGAGTGTAAAGTAGGGGACAAAAGGAACAATGTGTCCTAACTATTCAATTTTTAGCGTCTGCATTTTTCTTTCAGTGTCTCCTTTTGCATCTGTTTGATATTCCATGAGTGTAAGACTAATGGGTGGTTAAAGGTGGAGATGATGGCAGTAGGGGGTACCCATATTTCACACAAAAACTGGAAGTGACCAACCACTAGCCTGCTTGTACCTGGCTTTAATGAAAGACTCCATCATGGATCCCAAAACCCTTTTGTGATTAAAGATTTTATGAACACAGTTCTGCTTTTTCTTTTTTTTTTTAGTTGATTGATCTCTTTTGACAAACATATTTAATCGAAAATAATCTGCTTAACTCCAAGGAGAACTGTTACTATTCCATTTACTCATGAGAACAAATTGCCACAGGCTTTATGTACTAAGAGAACAACGGGAGACCTTCTGGTACTGCACATCAGATGGTCTGAGCGTGTAATCAAAATTTTGAATACTCTTAGACACATCTTCCACTCCAATGTATATGTTAAAAAGTTCTATTTTAAACTCCTCAGAGGTCAGTAATATCCCTAATCAGTAACATAGTATAAAGATGTGTGTAATAGAGACAGGTGAAACTGTCATTAGATTTTGTCCCCTTCCATCTCTAAGTTTGAGCTTCTGCCATAATATTCAGTTTAAGTTTCTTATGAAATTGCTATTCAATTATTTTGAAATACATTTTTAAGTCTTCTGAGAACAAATTGTGTATGAAAGAGGCTATATAAATATATAGATGAGACTGTATTCCTTTTTATTCTTTTTCTTCATTAGGACAAAAGCCTCTACTGAACCATTACTCAAGCCTTTATTTCTGGCTCAAAATTAGACATATGTCTGCTGCTTTAAGTCATGGAATATTTACTGCTAATTTATATTGAGATCATATGCAAATGACAAATCCTAATGATTTCTATGAAATCATTCCTCCTACAGTTTAAATAAATAAAAAATTTTGGGAATGTATTTAGTTTTTCACTTCCTAATGAGATCCAGTAACATCTACTGCCACCTGAAACCAGAGACACCCAGAAAGAAATGTATCTGTTCTATATTCTAAACTACCCTTTCACAAGTGCTGGTAGATGATTACATGTAGATGTTTGAACACTTGATGACTGGCTAACCAACACTAGCCCTTTCAGAACAGAATAAACTATTTCATTGTAGAATGTAGAAAGTAGAACAAGGGGCAGTGATATCAAGTTCCTGTTTCTCAAACATGATTTTGCAAGCAAGAATTTAAAAAAGAAAAATCCCCTTGATTTCAGATTTTTTTTGTATAGGAAATCTCACAGGAACTCAGCAGAGGTTCCACACTTTTTCTCTTCCATGTCCACTTGATAGCTTTACTGAACTGGCTATTCATGCTAAGTGCCATAAACTCATTTTTCTGAATGTATATGAACTTGTCTATTCCATAAAACTGTTTTGCCAGCTCAAAGCTATTGTAATAATTACCAACATCACACCACAACACAAAGCCATTTGCAATTCTAAGAGGGTGTCTTCCTCCAGAATCAGGGTAGGGAACAGGAGAATGTGTCTGGGATCCTTGTCCATTTTCCCTCTATTTAAAAAACCTCAAGACAACATTAATTAGAAACATCCTCTAGATGGAGATTCCTAAGCTTGAAATGATGCAGAAGTCAGCTCTGCAGAGCAGCATGAAAGAGCTGTCTTTCAAGAGTCTATATGGGAATCTGTAAGATCTGCAGCAGGGACTGTTAGAAGATATGTTGATACCAAGAAGAAAACTTTATATTGTAATGCTTTTAAGCACAAAATTATGACTCTACCTACACAACCTTCACAGGACATGCAAGCAGTGTTTCCATTTTTTCGTTTGTACCAGTAGCTGTGATTTTCTGTCTTCCCCCTGAGTTTTGAGATCTGCTCTGTCTCTTGTCAAGGGCTGTGTTACAATCTGCAGCAGTAAAACTACGTAAATCAACATATGGAAATAGTTTAGTTAACACGCTTTCAACAACAAAAAAGCACCATCTGTGTTACTAAAACCTACTTACATGCTAAAACAATTGCTTCACTTGCTAGTTTCTCTTCTGCTACAAACTATCTGTCAATCTATCTGTGCATCTAACTACATATCTAGCCAATCTTAGGGACTGGATCCAGATATTGTTTGTATAAAACAATATCATACCATTTATGAAGATGAAAGCATTTCTATCTGTGGTAATGCTGCATCCAAAACTGCTTGCTTCATATTAATATAAGCCCATACTAAATAGGCTATTGCCCTTTCTTTGTAATTGTGTCAGGTGTTTAAAAACCCAGACCTATAAGTGTTTAACCTCCTCTAATTTATATATATATATATATATATACACACACACACATATATATATTCTTGAAACAAGGTGACAGATGTTTAATATATGTTATTTATAAACTCAAAATGTAATTTAGCAATTAATGTTAGTAGCTAATTTACTTATTATTTTGAAAAGTTTAATTTTATAAATGAAGGTTTAAAGAGTTTCATTCTCTGTGAGAATGGTCATTAAACTGTCTCACAGTTCTAAAGCAAAACATTCAATGGTCAAATGAGGTATACAGAGCCATGAAATTGTGTTTGTATATATATATCTAGATCTCAAAGGTTACATTTACTTTTCTGTTTATTTTGGATGCTTCAGTTCTAACTGAAACTGCTTGCAACAGAATCATAGTTAAAGTTATCACTTAAAGTTTTTTTGATTTGGGGTCTGTGAATTTTGTGACATCACATGACTTCAAATGTTGAAACTTTGAAGGGTAGGTGTTTGTTTTAATCATTAATTTTTGAAAGCAAATGGTTAAGACTAAATAAATTTGGCAAAATCTTTTGAGTTGAGAACACCACTCATTAAATAGACGCTCTGCAAATTTTTCCTTTTTAATGAATGTTGTCCATTGTACCTTCACAAGAAAATATTTTTTATTCTAGTTTGGGTTTCTAGGAGATATATGAGGCTTTCTGAAGATATAAAGCTTAAATAATCTTATCAGGGTGTCTAAAAGGTCCTTTTCTCTTCTTGCCCTGAGATTTAGGTGTGGCTTTATTGCAAGCAAGTCTACTACCAATGAACTCTAAACTCTAAATGTTTCTAAAAGAAATGTCTTTTCATTCACTCTGCTTAGCAAACCTGTCTGGCCAGTTCTCAAATCCAGCATGTCACAGGGTCTCAGGTGGAAGCAATCTTCCTTCCTCCCAGAATGGCTCACCTGATCCAAAGTGCAGCAGCCAGGTCCCATAGTCAGTCAGCTTTCCTTATTGCTGCTCAACACATCCTCCTTTTACCAAACATAAAAAGGTACTGATACATAGCAAAGTGTGTGCTATAAAAATAATTGTATTGTCCAGAATGGCCACTCAGTGGTTATTGGTTATTCTCATCCTGGTTTGTAGCTGTAGCATGCAAATATAGAGAACTACTTGACTCCAGGCACAAGAGTTGTACATCTTGTAGACAGAGAAAAAAAAGTTTTGTTTATATCTGACCTAGTCTTTGCTACTTCCTGTGAATCCTTTCTGCTCCTAAAGTACTGAGGAGCTGTTCCCACAAACCTTGGTTCCACTCTGATGTTCCTCCTTCCATTGAAACCCCATATCCAGACAGCCATTCCAAATTATCTGGTAGAGGCATTCTCTGAGCAGATGGGAAGCCCTGTTCAACTGTTACATGCCTGCCTGACACTTGGGCTGTGACCACCACTGCAGATCAGAGTTTGTGTGAGGTGGGCATCTCAAAGGTCTCCTGAGAAGTACACCTTGGCTGGACTAGGCAGTCTCCAGCAATTCAATTACTGGAATAATTAGTTGTCTGTTTCTGAGTGAGAATGGCAACAAAGCATTCATAGAGCAAAATTGCTAAGCAGACTTTTAGACTGGGATAATATCCATGTCATCTTTGTGTATCCTCTCACACTCAGATGCTCTGGGGTTTGACGTGAAGGGATAGAAGCATTTGTTGCATCATGGTTCAGTGATAAAATGTGGGTCATGAGGTAGCAAGCCAGGTCTTGTTTTCATTCCAGCACTTGTTCATTCTCAGGTGGGGGGCCTAGAGATATTGAGCAATCATGGCTGTCTGCAGCCTGACTCTGAAGAGACAGTGTGTGTGGCTGTCTCTGCTCCAGTCTTATCACCTCCAAAACTCAAGAAGGCATGTCTGGCTGTGTGCTCAGCTCACTGGGCCTGGACCTTATCAATGTAATGCATAGGAATACACACATCCTTCTCACCTGCTTTTGCTCCCATAGCCAGGCTATCAACAGAGCCATTGAGTACATGATTCCTGTGCAACCTGCAAGTTAATGCCTGTGGAAGAAGAAATCTGATAAAAGCTCCAAAATGTGGTCTATTAACTACATAGAATTAATTGTCTTAGGATAACCATCTTTTGACCCCAGTTTCCCAACTCAGTTAGTGTGAAGTAAATTCAGAATTTAAAACAATAGTATTGTAATTTAAAAAATGTAATACTTTTTTTTCCCTAAGCATAAGTATATAGTAAAAATATATATTAACATATTTTCAGATAGAAGGAAAATAACTTTAATTAGAAGTTTAGCCTTAGCAGGATAGTTAGCAGGTCTCTGCAATCTCAGGAGGTCTATTTATATAAGGAACATATGTATGTATATGTAGTTATTATATATATTCCATTGCTGAGTTTGTGACAGCAGTGAATATAATAAATATCATAAATTTTAAGGTATTGAGAGAATATTTCTATCATTAAGCTGCTGAAGCATACACACATACATCCTTAAATCTTTTATGACACAGTATTCCTCAAGCATTCTATATTTAACTTTTCGACAGGCTTCAACCCTTCTGTAACATTTATGATTTCTTGAAAAGTCACACTTTTTTGTGAGAAAGTAACTGAATGAGATGAATGTTTTTTCTGAAATCAAGACATGAAGTCAGCTATTTGGACGATAATATGTAATATTGGCTGTAAATTCCTTATATCTTTCTCCATAAGGATATGTAATTAAGGACACTGGATATCCTTAATTTAGTAGTTGCACTTAATAATAGTATATTTAGTGTTTCCCTTTCCTGAAAAAATAGCAACATACATTTCAGTGCATTCAATATTTTATGGTTTGCGTCTTTTTTTTTTTTTAGTTTATACAAACAGTCTGCTTAATGAAATACTTATCCCTGAAAATGTTTCTCCAGTGCCTCCAATTTTGTCATGCATAAGGAACCCAAAGCTGCAGATGAGGAATCCTAAAAAAGTAGTTCTAATGGCTGCAAAATATTTTAGGATCCTATCATCAGTAAAGTACAGAACCATTCTAAATTTCCATATAAGCATGACAAAATGCTATATAATTCTCCAGCCTTTTGGCATAAGAAGCAAGGAGAAGAAAATTATTTTCCTCTGTCTTCAGACCAATTGATGATACAGCTATAGCATATTCTCCTTTACTAGGCATCCTAAGGAACTTTTTATACATTGCATTGCTCTTGTGAAGATAAGCTGACAATAGACTATGCCCCACTTAGTCCTGTAAGGAATAGCTAGCAAAATATGGTTTCAAACTATTTTTTGACGTCTCAGCAACCACAGAAAAAAAAAAATCTATCATTTCTGACTAGGGTATATAAGGAGTCTGATAATGTTTGGTGGGGGTTACTTGGAGAAACAGTTTAATTGCTGGGAGACAAGGAGCTGTAGGATCTGTGTGCACCCAAAGGTCATGAAGGTCACGAAGTGCAAGCAAAAAGAATAATAAAGTAGTTTGTGGTCTTAGTTGGAAACTTCACTACCAAAGAAATCTGTGCTATTATTTGGAAAGTTGGTATTTTGAGATAGATTGCCTTGATTCTGGAATAAGTTAGAGTGTGACCAGTTGAAGTTAATCATGTCCCTCCTTTTGAAGCAACTCCTGCCCTGTTCCTCTGCTGAATATGGTATTCCAAAACTATTTATTGAATATAAATATAGACCTTGGAAGTATTCTGAGTAGGGGCAATGTTTTTTCATCTATTTAGGTATGTGATAGGAATATCATCAGGAATGATGACATGCCTATATGAAGCTTTTAAAACAACACTTTCTACAAAAATACTTCATGATTAGTGAGGAAATCATCAGCTCAATTAAATAATAGAGATTAAGAAGCAGTACTTGTCACACTGCTTTTGGAGCTAACATTTTTTATTCTAAGAACTCTGTAATGAGGTTCCTCCACTCTCCTCCCTTTATCACTTCTTCACATGGCTTCACCTGCCTTTGGGATTACCATCAACAGTGAAATGCTGAATTCTATCTTCCTGACTACTGGAATGACAGGAATACAGCTGCTAACAGTGCAACCACTGATTGAGTCTGCTGAATTGGGATCATAACAGTATAGTCCACAGGTACTGAGTTTATGTGCATGCAAATCTACTGTTAACACAGCTGAAGAGAGGGGAAAGAATACCATTTCCCAAATAGTAAATCTTTTGGAAAAGGCAGCATTGCAGTTTCTGAATTTTAGATCTGGTTATACAAAGCAATACAAGCCAGACTGCACTTTGAATAAGGAAGTTCTGAGTTGGAATGGGAATGGTGATGAAAAAAGGGGTAGTGGGTGGTGGAATGGCTCAGGAACATTGCCTGGTAAAATACACAATCACCATATATTTAGAAGCCAGATAAATGCTTGCTTTCTTCATCCTGTTTACCATCTTGATGCTAACCAGAATGAAGCTACAAATCCTCTGCTGCCAGGAGCTTCTGGCCTTACTGTGACTGGAAATACAACACTGTGAGTACACACCCCTCAAGAAAATGCCCCTGAGGTTAAAACTTTTCTGACCATATTGCTATTTACAGTTTTCTCTGCTCTAGTTGGTGACTCATGGCTGATGCTTATCCAATGTCAGTAAAATATCATTAACATTCAGTTAAATTAATTTCATGTAAGCTCATGGCAGACTATTTTGCTAAAGTGGGCACTGCAGTCCTGAAACATTTTTCACATGGAATGGAGAAAGAATAAAGGTTCATTGAATCAACCCTACCACTTAGGTTTGTTGCTCTTTTTAAATCATCAAGCATTCTGGGGTTGGAATGCACAATTGGTTTGCAGCCATTTTTACTAAAAGTGCTTAGGATGTTTTACTTTGTCTTAACTGTGAGTCATTCCATAAATGGGATTTTCATATGTTCCTTAAATTTATTGGTTATTGGATTTTTTTCACAATTACCTGGGATGTTCCCTGAAGTGGCATTAAATTCACATCTAAATCTCTCTCCCTAAATGAATTGATAGCAAAAATTTGGAACACTGAACTGTAAAACAGACTAATTTAGTAACATGTTTTACTGAATTTTTAGTTTTCTGATATAAAACATAAAAGCTTAGTGATTGCTAGAGATCAAATTCAGTTCATTCTCTGAGAAGTGTGATTATGGGAGTGGATAGTATCAAAGACAGCACACTGTCTTTGAAATGACAGAAAACTTTGCTTTGATTTAGTCTTTAAACAGTATTATTTTCCAGAAAAGACCTATCAGTCCACTTCTCTGACAAGTTTTATTATTAGAATATTTGGTTGTTGTTTTATTTTAGCTCCTGGGAGAGCAGGGAAGAGGACTTCATGAATTTGAAGTAAAACAGAATGTATGCTTGTGAAACTCACACTTTCAAAAGCAATGAGATATATAAATATTTGTTATGTTAATCTACAAAATTACTTTTATTATTTGACCCATATGGCTATGTGGATAGCAGTGCATAAAATTCAATCATGTGTCCCAGTGTTACAAAAAAATGCAGCCTTAGAACTTAAACACATTTTTCTCTTGTGTCAAAGGTGAATCATTTCCTTATGTGTGAGATATCAGGATATGAAGGAAGATTACTTTCACAGACAAACAAGAGACAGCTGCCCTTGATAACGTAAGATTTATTCTTTACATTCTTTTCAAAGGATCCATTTATGTCCAAATTTTCATAATGAAACAGAGCTTTTCAAAACTCTAAGACAGGCAAAGCTAGGCAAGAATATTATCATTTTGCTCTCACTTTTCATGGACTGAAATTCGCCCTTCATGAAGTGAATTCAGGAACATGTAATAATACAGACAAATGTAATGCAGAGTTTACAAAGGGAAAATCAAGTTTCTCAGTTTAGGAGTACAGTATCTGCCTGATGAATAAGCACTAAAGGTATATGTATACACAAATTCAATTTTACAAAATTGAAGTTTGCAGGGTGATAATCATCCTGCAGGAATTTTGGTCAAGTGTGAAATCTGTGTCAGATTTATTTATGTAAATGTGTAACATGGAGCAGGAGTCCATATCTTCTAAGTCACAGAGAAGGAAATGGAAGATTTGCATGTTTTGTCTGGTTACTCAATGATATTTGAATTCAGTCCTTAGAATTCAAGAGCACACCGTGATGAGAATGATCTGGAACCAGAGCTGAATGATTTACGTCTCTTTTGAGCTTTTACATGAGAACAATGAAATCTTGAGGAGTTGAAAAATTATTCTAATAGAAATATTGTGCCATAGAATGCCTGTGTATTAATTTATTTGCTAGCTGCACGTGATTAGCCTGTTGTCAGTTTATGTATAACCATGTAACAATTTATAACTAGGGCAACTGTAACAATGTGTAATTCAATCTGCATTGGGTTTGTGAACATGAATATCAAATAAACTTTTAAAATTGTGTTCTGACTCTTTACCAGGTTCTGCTCTTATCTGACAGCCCAGCACTGTCTCTGGGTTTGGGATGTCTGCACATTGTCCCCAGGAGCTTATTATGGCTGTGTTCTGTGGAGCTCACAAATGGAAATGTGACTGTACTGACAGGCACCTTAGTGCTGTTCCAAACTTTAAACTACTTTATTTATTCTAAACACCTTTCATTTCATTATCAAAACCAAAAGGAATTCATGATTGTTTTATTGCCTGGAAGAAGCCACTTCAGCTAAATATCCTAACATTCCTATCAATGGTTAAGATTACTAAAGGCATTTGTGTGTTGTACCATCCTCATGACTACTGATGATTTCTTTCAGTCCTTGTTACCACAATGGGACAACTGACTGCCTTATTAATGCTCTTTTCATGTTATTGCTTACATATTTATCATTCTAATGTAATAACATCTTTTAGATATACCTTTGGTTAAAACTATACTTTAATTATAAAACAAAAAAAACCCTCCTCTTTAATCCTATCTGCTTCATTATGTGGGGATATTTAAGAGATTTTGCTCTTAAAGAAGTCATGGGATGAGAAAGAATATAGCAACAGATAAAAATGGTTCTAAATATGCTCAGTTTAAAATGTAGGAAATAAAGAGTAGAAATAAAGTGGTAATTTTCATAGAGGAGAGGATGAAGTCCCACAGGGATCTGTCTGTGTATGTGCCCTTCTAAATGTGGAAAAAGTAAAGAAAAATAAGTTAGATATTTTTTGCTTGAAATATCAAGTTATCAAGGTAATGAATTGAGGTGTTATCAAAAAATTTGCAGAAGATATATAAAAATTTAAGTGAGTCAAAAAATGGAATAAAAAAAGTTGAATAAGTTTATATGTAAAAATGTGGACAAAAATCTCAAATTTATGTACACAATGGGCTCAGATCTGATCCTTAATTCAAGAACTAAATACTGGATTTATAATGGTTCCATGAAAAATTAGCACAATAAAAAATACAGATCATAATGAAAAATCAGTAACAATTAAAAAAAATGGCAAAAAACCCGAGAATAGTAAACATTGTAATTTAACAGGGTACAGGCATCGTTACATGCACATCTTGTATACTATGTACAGTTTTTATCCTGCATCTCAAAAATGTAGGTGTGAGAATTGAAAAAGTTTGGACAAGGAAAATAAGAAAAAGAGCCAAGAACAGCTGACTGGATATGGGTTCTATTTAGATTTCCTGGATCTCCTATTTTAGAATGAAAAATAAATAAGCAGTGAAGAATTTAACATATTTATCAAAAACAAAGTAACATGGAGAAAAGGCCAAGGGAAGGACTTCTCCTTGTGCCCTAAACCACTAGAGTTAGGGAGGCATCAAGTGAATTCAGTAAAGCACAGTTTAAAGCAAATCAAAATTAAGAATGAGGTACCTTTTCACATTAACTAAAGGGCATGACATATATTAATAAGTTAGTGTCGGTTGAAAAAGTGACCTAATATTTTATGGAAGAACTATTCTTTGGCATCTACCTTGGGTCTCTAATTCACTGGGAAAAAGCTCTGGGAACTTGTCCAGTTCTTTTGATCTTCCATATGCATCCTTCACCAGTCATCTGTACGATGTGCTTTGGGTTTGGTATGATATCAAAATGTTCCAATAATTTTCTCGAACATTAATTGGATATAGTTAAGCTTTCATCCCAGTTTAAAATAAAGTGCAGAAAGACCTTTGGCCAAGGTCTCCCAGCTAAGGTCTGGAAAAAAGAATCACCTGATGTCCACCTGCACACGTATTGTTGCACATATCAGTGCAACATCAGTGTTGCACCCTTCAAATGGCCTCAGATGTACTTCTGTCTCTTACCTTCTAAGTTTAATATTAAGTCATTCATGTTTTTCCTGTGGGCGTGTTGGCTCTGCAGACTGTAGCATATTTTACACATAATAAGCAATGATTTATCCAAGGCAGCAAAGAACTCATTATTGGCTAATTTGCTCTGCTTTTCATATGGGCTGGACTGGACATGTGATTGGAAGTCCGTGTTGCCTCAGCACTCCTGCTTCTGGTGTGTCAGCAAGCTGATCTGAAGGTGTCTCAGCAGTATCCCTGCATCACTGTCAGCAGCACAGATGCAATGTGCCTGTGTACTTTTCCTTAAACCTTCTATCCCAACCCCAAAAGAATCAGTTTTAACTTCACTGGTTTGCTTGTCTTGAACATCTGACTGCTCTGAGAAGGAAATTGACTGTTTCTCTGGGACTGTAGTTTCGAGCTGCAGTCATGGCTACACCCGCTGTTTGGACCTAGGGAGCCATAAACTTGTGTTTTGGAGTCAAACCAATGGAACTCTAGCCTGTGTTTTCAGAAATCACTCAGAGCTGATGAAGTTAGATTAATTTGAATTCAAAGCTTTTCATCTTTTTTTGTAATATCTCTCAAATTTTCCTGTGAAAGCAAGAAAAGTATTAGAAGAGAGAGGAAAATGACCGCCTGTGGTTTTTCTTCATTTTATGAAGTACTTAAAAGAAGTAACTCCACTGTGGGGAAGTTGAAATGACCCTGCTAGCAGCAGGAGGTAGCTTGAGGGCAAAAGATCCAGTGACTATTTTGACTACAAATTTCCCTGCATCCACTGAATTATCTACCTCTGTTGGCCATATTAAGATAGTAAGTTTTTTGAACAGACGTATTGTTGGTTTAGAGTTCCATTACACTGAATTTTCAGACTAGATTTGAAAAACCAGAATACCATGCTGTTCCTTTATCCTCTTTAAAGTAGTTAGCTCCTATATGGGTTGTCTGATCTCACAACATGTAACATTGGTTCTGTGTCTGGGTAAGGGTTTTTACTGCAGTGCATCCTGTACCTCCTGGGAAGTTAAAATATGATCCATATTCATAACTCAGATTGTTTTCTTCACTGTTTGCCACTATAAGGATGAGCAAAAATAACAAAAACGAATTCTTCACTTCTCATGGCTTATTCTCCAATCCAGTCTGATTTACAAGTTCTTGTCCCACTCTTAGTTTTATTGGAAAAAAAAATACGTGAAAGACATAGATAAAGAATTCAGCCTGGTTTATCAGCAAAGGAAGTTTCCAAGTTGGTGTTTAGTTGTTTGGGGGTTTTTTTGTAAACACATTTAAATGATAAAATATTCAGTGAGTGACACCATGAAAAAATTTTCAATATGGTATTGATATTTCAATATTTCAATCACTCTTTTGATACTTCATTCCTCCCTCAAATATCCTTTAATGAAATGGTGATAGAAAATATCTGCTATAATAAATTATTGGCTCCGATTCACTGCCAGTACCATGTTTGTAGGTTTACTGCCGTTATTTTTGTTATCCAATCTAGATTGTAATTACTATGTAACAAGAACTCAGTTTGAAGAATTTCCTATAACATAATTACTATAATTGTCAGCAGTTTCTTTGTGATATATTCTAATTTATTGTTATTATTTCTAGCTGTACACTCTTCAGTTATAAAATACACATTTAATCAAAGTTAATAATTTCTTTTACTCTGCAGTGATTACAAATGAAAAATATTTGCAGTCTGTTATCATACTCTTCATTAACATATTGCTTGGCTTCAGGCTATTCAGATTATTAGTTCTGTGCTGTGGATTGCCTCACTGCCTCTAGAAAAATCCTTATTCATTTTGAGTGAAGATGCCAGAATGTGGCCTTTTAAATCTTTCTTGTGCTATATTTTAATGTCAAATAACCAGTTTAACAAATTGGATTGCCACAATATACAATATAAATAACATTCTTGTTTGGGCTGAAAGGTGGCTGCAAATCTCGTCATGCCTCTGAATGTTTTGTTCTTTGACAGATTTAAAGAATCAATTTACCTGTAACTGGAAACAGCTTACACTTCTGTTTATTCTCTTCTGCATCTGCCTGATCAATAGGTCTGCAGTGAAGGGGGCATGATGAATGGCTGCAAAAGGCTGCTGCTCATACACAGCTCAGAAGAGTAACTCTCATCTCCAACGTACATCTTTGGTGACTTTTCAATGTACAATGTCCATGGCATTTCAGTGCTTCTTTTCAGTAGCAAAGAAGCTACATGGGAACAGTAAATGGCATTCAGGAGAATGAGAATGGCAGGGAATGACATTGCCATCACTGATCATCACTGGGTTCTGGTAGAGTTCTGAGTTCAGAAAAACCACAATTTTTCAGACCACTATTTCAGCTTCCTACTCACAAAACACTTATTTAATAAATGCTAGAAAATTATATTGAAGGTGCAGTTGAAGTATATTTCAATTTTAGTTTCTGCAGATGCCATGAAAGAACATTTAGTCTATTTGAAACATATTTTTTTCTCATTCTTAAATCATTCTAGTTGAATGAAAGGAGAAAATACATGTCAGTGTTTTATATGAAATGGGAAGTGTTCTGAAATGTATTCTATGCTAATGGTTTACTGTGTTATATTTTTGAGCTCTGTATCCCCTTCATACCAATTTCCTGGCTTCTAATAACTTCAAGAAAAAAAAAATTGCCAAATGATATTCTGCTATGCATCAAAATTTTAATGAAAAGGCTTTATTAAAGAAAAAAGGATTCAATTTTTTATGTTCATTTAGAAAACTATATTATTATTTTTCCTAAACAGAGATGAAATGATAAGGCATGATTATGTTTCTATTTACTGATATCTGAATTTCTGAGCTCAGTAAGCAATATTTAACATCTCATAAACTGTGGTCTTTAGCAAAAAGATACTTTTTTTTCTCCTTTGGATTTATATTTAAAAAAAATTCAATAATTGTTTCATCTGCAGATAAAAAGATTGTGTTTAAATTTTATAATTCCTTGACAATAGCAGAGGCATGAGGTGAGAGTTTGCCCAAGTGCACTGTCAAATGGCACTGTGAATACCCACTCAGTGGCAATGCACGAGGGAACATGCCAAGGTACAAAGGATGACTCTTAAAGAAATCAGCCTAATTGCTCTACAGAATTCTGAATAACTGCAATCTGATCAAAAACATCACAGATCAGAAGTAATGTCAAATATTTTAGTCAAATAGTAATTACTAAATTCTTATCTAATTATGACTTCTACTAGTTTTTGTCCTAAATTATATTAAAAAAATCTGTATCCTTAAATAATTCAAACAAACAAACAAAAAAACCCCCAAAAAACTGCCAACAAACCAAGACACCCTGATAAGGGCTGAACAATGCAATACATATAGAAAAAAAAAAATTCTTCACACATTTTCTGTTGGAAGGTTGGAACTGACGATGTGTCTGTTGAAATGAGATTTTCTTGAATCCCATATTGTGGGATTCAAGAAAGCAGACATGTTTCTAAGGTTAGAAATATTTAAATCTCCCTTCCTCAGGACAGAAAATTTTCAAACTACAGCAAACTTCTTGTGTAGGTGTACAGAGCCAGTCTGCAATGGAGATGGTCCATAAAGGGAAGGTGTACTGTGTATTATAGTTGCACTGCCATGTTACAGGATAAGTCACAGCCCTTTGCAAGTGAGTGCTGCAGCCTGTTATCTTGTTCTTCATACAAATTCTGGAATACATAAATGTTTTTTATTTATGAAACCTAAATCTGTAAGAAACTGCCTTAACAGGGGCTGGAACATAAATCCAATGTTATGCCCATATTTTGACTTTATTTTTGTTCACATCTTTTGACTTCAGGATATTTCTTAAGTAGGAAGGAAGTAAGACATCAGTAGATGAATTTTGGAAATTTCCTTTCAGCAGATGAATATTTTATGGAGCAATAATATTTTCTATTAAATACTATCTATTCAATAGAATAATTTGAAGAAAACCAGAACTACTGAGAATCTAGGAGACTTGCAGGGTGGTTTTCCTACTTTGGTGAAAGTTAGACAACATATCAGAGAGTGGCTACCGGCCTTGGAGATGAAGGAGGTCTTAAATTTGTCAAGGTAAAGATGAAAGACAATGCTAAGAGTCTTAATCTGGAGGAGAGCTTACTTGTGTCAGACTAGAAAAAAGCTCTTGCTGCCTCCAGTGTCCATAGGGGAAAAAAAAGTTGTGGTGAAGGTTATCACAGTTGTCCTTCTGTGGTGGATGATTACAGGGGAGTACTTGTAGAAAATCTCATTGCTAGGTTATGTCTATTAGCTAAGGCAAAAGGCCAGCACTGTCCTCATGCCTCCCATCAGTTCTTACAGGGTGAACACTCACAGCTCTCTCACGGAGGGGATTTTCAAAGGTGTTTTTACTCTCCTTGAAAGAGCTATTAAACATTTACATTTTCAAGAGATGGTGTTGCAGTGTTAGACAGGAATGGCAGTGTGCAGAACCTCCCCCTTGTCCTTCCTCATGTATACAGTATATATCTATTCCTTTATTCAAAACCCTCCTTGGTTTAATCTTCATTGGCATAAAGATCTGTTTGGACAACATCAACAAACACCAACTTGAGCAATGACAATTTTTACAAAAGCAAATAGGAACTGCAAGTGCTTTATAAATGAGGCCAATGTCAGAATTGATATATAACTGCAGCCATCCAGGAGGAAAATAGTACAGACTTGTAATTTTTAATAGATGTTTTTTCCTACATTTAAAATAATGGATTTAAAGCCAAGAATTCCCACAGGATTTAGGTTGCCAAAGCACTGCTATATAGCTGGTGGTGTTTACGCTAATGATTTCACTCTGCTTGGAATGCTCTTTCTTCACAGCCCCATTGCTTGCAGAGCTCTGTATGCTTGTTTTCCCCCTGTTAGAATACATCACTGATTCTATAGCTCTTTGAAGCATCTGGCATGTCACCTTCTACTTTAAAAAACTTGCTTCCTACTAGGAAGAGTAAGAATCCTCATTATACTTTGCTCATGTGAATTTTTGCTCATAATAAGGAGTTCTACCAACTAGGATCCACAGGAAGCAATGAAAAAACAGGGAAATTGCTTCCTATTTCTCCACAAGTAACATGAGATTTCAGAGTTATTTGTGGACAGTGCATGGTTACCTTCAGTGTAATGAGAAGCTACTATTCTTACTGTACTCATTTGAAGGGAATTGCCCTTTCTTAAACTGAAAAAATCAGGCTCAGAAACAAGTGTAAATGCTGTGACTAGGACTAAGACACAGCCTTGCTGTATGATACCATGCCAACATTTACCTTTTCTGTCTAAGCTTTTTTGTTTTTAGTAGAACTGCTTCTTTCTTAGTTTCTTTACTGTCTCACTCTTTTCCTAGTTATTGCAGTTCTGGGCTGCTTTAAAAGTCTATAAGATCTGTGCTAAAACAACCTTCTTTAAACCCACTTTTAGATATTTTCTATCAAGAAAATCACTGCTGGTCAATTTTTTTTTTTATTACTTCAGAAAATGTCCTGTGAAAACAGGTAGAAGGTTTAGGATGAGGGATTTGGTATCCAGATTATGTTAGTTTTGAATTATCCATGGGCAGTTTGATTCACTAAATAATTCACTAGCCATGCTGTACAATGACATTAAAAAATCAGGAACTCCTTGTACTATTATTCTGACAAGTTTCTTACAGATAACTTTCAGGGCTTGAAGATACCATGTGAATACTCTTTTTCTTTTTCAAACCAAATGATATCTATATTCATGTTCTTTCTTAGTATGTTTATTAGAATTGAATTTTAATTTGAACTGTAGCACATATTTAAAAATTACTTTTTCACCATGAGTTGATGAAATGCATTTTGTTTCACATTATCTACATCTAGAAATATTGTTTTAATTATAGGGATCTTAGCTGGGGAAACCAACGGAAGCTCATCAAGTTAGTGCTTCTTACTGGGATCTTTTGATTCCTGTGAATCTGCAAAAACAATATAGAATTTCATCAGAGGCTGGATTAGATTAATGGCTCCAGATTAAATCCTCAAATTTCCTATTTCTTTCCTTATCAATCTCAGAAGCTGCAATCCTTAGAATTGTACACGCCTCAGAAAAATGAAGAATGTAAAATCAAAGAAATATTCCTGTGGTGAAAACAATGTTTTGATGGTTGTGGTTTCCTTTTTTGGGGGATGGCTTTTTTTTTTCTTAGCAAAACATACATAAACAACTCTGAACAGATAATATGGAGGTCACAAATAAATTCTATGCTTTCTGCTGTGTTTTTGGTTGGGGGAGAAGATGCATGACTGAAGCTTCGATAATGGGACAGTTTTAGCATGTCTTACAGCAAGCTAAGAAATGCTTTGTTATTTATTAGACAACAAGATTAGTGTTAGATTACCTGATCAGAAATTTCTGTATCAGCAGAAATAACCTTTGGGAAATTTATCTTCAGGTGATGCAGTAGGAACTGCTGGATGCTGCAGCTGTATAACCTAGCTATGAATATTGCATGGTTGTAACTCTGTCCTGCCAGAATCACTTGGTAACTCTAGTGTTGCTCTCAAGAATAAAGGTGAACAAACCTAGAAGTCCTGGTTATTGAAATATTTACTTAAACTTTCCTTGTTCTGTGAGGTTTGTCCAGAATGATCCATCAGCTTGTTGCTCATTGCTCCTTTTGGAGATTTCCAAAGGTAAACTTTTATTTCAAGGATGAGTGTCTAGGCTGGTGAATTACAGAAAGCATGGCAAGCATCCCACTGCAGTCTGTCTGCAATCTGAATAAATCTGGAATCCCAGTTCAGAGACTGGGAACATGTGAGGCAACTGTGGGATAGATTCTGTGACATTTTGCTTACTTATAGACTACAAGCCACAGTGCAAGCTGAAGGCACATGGAAATCTGTGTCTCTTTTGCAGAAGGGCCTGGAGGTGAAAATGTTTGGGCAAGGTCTTACAAGATTTTCACAGTTAATCAACCACATAGAAGATGTGGTTCTATGACAGCAGAGTTGTGGGGTAGGCTTTGAATGATTCATATTTTTCAAGTAACAAATTTATTTTTTATTCAAGAACAAACCACTTTGATATTTTCAACTAATAGCAATAATTTAAAAAAGTAATAAAATTTGTGGATTCTCCTGTAAAAGTTTAATCCCTACTGCTGACTGAATAAATGTTGGAAATCTGGCCTCTTGTGATTCTAAATATATTGAATTTCTGCTTTCCTTCAGACTATTCCTTCAGGCAAAAAATGAAGAACAAGTCCTCACAGGGAAGCTTGCAGCAACCATCTGAGGACTTCTGAAGGTTTTGTTCATTACCCAGTTTGCTTATTTGGTACACTGCTCTCTACAGGTCTAGCTCAAACTCATTGGACAGTATCACTCAGTGGAGTATATTAACTTATGAACTATAATGTCACATTGAGTTATGTCATATATGACAAAACATGACCCTAAAAAATATGATGGATAGTGATGGGCAGAAAAGGACGTTTCAAAAACTTCTGTCAAAGTAAACTTTTCTTTATTATTATTTTTAAAGCTGGCCTTGAAAAGAGCCATATTAAAAAATAAGATTTTATTAGGGGGAGGGATTTGTCCTCAGTATAATCAGATCCAAGTCATTAGTGAAAAAGCAAATATTTCCCATCATGTAATGTATTCCACCCACAAAAGGTAGAACTTCTATGACCATACATGTCCAGCTGTGCTGTCTGCTAGAGGAAACCAACTTCCCTTCAGTCTGATGTGTGAGGCTTTTTACAAATCTGGAGAGATTATGCTAGATATATATCATATGCTCCCTCTAGCTGAGATTGTTTTATACATATACATGTATGCTTTCTCTTAAATTCCCTTCCTCAAATTGATGGCTCCCTAGTGGGCTTTTTAACACTTATGTGGTGTTTATCATCCTTAAAAGATCTTTTAAATATATGTGATTGTACTTAGCTTCATGAGGTGAGAGTGAACTGAATGGACAACAGATCTGTCAATGCTGTTTAAGGTTAGTTTTACAGGTCTCAATTTTTGATTATGCAGTGAAACTTCCTGCATGTTAACATCTGATATAAATCCCATGACACGTGTTTCAGGGTCATGCTGCTGGATGATATAAGTGCTGTGTATGGAATCAATGGCTCTGAGAGAAGTAATGCTTGTGCCTGTGCAGTTGCTCCTGGTGCCAAAGACTGAAAGGTGATTCATGTTGCTATGAGTGAGTTAAAATGTATTTATTATTATAAAAATGCCTTTCTGCACTTCACCCTTCTGCTCTTGCCTCCTCTAGGCATTGTTTGACTTCCATATAATACAAATCCACCGATGTTTTGTTTTTTCCATTGGCAAGTAGGTGCCACTTTCTATCCAGTTTGTCTCTATATCAGATACACCTTCAGAAAATGAAATTATTGCAAGAAGATTTAATTGTCTTGGAAAAAAGGTCAATGGCTTAAGATATTTAGAACATTTTGTAAGTCTGAGGCTTTTTTGTGCCTAAACATTTATGTTGGTCTTTGCTATCAATAACTGATGAAAGCTAAATAAAGGGTCAATGCAATGTGCTGGTTTTTGTCACCTCCTTCTTAAACAAGCCTTGTGATTTAGCATGTAATGATAGGGAAAAAAAAGCTGCTTTCCTCTTACAAAATTATGAATATGTCTTTCAGAGTTAGAAACGTTATATTTGACTTTAGTAAGTTTTGGACCATATTAAAAATACCCTAAAAATACATAGTTCATAAACTTTTAAAGGGAGGTATGGATTGTGTTTTCAGATGCCATGGGTTTTAGTATGAAGGGAGAATATTTCTTCAAAGTTTGGAGTTTTCAGTATCCTAAAACTAGTAATGTCCTCTGATGTTTCAGAATACAGTCTGTATGTTGTGGGGATATTTTCCTCCTGGAAGGGAGGTCAAAAATCCCCACATAACTTGATTGACATCTGTAGTGAAATTGGCATTGCTCATTCTAGTTCTGGGGTTAAAAAATATGAGTTTTGAGAAGCAAATGTGTATTTTGGGCTTTGGGCTTAAATATCCTCAAAGGAATTCTCACTATTTGAATCTGAAATAATTTGTCAAATTAGCACATGACTGACATTGCATGAAACAAATTCTGACATTCTGCAATGTGGAGTACAACAGAGTCATTGAATTGAATTACTACTGCTAGGTGAGGCATGAAAAGGCTTGAACAGCATTGCATGAATGTGAAGTTGCAAACCCAATAGTAGAATATGAAGGAATTAATTCAAGGGGGCTTTTTTAATAAGAGAAAAGGGATTTAATTGTCATTAAATTATAGCAAATTTTATGAAGTATTGTTCTCACATGGGTATTTAAAAGATCCAAAAGCATATGAAAATTATGAAGGCTGGTTTTAATCAACTGTTTCCTCTTTTAGAGTACAAATGTAGTACCAGTTCACCTTCCACAGAAAAATAATTTAAGCATCCTTTGTTTTAGTGTTTGTAATACTAGATCTGATGCTTGCATTAGCAGATTCAGTACTCAAGACAAATGTGTGCTTTAACCTGCCTGCCATGGTCTGTATGTAGGAGAATTTTTTTTTTTTTAATCCTTTTTTGAGGAATGCATGTCAATAATGCCCTTCCATGCCTTTTTACTCTGATCAACTACTGAGATTTTTTTCTGAAGAGAGGTGGCTGATAAACAATGGCTGCTATAATGAAAATCATCACATAGTAATCAAATCCCTCTCCCTATACACTCTGTGTTAATATGCTAAAACATTAAACAGGTTTTGGCCACAGGGGATGAAATATGTTGAAGAATCCAGGCTCAGTAGCAAATAACAAAAGAGTTGACAACAAGCAATAATTCTTCCCAGGGTGGGCAGAAGTAAGTTCTGGCCTTCTTGACCTTGGGGAGATAGGTTGTTACAACTGCAGGAAATGCATGGAAGTTCTGATACTTCTCTCTGGTTTAATCAGAGATAATAAATTTTTAATTTAATAAATATAAATATATTTCCCAAACACCTGCAAGAGGGGCCAAATTTCTGGCAAACTCAAGGAAAACCCCCATGACAAAGGCTGTTCTTTCAATCCAATAGTGGCTCTGACAGTCTCCTGTAAATAATAGAATTGAGTCTCTCCTCACACCATAGTATTAAATCCAGACCACTACCCTTGCTACCAAAATAGGTAGTCAGGTTTACATCTTCCACTTAATTTGTGATTCATCTGTCAGATGACAAAACACATCACTGGTTCTGTGAAGGGGTTTAAGATCATATGGACCCATAGTAAAGAACACTGAAAGCTGTTCTGGGCTAAGTGGAGTTTTCTGTCCAAGTGAATGATGTCTTTAAGCAAGGTGTGTCACAAAACCAGGTCCATAAGGATGGATTGCAGGTAAAAGAGATTGCAAGTTTAGCTAACTTTTACTATCTTAAGTTAAACAAGTCTAATAATTGAAATACACATATTAAAAGTCACATCCATAATGTATTAAAAATGAAAGTTTGAATAAACTCAGGCGCAGGTCCTGCAGCAATCACCATTCCATACACCCTAGTGTAAAAGCATATATTTAACTTCATCTCCAGATTTTCAAAACTTCTTAGCAACACCCTTCAAAGCTCAAAGTTCAGATGACACAGTACCCATTTCAAGCTCAAATGAAGTTTGGCTGCCAAAAAAGGAACAATGACTTTAAGTACTAGTCTCCCTGAAATCTGGGCTTAAGGATGTGTATTGTATGTGTTTAAGTCTGTCCTTCAGTGTTACCAAACAATAAACTGTCTTTAAACTATACACTGATGAAATTGAGAATGATTGTTTATCTTGCAGGTAACCAGCACATATATGCACTGGAGGCAAGCATCTGGTAATATTTTCAAAACCACCAATTTGTTATAAATTTTATACAAAGTGTTCCCCTTGAGTGAATGTGTTAGCTGTTATACTGTAATGACCAAAAATTGAAGAGACAGGTGAAAACATTTTATTCACACTGATGAATAGTTACTTACATAAACAACTGCATAAGAAATCAAAATAAATGTCTAAATGCATAAAGTATCTTGTGATGCCTGCACACATTATTAGCTGATAAATATTCTGAAATTTTTCCACAACCCTCAATTTCAAAACACTGAGATTGGATGTCATCTTTCCCTTTTTAAGTCATCCTTTTTTGTGTGTTTGTTTAAAAAGATTACATCATTCCTGAGTAAATGTTTAATTTAGGTGCCCTCCTTAGTGTTGTAATCTTTCTGGTCCATTTGGTCCTGAATGTTTCATGTATGTACTCCAGTTCCTCACACAGGTCTCTAGTGAATGTAAAAACGGAAACACATTGAAAGTGGATGGTCTTTAAAGAACTAAATATGTAGCTAACACAGAAAAAAAAAATCCATATTTGGCTGAATTGTGAAAGGCACCGTGCTTAAAGTTTAATGTGTTTATCATGCATCATCCAAAATAAATTGTCCTACTTTAATGCTGGTTTCTTAAAATATGCATTAGGAGTTTTAGGGATTAAATGGACCTTGTCAGATAGGTAGCCATCCAGTATTTTTCTCATTTGTTTCTTTAATTTTTGTGGATTCTAGTGCATTTTTGGAGAGAATTTTTAAATTGGAGAATATTATATTATTTCATTATTATTTGTTTTTATTGGTGAATATGATTTTATTTATTGGAGAGATTTTTTCACTCCAGTTACTACATGAATACCCCTACTAAGGTAATTGCCCTTCTATACCTACTGCATGCTGCTCTGAGGAAAATGGATAAATATATAGGGCACTTACATTCTGAGTTGAATTATCAGCCTGAAGAGATTACAGATACCAGTCAAAAGCTTATCCTATAATTCTTTCTTACCCAGAGTTAACTAAGAGAAGTAGTGATCATGCAATACTGATAAAAGCCTCAGAAAATTACTGTTTCCTTTTCCATACCTGTGCAGGTGATGCTTCTTCAGACTACAAACTAGCCAAATTAGACTTGCAAGAATGTCAAATCCATAACAAAAAATAATACAAGATTTTTTTAAGACATATAGACTTGTAGTTATTATTCCTTGCTACAGGTCTACTGCAGACACAGAAGGGTTATCCAGTTCTAAAACAGATCTGGTTAGAAAAGGGACACTTACGTCTCTATTTTTCTTTTTTTCATAAATCCACTCTGCCTAGAACTGATAAAACATGTCCTTTAATTGCCATGGAAAATCACAGCCTAAAAAATTGCACCTTATTCCTCAGTACCTTCCCCATATTAGTATCACCTGGAAATTCTCCTGCTGAATTTCAATTGAAATCTGACTGCTAGTGGTGTGCAAAACTACTGCCCACCCCCTGAAGGGAATTGAGCAAAGTCAGCTTTCCAGAATGGCACAAGTAGGGAAATGTTGTTACTGTATGCATGGAAAGGACCTGAAGACCATTGGGTTATGACCTAGGTTTAGAAATCTTAGTTTAAATTAAACAGAATTGCCCCTTAAAAAAAATAACATGAAAATATTTTGTTTTCCAGGCAAGAAAAGCTTTATTACAGTCCTTATGTGATGTTGAACGAATAAGAAAAGCAGTCAAATATTTCTGAGATTTCCTTGCAGTAGAATCTAGCCAAGAAACTGAAAAGAACTCCAACCTGGGCAGAATTATTGCTGTTACACTCTGAGTTATTTTTGGTAAGGAAAACAAGTGGACACAAGGGATCACAGACGTGTAAATTGCATTGTTGTACTGAGCAAGCTGAATGATTAATACACCAGTAGCTGTCAGTCTGTAAGCAATTAGAGGACATGTGATCAGTTCTAGGCACAGTGGATTTATGGAAAAAAGAAAAATACAAATGTAAGTCTCCCTGTTCTAACCAGACCTGTTTCAGAATTGAATAAGCATATGTACTTAAAAGAATGGACATTGAGTACATTGAATAGATTTTAATTGCAAACTTGTGGAGAGTTGATCAAGTAGGATCTATGCTTGAAGGTGATAAAATGGTTACATTTTATCTCAAATCATTACTGGATGGGGGAGATGTATCAGCATGTTGAATTACTTGAAAAGTTCGTGTATGTCGCATGCCCAGAAGGCAGTGATCTGTTGACAGGAAACCAAAAGGGGTCAAATAATTTCATCTTGATTTAAATTTCAACCAGGTTAAATTTTTACAGCTTATTGGGGCAAATTCCCACCATTTACATTTTTTTTCTTAGGGTTACATGGTTAATTGTGTTAGCATCTACTGATATAAGCCAGTGAAGACATAAAAAACACAGTTTAGAGGCCCTTCTACATTTAACAAAACACTTCCTGGCACTTCTGTGCTTCTTATACTCTGTTAGACAACATGAACTATTTTTCCCTTTCCATGTTCCTCATTTATGAGAATAGTTTTCTCTTCTCTCCACTCCTGCCTGTGGGATAGCTAAAAGAATTCTGCTCCTAATCTGCTTCTCATTGTAAAATCTATTGGTTTATGTACACCATGAAACATGGGAAACTTTTGCTGCAAACAGCTTTTACTTAGTCTGTTCTCCGTGCCAGCCATTCTCAGATTGATTTACTATTCCCAGTTCTTGTGACTTGCTTATGACATTTATCTCTTTCTGTAAGGAGTTTGGAAACGTGTTGCATCTGAATTTCACTACTGAACTGGAGTAGCCTAGAGACATTGTTCATACTGTGGTTTATTATTATCACCTTTTATTGGCATTGATAGCATAATGTAAGAAGTATTTTTTTCAAAAGAAGTATGACTACATGGTTGGACACATTAAAAATCAATGTTAGGAATAATTTAGAAATTTATTTTCCTGTTTAATTGCAGTCATTAAATCAACTAGTACAGAGTGAATTTATCATGTATCATTGTTAATTTATCTTTGGTGAGTATTAGATTGCTGAAGCTTAAAATTTAGTTTTGCCAGTAAATTCAGTCACTAACATTTTAATTACAAGTGGAGAGGAAAAGTCTGTGAACATGAACAAATTCAATGGGTTTGAAATTTGAATATGTATGCATAGAAAATGTTCATTTCTAATTTTCAGGAGTACCATTTGCACAGTTCTCCCACAGTTCTGCCATAGGGTGGAATGAGTAGGCTTGGCTTTTTATAGAGCTACTGACAGCACAAATATTGACAACAGCACTGGACACAAAATTATGAAGAATAATTTCCTGAGTCAGAGACATTCTTTATATAAATTCTGTCAGCATAGGCCTATACACATTAGAGGACTTGGGGAGGGGTTCATAATGTAGTGAGTGAACCTGTAAAGATCTCTTCCAGTCTAAAACATTCTGAAAATTTTGAGAAAGAAGTCAGTCTTCTGTGCAAGTCACACTCCAATGGCAAGCATCCTGTTAGAGCAAGACCAGCTCAGCATTAAGCATCTGTGGTCATTTAATGGAAAGCTGATTTGTTTAGATGCTTTAGCATGAGTGGTAGAGGTTGCCAGGCTCACATAAACATTTACCTTTATTTAGTGATAAGCTCATGGCTGGGAAGCTTGTGGGTATTTATATTTGGCTGTGGCAGTCTTGTAATTATTTAATAAGGCACACTAAAGATAAGGTTATCATGATATAAGTGCCTGTAATCCCTCTGGGGTGTAATTGCCTCATGATAACCTCATCCCTTGAAGTTGCCTCTATTGCTAATATGAAAAATGTTTGTTTTCAGTGGGAACATATATTTTGTGATGGAACAGCATTAAACTGTCAGATCAAAAAGTTAAATAGCATTTGGACAGAGCAGAAGGCTTCAGATGGATTAACTCAGCCCTTATAGATGGTTGACCAGAGGAACTGAAATAATCCAAAACCATTTTAAATGAGTGAGGTTTTAAGTCTGGAAGCATCTGAAGAGAAATAGCTGTTTTCCCAGAAACATGCATTAGGTTTCTCAGCCTCTTTAGTGAACCTTGGGATTCATAAGAATCAGGAAATATGTTTTGAAAGACATTGTTGTGCATTTTTTTTGGGGAGAAGTTTGTTTGTTCTGGATTTTTCTTTGCTTTTCCTTTTTTCGGTTTTGTTTTGTTTTATTGTTTGGCTATTTTTGTTTTTGGGTTTTTTTTTGGTAATGGTAATGTCTGTATCTTTTCATCAAAATTCAGCATTTCCAATAGCTGAACAGCCATTCAGTAACACAACATTGTGTATGGCACTGTAAATCATGAGATAAGCTTTAATAATATGCACATGCCTCACAAATGGGTCTTGGAGGACAGCTGTTATACTTGTTGCTACAAGGAGTTTTCAAAACACAGAAGTACATTAACTCACTTGAAATGTACCACCTGAAAACTAGGTGAGTCTATCATGAAGACCCCAGAATATACAAACAGCACTTTTGAGAAGTGTATGGATAAGAGCACTCCTTAGAGAGGCAGAGACACACTGTTCCTGAAGGACACAAGTCCAGGTCAGGGACTCTGCTTTTCTCTTGCTTCAGGCACCAGCTGACATAAATTTGCACCTCTGAGCAGTTGCTCACAGATGAGTGCATGACAGGCATGCACATTTTGTGTCCCATTTTGCTTTCATAAGAAGCCCTGTGGCCTGCTTCTACAAGCTGCTATGTACATCCTTGTGACAAATTCACTGTGAGGTCCAGCAGACAGTCACCCCCTGCAGCTCCAGAGGCTGGAGGGACTGCATGGAGAAACCTTTCCCATCACATGAAGGGTGTTACAAATGGGAGGTCAGCATGGCAGGCTCAGTGTTTAGGTTTCTGCACTTTTTATATGCTCTGGCTAGTTGTGTGCCTGAAGATGGAAAATATTTGGAAGTAAACCAAAAAATTCAAAACTAACCTTTTATTTCCTTGGGATTTTTGGCATCAGTGGCTCTTTTGGCTGCGTCTGAGTGGAATAAGCTGTGTCTTTGAGTTTAGTACATTATACAGTAACATATTACACTTCTCTATTTTTTATGCCTGGGAATTTCACCTCATCCATCTTTCACAATGTTCAGCAGAGACTTTTAAAAATCCCTGAGCCAGCTTTACGCAATTAATTGGAGACAGAGCCAAACCCTAGATCCTGATTTCAAACCTAAATCCTTGTTCCGCTTGAATCTGATGCTATGCCGGGGCTAAATTAAACACAGAATCAAAACACTGAACATCTAACAAAATTTGAATTTCAATGTTATTTGCTTGGCTAAGACTGAATATCCTAAGTGCAAATTCTGGCCATTCAATACCTACGCTTGAAACAAATCTAAAACTCAATAGTAAAAGAATTAGTGAGTAAAAATGGCATGCTTTAAACCATTTCATCTCAGTTAAAGCTATGTCTCATTTTAATGTTTAAAGCATTAGAGCATTTGAAAGTTTAACTATTATTTTGGTTTGATCATTAGTTAAAACTCTTCAAATATCTCATATGTGTATCTGAATCCCTTGGTCTTCCCTCTTTCCAGTTGTTGAAGTTGACTACAGTCTAGTCAGTGTTATTCCCCTGGAAGAGCTAGACAGCTTTTGTTTACACAGAAATGTATGAGTTAGGGAAATATATGGGCAATAATTTTTTTCTTAGTATAAATTAACTATTATTTATGTTACTTATATATATATTTATGTTATTTATGTATACATATTATACTACTTAAAGTAGTAATGAGGGTTTATTATGATTTTTATCCCTTTTTTTATATTTCCATTTTAGCTATATTATTCTAAGTCAAAACATTAAGGGCCCATGTTAGCTCATAGCTTTCATTTTTCCATCTGAGTGCAAGCCACACTCAAATTTGTAGGCAGAAGGGCATGAGACCTATAATTAATCTGAAATTAATTAACTGTTTCTCAAAGTGGGACAGTGACGTTTGGGCAGTTTCCCTTGAGTACTAGTGTTGCTTTGGAGCCCTCTCCTGGAAGCTCTACTCGTGGATTGGGAAGCAATTAATGAGTTGTATTTCATTTGGAACTTGCTTTAAGAGTAGGAATTGGAAGGTTTACAGCTGTGTAAATAGTGGAACAAAAGATTTGTTTTTTTCTCTCAAGTTTGACTATTTTCTTATCTCTATAATTAATAGTGGGAAGCCAGTGGTAAAATCATGATTGCTAATGATGTTGACTATATAGTTCTTTTCTTGATGCTTGGCTCACTCCTTTCAAGTGTTCTGATCTGCACAGAGAGACTCCAGGAATCTCAGTTCTGGTAGATGTTTTAGCCTGATTAATTTCAACTTCTAACATTGATATCCTGACTTCCAAGACACTAAAGAAAACAGCTCATTTTATAACCTTTTTCATCTAGTATTTCCAGCATTTGTTTGACTCTGTTTCGTCCTACTTGAGTGTTTCTGTAACTGATCAGGTAATGTATTACTATTTTACCCTAGGCTTAAGATCCATTCTGTAGACACAAGATTTATTACTGGTATCAGTTTACTCAGTGTTTAACCTGATTGCATATTTTCCCACACATGAAAACAACGGGGATTTTGAAAGGCAAATACAGTGAAACTTAAAAAAAACCCCAAACCCTCACAACATTGTGTGCTACCTGTCAGTTATTGTTAAAGAATTTGTGATTTATCTTTCTTTCTATGCTAATTGAGAAATACCAGCAAAATTCACCACACTTTTAGATTTGAAATTAACAATTCTTGAGGCTTCCAGAAAGACAAGATTCATGAGTTCATGTGCAGAGGATGTAATTAATCCTGTCATAGTCCTCTGTTTCACTGCCATGTACAGAGTAGTCACTGTGCTGCTTCTGCATCTCTCAGGTCATAATGTCTGCTTATATTGTGTCATAGCATTTCTTTCCAGTCTCATAGGAAACAGGGGAGGGTTAATTATTTTATCCATTTTCTTACTTTCTTCAGGTCAAAATTGAGCAGAAACATAGCTCTCATCAGGAAAATATGAACTGATTAGTGTTCCATCTGTGGCACGCCTTGACTGCCAATGGATTTTTTAATTATATTAAAATGATGGACTTTGTACTTTGATATAAGAAGTGAAATAGGAAGCGAGTTTCTAGTAATTGCTTTAAAATGTACTTTGGAGGAAATATGGAAATATTAGCATTACCAGTAATACAATCTGAATGAGCTAAATGGGAGGTGTAATGAAAAGTTCAAGGCAGGAAGGAGCAGGAAGAATATTGAAAATGTCATTGGATGCTGGCTGAGGTATCATTTCCCAGATGATACTTTGGCCTGCCCCTGCTGTATCTGAGTACCAAAGGAATGGCTCAGGAGTGACTCTGCTGATACTGATTTACTCATTTTCATTGCTCCTCCTGGTGCATAGCCATATCCTTGATGTGTGTTTACAGATGATATCCACAGCATAATGTCTAAATTAGAATCGACTTTTCTATGCCTGTTCTACCTTCCAAGATAGTTCTTTGCTCCTAGCTTTCATGTTGGGACTTCACTGAAATATATAGTGCACAGCCTTTGCTATACTGTTCTAAACAGCCAAATTCACTGGAAAAATACAGCTTAATTAACATTTTTGACAATATGCAACAGCAAGCAAAAGGAAGAAATATTTTTTGATCTTTGGGATTAAGTCCTCCAGCCTTAGGACAAGAGCTGTACATCTTGAGAGCCACAGGAGACTGCTTTAGCTGCATCTTCAGTATTTTCCCTTTCCAGCATTTAAACTTTTTCAAATTTTAATTTTTATTTGAATACTTATTTGAATATTTATTTTTGATTCTGTGTGGGAGAAAACTGCTGTGAACATCAAACCCTGTGAAACAATGGATAAGACATTTATAGGATATAGACCTGCAGGAAGCTTTGTTAGCTTTGTTGCTCATGAAAATACTTGAAATTTTTACAAATTGTGAAAGTTCATAATCTAGCTGTTTCTAGCTGTATGAATTTTCAGTTTTCTGAGAAATGGGTTTCTTTGATTCCAATGAAAGCCAGATTTAAGACAAAAGCAATGCTCTGAAATGGAGTTCAAGAAATAGCTGCATTAAAAAAAGTTTACAACTACAACAGTTTGAGTATTTCATCCCTCTACTACCACTTCAAGTCTCATTACTTTGGGTAAAAAGAGTGCATCTCTAAGAATCTACTTTCTTTTAATTTATACATAATTTTCATTAAAGTCCCAATCCCAAATTTTCTGACAAAGTCTATACCCACTTTCAGAGTTATTGACATCTTTAATACAGGTCTGCTTTTGTCAGCATAAAATTTAAAATCCATTACCTTTTCAGAGTAATATTTGAAATTGAAGTAACTAATTGACACAAAACCAAGACATATATAGCATCTAGCTACAAATGTCAAGAGAAAACTTCAACACACCATAGCTGTCCCAAATTTTCTCTTCATTTTCTAAAAATGGATAGTAAGCAGTGCAGAACATAGACTTGTTTGTAGTGTTATTAGCCTTTGAGTCCCCATAGTCCTGACTGGCCCATAGCCAATCTGAAGCCCCAATTAGGCAAGCACAGAATTCCATTCATGCTTAAAATTCATAAAAAATACAGTACATATGTTGAAACTCTACAAAAATAGTGTGGCTTACTTTTATTACACCCTGATCTCTTGTTTTCTACCTTCTATTGCTGTCACTTACTGCCTTTATGGGTAAGTGACTTAATGATACTTTATCTGCAAACAGTTCTCTTGTGTCTTGTTTTATTTTTACTAACATAAACCTTTCTGTAACTGTGGCTTTCTGTTTTAGCAAACACAACCCTACAGCACTGTCTCATTATATGACCTCATAATGCTGAAAAATTTTAGGGGGTAAGTTTGACTGTAGATTGACTGTGAAGGTTCTGTTTTATTTTATAAACATGGTGAAATCCATATTAGTGAGATTCTCTATTTTATTGCTTGCTCTAGTATCTATGTCATCACTGACATCAGCTTTAAATGTGATCTGGGTGCTTCCATAGGGATTCAATTTCTTTAAATAAGACTAAAATATGAAGAATCAGCAAACAACCTTAAAATATAATTACACATTGCATAACAGACAAAATTATGGCATTGTGCATTTTCAGTAAGAGATTCAAAAATATATGCTGTGAGAAAACAATTGGGGATGTTGTTTCTTCCTTAGTTTAAGGTTTTCATCTAAGGATATGTCTCAGACCTCCACCAGGCTCTCCAGAAAGGCTGGGTATCCTGAGGGGCCCATGGCTTTTCTGCCAGTTCCCTGCAGATATTATGGATACCCTAGAGGGTAAAAATGGCATGAGGTGCCTGCATTTAGGCAACTGAATCCCACCCTTGATGAAGTCCATTAACATGATTTGATCTTGGGTCAACATTCCCCATATAAAATTATCTGAGCAAATGCCAGAAAATTGGCAACACGTAGCAGGAAGCCAAAAATGTTAAAAAAAAAAAAAAAAAAAAAGAAAAGAAAGAAACACACTGTCAACTCACAGTAGTCATTGTATGGAAAGACAGAATTATGTGTAAGGAATCTTTTGGAGAATGGTGGTGAAAGGATACAATTAAAATATGTTTTTCAAATGTTGGTCTCAACATTTGAGAGTGTTGAGATTTTCAATCTTTGCAGAAATTCTCTAGGGAGTTAGCAAATTGATACCTTCTGAAAGAAAGCATTAGTCAAAGGAACTTTCTCATCTATTGAATGTTATTGACGGTGTAGTTTACTCTAAGAAAAGTCTAGAAAATAGGGATAAAAGTTTCTCAGAAAATAGCCTAAGCTTCAAAGCCATGAAAACAATACAAGATTTACAGAAAAAAAAAGTTTACATTATATAGAGTCAACAGAAATTCTCTTGGTGAAACAAATACAAACATATCTCAGGCATAACAAACTGAAACCTAATTCAGCTTTCAACCCTTTCAAAACTTAGCTGTAGGCAACCTTACCAGTGAAGATATTACATGAAAATGAAATGACAAAATGACATTTTTTGAATGACACTTTTCTTTTAGCCTAAATTATTTAATAATTTTTATGTAAATCTATTAGTAATTTGGGCTGACTGAAAGCTGCAGTTGTTGCATTAACTCAGGTGCAATCAAGTTAGCATTTCTGTTTCCAAGCATGAAAAAGAATACTATTTTTGAAGGCAAAAGCCCATAGCTATTTTTCAGCCAATCATACAATGTAAACATTTTTCCAACTCATTAATATGTCTTGGGAACAGAGATGAATATTTGTAAATAATTATTTCAACCGAAATTAATGCATTCACTGTTGCATATCTTTGTATATATTGCCTCACTAAATTAATTACATTTATTATTAATGTTTTTCTCTGGGGAGACTTCTATCAACCACTGAAGTGATTTCACATGTTTTGGCAGTGAGTGTTTCACAAATTTAAAAATATTGTTCCGTATTTTAAGATGTTTGCTCACAAGGGTAACTACAGGTGACAGTCTTTTGAGAGGGAGATGAGGAAGTTTTAAAATCTCAAAACTGGTAAAATATTCTATATTTGTAATTTTACCACAGGCACCCCAAAATACATGAGAATCTTGACAAAAGGACACCAAACCGGAAGATTTCTAAGTACTGACAAGTTACTCATCTTTTGTAATTGGTTGCTGTGTTATTATGCTATTATGTTATTATATGAGTTATGTTACTAGTGCAATAGAATTTAATTTCTAGCAAAGTAAATAATCCTGTTCTTATATTTAAATAGATAAGGAAGGTAGAATAAATACTCCAGAGATGTCCCATTTTTCATTTCTGGCTCAATTCAAACCTTTTTATATGCGTATACAGCTAAAAATGCTGCTACATTCTGGGTGTGATTGTATATGTTTATGAATGTGGGATGCCATATGTAAGGCATATACAGGAACTGAACACTGGAAACAAAATTGTATTAAAAAGTTTTTATAAAAGTATTATCCCAAGATTTTCAAGATGAAAGATGTTCACAAGAGGGTGATTGTAACCCTAATGCATCATTTCACCTCATCACTATAAACTGTTGTAATCCTAATGCATCATTTCTCATTTGCTGTTCTGAGGAGCTGAGAGAAGAGATTCATTCCTGAAGTACAAGGTACAACTCACTGCTGTGAAAAACAATTGAAAATAACACCAAAGTTTTTAGGGGGAATTCAATAGCACGTCTTACATGTGTATGGCCATTAACAGGGGGCAAAAATTTGTGTGAATATTTCATTTACTATTTTTCCCATTTTATTCCACTCATTTGTCTCAGGCACATTGTTAAAAGTTCAGTTGGGTGCTCAACACCAAACTGACCATCTCAAAGCACCATTTCATTGGCAGGAAAACTAAACTATAGAGAAGGAGAGGCTTTTTTTTTTCAGAAATGGTGAGTGACCACATCCTAGATGAAGTCATTGGGATCCCTGGACACTCACCTTTCAGGAACTGTAAATCACCCATGGGTACTGAGGAAGTCAGGGCCCAGACCAAAAATAGAAAGCATTTTTCCTGTGTTGCAGGTTTACATTAAACCCACAAGTCCCTTCCTTGTATTTATCTGCCAGACCACTACTGTGGTGATTTCTCGTTATAATGTCTTAAATTACAGAGTAAAGCAGAAGTAGATAATTTTGGTTTTGCTAAATGGTTTTTATATAGATTGTCAGATTGGACAGACAATTCATGTCTTATTTAGACGGAACCTGCTTTTTGCAGAGTTCCTGTGGATGCTACATTTAAGGCTGCTAATTGACCCACAGGACACTTATTTTGAACAAAAATATATGTAAGATCAATTAAGCTCTACTGTGGCTATTTCACTTGTTTATATAGCAAGGGGGTTATTTCAGGTTAAAATGTATTTCTTTCAACAAATTCAGAGATTCTTACCAGGAAAATAATGTCATCATAGCTGAAACAAGAGCTTCTGATAAACATAGCAAAGATTCAAATGGAGACAAATGAGTTTAAAATATGAAAAGTGGTGGCAGACATATCACAGTTGTACTAACATTATTCAAAAATATTGTTGGTTTTGTATGCAATCCACTGTACAGCTCTCAATGAATATGCCATCCACCTACTCCTGAGAATATTCATGACACTGCTGCTAGACTGTATAAAGTCACTGTCACTAGACTACTAAGGGGAACAAAGAAGGTTGACATTCTCACGTGCAGCTCTGCAAATCACATCATATTTGACACAGACTTCAGCTGATACCATCATTTATACTTTGAGTCCAACACAGTATTTAACTCTTTCCTTGCCTGATAGTTATAGTTTATACTTATTGTGCCTTCAGTAGATTTCTAAAAGTGTTTACCCAGTAAATACCAACAATATCAAAGGAGTGATTTCAGATCTTATGCACAGACAGAGTATACAAAGCCCAAGAAGGATGAAAACAGAGTAACTTTTTATTTTGTAATTAGAATAATGATGAGATATCATATCATATCATAATATCATATCAGCATATCATAATCATCATATGATATCCCCTGACATTATGGTGCATTTTAATAAGCATTCTAATAAAGAAGGTTCTAATAAGATCCTTTTCTCAGAGTAATTTTACCTAGTGCTTCTTCCCAGGCAGACCTCAGTCTTTGTGCCCAGCAGATCCTGCTGGGGTGGGCAGGCTGCACAGAAGGTCCCCCAGTGCAGAAGTAAAGGCCTGTCCAGCACAGGGGGCCAAGGGGACAGGAAGGTGCTGTGACTGAAGGCCCCTCTGCTGATGGGAACCTTGAAAATTCTTGCTGATGTAAACAAAGTTCTAGAGGATGACATTACCTTTTCACTGAACTGCTTCTCTCAATCAAAACTCAAACCTTTTCTCTTTTTTTTTTGTTTGTTTGCTTGCTTTGTTTAGATTTAATTAGGATTCAACCACAGTTTCAAACACAGACATGGAAATTAATTATACCTTGAAAAAAACCTATGTCTTGAATGGATTTTCATGTAGCATTTAGGTACAATGACAATTTAAATGGTGTAGCTATATTTAAATGGGAATACTGATGAGGAAATATCTCCCTTGGAATTTGATTCTGAGTTTTCACTTTGCCTTTGCCTACAGTTCAAAATACTGGTAATAATTGAAAAAACTCCTCCCCCACCCCCCCAAAAAAAAAAAAAAAAAAAAAAAAAAAACAAAAAAAAAAAAAGCAAGCAGTAATCACTGATCTGGAATGCAGCTACCTGGGTTGAAGTGAATTTTATCTTCCACCATGTCACACCTTTGCGGAACTAAATTTGCCTTGTATGATCTTGTCATCTCTGTCTGAAATTTAACTCTACTTTTACCAGCAGGGCAACTGAGAGATCTCTCATCTTTGAAACTCATGAAATATTTATCAGAATATGTGTATTTAGATTAGCCTATTTCTGGGTTCTTATAATCCTTGTGAAAATGGTACAAAATCTCTGAATGTTGGATTAGTACTAATGTCTGATCATCCAGTATAGTCTTAAAAATAAGTGTGTACCTCCAAACTTACATGTGAAGAAGAAAATGGAAGTAAAGAAAGTCAATACATAAGAAAATAGAACTAGTAAAAAGAATGTGAATCCCCAAGCTCTGGGTCTGTGAGAGAAACAGATCTTTTTAAAGAGCCTGAGAGAAAGAAAAGCAGGAAGAAAATGTGATTCATACAGTCTTGTCTGGGCTGCAGAATAAGTTTAGAATCTGTGCATAAGAAGTCTGTCCAGAAAACATTTTCTTACATACTAAAGACCAAAGCACCTCAGTCAATCAGATGCAAAAAAAGCAAACTGGATTGGTAGAGACAGAATATTTTAAATTAGTGCCCTCTGTTCTTCTGAGCATCAACTGAGACATAGCACAATATGGCTTTAATTTGCAGAGAATTTCTGAGATTATTAAGTTATTGTTTTAAAAATGTTTTTTCTTCTTTGTATCCAAAAAAAAAGGAACTAAATTGTTATCTGACAAATAATAGGAAAAAGTTGCTAATATAATTGATTCTTGAGAAATATAAATCCAGGAAGCATCTAATCAAAAAGGACCCAGTCTTCAGCTGTGTAAGTTGGGCACTGAAGACTTGGGACTTCATTGTGCCCCATTAATCACATGCTCTAACCTATTTTCCAACCTGGTGATGTTGCTTTCTTTTTTTTTTTTTTTTTTGCAGCAAAGAGCAAGAAAGATTTTATTACACATCTCTTCTTTTAAAGAGTATTTGAAAAAACATTTGTGTTCCAGTAGGAAACTTAGGACAGGGAGAGGATTCATCCCACTTAACTCTTAAGCACTCAGCTGAGGCAGGAGTTGCTTCCAGTTATCCAAGGTTCTGTGAAAGAGACAGGCATCTCCAGAGAGCAAGTCAGTTGACTCAGGATATTTCTCTCTCTAGCTCCACTGTTATTATAATGTTTTTTAAATGTTACATAATATTTATGTCTGTTTACATAAATTATCCAAATTGCTCTCTATAGACTTGGCTACCAAGCCCTCATTACTGTGAACTGGTCTGAAGCCACAGCCTGGGAAAAACAGAATGAGTGTTGATGACTTTTCAGAGTTTTAAAAGGAAATTAGATATGATTATTTTTTTAAAGAAATACTAGTAAGACTGCAAGTTTTAAAATAAAATATAGGATCTTTAAGTTTGGGAGAAGTATAAAGAGGATTTGTTAACAACAAAAAAAGAAAAATGGAAGAAATGGAAAAATCATCTGTGTACAAAACAGAAGTTTTCTAGATCTCACTGGCACAAAAAAGTGAAGAAATCTCCAGCCTTTTGTTTTCTTTCTTGTTATAGTGAGGAAAAATCTAAGACTAAAAATTTAATTCTTTCATATATAGCAATAAGATGTAGAGATTTTTCTTTTCTTTTCCACTTTTCCAGCCCAATCTAAACTCCAGAAACTCTGGTGAAAATGAGTTACATTCAAATCTTTCAAACCAGTGATAAATTTAAAAAATTGTACTTTCTCCTTCTGGTAAAGCAACAAGTGTGCTTGGGCATTCTGTTTTTCTTGTTCAGTTTGCTTCCATATATATTTTTGTCAATATTCTGGAAATAATTAAGAGTCCTTGGAACCCTTTGACTGTCAGGTTAAAATCCATGGGACACCATCTTCCCAGTAAGCAGTGTAAGTAAATTACAGGGCTCAGTATGTGGTTTATGGTTAAAGATTCCCATAAAACAGCCTGCAGCTTCTAGCTTCAGAAACAGTCAGGTTTTTTGTGTGTTATTTAATTTCACTTTCCAAATCATGGGAAGAGAAATGAAACTATGGCAAAATTACTGTTTTGGTTGTTGAGCATTTTTTTCCCAGTGTGTGTGTGCGTGTGTTTTGTTTGGTTTTTTGTTGTTCTTGGTTGGTTTAGTTTAGGTTTTTGTCTGGTTTGAGTTTTGTGCCTTTGTTGGGGTTTTTTTTGGGTTTTCTTTTTGGTTTTTTTCATATTGCAGTAGATCTTGCTAATCAATTAATTGGTAATGTACAGACATAATTACCTCTTTCTGTGTCAATGCTCTGATAAAGCCAGCATGTACAAACACCAGTCATGCTGACTAGGTCAGAGTGGCAAGTGAGTCACATATCAAGGTAGGTTAAAAATATCTCTTTAAAAAAAATATTCTCCAAATGAAATAACAAATAACTATATTTGCTCAGATAGCAAATCTACAGAGTTTTTCTGGGGATTATGGAGAGTGAGCAACTTATGTCAGTTGTTATTTATGTTACAAGGTGTTAGTGAACAGAAGGCATGGATGCCTTGTGAAAACAAAATTATGGATGATGATATAACCATCACCTTTGTAGGATGTACTGCTGACCTGGGAACCTAACAAAAGTGCAGGTCTATTTTCCATACATTAGGAAAATAGACCTGCACATGTTAAAAGATATGTGGCATAAGCTTTTCAGGAGCAAGCACCCTTAAAGGAAAAGCATATTTTTTTTACACTAATCATTCAGGCAGTCTTGCCTGAGTCACAAGAGGTGTGAGGATAGACACTGAATGTGAGCTATTCACTGCTGTGTAAAGAGAATGAAAAAGAAAACCAAGCAAAGCCCCATGGGACTCCTACAGGCTCTTGGGCTGTTATTGTAGCTCTGTGTGAGCATCTGCAGCTTGCTAAAACTAATGAGATGTTAGAGGGGCATCTGCAGATGAACTCCTAGAAGTTCAATGGAGCTTATTTCCTCATGCTTGCTCCTAACCTAACATTTGTGGGTTGGAGTGTTTGCACTTTATTTCAGTGTGGCATTTGAACATGATTTCATAAGTAAATGAGTCTTGGGACACCATCATGCCTGTGTTTGAAACTGTTGGCAGATTTAAACAAAATTTGACAGACAAAAGTTTCAGATGTATTAGGTTGCTACAAGTTTCATAAAAACTTGATTAGATGGAGGAGGGAGACCATAGGGTATGATTTACTAGCCTGAGCATGGACTGTACTAATTTTTGTGGTATCCTAGAGCCATAACAGAAGGGCCCTCTCTGACTGTATCAGGTATAAGGAGATCCCAGAGAGATTAGATGCCTGTGTTTAGGCATACTCTGTAAATCTCCAACACAACTTTCCAAACTGATGCAAAACTGGTATTATACCTCAAGTATTATTAAAATCTAGAGAACCTACACAGATCAGACTGCTGCAAGTGAAGTGCTGCAAGTAGCCAGAAGACTTCTGGGTAGAATTTGCAGCTGCCTAGTTTTAACATGTAAAGGAAATCCTGCTTCCAGCTTTATGTAGAATTTTAAGAAGGAGATGAATAAATTTAAAAATATTCTCTGGTTTAAAAAAGAGGATTATCAAATACCACAAAATTTCCAAATTCATAAATATATCTTGGGACTTTCCCATAAAAAAAGTTGGCATTTCTTTACTTTCAATTTATTGCAGACAACTCTTCATTAAGCTACTTTTTGCTTTTAACTAGCTGAATTTCTTCAATGCAACCTCTTTTTAGATTTGCTGTTTGTTCAGTTTTTGTTTGTTTGTTTGTTATCTACAGGCAGCTTACTATATTTATATTTTTATTCTGGGTGAAGATTGCTTGTTTAAGGACCACCTTCTGTAAATTGTTCTAAACACATACCACCACACATAGGAGTAGGGAAGTTTGCTGGGAAGACTTGCAGCATGGATTCATTTGAGAGGAAGGTCAGGTTTTTCCATAGTATGCAACATGAAGATTTTTATAGACAAGTCCCTCTATTCTAAGTTGAATTAAAACCAGGTTGCATAAAGATGTCCAATACAGGAGATTTTAATAAATATTATGGAACTTTTCCAATTTTTGAGCATTCTGTAAGATGTGGTGATTTTTAATAAAGCAGAACAATAAATACTCTAGAGAAAGGTTGAAATGAGAAGATTTGGGGGGGGGGCAGTGAGTTTTTAAGTTAGTATTATTTATAAAATATTTAATAAATGTTTATTACATTATGTGGCTGTTACTGCAACAGTTCTATGGAGACACTCCTCCACCAGTTTGTGCCACAGCACAGGGGTTAGATACTGGTTTTACTCTGATTCTAGAGAACACCTTTGGTGTTGCTACCACCTTCAAGAAAATGCAACAAAGTTTTGCTGAAATGCCAGACACTGAAGAATCTCAGGGAAATTTCTATTAGAGGAATCTCTATTTTCTTAGTAAATAGATTTTTCTTCAAATGTGATGACTAAATTTTCCTCAATGGAGTATTTACACCTGGGTTCTCTATTGTGTGTTTTTCTATATAGAAATAAGATTATAAATGCTTTTTTCCTTCTGGGAAATTTAATGTGCTCTGTACCAGACATGCAGGCTTTAGTCAAGACTTTCATTGTGGTGATTTTTCATGCTTTCTAGAGGTTGTTTTTGTTCTGGTACAAGAAAGGGGATGTTTTCCTTGCATGTTTCAATGTTCATGCAGCTGCTTTTAGGGAAAAAGGGAAAGAATAGGATGTGTCCTACCTGGAATTCAATGAAAAAGCAGGCAAATATGGGAACCTAAAGCAGACTGATGATAACATGACAGATTTAAGACTAAAAGACACTCTACTCACTTTTTAATCCTTTGAAGTTCCTCAGATATGCAGATTGCATTGGCACCACTCTGACACCACCAAGTTTCAAGAGAGGGATGCTTGCAATTCGCATTGCTTTTTGTTTTTGTTCACAGCAACAAAGCAGACAGAGAGAGCAGAGGGGCACTCTCTCTTGCTTGCAAACCAGATGAAGTTGGTAGACTTAATTTTAGGCTTAACTAATCTCTTCCATATTTATAAGGCTGGTACAAGTCAGGGCAAGTTAAAGAAAAAAAGATTGAGTGGAAATTTGTCCATCAAGCTGAGCCAAAAAGAGTGGGTTTTTGTAAGCTGTATCTTAAGGGATAGGACAAAGTTTTAGTTCAGTCATATCCTGGAATTCTTGCAGAGTGGTAATGCTGTGACAAGAAGCAAAAATTATTAACAAGACCTGTGAAAGCTGGTATCTTTCCAGCTCTCTATACTTTAATCTTCTGTCTATTAACTGCTGCAAATGCTGCATTGGCATATATTACAGCCACAGGTTAATTTCTCATTTCTCTCTAGCAGCACGCCCAATGGGATATAATACAATATTGCTATTTTACCTGGCTGTGACATATGAAAAGATAGCTAATACCCTTCAGTTGTCTGAAATTCCCAAAAATGTTGTGGAAAATAACACCAATCATTCATTGCTAAAGTATCCATGAAGAGGAAGCAGATTGGTTTGTTACACTGGGTTACTTCTAGTTTAGTAAAGACCAAAAAAAGTACCTCAAGGATTCAGATTTGGTCTCTTTAGTTCTGTTTTGTGCAGAACATCTCCAGTGTGAGATGGCAAATGAAACACCATTACTGGAAAAAAATCACATGCTCTACAATTTATTCTTAATGAAGCACAGATTTTTGGTGAAGTAATGAATTGTGTAGCTAAAAGACAAAAAAAAAATATGACTTTCTTGGATTGTCTAATGAACTAGACTCTTATTTATTTACAGAGCAGGATAAAGCCAGAACTCAAGAAATTATCTAGACCTTAGTAATTAAAAAAAAAAAAATGAAGCAATTTGATTTTTTTTTTCCCTCCTAATCTTTTCATTGAATGAAACTTTCAGGTAATATTGGTATGAATTCTGCATTTCAATAAACTGATCTCCTTCTTTTACAGGTTAAAATTAGACAAGCATTTATTGGATATTCTCTGAGTGCACTGTGCTCCTGAGAAAAAAGTTATGGTTGTACACAGACTGAAAGGAAAGGTGTTAGGTGTCACAGGCCTATTTTTAATGTCTGATAGTATTCATAATAAATATGACAGGATTCAGATAATGCTGTCTAATTATGTAGGATAATGAAATGGATTGAGAGAAGATTTGTGTCATACTGGTTTTTGATAATGATTTTAGACAGACATTGTTCAGACTTGACAGGGAAGAAGGATGCAAAATTGGTGTCTAGAGGCTAGAGATGGTGATCAGGTATTTTCTGGGGAACTGGAACAAGCTTCTATGTGTGTTTATCTACATACATGCTTACATGCACACATGTATATACATATAAATTGTCTTGCTCCCCATATAGCATAGCAATTATGTGGACATGATAATGAAACCTATATTACCCTTCAAGAAATAAAGGTATTATTCATATGGGATTTTATGACCTATAATGTATTTGATGGAGCTCTCTATTAATAAATACCCTAGTTCTGTGGGTCTCCTGAGTAACAAAAGTAATAATTTAAACATATTATTATGGATGCTGTCAAAGTAAATCTATATATATGTTGAAGTTGCAGACAGTTGAATACTCCATATCTGGTGTTGCACAGCTGTGACAGTTAAAGTATTCTAATCCTTCTGAGAACTTGTGGAAGTTAAAGCTTCATATATGCTGGCTGGGTTATTTTTGAATCGAGTTTAGGATGATCTTTCAAATGAACAGATGAGGGCGTAGCAGGGGAAAATGAAGGCATTAAAGAAATCAGAAGAACTACATGACTTGTGGAAGACAATGAGGGGTGCAAGAGTTATGAATGAAATTAAATAGCATTGACTCAATATCAGTCCTGCTGTGTTTTCCCTTTGAAATTCCAACCTTTGTAGGATCAGACACCTCTCATTCTATAAGTTTCATTTTTATCCCCTCAGAAATTCACTGAAGTTGTATCTTAGGAAAGCCTTCCACTTGGGTTCATCAGCTTTATTTAAATTTTCTTCTGAAGGCAAAGACCAAATCTTTTTACTATAGACAGTCATTGCCTCAAACATAGGGAAGCAGCATCTCTAAAAGCAATAAGTGCAACGATAATACAAAATTATAAAGGTGTACTTCAGCATCTTGGTGGATAGAAAAACAGATGCACAAATGCAAACTGAAATTCTCTAGTTTATGTTTAATTGCACTTTTTGGAAAGATATTAAACATATATTACTCAAAAATGAATTAATTAATGATTAATAAATTAATAAGCGACATTTCAGTTAAAAGGAGGGAAGTAATTAATTCCACCAAGATAAATAAATACTTTTTGATTTCAATAGCCTGGAGGAAGCCTTTTAACCACAAGCCATCTCTTCTTTTTTTCTATTACATTTGAACATTTTATAATGAGCATTTATGTCTCCACAGCCAGCATACTAATATGGTCTCTATTGTTTTTTCTGAGTTAGTAACTAAAGACACAGATGTGTTTCTTAGGTCAGTGATGTTTCACTCCAATAATTGCACTGAGTTTGGGCTGAGTGGCCAAAGCCTGCTGACAGGCTGGACAGCCCTCCTCCCCCCAGTGCTGTTGGTTATCATTCAGAGAAAGGCAGCATGCCTAGGGGAAGCCAGCAGTCCTGTCACTCCTGCTTGCCATGCTCAGGAGTACAACAGCTGCTTACCCCAGAATCCATTGCTTTCGTTCTGGTAGGCTTTTGAGGACTGAAAATTAAAACTAATTTTTGTGCTCTGTGCATCTGTAAGAACAGTGGAAGAATCCAGGATGGCACAGAAGGGTCACTGAAGTCTCCATTTGGAATAGAGATGGGCTTAGAGTCCAAACTCCAAGGCTGAGTTTGAATCTAAATGTTCCCCCATGCTGAGTTCTCAGGACAATCACTGTCATGTGGATTAGAACATACAATAAAAACCAAAAGAAAAACTATGCTTTATATGCTGTTCAAATTACTATTTTCTAATTTTCTTCCTGTCTTCCTTTCTTCTGTTGATGGCTTTCTTTTCTAGCCTACTCCTTCACCTGCCCTTCAGGGTAGCTTTACAATGCAGGGTAGCATTACAAAAGTAGACTGTTCAATGAGATATAGGTGAATATAGTGAATGTAAAATTTTTTAACAGAAGTTTTGAATTTAACCCAGGATATGGATTTTTTTTTTTTGTGGTTAAAATGATTAAGGAGAGAAAGGAAGCAAAGAAATTAACTGAAGATCTCCCTGAACCCAGGATAATGGAGAGTTCCCAGGATTCATCTTCATATTCTCCTAAGACTAAAAGCCATGAAAACATGATTATATAGAAAGCTTAGAAACTTCTTCTGATCAGAGAAAGATTGGCATGATACACTGCAACACCTTAGTTTTGCTACCAAACTTTAACTGAACTAGAAAAATTAACACAAGTGATCTTACTTTTGATACTCCAATTAATTCACTTTGTTAAAACCAAGGGCATAACTTTTGCCTCCCCTCCAAGTTATTAATATTGTGCTGGGAAAGAACAAAAGATATGGAAACAAAAGCTCAGATGAATGCAGGTTCACTACCACTTGTGAGTCATTTAAAGTGTTATTCCAGAAAAAATTCTATTCAACCCAAACCTGATCTATGAGCAATAAGGAAAAAAAAACCCCAGTGCTTTTCCAACATTAATAGCTATTTCCTTTGGGCCTACTATGATGACAGAAATAAGAAATATATATTTTTAAAGAATATTTTGTCATACTGAAAGGTGCATAAAAGAAAAATCAATTTATCTGAAGACATAAAAGTATTGAAGTAAGACTTGGATTTCTCACGTTTTTCCTAGGGTGACAAAGTTTGCTATGTGAGCATTTTTGCTTTTTACTTCACCCCATCATTCTCACTTAGTGCCTTGCCACACCTATCCTGAAATTCTAGCTAAGGAGAATTGATATCATCTTTTTTAGATAAGAACCTCTGGGTCCATGAAAATACCTTTTCTAATGAAGATTACTAGATTTTACTTAAAAATGTATATATTTTATCTTTATGCCTCATGGAAAAGCACAGATTTTCAGGCTCTATTAAGTACAAAACAAAATATATTGAATTTACTCTCTTATACTGCTGCAAATTTGGGTATAAGTGGCCATTCACCTAAATAGATAACAGTTCTCATTTATTTCATATAATGAAGGATCTTCCTGCTGTGGAAAATTATCTTTGATTGCCATTTTTTCTTCCAAAAGCACTTAAATTTTTTAGACCTCTATTTAAACAAAAATGTATGTGTCTTTAGATGAAACCAAGGGTTAAATCAAATACAAGTATGCATTTTCAGGTTCTTTTTACTCTGCCATGAGTGTGAATTTCTTATTTTAGGAAAAGCATATTTAGGACAGTCCGTATCAGCATGTTTACTATTCCACAGTACAATTAACAGTTTATTTGATGAACACTGGCTTGTGAGTCCTGTGCAAGGTTTGTTATGTATATAACACTTAACAGCTTCATGGCCTTTGGTCTGCCCAGCTTCAGGGAAGAAGCCCAAACCCACAACACCTGGGAGTTTACAATCAGTCATATCTGAGCTGGAGTTTGAAGGGGGGTGGCCTTGGCTGGCTGCCAGATGCCCACCTAGCTGCTCTCTCACCTCCTCTCCTCAACAGGGCAGGGGAGAAAGTAGCATGAAAAACCTGATGCGTCAGGATAAAGACAGGGAGATCTTCTGCCAATTACTGCCATGGGCAAAGAGACTTGTCTTATTAATTAAATTTATTGCCATTTAAAATAGAAGAAAAAAAATGATGAGAAACAAAAGATAAACTTTAAAGCACCTTCCCCCCTCCTTTGCTTTTTTTTTTTTTTTCCAGGCTGGACTTCATTCCTTCATTCCCAACCCCACTACTCTGAGCAGAGCAGGGAAAGGTAATTTCATGTCATAAACTAGATTAGAAGGCAGATAATATTTTCTAAAGGACAGATATACAGCACTGGTCTCAGAGAATTTCAAATTATTGGCAAGCCTAAGTGTTATGCTTGAGCAGGCCTGAGACCAGTGATGCACATGCTCACAAATTCAGTAATTACTGTGTAGCTGTTTGAGTATTCCTGATGGATAGTAGACATCTGATGCAGACATTTTTATGAATGCCAAATATTTCCCTTTGCAAATCTGTGCTTATAAACAAAAAAATAAAATTTTGAAAAGTTTAAACAAAGTTTAATTGATAACAGATTTTTATGCTTTTTTGTTTGGTTGGTTTGCTTTGTTAGTTTGTTTTTGTGGGGCATTGTACTGGGTTTGAACAGTACTGTGAGGGCTGCCAAGGGTATTTGTGGTTTTTTTGTGACTGGTAACCTTTGAAAATGTATACATTTTATTTATGCTTTGTACTAGTATAAAAAGGAATATTTTAGGAACAAAAAGAAAATTCAGAAAGTGTAAGTAAAGCTTTTTTTTTCCATTTCTGCATATCATTACAGAGAGTTATTTACTTCTGTGAATGCCTGTCTAGCCTTAAGGATGCACTTTTTCCCTTTTGGCTTCTCTCTTCACGAATATTCTGACTGGAATGTTAAGTTCAAGTAAGACAAACACATCTCCTTATCTGCATGTAAATGCTGGCAAGAATTGTTCAATGAAATTAATAGCTTCTATCTCTCAGAGATGATTTACCTTTCATGTATTTAAGTATGCAACCATTCTGAGTGATTACAGCATTTTTTAAATTGTTTAGACTATGAGTAAAGTCATCTGTTATACTTAAACTCCAAAATCTGCTTGTCCCTTAGGTAACAACTGGGTAAGGCTTTCCAGAGAGACATCTATTCTGGGAAACCTATAAAAACCCCAAAGTTGAACTAGGTAGAATCTCACAGTACCAGTTTTTCAACTCCTTGTGCAGTTTTTTTTTAGAAATTTAAAAAAGTAATGTATTAGGCTCTTATTCCATATGTAGTAAAGAGAATTCTTGATACTTCCTCTAATTTCCTCAGTACTACATTAAATATAATAATAATATCTATAAAGTATTATGCAGATGAGTATTTAATACAATCTCATCTTATATAAACAAAAGATATTTTTATTTCATGTGTAATTGCCTTTTATCTGGGAAACAATTCCTTCCCATGACACTGTTTTTGATAGATGAGGAACATTATGGAGTTGATGAATTTTGGTGGCAAAGAACAGAAGAGAGGACCTGCATCAAAGGACTTATCAGGCATAGGCAACAACAGTAAAATATGTCTAACTTAGAAAGAACTACAAAACATAACATCTATTTCACTTAGCATCAAACAAGAGGGGCCACGAAGCATGGCTGAATATACTGTAAGAAATTTAAACCTGCAATAAAAGACCAAAGTCACAACTCCAAACTATGATAGGAAGACAGAGTAGATGACAGTTATAATTTATGTTCTAGATCTCAAAAAAGGTGAAGAATTTGCTAACATATCTTGCAGATTAACTGAGGAAGTAGACTATGCTCCACACTCAGATTTATACCATCTTCTACTATTTCTTGACTGTGACAACAATGTCCCATACTTCAAATCAAACCCCTTGACTTAGATTTGCTATCTGAAGACTGACTCTGTACACTTTATTTCTTACCTCTATTCATCCTTTTCATAAGCATATAAAACTTTGTCTTGAGCTCATTAAGATTTTTCTTATATTATTGAAGCAATTACTTTTCACACTTTCAGAAACGGTCTTCCAATTTTTCATTAAAATTTATTCAAGACTTATTCTTAATGTTGCATCTTGGTACTTATCCTACAAAATTGTTTGAAATGTCATCATGTTCTCTTATGAGAAACAAACTCATGCAAGTCTGTAAATCTCCCTCCACAAAACAGAAAAAAATGAACCATTTTTGACTTTGTATTATTAAATTTCATTCTGTTTTGCACTATTCAACACTCTCATTTAATTCATCCTACACAATGATCCTCTCATTTTCTGTATTAGAGGAAAGTCCTAACCAGTATAGACCAAAATTACAAAAACTCTCACCTATTTTTTCTACATTTCACAACACTCATTAAAATCCAGACATTTCTACTTGAAATAAAAACTTCCTATGGGGCACTAATTTCTGTACCTAAATTTAAATAGATTGACTCCACAGCATTAAGCTATCTAATAAATCTTATCAGAGAAAGTTATATTATTTGATACAATATAGACTCCATACAATCATGTTGAAAATGTGTTATACTCTATTTACCATTGTATTCTTAATGATTCTTTACATAATTCATTGTATGACTTAAACAAAGTTGAAATCAAAAAAACAGCTTAATAACTTGGAGCACCTTTTTTTGCACTGTTTATGAGTAGAGGTATTTCTCTTCTTCTACCACAGAATATTTAAAGACCAGTTAAAAATCATGCAACTCTGGCAGTTTGAGCCTGGCCCACACCCATGCAGCTGCACCAAGCAACTCTTTGAGAACAGGAGAAAATAGAAAGTAAAAGAGGAGATTTGTGCATTGAGATAATAAAGTTTAATAAAGAAAGAGAATATCTGAATATTTGTAATATTTGTGTTAACTGCAATCTTCTGGCAACAAATAGAAAACACAGCACCATAGAGAGTGCTGTGATGGAGATTGAACTAATCTCCATCAATTAGTTCAATCCCAGCCACACAAACTCCATAGAGTAAGTTCTCCAGAAAGCACAGCCCTGAGAAGAGGAGGACTTGTGTCAGCAACCTTAATAACTGCATGCTTGAACTAATCACATAATCTATACCTAATAATAGACAGGTGATTGTTTACATAAATGTATTTGTTCATTGTTCTTAAGAAAAATGTTCTTTGTCACTTTGGAGTAGATGGAATTCAAAGCCTATGGTCAGTAGCAGAAATTTGAAGATTGGTAAGAAAGGGACTTAATCTTTATAAAGAGTATTGCAAGTGCAAGTTCATTAGAAAGTGAGCAGCAAGTGAGATGCAGCCCTTGTAATTGAGGATATGTTAATGTGTTCTTATCTTCCTTGTCTTAGGCAGAAACATGTTACAATTGTATTCATACTTCAAATTTAAACATAGCATTCTCAGTTGAGGTGGAAACCAGTCATAGTTTATATTTAATTTTTATATTATTTTTCCAGTTTATATGAGGTATACAAGGGAGTACATTCCACTGCATCGTTCCCACAGAAATGTAATAAATAAACAGCATGTATGAATAAATGCATCCTCATTTGTAGACAATTTTTGGAAATGAATCTTTTGCAGAAATGTAACTTGTAATAAAGAATGAGAACTTGTTTATAGCGAATATCTACTGGAATTAAATACATCAAAAGAAGAGTAAATTTCACCTTGTTTTTTAGAGGAATACCTAATTTTTTTTTTATTTTGCTTTTAACTGGCTTCTGTTAAACTTTATTTCACATTAGGGATTTTGCACTACTTAAATTTAACTCTGGCTTGGCTTCTACTCCTTTCATGTTTCATCTGTGTTTTTGTATTTGTCCTTTGAATTATTTTCTGTCAGCTAAAAACTCCTTCACCAATAAAGTGATAAAAATTTTGCAGATGTCTCTTGCATTAAAACATATAAATTTTGTTTATCTTCTTCGTAGATAACAAATTTAATTTCACGGCTTTGGGAATAGTGATACTATTTAACTTAATTTGTGTCTCCAGATTAGTGAAGTTTTAGATTTCTATGGGCAAGTTCCACATTCTGACTCCTTTCATAACTTTCTGAACCAAGAATTTCCGAGGTTTGTACTAAAAATATCAGATTGGAAGTGAACATGACAGTGCTAGATCAACAGAGTGTCTACTTGACAATAATGTTTCTGCAGTAGATTATTATGAATAATACATAGTTAACTTATTCTGCATAGTCTGAAAAGTTATGCAAATCACATTAGTAAATTGCCTACAATTTTAGCTGTTTTGACAAAGAAGGTAAATTGTCTTGGCTGATACTGCACAAAATTGATATGCAGGTTGCTCACATGAAATCTTTATGAATTTTTTCAATTAAAAGAACTGGATCTTCCTTATTGAAAGGTATTTTCATATAAAACGTGTATACAGTTGGAAACCCCATGCTCTTAGCAGTATTTTATCAGTGTACCAGAAAAACACTGAATCTGACTATCTAAACCTTCTATTACCTGGAAATCAGAGCTGTAGCAGGGATGGGCAATGCAAACTTACAGTATGGACATTTGCAGTGTGCTCAGAATTCAAAATAGCAAGCTAAGCATGACCTAGCCATTTGCTCCCACCCCCAGCCCCACTGGGACAGGAAGTTGAGTAAGTCAAGCTAAAGGCAGTTCAACACATGAAGGAAAGAGGAAGAAAAAAAATGTTGTGCAAAGGTAAATCACCTCCATAGGCACACCTGACTGTCTGACACCCAGACAGCCTCCAAGCAATTTTTACCTACCCCAAAACCACCTCCCCTCAGTGTTTATTGCTGAGCATGACAGAATATGGCATGGAATACTTGGCCAGTTTAGGTCACTTCTCCAGGCTGTGTCCCTGTCTGAACATTTTTTCCTCTCTTGGCCTTCTCTCTGGGATGACAGTGTGGGAAAAGGGGAAAACTTTGTTGCTGTACAAGTACTGCTCAGCAATAACCAAAACACCAGTGGCTTGTTAAGACTGTTTTGGACACAAACCCAAAACACAGAAAACAACAATGTCTTGGGCTGCTTGATGAGGGAAACTGTCAGCATGTTGAGGGAAGTGATCTGCTCAGCACTGCTGAAAAACTTCTGTAGTGCTGTACCCATTTCTGGGGTGCCCAGGACAAGAAGGACCTGACTGCAGGCCAGTGCAGGGCTGTTAATGTGGTTAAGGACTGAAGTATCTGTCAGATAAGGAGAGGTTGAGAAAATGGGATCTGATACTGGGACTGGTTGAGTATGGAGAGTTCAGCCTGGACTCCTCTCAGTAGTGTCCCCTGATGGGACAAGTAGCAAGAAACACAGATTAAAATATATGAAATTCCATTGTGCACTAGGATTTATTTTTAGTTGAGTGGGCTGTTACCACTGCCACAAGTTGCCCAGAGATGTCGTGGAGTTTCCACCCATGGAGATATTTGTAATCAATCTGGATGTACTCCTGGACAGCCTGCATTAGCTGTCCTTGTTTAAACAGCAGAAAGTTTGGACTACATGGTCTCAAGAGGTATTTACAAATCTAAATTACTGTCTGATTCTATAAATTCAGACATTAGTAGGAGTTACCATAGATATGCAATTGTTGCTCAGAACAGTAATAGAAAACATGTATTTCATTTAATAGATTAATATTTAAATTTAATGTTTATATTGCTGTTATTGTTGTTCTCTAAAATCAAAAACTTTAAAATATTGTTAGGGTCTTAGAAAACTTGCACATATATTCTATGTATAAGTGATTTCTCTATTTAAATATATTGAAGTCAATTGCAGGTATGAAAAAGTTACTTAAAAAAAAAAAAAAGAAAGAAAGAAAGATGAAAAGAAAGATGCTTACTTTTGTTAACAAGAAGGAAAGATGACCACAGTATTTTGCAAAATATTTTGTTAGAAATATCTCCTGCTGCAACTCATTTAATGCAATAGCATTTAATACATGTGGAAAAGAGAATCATAGGCTGAAATCACCTTTATTCTTGCTTACATAAAGAACTATTTAAGTAGTGTTGAAATAAGCATAACCAACTGATGTGCCAAGTATTGCAGCAGTGAATTTGGCATATAGAGTTATTGCATGTGATATGTAATCTAACAAATTTCCAAACAAACATTCTGGAAACAATTACAAGTAAGCAAGTAACCCTGAGCAAAGACCATTGAAGTTTTAAATTGCATTTTGGTCACCCACGACCATGTTAAAAAATGTTCCACAGAATTTCTGTGCCTTGAGCAACAAAGAGGGAGTTTTGGCTGTCTTTCCAAGTGAGAGTTTAATGTTGTGAATCATTAGGAAGCATACACATTAGTCTCAAAAATAATTGTTTGGTTTATAGTCACTTGAGGCTATAGTCTCAATCAGACCTCAGCTGTGGTGGGCTAGGAGAACATAGAATTCAGTATAAATACAGTTTGTTGATATATCACTGACAGAAGCATATGTTACACCATTAACTTCCAAAACAAACATGCAAAATTGTTACCAAAGAAGGAAAAATAATATAGCATTTTAAAAACATCTTTCAAGTCACTTTGAAAATAATCTGATACATTCATAGATGTATCAGATATTTAGTTTTTTATATCCATGTAACTTAAAAATATTAAGAAAATAATAAATATTTTAACAATATATATTTGTCACACAACCTAACCTAGCATTTTTTACCAGGGCAGGGCATATTCTTGGGAGGTCTAAAATGATGTTTATTCCTATTTATTCAACACACAGTCCTTCAAATATATGCAAGGTTAGTAGTAAAAAAACAAAACAAAACAAAAAAAACTTAAAAATTTCTTTGTTCTTTTGAGCACACATAGCTTCTTTTCTCTGTAGAAGGAGTTTGTCTCTTTTTTAAGCAGTCAGGCTCAAGGGACTGTTTTCATGGGAAATGTTGTGGGATTGTGATATAAAGAGGACCAAGAACTGTAAAGTTGAATCCCAGGGTATAGAAAGAATCTTGTGTTAATACATAAATTGAACAACTAATAAGCAAACATTTGTTAAGTGTTGGCATCTTCAGCACCCCAGTTTTGAAAGAAGCCTCTTCAAAACTAGAGTATTATTATTGCTAACAATACTACTTTTAAATGAACCCAGCAGTTCAGAAAAAAACCCAAAAAAAACTGAACAAACAAATGAACAAACACAATCTGGTAAAAGATTAAACAATACTGCTGTCAAAGCCATAACTGGTAGAATGATTTAAAATATAAATCCAGTCGAAATCATCTTATAGCCATTGGACTCAGTGTGAGTAGGAGAAGGCAGCCAATTGTGCTATGGCATTTTCTAATGATGAAAATCCCTCTCTGAATTATGACTATCAATGTGTCCCCCTGTGCATTCAATAGGAGAAATGACCTTGGGGTGCTGTTGTAACTGTTCTGCAGAAGGAAGGATTTATTTTCTCTGTATGGATATTTTGGCTCTGGTAAAGTATGCAAATTATTTTGGTCTTAACAATAAATTTATAGCTGATTTCCATTAGAGGAACTTTCAAAATATCCCTGTCTGTTCCCACTATGAAAACAAAAGCTAATATCAACCAAATTATATGATAAGAATTCCCCAAAATTATTTAATTACCTTATGAATGGAATTAATTTTTAATCTACCATCTCTTGAAGAGGAAATGTAGTGTCTACCTTCTGAGATGACTCAACAAATGAATGACTCTGGTTTTCTGCTATTACACTTCAGTAAACCTGTCTTATCTATATTAGTGTACCAAAATAACAAACGGGAGCACAGGAATGGGAGAGAACATAGGAATATCAAACCTGGTTCCTTTACAGCAATCACTGGTAGCCACCTTTATATTATATTATATTAAGAGTTCACAATGATTCAAACAGTAAATATTTTATATTCCATGCTTTACAGACAACAAAACATTTCCTAAAATTTTATAGCAAAGTCAAGTATATTGGTATAACTGCTAATGGGCAGAGATGTTAAGTCCACCAATCTATGAGTATTTAACATTCTGTTATGACTATAAACCAAGAGATAGAAACACAAAGTATGATACACTCTAAACAGATGGCATTAATTTGTTCTTTTTAAATTTCACCTTTGTCTAGTAAAGAGTAGGCATAATATATTTTCTCTCTGGTTTACGAAATCTTGTGGAGTGAACTAGAAGTCAAAAAGGCTATCTGTTTTTAATGCAGCAGTTGTGTTTGTTTCTAAAACACTACTTTAAAACTATACTTTATAAATAACAAACATGACTGGGTCAAAAAACTGTAATATCATTCATTGTAACGCCAACAAGCTTTTTCACAGTTCTCCTCTTTCCTTTTCCCCTTTTATCTTGTTTTCTTGTACTTGTTTCTTATCATCAAGCCAGTGTTGTGGTTTCTGAATCTTAGCACTATGAGAAGGAAGATAACACATACAGGACATTTGGGTGATCCCCCTTCCACCATTATACCCCTGTCAAACTCATCATTCTGTTGCTCTTTATTTTAACCATTTGCAGCTAATTTTGTTTTTCAAGAAAGGAGAGAGTTTGGAATAAAAGGAGTCAGCTAGATAAACACAAAACAAAAATGGGACTGCTGAAGTAACATTAAAAAATAGAAAAGTGTACTTTTATCTGCTTGTCCTATATTCTAGCCATTAAGAAGAGAAGAAAAGGTAGGAAGCTCTATGGCACTTGTGGAAAGTTGCACCTCTCCTGAAGCACAGAATCCTCCCTATCAGTTCTTGAACACTTGCCCTACTGCTGACCCAAAGGTGACCCAGCAGTGGAGAAATATCCTCTTCTCAAAATAGGAATGCCCTCTGTTCATCTCAGTGAGTGTGATGGTATAGAGGCCAGGTAAGAAGGTGGTTTGGCTTTTTTAGGAGCTCTTATCCTTGCTCTGCAAGATAAGGAGAAGTTCCTTCTCTTTTTCCATTCATTCAGCTCAGTGGAAAGAAACCTCTTGGTGCTTAACTATCCAGAACTCACCGATGCTGTTGTACATTGCCTGTGTTATTCTTGGCTGAAGGGAAGTCTCATTCACTCTTCTTTTCAGGGACTTTTCTATTTCTAGTTCTACAAGATAAGCAGTTGAGGTCTGCTGAAGGACAAGGCTTCAGGGTGCTCATTGTCCAGCAGCTGCTGGAAGCTGTTTGAAGTGAGGACATTCCTTTTTCTGTCATAATTTCTCTGTCATACATTTGGACCTTTTTATCAAGCAACACTTTTTACATCTAAGAATATTTATGAAGTAACAGTTCATCTTAATCATGCTGTAGTTTAACCTCATTTAAGAAAATATCCCATAAGGCTTCTCACAATTATAGCAGAAACACTTGTGACAAATATTTCCTTCACTTCAGCAATCACATACCAAAGGCAATAAACTGCTTCATCAGATCTGCATTTTTTTCAGTTTATAATGTTTTTATTGTGAATTGTTGTGCAGAGAACATGCATCTTGGATGGAAGAGTAAGTTCAAAGTAAATAACATAATTTCCTAAAGCATAATTTCTTTAATAAAAGATAAGAAAGGTGTTAAAAATCCCAAATTTTCCTACTTCTGTTTCTAGTCAAAGAATTGGCAGTTAAATAATCCCAGAAGACCAAAATGAAATTAAAAATTTTGCAGGACTAAAAGCTGTGTGAGGTTTGGTAGCTACATATCCAGTCCTAAACTCAAAAGATTTTTCTAAATCCGCACAGAGGCAACTTGAATTGAAGTAGATAAACATCTGTGCTCCTGGTAGCTTCAAAGGACCTAGTGTGCCAGAGAGAATGATTTCCAGGCTGCTCAGTGAGGGAGGATGGGCCAGAAGACAAGGGTGATCCACCAAAGTGATGCCCACTGCAAGAAGCATCTGAGCATGATGGGCAGAGAAGGGTGCTAGGCACAAGGTCCCACATTAGAAACAGCAAGGTGAGAAACCAGGCTCACAGTCTGTCCAGCAGAAGCAGAAACCAAGAATCAAATATTAACATTCCACCAGCATCACTAGGGATTTGAGGACTATACTAAGATGCTGTTGATTCAGCTGGAGTGGCAATTATGTGCTCTGTGTGATTATTTTAAAATTATTTGGTTTTCTTCTTAATGTAATGATACTATAATATGATCATCTTTTAAATGTGGAGTTACATATAAGTACCTAGAATAATTAATTTGAAACAGACTACATAAACTTCAGTTGAGAATTTGTCACAAGCCCTATAAGGGAGAATTTGTATTCCTTACTAAATTGTATTTCTACAAAGCCACATGTATGTCACAGCCTTGTGTCAGACACTCTTCCTCGTTACAAGGTTAAGATGTTTGGGACATGGCCTGCCAGTCCATTATATTCTGTTATTTCCAGCAACATTCTATCTGTTGAATGCTGCCATGGGTATCATGCATAAGAAATTTGGCCTTATTTGCAATGTTATGTCTCATAAGTGCACACCAGATAAAATACTTGGGATCCCTTTGTTTATCATTGCATGAAGTTATACTGGCTTACCTTGTCATCTCCTCATATTGGGGCTTGCTGGGACAAAGATCAATATAGTCTCTCATTAGTGGATCAAGAAGCAGGAGAAATATGAGTTCTCATTGACCTTTATAAAGAATTTAACTCAGGAGAGCTCTCTGCCTTTGCTGCTTTCAATGAAGATACAGTGCAATACACCTTTTAACTTTTGGAGTTTCTAACTGGAAATTTCAATCTGTCACATAACTTTGCCATATCATCTTTGGCTTCCTTATTGCCAGACTAGAAAAAATCAACATGGAGATGTAGTTTTCAAAACATTTCCAGCTTTATGCTCTTCTGTAATGCATCAGCTTGAGCTTGAGCTAAACACTCCTATGTAACCACGTAACACAGTGTTTTGGACTCCAAAGTGGGTAGTCAGCAGCTGGTTTTGTTATGATGTATAAAGCATGTGACCTAAGGAGTAGACTTTCTCCTGTTTCCACACTACTGAAGTAGCATGGAGCCCAAACAACAAAGCTTCATCAGTTCTCCTTGTATATCAACATATTTGGGCCCTTTTTGTTCCTACATAGTTCTAAAGAACTTTTCTGAGCTAGTGCAAAACATGTGTTTTCCAGAAGTTTGGGAATTAATGAGAGTGAGTCTCCTATTAGGCCTGAGGGAAGCAGTGGACTCTGTTTGCAGGTGTTTGGTGAATTAAGCATCTCTTTGAATCACAGTTTAAGTGCTACTTGGTGTTTTTCCACCATTGACTGTATGCTAAAAATCTTTAAGTCTTGTGTAGCTGTATCTTTAGCATTATTTGGATGGAGGTAAATGTTTTATTGTAACAATTAGTAGGCTAGCTTACTTATCTTAACAGAGACAAAGCTACATACACAAAAGATACTTCAGGAAGTTATCTGTGGATGTAGTAGTTATGGGTTTCTCAGAACAGGGTCAGCCATGATTAGCTGAAATTGTAAGTGGTATTTGCAGGAGGTTTCCTCTTCAGCTTAGATGAAGATCATGCAGTAAACTATATTCTATTTGCTAGCCCAACATATTAAACAGTGAATTCCAGATTCTGATTATTATAATCAGTCTGTGACTCAAACTGTTTCAAAATTACACACACCAAGGTGGGTTACCACATTTTCTCTAGAGGAACTGTAGAACAGCTGGAAATCAAAAGCTCAAAATCAGAGCCTGCCTCTAAAATAGTAGAACATAGATCTGTGTTGTCAGTACATAAGGAAATTAAATTTGGACACTATACTCTACCACAATATTTTATCAGACCTAGATCTTCTCTTTGGCTTTACTTGCATAAAGTAAAATCATCCCCATGGCAGCAAAAAAGAAGAAATTAAAGGAAACAAAGTTTTAGAGTTTGCATGGTGAAATGGGGTAAAATCAAGGACAATTTTGGTCTGCAATTTTGCCGTTCTTGTAGTCAAATTACATATTTTGGGACAAATAAGCTCACAAGGTCATGAATCATTCCAGCAGTTCCTGAAAATTATAATAGAAATAATAGACTTCCATTAAAAAAACAACCCCCTTTGCTTGCATTTTACTTACTAAGCCTTGTCATAAGAATTAAGAAACAGAAGTTCAATTAGTCAGTTTAAACACTCTATATAAATGTAAAGTGATGCCAGATGTCAATTGCATTAGTCATTATTATTATGGTTTTTTTTGGTATTTTACTTTACTTTTCCTATTTAATTATATTCTTATATGTTTTCATTCTTTTTACTGGCAATTAATACCATGACATCTTGATCCTGGACACATGCTGTCCCTGCAGGGGACAGACGAGTGTGGGTCTCCTTGTCTCATTTCTCTCTCTGGGAGCAGCTTGTGGATCCCTTGTGGATCCCCTTGAAGAAGCAAAGAAATGCAATAAAAATAAGGAGGACTTATCACACTTCTCGTCTTTTTCTCCTCTCCTGCCTTTCATCTTGTGGTGGAAAAGCCATGTTACTTCAATTCATTCTACACAAATACTTGCAGGCCTAACTGGTATCAGTGGTGATCTGTATTCACACAATTGAAGATGATTAAATGCAAGATTAGAGGCTGATTTCTAATCTTTGCTTAAGAAAAATCTTCCCAAACTGAAGCAAATTTCTGTGGACCTTAATATATCTGAAAATTTTCTACCTACTTGAAAAAATTAGTGAGTTCACATAACCTGTTCTATAATGTTCACTGCCAGTTTTTCTCCTCTATTAAATGCCTTTATTTTGGACTTGTTTTAGAATGGGAATGAATCCACTCTGGCAAATTCTGGACATTTCCATGAACAAATAATTTTGTTATTATTTCTGTTCATGGTTTGTCACAAGAAAGCACTACAGGATAAAATATGATCTGTCCTCCAATTTGTCTTTCCACTTTTTTCATTGGTCCATCTAGATTTGCACTTTTTTTTTTTTTACCCACTGTCATTCCTCATATTTCTTTATTCTGCAATAGGGGCATCTCTAGGAAACTGCTTTTCTGTCTCTTACTTGCAACCAGGTGTTCTTGCTAATTGCTGCTAAGTGCAGAATTTTCATAACTGAGTCATTAGATTCCTCTAGACTTTTTAATGTAATGGGCTGTCATCAAACAAATGATATGAGATTAAACAGTCACAAGGCTTATAATTGAGTAATCTAAAAAATGTTCAAAATGATTTAATACCTTTATCAAACGTCTGACATAGTGATAAGTGAGGTATGAGACCTATCAACAGGAAGAAAAGACATTAATTCATGACCAGTCAAATTACTGAGTGTCATTTAATATCCAATTAATCAAAGTTGTATCCTGGCACCTCAGTAAAATCTTACAACCTTCTCTTCACAGTCGATTAGTTTCCGCAAGTCTTTATTGGATGTGGTTTAAACAAAGTTTAACATTGATGTTTCTGCAAAGCAATTTACAGAGAAATTCATATCATTCACTTCTATCAGTCTTATACACTAGCTTGGAAATCTGCAGCCATAAAGAAAGTGCAAGGATTGAAGTGTTCCTGGTCTCTGCTCTACATCTTATGTGACCATTGAAAGAATTATTTCTTCCTTCATCTCCCCTCTGATGTAAACTGTTGGGCAAGAGAATTTTCTGTTCCTATACACCCTGAGCTAATTTGGAGTTAGTGTTAGTCTCTCTCTCTCACTTTGTATTGGACATATTTTCTGATTTTTATGTCATGTAAATTCTTCCCTGCTTATTAACATATTAAAAAAATCTTGCCTAAAACATAACCAAAACTACTTAGAATTAATAAAAAAACCTCTTGATTATTTCAGCCAGATCAATCTTAGTTTTTCAAGTTAGTTCATTAGTCCAAGCCAGTCAAACATCATTCTCATCTTGAGTAGCATTAGTTTTGGTTTCATTCTCTCCAATTTCTGCTATCCCATCCTTTAGCCAGCCTTACTAGACCACATATTTTAGCAAATATTTCACTGAAGCTATAAATTTTTATATTTCAATATACTAATTCTGTGCTATTACAGACAAATTAATACAAATCTTTACGTGCATGCCTATCCTACTTCGTGCTATGCCTTTTGGCTTTTGCTTGACTTTTTTAGCATACAGGTTCCTGTACATAGACCTACACTTTCTGCACAAATCTCTAGATCTCTTATTACTTTTCTCTGTTCTTTCTTCCTTGAAGGTCTTTATTTGTACTCACCTGTGCTGGCTCAAAAATTCTCTGTTCTTATTTTTTATGGAATTTTGAAACCCTTTCTCAGGTGGACTGTTTTCTGTGACTAAAGAAACACATGATGCTTTCATATTTCCCAGGCACTGAGGATAAATTTTTGTTTTCTGCATTTGTCTTCTTTTTTCTCATTGGAAAAGTGAGTTCTGCACATCATTCACACCCATGTTTTTAGCATGCCTTGTAGGATTATGGATCCACTTGTGGATTCCTTTGCCTGCCAATATTGACCTGATTTGAAAATCCAGCTGCAGAAATAACTGCATAATGATTAGTAGAGAAATCCCAATCTGCTCTGACTTTTAATTGAAAGATGTTTTGTTTTCTTTAAGCAAACTCAGTAGAATAACTCTCTTTTTATTCTGCTTTTCAGTAAAAATAATTTCAAGTGCTCTCTCATGGTTTTTGGGAAATTCCATTCATTTGTTACTCTTTCCTCATTCTTTTGAAAGACCTATTTTTTTTTAGTCTTTATTTGCTAGCATCTTGCCATTCCAACCCCAGTTTCACCTGTAGTATTTCCTCTCCTTTACAGGTATTACTTAATGCCTGTAAATTGAGGCACACTAAAGAAATTTTGGGATGTGTGAAATGTTTTAGCTGTATAAAATTAAGTTTGTTTTGGTAACTATTTAAAAATATAATAGTTTAATTGCTGCTGATTTGATGACATAATGCAAACTATCATGTATATGAGGTTGACAGTTAAAAAACCAAATAATCATATATTATTCCACCTTTTCTTTACAAATTTATCACACAACTCTCTGTCACCCACAAATGTATGTGTTTGAGATCAAGGGGTCTCATTAATTCATTGAATGATCTTTATCAGCATGTACTCTTGCAATGCACGTGTCTGCCTGGGAAGAAGCAAGTCCTCGGCATGTCCTCATCCCCTGCCTCTGCTCATTTTGCTGCCATGTGAGCTTTCTTGTGAATATGATGGTCCTAAGTACCCACATCTCAGTCTGCTCTGAGAGGCTACTAAGGAGCAGTGACATTGAATGCTTCACAGAGAGAAACATAGCTCTGGCACTTGCCACATCCTTGAAACTCTGCTTTGTGTGGTCAATACAGAGAGGCAGGGAATGGTAGATTGTCTCACAGCTTAAAGTATCAACAGTGGTAATTAAACTTGTTAATACCTGAACTTCAATAATTTCTATTCATATTTTAACATAGAGAATTCAGAAATTATCTTCAGATGCTGTTTTTTGTTCTAACACTGGGTACTTAGGCTTCCCTTTGTATTTAATGGTGAGATGTGAGCAATATTACCCAGATTCCTCTGATACAGTGTTATTTATGAAATGCTAATTTATTAGTTCATACCAATGACAGTGTATAAGGCTTTAGGGGAAAAGATGTACCAGACAATTATCAATGAAGCTTAACATGTTCATACTCATCTCTTTCTTAGTGTTGTTATTGTTGTCTCAGACACGCTTTTAACTATGAGAGTGGAAAAGTCTGCATTCACTCTATTCGCTTCATTTAAAAGAAAACAATTTCTAAATGAGTTACAGAAATCTGACAACCTAACAAAACATGCAGTGAAGCAAGCATTACTGAAATGCTTGAGAGACTGTTTGACCAATGCAAAAGGAAAAAAGTGCAGTCATGCGCAAACGAGCAGAAGATAAGAAAGGCGGATGTTGTATTGACCTCCCACTCACTGGAGTTGTGTTCCCAGTTTTGTTACTTCTCTGCAGCTGTTGGCAGTGCTCAGGTGGGACATCAGTGCCTAATTGCATCATACCAGGTTCTGCCATGGTATGCAGAACGGATAAGGTTAGAAGGCCCTACAATGTGTCATCTGGTCCAACCTCCCGGCTCTCACTTCTTGTTTTGCAAGATTTCTGGCTTAAGTAAACTGCCTCATTCTCCTGTCTAACAGGGACCAGCTGCTAGTCTTATCTCCAAAAGGTGGGCATTGCTACCAGAGAATAGAGAAAGAATGTTTTCAGGACATCCTTATTTATCTCACAGCTTTGCTGTGGTCACATTCAAGCAGCATCATGCTGTAAACTCCACAAAGACCTAGCTAAATACTATGAAATTAGGAGCAAGGCAGACAACATACAAAATGAGATGTAGATCATCATGAACAATGATGAACACAAATCAAAGGGTAGATTTTAGCCTCCAGATGGTAGGAAAATGGGTAACAAACAAGACAAACTGGAATTCTTGTTGGCAAGAAAAATGGAACATGAATGGAGCCAGTGAAATCAGTTGGGGGGGGCTCTTTCAGTTGTTATCCTAAAATCATGTAAGTTTTATAGAAAAAAAACATACAGAGGGCATAACAGATGGCATTACTTACAACAGGCATTTTCTATTGTAAAACTATGAATAGTTTGGGTGGTTGGATCCTAGAATAATTGCAAATAAGCACACTCATGAACATTGCCTGGGAAGGAAGATCTGTAGGAGTTTGTGACAGACCATACACTCATATGGAAACCATGATCTATTCATTGTCTGTCCAGACTGTGCAGAAAGAATAAAATATATAATGGAGGACTCACATTCAGAGAAATATTGAAGGTTTCAGACAGGCAGTAATAAAACATCATTAAAGTATTTAAGTATTATACAGGATAATTTTTTAACACAAAAGGTATTGTAACGTATTTGCATGGATCACACAGTATTGAATTCCATCACAAGAGATAATGACAATTTAATAATCACTCAGATAGAAATTGATGGTTGAATAGTGGTCAAAACTTCTATTGAATGTAAGCAAATAAAAGAAAATCAGCAGAAATAACAGAAATAGGCCACGATTCAAAGAAGGCAGATTCTCACATCTGATGAAAATTGGGAATATAACTGATGCAGAGGATCACTTAAATGGAAAAGCGTGAATAAGAAGTAGGAATTTTTCAATATGACTTCAAGATGGATTTCAAGTCATTTAACTTCAGTGCAGGCATGTTTTACAGCAAAACCGGGAATCCAAAGTGGGCTTCCTGAGCCAGGGAAATTCTAGGGGAGTGCCAAGAACTGCCAGGACTTGGCAGCTTGCACAAGAAAAGCTGTCTAGCTGTGGGGCCAAGAGTGATGGTGGCTTCCCCTCACTCTTACAGAGGCAGTGCTGGAGAGCATGAGCAACCAGGAGCACCATGGCCAGAGTGGGCAAATGGCGTGGCACGTCCACCACGGAGGTTCACACAACAGTTTGAGTAAGAGGGAACCTCTTTGAAGGAGGAACATCCCATGGTCTGAGTGCAATAGCAAAGACTTGAAGAACATACAATCAGTAACTGGACACCATTCTGTGACCATCTGCACAGGTCAAGGGCACTTCTGCAGGTCTGGCCATCAGCTTCTTCCTTCAGTGGGTCTATCGGAGTGGAGCCATCAGCCACGGCCAGGGTAGATGGTGCAAAGTTGCCCAAAAGAACAAGTGACTTTGATCTCAGATGAGTGCCCACCATCCTGCTGAGATGGCCAGGCAGGATAACCTGTGCCAAAACCTTTCTCTTAGGTCAGGGCCACATGGAGAACCAGGAGGTGACTGAGCTGCAGGAGGCAGTGAGAAGAATGTAGCAACAGGGAGGCTGAGGACTGAGACAGCAGGTTTCAAGCTCATGGAACCTGCAGTTCCACGACCAAACATCCAAAAACTCTCCCACCAGCACACACAGAAGGGAGACAAGTCAGTAACCTACAGATGGAAACTTGCAATGGCAAAAACCTTCAGGAGGGAACGACTTTCTCCCAAGGCCTGAGATGCCCTTGCAAATTCACTTCATTGGTCTGCAGAAGGAAGAGGAAAGATTTTTCACTTCAGGAGACAAGTTGGAACAGCCCTATCTGCTCCCCACACAGCAGGTAGTGAAACTAAGAAAGGGCGATGGGTGATAGCTGTAGACAGCTCTTTCCTGAAAGGTGTGAAAGTCCCCATTTGTTGCCACACTATCTAGAGAGGTGTGCTGTTCACCAGGGGTTTGTTTCAGAGATGGTGCTGGGAGGTTATGAAGCATCAGGCAGTTTTCTGGTCATTATCTGCTGCTGTTGTTTCACACAGACTCCAGTGGTGCAGCCAGGAAGAGTCTGAAGCATAGCAAGAAGGATTACAGAGTCCTGGATGAGGCAGGAAGGGAATCTGGAACATAGGAGGTGTTGTCATCAAACCTCCCAATCAAAGATAAAGGTTGAAAAGGCCAGCCAAATCTGGTAAATCAACCAATGGATACAGGACTGGTGCCACAACCAGGACTTCAGCTACTTATACCATGGGACTTGCTTTGGGAAAGCTGGTCTGCTGAGGGGTGATGTGGTCTCTCTATTAAAGAGGAGGAAGAGAAGAATCATAGAATGATTTAGGGTGGAAGGGATCTTATATAATCTAGTTCTGACCCCCTGATCATGGGCAGGGACACCCTCTGCCAGGCCAGATTATTCAACAATCTCTTCAACTTGGCCTTGAACACTTCCAGGAATGGGCCATATGCAACTTTTCTGGGCAACCTGTTCCTGTGCCTCACCACCCTCACAGTGAAGAATTTCTTTACAAATTCCTCCCTGCTATTAACACTAGAGTAATTTGTCTTTTGCTTAATAAAGAAGACAGAAAATGAAATTCTGCAGTGACTTGGAGCAGGAACAATGAAAACACCTCATGTCTTTTATTCGTTTTCTTTCTAATCCCCGTCAACCATGAATATTAATAATAAACTTTTATTGCCTTGTCATGTCTATGGTATTCATGTTTCTAAGATATTAAGGGAGAAAGAAAATATTTACTTTACTTGTTTATTTAAGGTGTTGATTTCTTCTTATTGATTAATTAATTTACTGATTGTTAACTTTTTACTTAGGACGCCGTATTGGGAACTCTTGATAACAAAGTTCTCTATCTGATTGGAGACTAAAATTACTGTTCAATTGCTGTTGAAAATCATTAAAGAAAATTGCTGTTCAATCATTAAAGAAGTGTTAATACTAAATGTCCATATAATGATAGTGAGTGAGGACTGCAATAAAAGCTTTGTAACTCCAAGAGTTGGATGATAAATTGTCCTCTGTTGTGCAGCAACAGGTTCAAAAGACAAAAATGAAATAAGGTCTAGATGATGAGGGTATAAATATGAAAGCAGGTATGAGGATAAACAGGAACAATTTTGTGTGTATTTAATGTTTTTTATATTTTAGTTATTGTTTATATACTTTTGTTTGCTTTGAAGAAGATTCAAGAACATTTTTAATTGTAAGAGTGAGAAAAGTAAGGGAGACATTGCAAAGGGATAGTTGATGCTTGCCAGTTTCTGAGTACCAATCAATAATTAGGTTAGTCTTGAAGAAATGTCTTTGAGAAATAATTGAAGGTGAATATATGAAAGCTGAGTAATGTTAAAAGTTGCACTAATTAATTAAGTACTGGAAAGAAAGATAAAAGAAACACAGTGATCATCAATACTACTTCTGAGAAGTAGTTAATTATGTGTGTAAATTTATTTCAGTATATGTTTTCACTTCATATTTTGTCATGTCAAGAGGGGAGGTTTTCTTGACCCTTAATGTTTAATTTTTCTGTCAATGCCTCAAGAGAAGCAGAAACCCTTGCAGCCAACAAGTGTCAGTATCCTTCTGGGGACCCTGCCCTGAGCATCAGGGAGAGCCCCCAGTAGGTTTTGCTCTTTGTTTGAGTCTGGTATCTGCTGCCAGCCTCTGTCTGTGCCCATGAAGGACTCACACTAACAGTTTATAACACTCCTTCTTAATATAAAATTGTGGCAGTTAAGATTCAAGGATTTTGGTGGCAGTTTCTGATTGCAAAAGTGTATTCAAAGCAATGTACAGACAAGCTTTAATCCATAATGAGATATTCAGCCTGCACAGAGCAGGATTCTTTCCCAAAAGGCTATGGGGGAGAAGACAGGTTCAGCCCAGCAACTGGACCCAGCAGTTACAGTGGAGTCTTCCCTAACTTTTCCCCCATTCTCAAGTTATATGCTATTTCTTTGGGATTAGATGGAACCTGAGTGACTCTAGGCATGCATATCTTTGGTACTGGTTATCTCACTTGTAATATTGTCTCACTTTGCTTTTAAAGATACAGTCAAAAAGAATATACAGCACATGCCTGGTAAGGGGCAATGACAACTTGGAGACAGGTAACTTTGGGATGGAGCTGTGTGTTAATACTACAATTAGGCTATAATGAACCAAGTTCATCTGAGGAGAGTGATTTTGCCACAGGTGTTGGCTCAGCAGCAGGACATCTTCCCCAATGTCCCCTGGCTGACAGGTGCTGTGTGGTTTCTCAGCTGCAAAGTGCCACTGAGTTCCTCTCCCTGCAGGCATTTCAACAGAGCCTGGCTGCAGTGTCTGCACTCCACTCACCTCCATTCCACCCCCTTTAGCTGGTGCTTACACTTACAGATCCTGTACATGGGGAGTCATCACGGAATGGGTTTTGAGCATGCCAACTGAATTTCATCCAGGGAGCAGGAACTGCATTTTCCTCTATAATTTCTGTACTAACTCCTGTTATAGGTAGGTAACTGACTCCATTGGAATCAGAGCTGTTGAAAGAGTTGGTGTGACAGTTGAAATAAATATTTTAACTGTTCAATATCTGAAACAAATTTCGGAAATCATAAATAAAGAACAGATTTTTGCCTGGCCAGTTCTAAAATACTTTGCTTTTTGCCTTCATGATCCACTTACAGTAGTTACAGGATTTTATAGTAGTATCTCAACTGCTATTTTGCCATGGAAATATTCCACTATAACTCCTGCCAGCACCAAAACCCAACTTATTTGTCTGCAAGCAACAATATAAAATAACTTTCACGAACTTTCAGTGCGCAGTTTTCACTGACTGGAAAATAGTTTTGAATTGAATGAGAAGTTAGATGGACCTTTCAGGTAAATGAATGAAGAAAAATTAATTTGTTTCCAATTATTTCAAATTACATGGAACTTCTAAGATTCAGTGATCCTCTCTTGTAAACATTTTCCAAGTGTTACTATCTGATCAACTATTCAGTATACCAATATAGAGAAAAGTTTGCCAGAATAACATTATTCAATCAGAAGACAGATTATATCTTCTGTATTGCTAAAATACTTCAGGAAGAAGCTCAAATTTGAATGAAAGATTCTTATTAAAAAGCATGGTTCTGTTCCTATGGTGTAGTTCTGCTGGTCTCCCAACACAGCAGAGCTACCAATTTTAAGGCCCCCAATTTTAAGAGTCTACATATTTTCTTCTTTCTTTCTTAGCATAGTCCTCAAGACTGGAGGTTTTGGAGGGGGTCTTCCTTAAAAGAAATTCTAACCTTCTTCATCACTGTCTTTCATCATCATCTCCTTGGGAGGGCTGCGGGGGGCCCCTCCAAAGCAAAATCAAAGAAAACTCCTGGAGTTCTTTTTAGCTGGAAATTCTTGGACCTGGAGCCAGACATCTCTGTAACAATGTTTTGGGTAGTGATGAAGAGAAATCTGGCATCTCTCTCTAAAGTCTCCTTGTTAATATCTTCAGGCTGTGTGGACTACTGCCAAATGGAACTTTCACCTATAGCCATTATCTTCAATGTGTGCGTTTGTGTTACTTTCGCTGGAGAAATCCTAGATGTTTGTACCCAGCACTTTCTGAGTAACAACTATAAAGAACCACATGTGTAAATAAACATTTTTGTTCTTTCTGTGCATAGAAAAAGACAAGGCTCCAATTGAAAAGCAGCTTAAAGAACAGCCTTCCCTTTGTTACATTGCAGTAATTTGTTTGATACACAAGAGAAGACAGACGGGAATGGGAGTTGCCCTTGTAAAATGTTTATATCTGTGGTCTGTGCATATATGTTTTTGTTACACTTGTAATGTATTTTGTTAGGCAAGTATGCAAGACCTCCTTGAGAAAAAACTTTCATTCACATGTCAGCTTTTCTCAGGGCATGTAATGAACTGCAACGAACATGCTGTTTTAAACTGATAAAAATCAAAAAAACACATGAATCCTTTTGTATAAAAAACCACCTTTGAAGAATTGTAAGTAAATTCCTTCAAAAGAAGCAAAGAAAGAAAAAGTCACAGATGAGATTAAATATTTTTATCACCCTCTAAGAATTAAAATTAAAATTTATTGATCTCTATATATTTTTTTCCAATAAATACTATGGGAATTACAAAATTTTTGAACTACATTCATTTCGTCCTGTGTTTTTATGTCTTCAAATTTTTGGAGGAGGCATAATTAACATTATTTTCATGGGACAATGTAGTAAAAGTCCTTCCAGAAAATTTTGAAATATATAGTTTTAGAAACATAGCCATGAAGCAAGACAGTGCCATGTGAAATGAGTGACCACAACAGCTGTGATGAAACTGAGAGAAAATTTAGAAAACTTAATTTTTGAAGTAAATTTCATAAAGTAATTAGATGCTAAAATTGCACATTTGAGTTCTTGGTACATGCAGAAGTATGTATATAAAAACCAGATTGCTTGGGTTCATAGCCTCAGATATATTAAAAAAATGTTATGTCTATTTAAACACAATTAACAAATAGAAAAACAAGTAAGCTTGTACTTTTCTAAAGTTTACTCAGCCTTGATCTTGAACTAGCGTCAAGCTAAGAACTAAGAAAAGAGTATATACAAAATCATAATAAATAGTCAATAATCCAAGATGATCTTTTCTATAGAGAATGAAAAAAAAAAAAAAAACAAGAGGAAGGAGCACATTTTAGAGCAGAATTCCTTTGACAAAGCCCAGCTCCTGAATCATTACTTCATGTTTCTTAATCTTGGCAGTAGAATAAAGTCCTTAGCAGAATAGCATTTTAAAGGCCAGATACACAACACTTCAGAGTTCTTATCATAACTTCTCTTTTTATGTCTGCATAATTTACAGCGTTTGCAGATGGAAGTAATTTAATACCATGATCATCTTCCATCTAGCCTGTTTCCTCTCAGTGACCTTATGTTTACTATAAGAAAACACCAACAAGGTGTCTGATTTCTCTTTAGAAAGATGGCAGCTATTTTAAACAAAGAGATTTTATCCAACAGAATCATAACTCTTCTACCATCCTCATGCATTAACAAAAATGCTCATTTGTTCTAGAGGAGTGTTTTAGGAGAAGAGAGAGATAGTTTGGCTGTGCAGCAAAAGATCCATTTAAAATAAAATAAAAAGAAAAAACAATGGTGAGAACCACAGGTTTTATGTTTTAAATGGATAAAGTTCTAGTTGGAAAGGAACTGATTACATATTTCATATCATGACCTCACATTCAACCAGCCCTTCCTTACATGCCCCCTGAAAACATCCTGCTGTGGTTCCTGGCATCTATGAAAGGTTGGTTGAAAGTTGCAAATTAAGCATATTTCCTAAGGGCTTGGACAGAGAATAATGGAAACAGAATCTCAGAATCCTTTTACCCATCCTGGAGCTGCAGTCCAAAGGCTAAAGTGAACCAATCCCAATATTATAAAGAGCAATTTTAGTAACATAATAGGATTTTGTGAGACATCTCTAGAGTACTTTATTGTTGATAAGAAAGTTGAATCCTTTAGAAAAATATTTGTCTGGCTTTTTCCTAAACTAAAACAGGCCACAGTGTCACATTTAATAGAAATGTAAATTTTTTTTTTGCAAATGAGACATAAATGTCACCTAGGCATTCAAGTACAGTAGTTCACAGAATGACAGAATCTGCTGAAGTGGAAGGGATCACTGAGCTCAACTCTTAGCCCTGTGCAGGACCACTCCAAGGATCATACCATGTACTGGACGACCACCCCAAGGATCTTACCATGTACTGCATTGCCCAAATGCTTCTTGAGCTCTGTCAGGCTTGATGCTGTGACCACAGCCCTGGGGAGCCTGTTTCCACTGCCCAATATCTCTTGCTTGCCCTCCTTTGGATGCTCTCTAGTATTGTCTCTCGTGGTGCCCCAAGCTGCCCCAGGACTCAAGGTGAGGCTGCCCCAGCCCAGAGCAGAGTGGGACACTTGGCACAGCTGGCCATGCTGTGCCTGATGTCCCCCAGGACAGAGCTGGCCCTTCTGGCTGCCAGGGCACTGCTGCTTCATGCTCAACTTGCCATCAGTCAGGATCCTCAGGTCCCTTTCTGCAGCCCTACTTTCCAGCACCTCTTTCCCCAGTCTGTCCATACATCCAGGATTAGCCCATCCCAGGGGTATGCTTGGTGATTGCTCAGCCCTCTGATTTGTCTAGGTCTCTCTCCAGGGCCTCCCTCACACCATCCTCAGAGCCATGCATTGAATCAATCCATCTGCCTATTCTTGTCAATATTGTTTCTTGTGACCAGAAAGATCAAGGTAAGCACTACCTATGCTCTTCACCCTTGTTGTACTCAGAAATCAATACTCGAGCTTGTTAAGGAAGAAATTTGGCAGAAGGGGTTCACATAATTGGGCAGACACCCAAGTTTATGGCAGCAAGGCTGTAGATAACCCAGATATTACATAGAGGGCTCTGGAATTTAACAGATAGCTACATTTATCAGAACTTTAGTAGGTACCAGTTATATCATATTATATCAGCTGTGATTATTCTCCATATTTGAACTGATGGTGAATGATGAGAAAGTTTGATACTTTTAAAGGAAAGTAAGTTTATATGTAGTGATTATAAAAGAATATTACTCTTAAAATTTTCCTTTTTTAGGAAGGTCTGCCTGTTTCTTTTTCCCACTGACCAAATGGAGAAGCATCTCATTGCAGGACACGTATGCTGCCTTGACTAGGCTTGGAAGATCTGTGAACCAATGTGTTTCATAATCAAGCTCCCTGTGGACAACTAGAGTTTAGGGATTCTCATGCTCAGCCTACAGCATGTCTATGATGGTGGCAAGGACAGGGACCTCAGAAAGCTCCCAGTTTAGACATAGCATTGTGTATCTTCATGATTATATAGCTAAAACTGCAAAGCCCATAAAAAATTGCCTGCTCTACCACAGTCATAATTTCCATAAATGATAAAATGGTGCTTTTGTAATTTTCCCTGAAAAGTGAAAAGAAAACACTAAGCATATTTTTTGTGGTAGAAGATAAAAACACCCCACTTTCCTTTTCCTATTTTCTATTTCTTTTTCTCTTCACGCTTTTAAAATCAACACCATCATTCTTACAAGAAAAATGTATTGTATGGATAGGACAGTAAGGCCCTCATAATTCACTTGTAGTCTTTTCTCTGAGATTTATTGGGTTTTCTATCACAAATAGAGATAAGAATCACATTCATTTTCTTGCTCCTTCCATGATACACTACAGGATCCTTGCTGATAAGAACAGGGATCATGTAGCTTGACAGAGGACATAGAATGTATTAAGAAATGTTTTCATTTGACTTCTATAAACTGTGAGAGCTTTTTCTTCAGGCAAACTATCAATTGTTTTCAGCAGTCACTCTAGTGCTATTTGTGTTTATTTAAGAAGGATTCATAATCTTGGTATGACTGGTTTTCCAGGAAATCACCCACTCCCATATTCTGCTTCTTGAGAAATAGCTCTCACCTACCTGGCCTTTTGAAAAAACCTTGCGTGGAGTCTGGACAGTAACTGATTTTCATAGTCTCTGGTTTCAGTTCCTTTGTTTATATTGATGCAGATTCCATGGACTTTGGCAGGCTTGAAAGAAAAAACAGTCATAGAAAATGCAATGCATTTTAGCATTAGATAGAGAGGATTTTCAATTAAATTACCAGATCCAACTGTATTGAACCAATTTAGATCTGATTTTTATCTCTGCTGTAAGAGGAGTAACCACCCAGATTCAAATTGGACTGCTCAGATTAAGAAGTAAAGAGTAGGAACAATCCTCTTCCTTGTTTGATTTTTTTTCTTCAGCATGAGTTGCACTGTGGTTTTGCTATGTCAGATCTGGCCTGAAGTCCTCAAACAGAAAAAACTGTTGTTCTTCTGCAAACCATGCCTCAAGGTTGTATAGAGATGACAACATTCCAGTTATTTGCCTAGGAACTTGCCACAAACCCAGGGTGTTGCCATTTTATTGCTCATGTCTGAGAGATAATAGTGGTTTTATCAAGACCCCCAAAAACCTGCACTGTGTAAGCTGTTGCAAAGTGCAAAACAAATGAGGGATCAGCTCTGTCAAGCATTAGAAATGTAAATCTACTTCATACTCATTCACCTTGAACATCAGAGACCTAAACTAAAGAAGATATGGACAGAGTTTTTTGGGAAGCATCACAAGGACCATAGCTGAAGGTGCATGTTATTTCTTTAATATCTTTTCTCATATACATTAGAGTGATTTCCTGCATAATGATTTTGTGAGTCATATTGAAGTGTGGTGCTTCGTGGATTTTACCTTAGTCACCACCCAGGATTCACACATATTTCACATACATCCATTGACAGACAGGGTTTTGCACATATGAGTATATACAGACTGCTGATGAGTGATATTTGCTCTCTTCCCTTTATTTCTGAAACAAGCAGCATATGTTCAGATTCACATATTGTAGTGTTTTGCTACTGATCTTATCAGTACTTATCTCCCAGAGGAATGGGACCAAACCAGGCAAAGTGTTTATATCTATTTCTTCCTATTGGATGGAACACCCACCTGTTAAGGCTAATACATTTCAGATTATGTCTGCAGTACTTCATGATGCTTTCATGAGCAGTGAAGTTCTTATGTGAAAGGAGATATCAAGGGTGGGTGGACAAATTAATGTAAAAGGGTAATTATAACTTATGATACGTATGATATAATATGATATAGTCCTTCAAAAAAGGAACATTTATTGGTATAAAAAAATCTGAGCAACAATGAAACACTTGTAATTAATGATATATCTGCAATTCCACTGCATCTTAATGTTGTATTGTATCTTAATGTTCTATAGTTTTTTAATGTTTTGAACATGTTTTAGGTTCATTTTACCTATACAACTGATTCATGATACGGTGCATGAGGAAGATCAGTCAGAGTTGAATATTAGTCTATTAATTTTTTCTTCTCTGATTGTATCTTCACTTGACAGATTCAAACACAGTTTAAGCCTGACTGCTGTTCAAATGCCATCTTTCTCCACAGTAGTTTTGTGCTGTATAACCCTACTGGTCTTGTACTATCTCAGTAGTTCATAAATAGATTATATGACACAAGAAAAATATAAGATCCTCAGTGTAAATTAGATTAATTCAATATAAGTACCATGTGCTCATCCAGAAATGTATGCAGAATGCATGGAGAAAGGAAACATTCCTTTTTTTTTTTTTTTTTAAGTATTAGCTGTATTTTCAGACAAGTGCTCTACAGCATCTCGGTTTCATTTTTCTCAGTGGTATTATGCACTAAAATTTGTCCACTTTGCATAGCAATCAGAAACAGATAAATCTGCTTTAGTAAAATTGACTCTGCTTATGATGCTGGAATGGGAACCTCACATGCTGGACCTTGTTAAAATGCACTTCTATCTCTAGTTAACTTTAGACTTTTAAATGGTTGATGTTATCAACCTCATATAAAATTGTTATTTTCTCTATTATTATACACAATATAAATTTAGTAGCAGGCTTCTTTGACATTTATCATATGAACAAGTTAATTAAAAGGTGAGACTAGCATGTCTGTTGACTGGATTTTAACAATATCACATTCTGTGGTTTTGGTTAAAATAAAAACCATAAATTTTTTCTCCATATATTCAGAGACAAAACCTTAAATGGAAGATTAAATGATCAACACTAAGAAAATAAACTTCACAAGGCAGAATGATGTGAAAGCAAAAACATTTAAAATGAGAAACAAATGTTTCCAGTAAAATAAATGTTGTGGGGTTTTTTTTTAAAAATAGGCATTCCTAATCATTTTTAGGATGAGAATTTACATCAGTATTTGATTCAATAACTCCTAACCTTAATAAAAGCTGCATGTTACAAAGAATTCCCAGCAGAAAGCAGTGATTCTTTGGTATCTGGAACACACAAGCACTGTATACAGGTCAGATTTGGCTGAGAGCAGAAAGCATTTAACTCCCAGAAGCAACATTTTTCCTTTGATCATGATTAAGCTGTTCACATTTTGTTAATAAATCCATACTAAAAATGTATTCCTTAAGTAAGATGTGTCTGTATCAGAAGTTTAAAATGTCTCATGGCTTCTAACAGAGCTTTGGGAAGTGGCAATACTTCTATTTTTCTTGTGTATAACACATAACATCAGGTAACTCTTTCCTATGACCAACTAGGCAGGACTCCAGCTGGTCAAATAGGCATAGTTCCTCTCAACAGCCTATAATGCAGAGGAAATGTACCTCCTTTTCAAAGTACATCTTACATCTTTCAAAGGACATATTTTGAATATCTCAATGAAAAATGTCCTGACATTGTTACCTACCAAGGATACTTTCCTTGAGTTTGGAGAGGATAGAATGAAAAAAAAAAATTCTACAACTGCATTTTAACTATGTAAAGGTTTTGATTTGGTTACAAAAGAAAAATTGAGAACTAAATAACTATATATATTTGTGTTCAGTGGATATTAACTTGGAAATTCTTTTTCCTTAAAGTTCTTTCTAAATATCACCTTCTTCCCATTGGACTGAAACTCTGCCCTCCGCCCAGGAATGAACCTTTCCACTACCCTCTGAAGGAAGATAAGCCTTGAACCACCACCCAGCTGGGATATTTCCAAGGTCGGAGATATGTTGATTTCCAGCCAAGATTGAAGTAGAAGGAATTGAAGGAGCTTAAACAGGCATCTCGTGCTTCTTGAGCTGGCAGGTACAGTACAGTACCTTGTCCAAGACTTGAGCTCTGCACCAGCAGCCAGACACTTAGTAGGATATGCTGGAGCATCTCAAATGCAACAAAGAGGGAAATACCCCAAAGCCTTGATAAGCTATTCTTCCCTGCTTACCCTTGCTCTTCTGCCTTGCTGAAGTGTAAATATATTGTGATCTCTTTCCTCCAGATGGGGAATCTCCGACTTGTTTTATCAGCGTAAATGAAGTCACAGTAAATTGAACCATGCCACTAATCAGAACTGGTCAGGAAAATTACAATCCTAGTCATGTCAGTGTTTGGGTGGTTTTACGTGTATTTATGCATTTCTGCATAAATCAGCTCAACAAGTTTCCTCATTTATATATCACACCACTTTAAAGCAAAATATTAGTTTTCTTCTCATCCATACTAATACACCAAAATGAAAATACTAAATATTTAGTGCATCCTGATTCCAATGATGAAATAAATGCTACTTCTCTATTTAATAAATTAAAGCATATTTCATTAAATATATTATAATTAAAAATATACAAGTGTGTACAGAAGAGTGCTGTATTATCCTGTCCCCTCCCACACACCTGCCCTTGGAAAAGACAAAAGGAAAAGAGACTGAAGTACAATAAATGATACTCCTGCAAATTAGCAAGCAAGACAGAGTTTCTCTCGGACAAAACTCATTTGTGTAAGGTTTTCTTCTGAGGGAGGGAGTACCACCCATCTTCTTGGTATCTCACATGACCCAGCAAATCAAATTTTGTTGCCTGTAAGCCTTGTTAACATTTATATCACAAAAAAAAGGAGTCCATGCTAACAGCACTGAATTGTGGTCATTCTTTTGCATAGAGTGTCTTTTTCTTTTTTTTTCCACCAGAATATTTAATTTTGCTCCGATGACAAATATATGGAGTCCATTCCCACAAACAGCTATGTACAGCACAGAGTTAAACCCAAAGGCCATTATTACTTGTGAGATTAAAAAATATGCTTCATACTGGTGAAGTAGGATTGGAGAGAAGAGTTTTCCTCTTTCATAGGGCGCAAGTCAGATGCCAAAATTCACTGATAAAAATTTCAGTGGTTCCTGACAAATCCAAGAGCGTAAGGTCAGCTGCATCCTGTCCATGTGTGTGTAACTCACTGGTGAACATGTATTACAGGTCTCCATCTGTGCCTACTCTCCACAGGATGTGATTGTACTAATCCATTCCAGAAAGCTTGATTACAGGCTTCAGCAGGTTTTGCTCCGAGTGCTGGAGCTCTTCTTCCAGTGCCCTGTATGACAGCCAGGACAGCAGCTGTCACCATTGGTGTATGGCACAGCAGATCTCCTCACTTCCAATGAAAGCCCAGAGACACAGGTCTGTGAGGTGTCCTGTGTCCCCCCCTGCACAAATCTTCTCAGGACAACTTGAAGAAAATCTACCTGTATATTCTACATGCCCTCCTTTTTGGGGACACCTGAAAGTCAACCATTCTCTTTCACAGTCATCTCCTGACCATTAAACTGACTGTATGTCTGCTTAGAGATTTGTGCTTTTAAATTGTTTTCTCAGACCTTAAATCCCTTTACAGCATTCTCACTGACTTCAGGGGCTATAGAGGAGGCACTGAAACAGTTACCCAGCTATTTTCTTGTGCTGGACAGTCTCCAGTGAACTGCCTTTATACTCTCCAGCCATACACTTTTCTATGATTTAATCTTTGACTTCATATACATCCAAATTTTTTATATCTATAAGTTAATTTAAAATGTTCAAATCAATTAATTTTCTATACGGTTGGAGCCTTATCAGCTCGACTTCTCCAGGCAAGTTGTCAGCAACTGTTCCTAAACTGTAGGAAGCTACTGTGTTGCCCAAGCTTGGACAATATCAGACTCTTTGCCAAGACTTACAGTTTTTCCATTCACATTCCCACATCTCACTTCAAGACAGTAATAGGGCAACAAAGCTGGTGGAGTATCTGGACCACAGGACTTGGGAGGAGTGGCTGAGGGAGCTGGGGGTGTTCAGCTGGAGAAAAGGAGACTGAAGGGACATGTCTTTTGCTCTCCAAAACTGCAACAAAGGAGGCTGTAGTAAGGTGTGGCTTGGATTCTTCTCCTAGGTAGCAAGTGACAGGATGAGAATAAATGTCTCAAGCTGCTTCAGGGGAGGTTCAGATTAGATTTTTTTCATGAAAAATTCTGCCAAGCATTGGGACAGGCTGCCCTGGAAGTGTTCAAAAATGTGTTGAAAATGGGGCTTGAGGACATAATTTAATGGCAACCATGGTGGTGGTGCTGGGTTGATGGTTGGGCTTGATGATCTTAAAGATCTTTTCTGCCCTTAAAGATTCTATGATAATTTCCCCTCTCTCTGCTTTCACCACTGCTTCCATGGACTTAGGGAAACTAAGGCATCAGAGAGTTGATGCTGTTCCTCAGCATCTGGAATAGGTTAAAGTGTTGGTCATGGTGACAATGTCCTGCTTCCAAACATGAGAACAAAATGTAGTATCCTTTTACTGAGTAGTGACTGTGGGCAATTCAAATTATGCATGGCAAGGACAGGGCAGAGAATCATCTAAGATAGTCCCTGTTCATGCGATTTCTTGTTCAAATTGCAGATTCATTAAATCTGGCTCTATTCTGAGTGATTTGCCTATGATAGTTTATACATCAAAACTTTTGAAATTCTTTTCATATGCAAATTAGAAAAGATAATTCCATATAATATAGTATTTTCTTCCTGAAAAATATCTTTTTCTTTTTGTAAAATGTACCAGAATAGTCATTCACATATTTATTGTGCCTAATTGCACTAGAGTGAGCATATTATTCTGAAGTGTTAAGCTAAAGGTTACCAAGAAAGAAAAATGTATTTTTTTTCAGTCTTGACAGTGCCTGGATAATTGCTATAGTACTAGCAAGGTGTTTTTTGGTCTTGTTTTTCTGTTAAAGATAAGAGAAATTGGCATTAAATTACCAATTTGATGCCATGGTTACTTCTAGTTATTAAATTGTTTTAATGAACAAACATGTTGATTTTTCCTTAACCTGTTCCTACTCAGCTACCACTATAACTGCAGATTTTCCAGGGAGGTGGGAGTTGGAGTTTTGGTGTGGGTTTGTTTCTAGCTTTACTTCTTATATTTAGATAATTTTCATGTCTCATAGACTATGTCAGCATTGCAGAGATTGCAAAAATAATTGTTTACCAACCATGCAAATGGTTGCAAATGTATTGACACAGGGGGAAAAAACAGATTTGAAAGTCGTTATCAGAGGCTATAAGCTAAGGTCAATGTAATTTATTTCAATTTTCAGAAGGTATTTTGCAAAATCCTTTTAAATAAAAAACTCTTCTGTGTAATTCCAATAACATAAAAATTATAAATGAAGAAAAGAATCAAGTTGACAGGCTAAAAATATATTATTAATTTCCAGCCTGGAAAATTTTCAACACTGGGAAATCTCATGCTTTTGTATTAAATACAGTTTTATTTGTTACATTGAGCACGCATAAGGGAAAGATAGTGACTAATAGAATATATACACATAATAGAATATATCTCTAAAGTATTCAAGTCTTAAGAGAAACTGCATGGTTTTTGAACATTTTGGCTATGGTCCAGTAAAGCTCTTAGCACTTGCTTAATTCTAAGTGCCTCAGAGGTCTCACTGCAAAAATTCTAGCTATGCAGCATTCTGCTTTGTGCTTATTAGATGTTTTCAAAAGTCAAGATTCCTTTTTCATAAAAGCTTGCTAGCAATTTTCTTTCGGTTAACATTGATTAGCTGTTTATTCAGATGATGATTTTTTATTTCTTTGAAGTCCCTCTTTAAAAACATAACTGACCTAATCTCTTCCTCAAAAATTCCTAGCAACAAATTTTACAGAAATGAATTCATTCTTCCAAATTCCCTAATCTGGGAAAGAAAAGCTCCTGATAACATTATCAGTAAAAACTATAGTTTGAAACTGTCTACCAACTTAAACTATCATAGGAAAAGCATATGTGGTTCAAACAACATAATTGTTCATCTGGAAACTTCTGCAGCATAGTTGGCCTGTCACAGAACTAATCCTGGTCCCATTTACTGCAGCATAATTCCACTGACATCAGTGCAAACAGCACCACTGGCATTACCAAGGAGACTGTTGCTGAAAACAGTGAAAAGACAAAGAGCACAAAAAAGAGGTTAAAATTAAATGAGATGTCCACTATTGACTCATGAAAAATATTTCTTCCAAAGGATAATGTTTTTAATTTACAGCCCATGATTACATACTAAGATAGGGATTTAATGGAAAAGTCTCATTGCCTCAAGTACTGCTCAGTCCATGTGGTAATACATACATATTCTGAAAGGCATGATAGGATTTTGTGTAATATATTTTGCTACAAATACTTGGTTTGGCCCCATGAATTGACACAAATTTGACTTGAAAATATCTACAGTTACTCGTTGTTATTATTTTCTACTTTTCAGTACATTTGTCCACAGTGAAGGGAAATAAAGGCAAACACGCGCTTAATGTCCTACCCAGACCTAATAAAGATGACTTTTGCTCTCACAGTTCTGCATGAGAGAGCCACAGATGGGCAGGAGTAGTCCTTGGGAGCTTCTGCCCTGAACATTTCAGGACATGCTGCATAGGGGCAGCAGAGGATGCTGTCTGTACCTTGAAATGTCTGCTGGAGCTGCTGACATTTGCCCACTCATTGCCATGGAGTTCTTTGGGCAGATCAAAGACTCTTTGCATAGCCAAATTTGGTCTGTGGCTGATGGGGTGATGCTGTTACACTCTTGGTTTTCTTACAGGGAAAGGTGCTGTGTGTGTATTTGTAAGTTTTAAATAAATGTTTTAACTGCATACATCTCATTATATTTCAGTGCTATGACAGCATGCAAAATAAATAAATATTGAAGTCAGAAAACTCGGAGGCCAGGTTCTGTGCATGGAGGAAAGAGAACTCTAAATACCTCTTACTCTCCAGGAGATACAGATAAGCTTCTATGAAGTTTCACTTATTGTCAGCCTTAGGGTTTGTTTTTTTTTTTTTTTTTTTTAAGAATTTATTTGGAATTATCATGCCATATTAAAAGATTTAAAAAAAAAGCTGGAAAAATTTATGCATACTCATTTTCCTGTAAAATTATTTTTAGAGCTCACAGAGCACCTCAATGCTTTTTTCAGAGCATCTCGGTGCAAAATGCCATAAATTTTCACATATTTCTCTACTGTGAAATGAGATCTGAGGTAGCTATAATTTTCTGCTGCCAGAGATTCATTTCTTGCATGAGATCCTTTGAATGCTGCAGCTTTCTCACAACACTAAGAACTTTATATTTTAGTCAAGGCTCGTTATTTTATACAAGTAGTCAGGTAGATCACCATGTAGTACATATTGTATGTCTACTGATAAGGAGCTATGAATTACAGCTCTTTAGATCTCTCTCTGCCCCAGCTTTCTGGCTCAGCATTTGGAGCATAGTATTACACAAAGTACATTAAGATCATTCTGCTACCTGCAGCAATTTAGTTACTAAAATACTTTTGTATTTGTGCATGTTTCTACTGTGTATGTTCACTAGTAGTTTTTCAGACAATTATAAAAATCAGCTATGAAGCTATGGATATAGGTGATTTTGAAGATATGCAAAGAAATCTTATTTAGCACCAATTAAATGAGTACAAGGAAAAAAGGATGACTAGAGATATGAAACAGAAGTTCAATGTCATTTTTTTTACAAATACTTTTTCACTTGCTCTCACATACCTGAAGCATGATTGTGGTCCAATTATGATATTGGTTCTTGCATAGAAGTACCTAAAAATGAAAGCTGGAGACATTCCTCCTATTCACATAACTGTGCTTTCAGAAGAGTAAATACTATGAAAAAGTCTGTTCCAAGACCTTCACATGGTCACTTATACAAATCCGTTACAACATTTCACTGGATACAGCTGCATTTGCCTATACAAAGCAGATGCAGAATTTCCAAGGGGAAAAAAATTCAGTGAAGGCCGTGACTTCTAATCATGATTAACATTTTGTGAAACATGGCCTGCTATTGAGCTAACAGAGTAGATTCTCAGTTTCAGATCTGAATTAAACTGATCAATTATTTTTTTCTCTATATACAAATGATGTTAGTAGTTTTTTAAAATTTTTAAGATTTGGACAGACAGTGTGCAAATGCTGAAATTTTGCTGGATGAAGTTTTGAGTTGGTTTTGTACTTTTCCTTAACTGATACTACACAAATCAGAGTTCCCTTTTCTTTTCTTATTTCTTGTTGAAATATTTTTAAACACGATTGAAAAACAAATTCTTGCTCTCAGATTTAAAAAAGAATAAAATATGTTTGTTGCTTTCAGCTAAAATCAGAAATATTTTGTAAAAAGTAGTATGTAACATTTTTAAATACCTATCATGGACAGCAAATATCTCATGTTCATTATAACAGGGAATTATGGAAAGATTAGTTACATAAAAATATTTGAAAAGGTGGTTCTATCTTTTCTCTGTTAAAAAACAGTGATTAAAAAAAGAATGCTAGTGCATCAGCCATGTAATATTAAAATCGATAAATTAAATTCATTATCTATTTGCTTTAACTAGCTGTTCCCAAAAATATATTGCCAATATTTTTACACAATTAAATTATTGATAAGTTTTAAGTAATATATATGAAAATTGGTATGCAGATAAAAAGAATATTTTCAAAAAGAAAGTGTTTTAAATCAACACTGATCAATAAAGTACATAATTTTTTCCAAATATCCATTTATTTGTTGGAAAAAGCCAATAGCATATTAAGGACATAAATCTCTGCACCACTACAATGTGCAGCTTTAATATAAAACATTAAAGTAAAATATTAACTAACAGTGAAAGTACATGCTTGCTATGTTGTATATGATTACAATCTTTTTTTTTTCATGTTTGTTTTTCTGGTACCTGAAAGAAATCAATAATTCCAATATATTTGAAGGAAGTTTATCCATCACCTGTTTTTATTTTGCTGTCTAATTCAATTTTATCTCAAAGCTTACATTTGTAAATAAATATCTTCCTTGTAAAGACAGCAGCTAGAACAGCTAAAAGCCTTGATTTTTAGTGTAATAGATTTACCCAAAATCTGTAGAGTTTAAATAAATTGGATTTCAATTCTAACAAATGTAGAACCTTAAGATAAAGAAACAAAATGCATGTTTCCATTCTAATGCAAACTCTCGGTCACTCAGCCGGACTGCCAATGATAATCAAAGGAAGAGACGAGGACAATGATCTGACAGCAGCCTATTCCTTCCCACAGATAGTGCCCTGCAGAATGGGAACACAATGAAAATCTGTGGGATTCTGAGAGAAAGCTCACTATAACCTGGATTGAAAATCAAATCAAACCAAAATAATTTCACTCTCCCAAAAACATATCTACCTTGATGATCACCCAAGGCAGGGTAGTGTTTGTAGCTCCTGCAGATCATGTCTGAGCTGTTGATTTCACGAGTCATATCAATCATGCTTATACTTGCTAAGACATTCAGCTGATGTTGCTCTCTACACTGCTATTGATGCTCAAGCATTTTTAAAAGTAACTCAGGTTTGTATTCAAGCCATAACCAGATATCTCAGCTGCAGCAGAGGCAGAGAGGCAGCTAAAGAATGGAACATCTGTGAGAATTAAGTGTGGAGGCAGCCGTTTCTAATCAATCTCAGGGCATGTCTGCACTGTCAGACTGCAGCATGATGGAGAGATACTGAAAACAACAAAAGTTCTGCAATGAGAACAGTAACAGCATGTGTGAGTATCTACATGGATGCAAGCTGCCTAGTAATGTAGCATTTAATTCATGCTTTTAATATAATCTGAACTGTATTTTTCTGTGGTAGATAAATCAGGAAGAAATACTCTTCTGAGGAGAGTCTTAATAGCTACAAGTCCATGACTGCGGAGAAAAAATCTCTTGGGAAAAGAAGAATCTGAATGGGTGAGAATTTGGGCCAAATAGAGCTGGGCCCTGGCACCATAAAAAAACCTCTGGGCTCTTTAGAGAAGGAAGAACATTAAAAATGCTTTGCAAAACAGAAGCTGTGGGGAAGTGAGATGAAAAATAAATGGGTGGGAAGGAGAAAACTGAATATTTTTCATCAATTACAATAATCTTTATTCCTTCTTCCCCTTGTTTGTGAGATGGTTGGGGTCAGTCTGGTCCACGGAGCAGTAACTTGATGACACTGATAATGTAGTGACAGCTTGCTGTGCAGTCTGTATCTGTCTCCCTCCAGCAAAACTTTCTATCAGAAGGCTGCCCTTTTGCCATTTCATACACTTTTTGCTGCTGTTTGTTTTACAGGTCAAAATATTTCTCATGACAAGTTCATTAATTCAAATTATTTTTTTATACACTCTATAGTCTGAGGGTATATTATTTCTGAAGTGCTCTTCCTCTGAAGTTCTGGATGTTCAATAATATTACCAGAGAAGTCAGGACTTTTTGGAGCCCTTATAATGTGGTCAGCCTGGAATATGTTTATTTCTGAGCTGTTGATAAGTATTACCAGTTTGAAATCTCCCAAATCAGTGCATATTCTGAGCAGAGTGAAAAAAATAGAGAATTTTCCAGGCAATACCACCATACATGTGGCAAATCTTTTCATTTTGAATATTCAGGAAAATGGCTCAATGGCTGGTGTAACTAAGAGTTTGTATTTGTAAGTCTGAATAAGTAAATTACTACAGGAATTTATTTTTTAAAACATGTAGCGATTTCTCTATTTTGTCCTGCAAATATTCATGATTTTCAAAGAAGCCCTAACCCCTTGCTGAACTTTGTGAGAAGAAAATACAAAATTCCCCTGACTAGATAGTCCTATAGTGATTTAAAAGTGCCAGGAGGTAGTTCTAAACATTTAAAAGTCAGAAGATAATTTTACAAGACTTTCATGCTTTATGTCCAAACACATTTTCCAAAATCAATTGAAGAGGTAATTCTGTCCTCTAATCTTACTCAAATCAGTGCCATATACAACTATTCTTTTACTCAGTTAAGAAAATACAGAAAGAAAGTATTTTTCTGAAAACTGGGCTGAATTTGGGATTTTTTCAGGGTTTGTACCATGGGTAGATAGAGCTTGATAAGAATATGAGAGAAATAGCCATCTGAACATTTCTGAGACTTGCTCTTGCTTCCTTCAACTTGTTTTCTAAAACACTGGAAGCATGCTGGGACTATCAGCAAATACTTTTTCTGGATGAATAAATTCTGCTATGGTCTAGCAATCCTTAAATGTTGCACCGTCAGGGAATTAATCCACCCTTGCTATTATTTTATAATCTTCAGTCAAGTTGAACTTAATGACCTGACCTGATATTTCTGAGCTCCAGAGGGAAAAAAATAGCAACCTAGAGAGTGTTAATAGAAAGTTTTAGTGTGGCAAGACTTATATTTTACTCTACTTTTTTCTCATGCAGACACTACTGTAATTCATATCTTTTATTACATGATGAGATAGAATACCATGCACGGGTCCCAAAATCTTGTGTGAAGCCACCTGTGATATGACAGTAGCAGAGAGCACTGGGTTAAGTACACTGTCTCACAGCAACGTGACATTTCTTCCATCTGCCACAGAGGAACCCTACACAAAACTATGAAACTCAGATATTCAGCCATGACCAGAGTCAGAGCCTCCCTCACTTTCCCAAGGATAACTTGAGAACTGCCCAAATGATGAACAGGACAGCTACAGCTCTCACACCGTGCTGGCCCTTTGGCTTTTCAGTCACAGCTCCTTCTTTCATTTGAAGTCTCTCTGACACTCCTGGCAAGCTCTCAAGACAAGAACTGCCAGCAGATTGAAATCTCCCATCTTTAAGCCATGGGGAGAGCCTAGAATTGCCTTGCCAGGCATAGTGCTCCAGCTGGCTGCTCTGCACACATGAATGCTTCTGTCGCCATCAGACCACTTGGAAAACTACTCAGTGTGGCTGCTCTTGCTCATCTAACCAATTCCTGCCCTTCCTCTCTTGCCACAGTGAAAACAGGCTGCTTCAGAGAGCGGGAGATTTCTGAGATACTAGTGCTAGAAGAACCTTCCCCAAAAAACCCAAGGCTCAACACAATCCAGAAGGAAAAGTCTGTAAATCTTACATGAGATTCCCATTTTGTCTCTGCTGAATGCAAATCATTCTTCAGATTGTTCTCTTACGCTAACATTGAGCAGACACTCCTGGTTTTGGCTGTAGCTTCAGCAAGCTATGAGACAAGCAAGATCATTCCTGCAAGCTGGATAAGCCATTCCTCATATTTTGTTCATCCACAGAGGAAACACAAGTCAGTGTGCATTCTATGTTGTCCCAGTCATGCATAATTTTAGGGCATACACGAGCAACCTTAGGGAAAACCCCGAATATCTTCTTTAAGAATGCCTTGGCTCCTTCATGCTGCTGTAACACCCTTGATCTCTACTGTGAATATGTCCACTCATAGGCACTGCAATGTTCATTAAAACATTTATTAATGATCACAAAAAAAATTTCAAGTGATGCACTGAAATAATGTCAACAGGTATGGATACTCAGGATGGGATGACTCAGGATGGGCTGAGAGCGGAAAAGACTGAAAAAGGAAAGAAGCCCAGATCCAATATTCCTTGAGTATTGTTTGCTAGACTGCTGGGCATACATGCTAAATAAATTTGAAAATTAGGCTGAATAGTTGAAGAAGCTTCCTCTGCTGGAAATTGCATCAGAAGCAAAACCACAGAGCAGTTCCTGTATCTTGGATTGCACAATAGATAGTATTATCCACAATGCCTGACACTTGAATGACTAAAAGATGCAACCATCTTAGGAAAGTTTAGGTGATAAGGTTTGTCATCCTTTTCCACATCTGAACAAATCTCAAATTCTGATCATTTGGCCATTTTTAATTAAATGAGTTTGTAAAGCAGTGCAAACACTTAAGGTAATATTAGTCAGTGATGAACAATACTATCAATAGGGATAATGCTGTTTAGCAGCCAAATGCAATTTGTTCCTGACAGGTAGTCAGTTATAATGTCAATTATAACTGTTTCAAAATGTCAAGCATAAGTAAAAAAAAACCCAAGCAGAACAGTTATCATTCTTGAAAACTGCATGGCATTTTTAGGGAGAGCTATTGCCTTTTTAAATTTCAGCACCATTAAAGTACAGAACAACTGCTCAGTCACAAAGTGTGCTGGTTTTTAACATTCTTGATGGTTTTGAACAGTGGAGATGTTTATCTGTCTCACGGAAACATATAATAAAAAGTATTCTTCCAGTTAGTTGCTAAGTGCCATATTTTGGAAGCACAATCTGACAGTGAACTCACTAGACTTAATCACCATCTGTATTTTTTCCTTTACTTAAACAAAAAAAAAAAAATCCTTTCCATATTGCAATTAAAATCATTAATGTTATATAGAAGTAATGGATCCTTCTTACACTTTTCAGTTTTCTCCTCTGTAAGATAATACAATACTCAAAACAGAACCTACTGAAAGAAAATACTAAGTCACTTTAAATGAAACTATGAGTTATGAAATAGGTGTGAAGGTAATCTGCCCCACATTTGGAAGCATTTTGACACAAAGCAAACAAACACAACACCTTGTGGATAATCAAGTCGAAGTCAAACCCAAAGGTACAGACTAAGCTGAAAATAGTGTTTGCCAGCTTTGTGCTTTGCTGTGCAGAACTGCTGCTTCCTGTAGCCAATTCATAAAAATGGGTGAGAGGAGAATGAGATTATCATCTGTGGTGTTTTCAGTAATGAAGCGTGTCCTTGCCTTGTTGTTACATGTCAACTGAAAGTTGCAGAGAAGGTGTGAAGAAATGAACAATTTTCTTACTCTGAACATGAATGTTTTGCTTTTAAGGAGGATGTGATCATCATAGCATATTACAACACAAGAAAGATTTTCTGATAACTCTAGCACTTAAAATATTTAAAAAGAAGACAGGTAGCTAAATTGAGACATGCACTGAAGTTCAGTATCTTAGTCAAGAACCATGGTATAAAAATTCTATCTTTACATGCCTTTCTTTACACAGTTTTGAAGTTCCCAAGTCCAGTTTGTTCACAGACAAGAAGTTCAATATTTATCTTATACCTCAATAGCTCTGGTTCTGATCCTGATCACTCATCCAGCTGCTTCTTTTGAGAGGATCATTACAACAGGTGAGGTGTTTATACTACTTTATTTCTGCTTTAGTCTGAGCCAACAACTTTTACATGCTGTTAAATTCAGCGTTTATACAGGTGTGGAAGTTCCAGGTCATGTATCATTTTGTTATCTTAAAGGATTTAATGTCTTTTCAACACTTCCCTGAGGAAAAGAGTACTCATCATGAAATGATCCATTCTAAACATGCAGCTCTTGTGTGGATTTCTTTAAAGTTTGTCTTCAGTGTAGAAAGGAATTCAAAGATTGTGAGCTGAGAAGAAAGGATGAAAATACTCTTCTACATAGCTTTTGCCTCAGAGCATGTGACTAGAATGGAAGAAAGGAATTTCACTGATGGACTAATTTTTAAGTTTTCTCGGTTTTGAGAATTTTCTCCACCTAATAGGTTACCTCTAAGGAGTCCTGCTACTTCTTGTGCTGTTTCTGTTGCAGTGAATTTTTATAAGTTTTGTCAGAATGCAAGAGCTCTGGCATGAAAGTATTTTGCTTTCACATTTTTCTATAGATATGTGTAAGGCAATAGGTTCAAGGAGACATTAGTTGCAGAGATTAGTCCTAGTCCTTCAAGAAGAAAGGAAAATAAATTCCAATGAGAGTCAGTAAGAGCAATCTGCTCTGGAAAGCAAGCAACAAATGATTGTGCCATCCCAAAGAGAGTAACTTATATATTTCAGTCTTGTTGCTTTGCAGTGTCAAGTTTGTAACAGCAACAGAACACAAATTAATTTACACATAGTTTTTAAGCTGGGGTGGGATGAAAGTTATTTGAAATTAGAAGGAACCAGTAGAGATAGGAAAGCCAGATCAAGATCAATTTAGGGGTCAGTAGATCTGTCTTACTTATCTACATGGCTCCTTTGTAGTCAAGTTGGGCCCTTTTTAGGAGGATGCTTTCCTTGGTTCTATCATACCTGTGTAGAGGAGCAGACAATGTTCCACTTCACAGGTGTGATAGAATCAAGATATGAGGTGAAAGAACAAAAGTATTTCTCTGCAATCATAAAAAAAATAATCTAAATCAAAGAGAGATTTATTTTTCCAATTGGAATGGGAAATCTAATGAAAAATTCCAGGGAAAATGACCTTAATACTGACTATCACAGTGTAGCAGTTATTTTTGGGACAGCTGTTATGGTTTTGACTGTGCTGTTACAATACCTCTGGTTATGTACCTAGGAGAGCACAAATGCATTCATACATGCAGAAATAACATATTTTTTTAAAAAATGCAAAAACTCTGAAGATGCATATTTGGCTTCTGATGACCAGCTTGATCTCAGGTGCTGCAGCAGTGCTACTGAGTATGATGCAATGATTCAAGACATGTCTTATTGGAAAGATTAAATTAAGATTTACCAATTTGAGGATTTTTCTTAATCAAAGATGTTAAGAAGCTGAAGTTAGGACACTTCATCATTTTGTTGATCTCTGACCCAACAATCTATCCAGTTGAATATTTGCATAACATGGCTGCAGAGTTATTTATTTATCCTCATATCAGTCTTAGCTACCGTTTTTAGATAAATTCAGTCCAGAAACTTCTTGGTATGAGCCTTTAGTTCTGGGTTTAGTTCTCTTGTGTAAAAGAAGATCATTGATGTTATCTTGGCTTTTAGTGGACATTTAACAGTCTGAAAAACTTTGTTTTGTGGGATAGGCTGGCAACCTGATGAAGAGAAGCCCAGGGCAAGAACAGCCAGAGTGTTGGGAGGTCAGGATTTGCACTGTCTGGCTGTACTGGAGAGGTTATACAGCACATTTGCATAATTTGCTGTGGAAATTACTCAGTTCTCAGAAATATTTTGAAAAGAAAAGGGATGTCTGGATATTAGTGGATTTATGAGAAATAGTCACTAATTTCATGCCTTGAGATTTAGTTTGCAAAATACTGGTTGAATAAAAGGATTTTAAACCCTCGTTAAACCCAGGAAACGGACTTTGAATAGAAATGCAAGAGCTTTTTGTTCTGTCTGTAAAATCAGGGTGAAGGGGACACGTTTCCAACTTGAAATCATATTGCATGTAATAATAATAAAACACTAAAATACAATAATGTAATAATAAAATCAGGACTTTTTTCAATAATTATACTAAAGGATAAATACCAAGGAAAATTTAGAACGCATGAAAATAGAGAGTGAGAAAGTAGCTGATAGCTTTTTTGCTTACAGAGACTGCTTCTGGAAACTAAGGTAGAATTTTTAAAGCTACCATGGCGCCTTATTCAGTATATTCTGCAGAATCTATCTAACCTGAGCAAAACTGATACAGAGCACAGAGAAGAACTGGGAAGGAATGGTCATGAAATTGAGGAATCTGTTGAAATGAGATACTGTGAAGGGCAAAATATTAATTAACTCAAAGATGTAGTAGAGAAAACAGTGGTAAAATTTTAAATTCCATAGTCTGGATAAAACTCCAGATTTTTAATGAGTGATTACCTGAAGGTCTAGCATCAGTCATGGGGAATGTTTTTATTTTCCTTTCATTCCTGACCACTACAAGAAAAAGCATACTAGGCTATACGAAATTTTTTCATGTGACCTAATCTGACAGTTCTTATGTTTTCTGTAGCTTTTTGCCTTCATATCAGGGAGCTTCCTAGTTATGCTAGTTTTGATTTCTTGTTTGTTTATGACTGTGTCTGCAGATACCTTTCAAATCACAGGAACCACTATGTATTTATATATTCAAGGCAATTTACTCTGCTTCTTTTGAGGTGGTGGGGCAATCATATTTCCCACAAATAGCTGAATAAGTAGCAGAGTAGTAAGTAACACAAGAAGGATTTGCAAATTATTTTGATATATTTTCCCACTATGGATTATATTTTCCCAGCTACGGATTATAACCTGCAACAAAAAAATCATCTGAAGATTTCTAGGTATCAAAATTATATAATATAGTAAGACCTAATAGGATTTATTAGTTATGAACTAATCTGCCCAGCTCTTTTCCAAATGAAGCACGATCCCAGCCTGTTTTGCAGCACAGCTTGGAAAGGATGGCATAACCAATATGTTAGTACAATAGAAGATGAAATATGGTGAGGATTATGGGCATTGTTTCAGTCTTTGTGACAATTTGAAATTTAAACTTTCCTTTACAATTATATAAACTCTCCTGTGTGCTGCAGCCTTTTTTTTCTTTCTCCCTGGTTGTAGTTTCTCCATATGTATTTGGAAATGAAACTGGGAATTTCAATCCTTTGTTTAGGAGAAAAACTGAGCTGTTATTCTCATTAGCTCCTGTACAGGTATTTGCTTGGAAAAACTTTTTGAGCATTTAATTTTCAAATCTAGTTTTTATTTATCACAGAGCAACTGCAGAAAGCATCAATTATGTGTTTTTACAAAATAACGTGTAGGAAAACACAAAAAAAGAAGAGTTGGAACCACACCAAAGACACTGCATGAGAAAGAGTGCCCTAAAGGCAGATCTCTCCTCAGACTCAGCAGTGAACATTTCAGTTTTGTCCATTTTCAGAGGATTATGATATGGTTTCTGTGCAGCTGACTTCCACAAAGTTCTTTTTCCAAGGCTGGAATTTTTTACCTTCTTCTATAGCCTTGAAAGTAGCTTGCAAAGATAATTCTAGAAGTCATATCTCACCTCATCCATTCCCTAGCACCAGAGCAGCCATGGCAATCAATGGCATCCTGGTCAACCATGATTTTGCCTGTGAAATACAGTTCTCTAATTTTCCAAGGACTGAAAATAGGTTTTGTCCACCCAAAATCTGATGTTGAATAGAGGTAACTAAGGGAAATGTAACACTCTGTGAAATATAGGAAGTAATCCTTCTGGCCCTCAAGCCTTTTCCTCAGTGTTTCAGGAAAAGTCAGAGCAAAGTTTTTTGTTTGTTTACTCCCAGGAACAGATACTTTACACAAGAAAAAGCAAAAGTTGTTATTTTGGGATAGGTAAAAAAGAAATAGAGCTATGGGGCACCTGAAGTGTCAGCAGATTAAATCCTTCTGTTTATTGTGGAGATGGAGGAGAATAGTTTTTGTTACTTGACCTTTTGGTTCCTGAATTTAAGAGTGTGCTAAACAGTCATCTTTAGCAGAAGGTGCCTCTGAGAGCACATGGTGAAAACCTCTGGTGAGACACAATATATTTATTTAATCATCATAGCTCATATTAGATATCAGGGTTGGAAACCACAGCTTGAAGAAATGCCAAAAGGAGAGGAGTATATTTATTTTAAATATTTATATATGCCAGGGGTTCACTGCAGGCATAGGATTCTTCTGTGGGAGTGCAAAGGAAGATTGTACATTATGTATTCTAGCCCTGTCACTCTGAAAAAGTGTAACCCCCTACTAGATCTCTGGCTTAAGAATAGGGAAACAATGCAGACAAGGCCTTGTTTGAAGACAACTGTCATGTTATGTAATGTCACAGTAAGCTTGCTTATCAGACACACTTATATATGTTCTGACTACTGGGCATATAGTACATATAGCAATAAAATAAAAAATTGCTTAATCTGAGGAATTTCTGTCATTTCCTGTGATTTGGAAGTGAACGCACTTTTTATGTTGATGGTTTCCCTGGATGTTTTTAGAATTTGAAGCAAAAAAACCCTCTACTTTTCTGAGAACACACTTTTTTTTTTTTTTTTTTTTTTTTTTTTTTTTTTTTTTGATAAAAATCCATCTAATTTTGAGAAAAAAAATCCCTTTTGGAAGGAAAAATTTTGAAAAATTTTTAATTTGCCTATTTCTATAGTAATAGTAGTAATTGTAGTAAAGTTGGAAATTTGATATCATAGAACATCACATAGTACACTTTGCAAGACAAGCTTCATAAAGAAAATACTGTACAGCCTTATTCATTACATTAGAAAAAATATCTGAAAAACAGGCCTGAAGTAGAACATGTCTTGTATGCTCTATAAAAAGTAAACTATACCTAATGGTTCAGTTTAGACACTGAAAAATCCAACAAGGTCAGTGGTTACCTACTGATTCTTTATAAAGGCCCTCATTCAAAATGCTGTTCATCTGAGGATTGTGTGCATATTTGTGATCAAAATGGAAATTATATTTGCAACCACTATTATTCCCTGCCTAGTTAACTGAAAATCATTCTATTCCACCAATACTAGTATTTCCTTTCTCATGTTAGCACAGGGATTTGTGTCTCATTGGTTTATTCTTCAATGTTAATTCTGCATGTACCATATGAGAGACCGTAATTCTCACACAGTACAGTTAGCATTTTTAAATGCTGTATCTTAGTACTCATGTTTGGTTCTCATGGGTTTAATTGTATGCATGGGGAGTTTTTTACTTTCTTTGTGGAGACCAAAGAGATGAAGCAAGAGATTTTATATTACTGGTGGAATGCTTTTTGCATCTATTAAACAATGGCGATATGCATTACTGGAAGAGTTGTCATTTCCAGTTGTAATCGATTTGCACGGCTGCCATGGTGTAACATGTAAAATCACAACAGCAGGGAAATATGGGAACAGGCAAGCCACTACTGTGCTTAATCTGGGATTGTTTGTTCATCATATTTTAAAGTTTAAGTTGCACTTGTCAGTTGGGATCATGGACTGTCTGATCCATTACCTACCCCCAAGCTTTTCTCTTGCTAGAGGCTCTTGGCAGTGTTGCAGTATGGTGAATTTACTAGAGGACATTCTTGCCCTTTGGGGTTATGAAGACTGCAGGAAACCCTCACTTGGTTATTCTTGTTGAGGGTTAAAGAAAGAGTTTCAGCGTACTTCAAATACCTTAAAAGAGAAGTGGGTGTGGATCACTGGCAATGTTGCTGCTGCACACAAGTCAGTCACCCCACAACGTTTTCTGCCATGTTCTAAATGTCATTCTATTTCCCACACATTCTTAAATACCCAAATGGATCCTGAAACTTACAATACTGAGTCAGACTGACACAGTTTTTCCTGAATATGCAGTTCTAATCTGTCTGGCTCCCTGCTACACTGAATGTCATTCTGGTGTGCTAGCAAGTGACAGTAATATCAATCTACTTCGTATACTTAGCTGCTTCCACTTTACAGGAAGCATGGCTAACAATAATATTTGTAACAGCAAGCTGTCCATACAAGGCAGACTAAAGATGTAAACTATTTACATATATCTTCTGTTCTTGTATGATTTCTTACCAGCTGTCTTACCAGATTTTTTACTAGTTCTTCCTAGACAGAATTTAGACACGCCCAGTATTTTGGCAGAAAAACGTGGAGGAAAAAAAGAGAGACGAGTATTGCAAAACATTCAGAGTCCCTAATTTCATTTAAATATAAAAAACTCTCTGAAGGAACAATAGTGAGAACCAATGAAATAGAGTGATCCAATCAATGCTGGAAGATTTATGATTTATTTATGACTTTAACTAATGTTTTAGAAGGGCCCTATGTCCTTTGGCAGTGCACTTATTGGAAAAAACTCATAGATAGCAGAGCTCCAGTGAAGCACATTTTCACTGCCAGGTAGCACTGACTTTCATTCCTCTCAAAGCTCCACGTTTGTGTTTGTCTGAGTTTTTGCCCCACAGCAGAAAACTGTGGGTGCACCATCACTGCTGTTTTTTTGCTGATGGCTCATCAGGGTGAGTTTAGGTGAGCTGAGGATAACCAGGTTTTCCCTGCTCTGGAACCCAATCTTTACAAGCTGTATGATACAATCCAACAACCTCAGCTTTCCCTTTGTAGGACCCACAAATCTGATGTCTCCTAAAGCATTGTCCCGAGGCACAGAATAAGGCAGGGCAGGTGGGGGTAGTTGGAGTTTTCCAAGCACTTGGAGACATCTGGCTCTTCCATTGCCAACCTCCTGGCATCACAGCTGGAATGAGAGCACCCACCTCTGGGAGGGCCAGAGAGGGGAGACCAGGAGGCAATTGGAGTTGGCTGAGGTGACCAAGGGAGGAGGAAACAGCAATGGATCATTCCTGATTTTCTAGCAATAGGTGATTGTCCTTCCAGAACATTACAGACCACAGATGGAAACGAAAAGAAAATCCAGGAGCTCTGCATTCTCAATTTACCAATTCATGCTTTGCTATTGTTTTGCTCTCTACTTATGAACAGAAAAAAAATTCAAGGAAAAAAGAACTTTTTATGGAGTAATGCAACATGTCTTTTTCACATCTGAGTATAATAGTTTTAATATACATAAGTGTAAAATCATTTGACAATGACATCCTTATTAGAATACAACTAAAAATCCAGGAATACAGAGGTGAAATGCAAAATATCCCACTGGACAGGAGTCAAGGAAGGGAGGAGAAAAAACTAAATAAGGATTTTTTGCTTGCTATGAGAGGAAGAAGAAAACACAATATTTGAAAGTATATTATTTTGTGAATTTCACTTTTTAAAAATACTTTTCCTAAATTACTTTGAATGCTTAAAAAATGAGGTACAAAACATTAAAAATAAAAGCAAATTTAAATTTCAGTTGACTCGTTAAACAAGCAGTTTTATCATGCTCAGGACAGACATTACTGCAATGCTTAAATCCCTGCTGTCTACAAACTCATCCATTGCACAAGTTCCTACAGATTTGGATAGAAAAGCTCCAGGGTTGAGGACACCAAAAATATTTCCTCTTCTGACCTCCTCTAACTGAAGTGCAGAATCACACAAAAAGAAACACAGTCACTACATAAGCAAATATCAGAATTATTGTGTCTGTGAAATTTGATATCAAGACTCTAAACTGCAGCTAGGAAAATTAGTGGCATTCACTGCAGAGCAGGTAAATGGAAGTGATGGGAAATATGGCCTGATGCTTCCAAATGACAGGGGGCAATTCCATGTAAAGTGCACTACCACAACCTAGTTATGTGGTGACCAAGACATTGGCACTATGTATCTTAAAGAATGAGGTGCAGTCATCTCACCCAACACAAATAAATGAATTTGTGATGAAAGAGTTATGACAGCTTTCAGGAAGAATTAGGAATTTAGGAACATGTAAATTACCTGGGAATTGTTAGCACAAAAAAAAATATGTGAAAGTAAAAATATACTATTAAAACTGTTGAGTTTTCTCTAACCTATCTTCAGGGTTTGAGTTTGTGTTTTTGATTAGGTTGCTTTTGCTGTGGTGGTGGGGTGTTTGTTTGTTTGTTTGTTTGTTTGTTTGTTTGTTTGTTTGTTTGTTTGAAATGAGAGACCAGGGGAAAAATCAGACAGGACCTTCTAAAAAGGTGGTATAAATTACTTGTTTCCATTTCCTCCTCCCTCCTCCAAATAATTGCCAGCTTTTTAAGCAATTCCCCCCTCTTGTGTGAGCTATGCTTCTGTTATGACTCATCTCTTTTTTTCTCACCCATATCCTCTGCTGCTTTTCCCAATATGAGTTTTGATCCTACACTAAGGACTTGGAATTTGTACTCAGTTTCAAAGCAATTAAGAAGAATGTTGATGAGCTAAGCTAGAGCAGACATGGTAACAAAATCCAGAAATTATTTAAAATAAAAGAAGATCTAAGGAGAAAATGGGGCGGGAAAACAGGTTAAACATAAGCTTTGAATAACTGCAAGAAATATTTATTGCCAAAATCTATAACCTTTCTGTTTAGTTTCATTGGTGAACCAATGTGAACCTCTCTCTCTCTTCTCCTTCCTTCCTCTTTGCAAATAGTTATGAAAATCAATAGAGAGAGAGAGAGAGAGAGAGAATCCAGTTTTAGTTATAATTTCCTCAATTCCTTCTGTTAGAATCTATGCCAGTCTTCATGCTGGTTGACTGCTGGGAGAAGTGGAGATGAGAATCAGACAGAGAGCAGAACAGAGTGTTAAATTAAGATTTGAGAACAGAGTGTTTAGTTAAGATTTGACACTGTTTTCCTTTGAATTTGTTTGAAATCAGAATTTTGTAAAAGATACCTGTCTTTAGGATAAAATAGCTCAGGAGATTAATGCTCATTTTTTTCTAATGTGTCTGTATTTGGATAAATTCATGTTGTTATCTGAAAAGTCATAATACAAAAGCAGAGTGTGAGAGGACAATGAGACAGTCAAATGATACTTACCATGCTTGCTCTCAATCAAGTTGTTTAGGATATTAAGTTCACATTTTTGTTAATTGTAATGATATAAAAATGTCAGGAGTGAAAAGAGTATTTCAAGTCACATGTACTGGGATATGGATAAAGGCCCACTGAAGGACAAGCAGGGTTTAAAATGAAAGAGGTAGAGATAGAATCAAACAAGGGTTGGATTGGCCTGATAATACCCTGGCTGACACCGAACCCTCAAGTTGTCTTGAGCTGAGGTTGGAATTTTCATAATGTATTTGTGTGAGAGAAATTGCAACATCTTTCAAGGTCAGTAACATTTTATAATGTTTTACCAGTATCTGTCACCATTCTAGTAATTCCTTTCGTGTTGTCCTTCCTCTGTGCCTCCCTAGTGCTGGTGTCCCCCAGTGCCTTGCATGGGCTAAGTCCTCCCCCTGCACCTGCACGTGTTGTGACACTTATAACCACCTCGGTGGTGCTCTCCATCCCAAAGTTACCCCTGCCATTGTAGCCTCCAAATTCTGTCACTGATTCACTCGATGTGGGATTACACTTGAAGCCATTCAGAAGCTGCAGCTGTTGTGCTATGCAGAGGCCAGGTTGCTTGGTGATGATAGCTAGAGAGAGAATGAGAAACTTCATTTCCAGATCTGCTTCAAGGATGTTGCTGTGGTCTATAAATAGCTTCTAGGTTTGAGTATGTATTGTCTGAGAACCTCCACTCATCTATGCACTGCTGTCACAATCAAGGACAGCTGCTCATCAGGACATGCTTTCATGCAGCCCTCCTTGATCAGTGACCACACAGAGTTTTGAGCACCTTCATTTTACACAGGTGCAACCATATATGTTCTCTAAAAGCTGATTCCAAATTTTATTAACATAAATTCAAGTTATTGCTTGTGCTCATAGGAATAAATTAAACCCATTGTTGGTTTTGGGTTTTTTTTTTAAGAAACCTGTGTTTGTTGAACTATGTCCTAGTGGTGTTTATACTCAATTGTTATGAAGTATAAGCTTGTCAATGCTTTTAAACAGGGAAAACATGAGTTTTGCTATGCTATTTAAAACAGTGTGTTCTCAGATTACCAGCAAGACTGAAAGGAAGCAGCAGTTAATGATGCAGACAGTTTGTTTTAAAGGTATTAGATTTGGCAATATATTTTTCATCCATGGATTATACTGATAATTAAAAAAAAAAAAAAGTCCTCAGAACCTTAATATAGTCAGGCAAGCCTCCTAATTTCAAATCACACGTGGGTATTGATTTTAAGTTTCAAACTAGTCTACATTTTGATACTAATTTAGTAACTATTACACTTGAAAAACAACAAATTGGGTAGAAGTACCCCTAGAGTCCCAGTCTGCTTATTTAACTAGGCACTCATGCATTCCTGCCAAATCTGATTTTCATGAAAGTCAATTTATTTGTTCATTATGTGACATTTGAAACCATTCAAGCAATTGTGAGATGGGATTAAGGTCTCTGCTGAAATGTTTCACTGATTGGAATATTTTGGCCATTTTTGAAGGCCATGTGAGATGTGGTGATAGGGTGTGAAAGTGCCCTGAAATATTGAAGCCACAATATTGATAACATTGGAATTTACTTGTTTTGGCACATTATAGTGATTTTTGGTTTTTTGCAGGAATGGCTCTGACTTATTTAGAACCTGTGGATCTGTAAGACTGAAATGTAAGCCATTTTCAAAAGAAAATTATCTGATAACATTAGCTCTGTTCCCTTGCCAAACAACATTCCATTAACTAGCTGAAATGGGACTTAATAACAATCACATAAACCAATTAGTCTCAATTTATAACTCCATTAGGGGTGTTATTCATCGCCACATGGCTTTATGGAACTGCAGCTCCTTCTGACATTAGCAGATTAAATAACAAATACGGCCTTGGGTGCTAAAGAAAAATGTAAATGCAGGCTGCCTAAGAAAGATTTCTGTCTCTGAAAACAGATAATTGTGAAATCTCTCACTTTTACACATTCAAAAAAGAAATTCTAAACTTGAAAACCAACATATACCTGTGTCAAAAAGTACAGACGACAGCTGGATTAATAGTTTCATAATATTCAAGATCAGAGGGTTACCAAAAAAATCTGAATGTTGTCTAAATCACAGGCCATTCACTCAGCTACCAATATACTGATCCTAACAACAGCAGAAAGAAGAAAACTCACATCTTCTGTAGAATAATTTTGGTTGTGTGCATAGAGACAGTTGCTACCATCAGCCCTGGCAATTGACTAATCTTATTCTGGGATGTTCCTACTTAATGAATCATGGGGTTTTTCCCACAAGAAGTTACAATTAAACTCTTTATAGATACATGCTAAATTTGATTCAGAACCTGTCCCTCTCTTGATTTAGTGATCAGTTTGATTCTGATTCATTTAGATTTTTACTAAAAAACTTGGCAACAAATTCTCAAAATACCTGTGCCTGAAAATGCTTTAAAAACTAATGTGTATACTGTATGAGTTTCAGTGTTTCAGAGAAGATGTAAAGGACTACAAAGCTACTTGCTTTGCTTTTGGAATAGTTATTTTTATTCTGAAAAGTATCCAAAATTTCAATTTTTTTTCTATTTAATTTATTATCATGAGGGTTTTTTCACTTGGAACGTTCATATAGAGGTCTGTTTGGAAAATGTTTTTAAATTTTGATGAATATTTTTAATCTGATGCTTTTTTTTCTTCTAAAAATCAGATTTTCACAAAAAAGATCATATGATAGTGACATATTACTGAAGAGTTTAGAGTACAGATTTTGATGTAAGCTTAAACATTTCTTCAAAATGTTTCCTCATTTAAAAAATTTTTTTTTCTGAGTTTTAAAGTAGTAACAGCTTTAAATTATAATTTAATCACTGTAATCTACTCTACCCAAAGCTTCTTGATGACAACTATGAGATAAATGGAAAATTTCTAAACATAATTGCATGTGAAGTCACATACATGATGTTCTGAAGTGATGGATTCATGTGGAATAAATTAAAGATATGGACATTTTTTACTATTTACCAGTGGGAATGTAGGTATATATTTTATAGATTTTAAGATTTTGGGATTAGACCTTATTCCACCAATAAATGGTATGTATGCAAACAAACTGTCATAGATGAAGAAAAGGGAACCTGAGAACTAGAACAGTGAATACTGGTAGTCTGAAAAAGCCAAAGTAAAGATCAGCTTTTTAATGCAAGATTCTATGTATTAGTGTCATATGCAAGAAAAACCAGTTTAAAACTTGTGAACTTTCTTTAAACTTGACAGAAACAGGCTTTAAGAGAATTTTACCTTTGCTGGTACTAAGTAGTAAACATTTCTTTTATTTATTCCCACCAGATTTCCAAAAGGTCTTTTGGCAATTGTGTTTCTGCTTTAGGGGTTTTTTTTTTCCAAATGGCTCTCCTCGAATAGAGACAAAAATGCATTTTTGTTTTAAGGAATGTAAGATGGTGCATTAATCTAAAACAGTAGATATGAGATAGAATGTCATCAGGAGTTCTAATTTCAATTTGTGCTATGTCAGAGCAGCCTCATTTGGTTTAGCTCAGAGTTGACTTGAAGGGAATGAAAATCAAATTACAATATTTTCCAATAAATATTGTATGATATTCAGGTAAGAACAAAGAGCACAGCCAAGAGCAGAATATGAGGGCAGGATGGAAAGTGGGAGAGACTGTGGACACAGGCAGCTGAATCATTGGGGTGCTGGAGAGCCTCCCAATAGCTCTGTTTCTCATACACACTTTTGAAGAGGACATCACATCTCATCCACAAAAAAATGAAGGTACAACATGTATGACCACCAACTAAAAAATTCTTTCAGATACATCAGTACTAGTGTTGCTTTCGAATTTTGCACACAGACACATGGAAAGGATAAATCTGGCAACTGTCATTTTTTTAAATGTCCATCTATATAAAGAGAGATCACAGCCACACACATTTATTTCTATGTATACTAGTTAATACTTCAGTGATGCACAAAATACCTAAAATATCTTAAACTGAATATTTTTTAACCTGTATCTTCATATGGTTTTATTCTTGAAATTAAAGCAATTTTAGGTGTACTAGCCAGAGGTAAAATTACAGTGGCAAGTTAATGCCTGGTGGTTTCAAAGCTTGTTGAATGGAAGTGTGAATGATATTTCCTTTAACTAAGGCATACAAAGATAGCTTTTTCATCTTTTTTCCTCCTTTGCATCGTATGTTTTTTCTTTGAGTAGTGAATTTCATTTTCACATTAGTATTTAGGAACAATTTGAGATAATTTTCCCAAGCAGTGCACTTACAGCTATGAAATAGAATAATGTGTTAATTTCAGGTTTTGTTTTATTGGTGTGAAGATTAGTTTCCTAGGATGGAGGATAATTTCTTTGCACTCTTTTCTGTTCTTTTTTGTCTTCACTGAAAGTCTAATCAGGGATTTTAAAATATAAGGATAATTTCCATATTGGACTAACCTCAGCTTTAACTATAATTACCTCAAAACTAGAAAAATCTGCTGATGAATGTCTTAAAATTTGACCAATTTTTTAATTGCTGTTTTCATTTCTGCAGTAATTTCATACTACATACATCTGCCCTTAGTATCCATTTGATCAAGCTGCACAATCAGTTCTATGGTATTTCTGTTACAAAGTATTGAACTATTTCTCTGCCCTGTTTCTAAATAACTTTCTAGCTGAAGTGAAACGTGAGGATCTTCCCAAAGAGCTATGCTTTCCAGTTTCCTCTGCTACGTAAATATACATTTACAGGCCTTCCCTGAATATGTCATCTTTCAAGACAGAAATTTTGTGTTGACTTATATTAGAGTATCTGTTTGTCTATAAACTCCATCCATCTGAATTCATAATGCAGACACAGCTAGAATGCTCACATGTCTAGAGTACCAAGATATGGTGGAACTATTTTATGTGTCAGTTAAATTTAACATTTGGCATGTGTGATATTTACTGTTTGAGAAAGGACCCTTTGTCTGCAATACCCTACATAGCACTGAAGCACCTTTCCAAGTCTTTCCAAGCAGCTCTACATCCAGGAGATTTACAAAAGCCAGAAAGAACTTTCAGGAGAAATTTCCTCTGGAAGAATCTGGGTTAATTTTCTCTTTAGCAATAGACTTAGGAGAAAACTTGACTTCAGGGAGAATAATATTCTTTAAGGTCTTCATAATGGAAAATAAATGAAGACATTGGTGATTAATTATTTCATTTTAGTTGAGGTCTGATAACTCTTTCAACAGAACTGACTGTAAACTGTTTTCTCTCAACTTGAATTGGTTTTGGTGGTGTTTCTACTGGTTTCCCTCTTTCTGGTCTCTAGCTGTAATTCATCAATCTCTTAGATGGACTGAGATGTAGTCAGCTACTCTTCAAAGGTTCTGCCACAAGTGTAATGCATATGAAATAGCTGTCTTTGACACTTAGAAGTGTGGGAAACTGATAAAGAAATTGAATGAGCACATTATTAGTACTTTAACTCTTTGCATGCCCTCTAACAGTTTTCCTGTAGACACAATATTTTTGGTACAATTCTGGCTTTCCATCAGGTGTAAATGAGAGCCACCACTGTCCCACCTTACAAAATGTATGAGAACTTAATTCTCTGAACAGTCACTGTAGAGGAGTAAAACATAGGCTTTTACTCTCTTTCAAAGTCACTATGTGTTGAGATGTGACAATGACCTCACAGCTGAAGGTGATTTAGGAGTGGTACTCCCCAGTTCAGTGTTCCCACTGAGACCCTACAAACCATGTGCTGCTTTTTCACTCCCCCTCCCCTGTGGCAGACTGGAGAGGAGAATTTGGGGCACAAAAGGTGAAGGTCACGGATTAAGATAAGAAGAATTTACTGGAAACAGAAATAAGAAAACTAACAGTAGCAGCAACAATATTCATTAAAGAGTGTACAAAGGACAGAGTGATTGACATGTAAAATGCTCACTGTGGAGCTTGACCTGACCCCATCCAACTGCAGACACTTTACCCCAACTGCTCCCTCCAGCTCTGAACATGGGTTACCCAACTTCTCCCTCCAACACCTTTGCTCAACTGGAAGGAGCCCCTTCTTCCTAAAGAGACTCTTTTCCCCTGGCCCTGGAAAGGAGGTGAGGTTGCACAGAAAACCTCCAGGTCCTAGCCATACCCTGCTCTTGACTTCTGCAAAAATTAACTCTGTCCTGGTCAGAATCAGGACACAGCTTTATAAAAATAGCTATTAATTCACAACACTCTACCATTATAGCTAATAAATAGACAGCTGGATAGAGTAATCTAATTGCTATAAAATTAAAATATATTTAAACAACATAAATTTATTCTTCTATTTGGTCTGGGCAAATGTCTTAAAATTAATGGTCAAATACCGGACTGGAAGTATCCAAAATTAATGTATTCTCAAATTAAGGGTATGCCATTTCTTACGACATACTTAGTTGGTTATTATCAGCTCCATCACTCTCTCTTGTCCTCACTTGGGAATGATCAACCCTTTCCTTTCTCAGGCAAATTAGATATATCCCTCTCTATACTGCAATGATATATTCATGAGATAATGGGACAGCTCAATAGAAACCTGTGCTAACTTCAATGCATCATCTAAATCTCATTTTTAAGAACAAAGGAGTACTAATAAGACATAATGACATTCTTTCTCAGATTTATGGTTCAACTCTGCACTTGGAGAGAAAGGATGCCTTTATCCTCAATCTATTTCTTGTCTTCTGGGGAGCAAATATTCCAGCCTACCTCTTCAACTCCGTGTCAGATCATATTCAGTTTTCATTTTAAACTATGATGAATTGATGCCATAGTTTCAATTCTGTGTAAACATCTTTCCTCTGAATGTGACAATAAGGAATAATCTAGGAAAATCATTCACACTATAATTCAGGAATAATTAGCACTCTTTTGAAGTAACACAGGCTGGCCACTTTAATATATTTTCTGGACTATGTGAAGAAAAGCTTAGACAGTTCTGGTAAATCACCAGTTATTGCAATCAATAATAGCTCAAGCTGAATAAACTGCAACCATAATATTTTTCTGATGTTATCTAAGCTATAGATATGAATAATGGTATGCTTGAGGTGAAAACTGTAGTTTGCTTATTGGATTTGATCCTAAGGTGAATGACATCAATTAAAAGCCTCTTTTCCCTTATATTATATTTTTGAACAAGCCTAATGACATCAACTGAGATACTCATTTCCCTTATATTATGCTTTGGAGCAAGTCTTAAATTATAAAAACATACTTACTCCAGTTTTAATTTGACAATATTGAGATAAAAATTAGACCTAACATATTAGCAAGCATTCTGCAGCTCTGGGTCACAGAAATGGGTGGGTACAAGTCAGCCTTTCATTACAACTGCCCAAAAGGTAAGTAGTCTATTCATTATTACTTTTCTCAGGACAAAAACAAAATAAAAGGCTTTACCAAGGTGAGAAATAATAATTTATTTTTTATAAATAAATAGGAGAAGGTCAAATAAAACAATAGATTTTTATTTGGTTGGATAGTTACACTGGATCATGAACACAAACTGCATCATTTACTGTCAATACATTTGTTACTCAGTTTTAATTGCTTTGCAGCTATGAATGGTCTGAAATTTACATGTATTATAATTTTAATTTCATAGGATGTTACAACAATGTTTCCATGTCTTATTATTGGAAAGATTATGGCAACATTTTTCTTTATAATAGCTACAATTTTAATTTCTACTGAAATGGATGCTTTTGTGCTGGGATGTCTCATTTCCTGCATGAGAGAGAGAGTGAGAGCATAAGCTGCCTCCTCCCAGCTTCATGCACTTTTATACTCTCTGTTCTGCCACAACATAGGGCCTTTGGATCTTTTCTGTTCTTCACTAATTGCTTCTCCCTGGCAGAAGGAAGGACCTTATTTCACACACCAGTGGGCAGCCTTCTTTAAGCTGCCTGAACCCAATGTTCCAGACAGGAGTTGCAGCTTCAAAAGTTGCCACTTACAAGCAGAAAGTGTGCAATTTGCACTTGTTCCATGTCTTTACCTGACAATGTGAAATTGCTAGAACAGGCTCAGTTGGAAACAGCCCCTAAAGGAAAGAGAGGATGCTCTTGTGGCTCTTGATACATTGAATGGCAAGAAAATCGTTTTTCCTCTCTCCTCGTCCCAGATCAGAATGCTGAGGAAGAAATGGACAAGGAAGCAAGAGATCTGGTGTTCAATTGTAGGGTGAAAGAGTTTTATATGAGTCCAGGAGGTTGTGGAAATATTTACAGAAGAATTCATGACCTATACTTTACAGGCTATTGCTGCTTATTTGCATAGCGGTTAAATTAATAAAGTTATGTCCTAAACTCGTGTTTTGAACCTTAGCTCTCTTCCCATGCATCTAGGAAAATGAAGCACCTTGTGGAGAAAAAATTGGTGTCTGTCTCGACCAATGGGTTGAATTTTAAATTTGGAAAAACTACTTGTCAAAAATAGCTGCAAAACATGTTTTTGCTTCTACAGTTAGTTATGTTCAGACAATAAAGCAAGAGTGGAATGAAAAACAGTAATGTTTCCTTGTTTTTGCAGTGAATATTCTCTGGTTCATCTAAACCAGCCTTAGTTCAGACCCACCAGAGACAGCAGACTGCCTTCAATGGAAGATGTTTTTCTGGGCTCTTGGAAATTTGCCACCTAAATCCTGTGGGTCTAAATGTAAATTAAATGGTAACCAATGCTGAGAAATTGAGTCTTGGCTGAATACTATCTAAAGGTGACAGCACTAAAGACACTTCTTTCTTATCTATTCTTATTCTGATGAATTCTGTAAAAATTTTAGTAGGCGCTTCCATAGACACTAGTTGGATGCAGTATAATTTCTTGGCACTAAAACTGCTACAAATAGGAAAGGAATAGTTTAATCTTAGGAAAGACAATTGTTCGTGGAGGGCTTGAAATTTTAGCAACAAAGTTTAAAATACTTCTCATTTCCCATGCTAGCCACAAAGTTTGTGAACATGCTGAATATTTTCTTTGCTAAATGTAACTCAAACATAAAAATCAGACAACATCTAGCTGCAGTGTTTTGGGCTACTCAAACTGTTGGGTCATTCTGACTTGCTATGTCTAGATTCCCTTGGTGGGAAAAAAAAATCCCAAAAGATGGTGTTAAGGTGTGATTTAATCCTTATTTAGATGACTTTTTTTATGCTCAGCAAATTTCTCACAGTTTTTGATCCTCTAATAAGACGCTTAAAGAATTTTCCCATATAATTTACTTTATTTAGAAATGCGTGCCTTAAATCCTAGAAGTCCAGATCTCATAAAAAAAATACTTACCCACTGTTGTTGGCTGTTGAATGACAAGACTGAGCATATTGTTCATAGAAGGTGGTCATACTTTGCTCTCTTATTAGTTTCAGTTTTATCTTTTTAATTTCCTGTATGTGCAACAAAAGTCAGAGGATTTGGCGAACACTGATAAAAAGGATTAAATCCTCAGTGGCTGTTGGAGATACTGCAGTTACAAAAACTGCAGTGCACACAGTTGTTCTACTGACAGTCCTAATATCTAATTTTCTTTTTTGGGATAAATCTGTGTGGTCTACTCAATGGGTGTAGCTGAATCTCAGGTACCAACATCTTTACAAACCTTTACCTGGTTTGATCAGTAAAGGAGAAAGTATAGTTACCAAACCCTGCATTTATCTTGTGTGTCTTTTAAGAACGTGTTCAACTTGCTCTCTCATAAGTGTTGCAGTGGTGTTATGATTTTAATCAGAAACTCCTAGCATAAGAACCACACAAAACACTTTAAGGTTGATTACGTTGCCTTTTTTTTCTTTTTTATTTCTTTTTTTTAGTTCAGAGTGCTATTATGTGATGTCATTTGTTTACATAGTTACACCTGGCGAAGTCAATCTGCAGGCATTTCATTCTGTTATGACTTGCAGTAGAGACAATCATAACTGAATATGATAAAACAAGCCACATCTGTTGGTACTCATTCAAAACAAATTTCTTTTACAGATAATTAGTTATTGATTTCAAACAAGCTTTGTTAAAACTCAATACTTCTCTTAAAAAAAATTTAGAAGACGACAAAAAAGTAAAACAGATTTTGTTTAGGAAGGTGAACAACATGATTTACCTATCTTACAACATGAAGCAAACATATGTCTCTTCTTATTTGATTGTCTGCAATGCATATAGTACATCTATGTTATAATCCTTCCCTTGTTGTCTTTAATGAAAATGTATAATCTTGTATAATACTGCTGCAGTTTTAGCCCAGTCTTTTTGGACTTGGACTCATTCATAGTGTCACATTAATGATTTTGTATTTATAGCAAAAAGTTAAAATAGAATATGGAAAAATTGCGATGGATTATCCTAGCATAGTGATAAAATAACAATTCTTGATTAAAAGTACAGAGTAAGGAAAAAAATTTAAAAAAAAAGTTGAAAGAGGCAAAAAAAAGAAAAACAAATGAAGGAAAAAAAGCACAAAAAAGAAAACAAAAAATTATAAACAAGAAGTTTTAACTGCAAAGCAATGATCTATGTAAAATTAATTTTTTAATTATTTGCCCAATATCTGAGTTTTTTTTGGTTTGGTTTTTAAAACCAATGCTTTAAATTTAATTGTAAAGCATATACCCAGATAAATACATACTTGTTAATCAAGCTCTGGATCTTGGCCTATCATAGCCACTTAGGAAGAGTTAAAATTCCTTTTAGGTTTACTGAGGTAGAGCTAGCCATCACATCTATTTCTCAGGGACAAGGGTGACAGGAGATGCCAGGCAGGAGCTGTAACCACACTCCACTGGGGCTGCCTGGTTGCTGGCCAGATGCAGCAGTGCTGTGCTGCTGGGGCAGTGGGGGTGCTGCCTTTTCATGCTTTATCAGGAGCAAGCACAGTCAGATCCCCCTGAGATCTGTTACTGATGTTTCTTCATACATTAAACACACTTAAGCAGTGTAAAATGCTGAAGCTAAACAACAACTGGTTGAAAATAAATTCTGTGGCTGGAAAACCTGAAAAGCTTTTAATTTAGATTGTGTAGATTGTTTTAAATATTTTCAATAAATCCAGCTCTATTACCAACTTGACATTCAGACTAGGGTAATACAAACACTTGTGAAGGTCTAAGCAAGCCATGAAGGTATTTATCATTTTAAAATCAAAGTTGTATGGTCATTTAATTTTGTGTTGTTTTGACTCAAAACTAAGCGGAGCTTAATAAGTATTACAGAATTTGATAAACTCACCAAATCAAGGACATAAGTTGCATTTGAATGCTTTTGAAAAGAACTAATTCCATTAATTCTGAAACTAATCTGTGTTTTAAAGGATTTGGCAGAGAAAGAACTATTCCCTCAATTGCCTTAAAGGCAGCAAACACAAAAATCTGCCTAATCTCTTGCTTGAAGGCACACCTTTAATTGACTGTACTCTTCCACTTTGTCTTTAGGGAAATATAAATATTATCCTAGTCAAATACCATGCTGGTCTCTTACGGTCCTCCTGGAGTCATCCTTCACACACCATGCTATAGATTTATACAGCACTTTAGCTGATTACAATTTTTCCAGTCAAAGATATTTATCACTCTGTTTATGACCTAAACAGCAGAATTGATAACTAATGTATTTATTTTCACTGTAGATAGAAATATATACAATACCCCTCAGAAAAGTGGTATTTGTAATTCTAAACAATTTGTCTCAATAAACCACTGTTAAATCTACATTCACATATAAAATGCAGTAGGAAAATGTGGTTAATTTTATCATTTAGACCAAAATATCTCCAATCTTTATTCTATTAGATATTCTCTTTCAAAGGAGTGCAAGATAGAAAGTAAAATAGAGCCATATAATAGATCTTTCATCCATAATTTTTATGAACAAATATGGAGAAGACCATGAAGCTGATGAGATGGATGGGCACCCCTCCTATGATGACAGGCTGAGAGAGTTGCACTGTTCAGCCTCCAGCACAGAAGGTTGTGGGAAGACATTTTTGCTTCCTTTAGATACCTAAAAGAGACCTATAAGAAAGAGGGAGAAGGACTTTTTACCAGGAAGTAGTGACAGCACAAGGGAGAATGGCTTTAAACTGACAGAGAGTAGGTTCATATCAGATACCAGGAAGAAATTCTTCACTGAGAGGGTGGTAAGGCACTGGTTCACCAGTGCTTCAGAGAAGCTATGGATGCCCCATTCCTGGAGGTGTTAAAGACCAGTTTGGATGAGGCTTTGAGCAATATAGTCTAGTAAAAGGTGTTCCCATAGTTGGAAGTTGGGAACTTCCCATAATGGGAAGTTGGAGCAAGGTGATCTTTAAGGTTCCTTTTCAAACCCAAAACATTCTATGCTTCTATGATTAACAACTCCACTTTATTAGTTTATTATTCTTGATAAATATTGTGGGAACTCAGCGCATCACCTCGGATGCTCTGAGTCCCAGGGAGACTCCTTGGGGGGCTCAGAAGTCCTGGAATGTAGCCAAAGGCACCTGGTGGCTTGATTTTGACCCTTCAAGGGTCGTGCTATCAAAGCATGAGGGTATGGAAGTTTCAGAGGTTTGAATGGTGTAGGGCAATTGTTTTTATAGAATAGAATATAGGTTTTAAGGTTTTGGTACAGGAGGGTCTAATGGAGGCAAGATGGAGGATTCAGCCCCGACCTCGTGGCTTTTCTCCTTCTTCTTGTCATCCATCTTCTCTGTGATGTGTGCATTTTAGATTGGTTCATACTAAAGGTGCACTGTTTAATAAAGGTGATGGGTATTGGAGAAAAATTGTAAATATCACATACGCAATTATCAGTATAAGAATGTGCGACCGCCCTAAAGGGGCAGAGAGTGCTTGTGGCTGCCTTGCTGGTCAGATCTCGGCTGGGCAGAACAAAAACCTTAGAGATAAGCTTTAATAAACAACCTGAAGACTGAACTATAGAGGAGTCCAGACTCGTCTGTTCATCGCGGGCTGCCTGCGAACCGTCCCACGCGAACCACCCCACGCATGTCCGACAGAGACACACAGCCGATCGGACAAAATATTTCTTCACGTGGCAGTCTTTTAAAAAATATAATATGTTTAATTAATATATGTATTGTTCTTACTAAGTTATCTTTTGAGGATACCTTAAGATTGTTATTTTCAAATTTTCCATTAATTTGATTTTTTTCCCTTTTTCCTTCTTTGTTCCCTTATATGTTTTAACCTGAGTCACTTTATTAATACAATATCTTACTCCGCTGTCCATAAAAAAGTTTTTCTTTGCTAATTTCAAATTTAGTGAAATTTAACTCATATTTAGGCCTTATTCACATCAGTGCAGCTCATTGTTTCCTTCTAATGATCAGTGATGATGTTAATTTGATCCTCTGTAGTTAGACCAATTAATTTATCAAAATACTCTGAATTTTTCAATCCATCTTCTGCTAAATATTGCTTCACAGCTATGATTTTTGCAGTTTAATAATCTCAAATTCTTGCATACACATACTTAATTCACACAATCTTGTCCTTATTGCTGCCCAATTGGTTCCCTTATATCTTTTTACATTGATAATTGGCAGTATAATGCCACGTTCTTCACATACATCAATGCTTTTAATGCATAGCTAAAATTTATCTCTCCTTTTTTACAAAAATGAGCTAGAAACAGATCTCTGAGTGATTTTTACAAGAGAATTTAAAATGCCTTAACACATTATAACTACTTAGTCTAGATATCTACTGTAATTTTTATTTCCTCAAAAGAGCTCATTGGAAAGAAACAATTTTTCTTTGCAGGTTTTATACATCTCTTATTGTTCTGTAAGAATACTATTGAAGCAAAAAACTTCCTCAGTTGTTACTTCACTATAAACTAAACTAATCAGTGAATTCTATTCTATTCTATTCTATTCTATTCTATTCTATTCTATTCTATTCTATTCTATTCTATTCTATTCTATTCATCAATTTTTCTGTTCTGTTCTTTTCATCAATTTTTCTGAGGTTTGTGCATTGAAGTGGGATTCTCACCTCCTCACACAGCACTTGATCAGAGTATTTTGAGAGCATAGCTAGGCTCAGGACTTTCAAATGGTTATTAAGGAGTTCTGGTGACTTATTGTGATAACTCACTGCAAGTTGTTTTAGCAATACCTTTTATTGTATTACATTTCTGTTACTGTTTAACAGCAAAGAAACTCACTATAAATTTCCTGTCCTTAAGAGAGTGCACAGCATAAAAATAACCAAGAATGTAGGGAAGGAGTACCAATAGGTGTGTGGGGTCAAAGTTTTCCCTACAGTGCAGCAGCTTGCAGAATTAAATTAAGGTGACTCTTGAGTGAATAGTACAATGCAGACATATTTGACAAATGTACCCACACACATCTTTGAGTTACATGGGTTTTTTCCTGTTTTTGTAAGTGTAAATGCTGGTATAAATAACTTTGTTAACACAAATATTTCTAATATTGATCCAGCATGACAACCAACACCAAAATACATTACTCTCACCTGGGAAAGGAAGTGTGTGTGTGAACTGTTGAGAATCATCTTAGCAAAGTGTGCAAAGAGTACGGGAGAAAGAAAAAATGTAAATACTCCCAAAATGACAGCAAGTAGTAAAGGATGCTGAGGGTGAAGTGGTGTCTTCACAAGATTAAGGCTAATTGAACTTCTCACATTGGGCTCAATTATGAAATCACTGAACCTCTAGGACCTAAATGGCCATGTTCATGCAAATGCAAATTCTGGAAACCAAAACTCAACTCAAACCCAGAAAATCTTTGAAAAATAAAAGGCAGTAATGGGCAATTAATTTACCAGAATTCAGGCATTCCCTATTTCTATTTTAATTCCAAGAGGATAAGAGACACATCAGGAATATTTAATAGGAAGAAACCCTCAGGAATTTACATGATCAGATAAAAAAGGTGACCGGAAAAATGTTATCTGGAAACATTCTTAGTCAGAGGACATCGATACTACAGAGCAGCTATGACAATATGTGCATGACAGGCTGGAATACACAAACTCTTGCTGCTATTTACAGTGTAAAATAAGGCAGGAAGGATTCAGAGTCAGCCTTGTTCTCATCATCCCTGAAGCATCAGCTTATTTAACAAAACAGCTGTAAGTGTACTGTTCCCATATCATCTTCTCATATCTGGCAAAGCCTCACTCTAAATATTTGCAAAAAATATTGCTCAAGGATTTGCTAATGGCTCATCACCTGTTACTGAAGGCTGACATAAAAAAATAACCTTTGGCTTAACAAGGTCCCCACATCCCTTAAGAGTGCCATCCTGCACATTACCCCATTATCTCTGAGGCCTCCTATGGAATATTAAAATGTTGTAAAACTATCTCTCAGTACTTTTTCTGGATTTTTTTCTGTCATTTTTCAAAGTCTTGTATTCTACCTGCTGTAACTTAGATTCCTACTCACTTGTACCTGTCCTTTATCTCATTCTGCTTCTCACCACTTAACCTTCTCGATTTTTTTTAAAATATCTTCTTTAATATTTTTTTATTAATTGCTGTATTGTACTAATTTTCAGTGTGTAAGTGAATTTGATGGGTTTGAATTCTGTATTAATTGTTAGTAACATTCTTAGGAAACATAATATTTTTGTCATTGAGGGTTTTTTTTCTCCAAAGATACCAGCTAGACTACAACCAATTGCAAAATCATTCTGATGTATTAGCCTCAGGTGTTTTGAATGTCTCAGACTGTACTCTTTTCCACATTATATTGTCTACTGCTTTAATGAATGCTGAATTTTTACAATAAGTAGATTGGTAAAACTGGAGGATAGGGAAAGGTGTTCATGAACCTCTGTGACAAGATATTGTCAAATAACTGGCCTTGTTGAGTCTTTTCATGCCACCCACCCACAGAATGGAAAATCTGTGAACATCCTGGGGGTCAAATAAACCAACAAATTCAGAAACACAAAAGGAGAAGAAAAAAGAAAATATTTAGTCACAGCTAAATATAAGATCCTGCTTGTACATGGAAGCTTTAGTACATGCAAGCTTTAGTAGTCAGAACTCAGGACCCTAAAAGAAGATCAGGTTTTGCAGTTATTTTTTTTCAATTAAACTCAGCTGATTCTCTATGAGGAATTTAAAATCTGGTTCCCCAAATAGAAGGATTTTCATTTACACTCACCTAGCTACCCTGTGTTTTTGTTGTTCACTGACAGTGACCAGGGAATGGCAATCCCATCTGGATATAATTAGAAATTACTTGAGCATTTCCTCACATTCAAGATATTTGGTTGGGTTTGTTGGGTTTTTTTTCATTTTTCATGAACTACAAAATTTTGGCAGGGACTGTGTCAGAAGTACTGCAAAATACATTGGTTCCCACAGTATTGCCAGGCTGGTTTTCAAGCCAGATTGGTTTGGCTAAGTTGAACTTTTGTCTGACTGTTCTAATTTGCAGATGAATATTATGAATGAAGGAGCACTGATTAAATTTCTTTATCCATCTATCTCTGTAGCAGTTTCACCCATCCTATGCAGCAGTGGGTTTCTTGATTAAGTAAGATACTAGAAAAGATAATAAGACAAGTAGAGCTGATGTGAGAGATGTGTATTATTTACCTGTTTGAACCTGAATTTGCAAAATGATATTGAGATAAAGGCCTTGGATTACACAGTCCAGCATCAATTTATAGGGAGAGCAATAACTCTTCTAAGCTGTAGCTCTCTTGCTGACAAATGGGAATACATAAATTATAAGTATGATGATGTTGTGTGCACTGTATATAGGCAGCTGGGAATAGGATGATAAACTAGTCTTGGCTTTTCCATTACATATTAGTATTATGACTCCATGCTCAACAACAAAAGCTATATGCTTTTTCCTCCACATTTAGCTGGAATGACGGCTTTAATCATACTACTCACATGAAATGTGCCTGGGATGGCAAGGTTTTTACTGCTAGGTGCAATAGACTTGCTGCCATAGCAAATTTCAGGTTTTAGATGCAGTGGTTAGGAAGCAATCAGTGGGTCCTTGCATGCACTTTGCATTCTGCCTACATGAGCAAAAACTGCAGTGCAACTGGGAGAAAAAACCTGGCCTGATACTTGCAGTCAGTTGCCATGGTTAAAGCTTCCAGTTCAACAAAGCAAACCCTTTTCCAAGCCACACTCTGAGCCAGTGCATTTGGACTTTCCAGATGCTGGTTGCAGGAAGTTTATGCATGAAGGTGTGCAAAGGGAATACCCAAAATGCTATGGAAGCTGCCAGGTGGGGACAAACAACTGGAGCTCATGTGGAGGGCAGAGTCTTAGGGAAGGAGACCTGTTCCCTAGTAGGGCTGCTGAACATCTGTTCAGACAGATGATTCATGCCCTTCAAGTGATCATTACAGAATTTTAAAATTCTAAAATTGAATCTGCATCACACTGGCCAAAATATCCCCTTTTCCCTGGGCCTTGAACCATTCTGCATGTTCCCATAATAGCAGGTTCAGTAACCACTGTTTTCACCTCCAGGTTAGTTTTCACCTCCAGGTTAGCCATGCCATGGCCATTGTACTAAATGAATTTGAAGTAATTCAATTTCCATCATATTTTCAGCCTGGACATTCTTTCTTTACTACCACTTGGAGTTTTCCAAATTACAGATAGGAAAGAATCACAGGGTGCATTTACAGTACTTATAAAAATGTTCATTGCTGTTCTATTTCAGTGTGTTTGCTTCAGTCATAAGAAAATTTAAAAAAAAATAAAGCAAAAATGAGGGTACAGTCAAATAATAAACAAATTTAATTTTTAACAAGAGAGGAAAATGCCAAAAATGTAAGCAATACAGCAGAGTAAACCTTCTAATGTGTTTCTGTGGTTCAGACAGGAGATGGGGAGTTGTTCTTGGCACTGTTGCATTTTTTCTGAGAACTTGGTTGGGAAACTTATATCTCAACTATGCATTTAAGTCACAGCACATTGTAGAAAGTGCAGAGGCGGGTCATTTTTTCGCTTTCAATCCCTGGATTAAAGCAACCACATAAACTGGGTTTATGAGGTCAGTTCCAATTTTTTTCCTCATATCTTCGTGTCCCAGGAATGTCTGAAAACATCTTGTTTTTCATTTCATCAGTGAAAACATTTGGGTTTTGCTTAAAAACCAAACCATTTAATTAAGACTTTTGCTACTTTGGGTGTTTTCTTCGACCAAGATAATCCAAAAAAGGTTAGTAATTTCAGATTTTTTATAGAGTCTTTTTTTCTTCTCTTCCAAAGCACATTTAGGTCTCTCTAAAAGATCTCAACTGGGAAACCAAAGATCATTAGCCAGTTTTTAAGATCTTAGCATCATTTTTACTAAGCACAATCAGCTCTGAGGAATAGATATGTAAGGCAGTCAACACCTCTTGTTCTGGGGGGAAAAAAATCAAAAAGTCTCTCAAATCTGTGGTTTTGTTTGGTTCTGTTCAGTTTTTGACTCAGAAAGGGAATGCAGGCATAATGCTCTTATTCATTGCATTCTAAAAAACTCATTGCTCTTATTTTGACTGCCATTTATTTTTTATTTCAGTGGTGTGAAGAAGCCCTAATCAGGAATCAGCATGAGATAGAACAGGTGGCTGCTAACAGATGGGGAAAATACGAAGTAACAGCAAGACAATTGAGCTTGATGAAGTAAGCCTCAGTGTCAGTACAGCCCTTGCTACCTAGAAATACAGTAAGTTGCCAGTCCTCCTCTTGCTAAAACAACAAGTGGCCCCTAACTATTCAGGACACCACTCAGAATATGTTGAGCATGTGTTCAAGGCTAAAATGGTTTAAGGGAACTGGGAATTAACAGAAAGTAAGGCATGTGCCAATGTGATTTCCTGATATGCCTGCAGTAAGGACTGGCCTGACTTTCCCCTCCTTGTGAGCATCTGTATGGCACACACCAGCTAGCTGAGGTGCTCACACATTTGTGGAATTTGTTGTAGCTTAACCAGTTACAGCAATTTGGCTGAGCCACAGGAACTGTGTGTTTGCAATGTTTTTGCCAGGAGCAAAGGCAGGACTATATGCCTTCTTGTAATTTTTTTTCTAAACCGTTTTAATTATTTCATCGTTGTTGTTGGGTGATGGAGCAAACACAGGGGCTTCCAAGGCTACTCAGCTCATAACAATTTTGTAAACAAGTAGAAAATTATAAATTATTTTATATCTTAGTTCAAATTAGTTCAGGAAAGATTGGCTCAATGTTCCTGTACATGCTCATTGCTTTTTTTTTAATAGAAAAACATCAGCTGTTAACTCGCTTATCTCATCCTACTCATCTTAGCCTGCTTTTTCTCATCCTACTCTGAGCCTCTTCTGCCTAAACCCCTGCTTGCAATGTATGAACAAGGTCAGTCTCTTTCTTCTCAGCTTGATGAGTACTTTTGGTGACTATAATAGAAGAAAAAACCCATAAAAAAGGAGAAAGGAGAATGGGTAAAATTAAAGTAGATCAGACAGAAGGCCTCACTAAGAGATCTGCTTTTGGGTAAGGAAAAGCAAGTATTTCCAAGGAAACAAAGTGAAATTAGAAAAATCATTTTAAAATTATTACCAATGATACACATATTTTCAGCTGAGAAAAACGTCTTTTTTTAATAAGTGACTTCTACTGTAAATAAATTTCCAGGTTCAGTAAACATATAACAATAAACAACATCCATTTTCCAAGGTCTTCTGAAATTGACAAGTGTAGTTTAAATGCTGTTATAGCACTTTAGAGAAAACCTAAGAATTAATGCCAAGGCTTAGGGTCAGATCTGGAGTTTCTGTGGGAGTTCATCTATGTTAAAATGACTGAAAATGCTGAAGTACACAGCAAGATGCTTTAATTATTGGGATTTTTGTTTACAGATGTTCATTTTGCCTGTCATTCCTCTACTCATGAACTACTTGGAAGTCTTAAATCATGTTATATAGTGTTTTTCTCTTCTAAAAGAGGAGTAGCAGTAGACTGGTGGTAAGTTCCCTTATATTTACAACAATAGTTTGGATGTCAGTCACAGCACCAAATGTCAAACTGTGAAGATATTTTGGCAGCAGCATCTGGCTCTTCACAGTTTTCCAGATGCTGCTGCATTGGTGGTTTTGGAGTTGTTTCTGGGTCATTTATTTTGGGACATGGGTTGTCTGACTGTTTTGTCCTCTCAGAAATTGTTTTCTTTTGATTTAAGCTATAATACTTGAGATTTAGATGTACAGTTCCATATATAATTGTTTTATAAAATAAAAACATTTAGGGAGGTACACAGAGCAATATAGTATACATAACTCATGCAGATTCCTTTTTGTGCATTTTGTTTAGAGATTTGACCCATTGTACTCCTGGAACATTTCAGAAAACAGGGATCTGTAACTACTAAATAGCATCAGCAAAGTGCTTAAACAGCAAATGAGACTTAAACAGGAATTAGTGTAAAAGTCATTGTGGTCATGCTGCTGGCAAAAATAATGCTATTCTTAGTAATGGGAAAACAGATGATGCTTTAAAATCCAAACCACAAAAAATGTTAAATAAGGTGTTTGAACTCATCTGTGGATTTGGTCCTCAACAAGGGACTGTGGGCAGTTGCATTTCACAAGACAAAGGGCAAAACATGAACCTTCAGAGTAGGATATATAGACAAGGGCAAGCTGAGATAACAAAAGTCTTTGGCACTTGAGATGCCAAAATAATGCCAGTACCAACATGAGTTTTGGTGCACAGAATATCTAACACAATGATGCAGTTATTTCTTTTTCAAAATGCATTTCAGAAAGACCACATTTAGGTCACAATTTTCATTTCACAGCTCATCAGCAAGGCTATAGAATGTGTTACATAGTCTACAGAAAAACTGTCTGACTGTTTGGGAGAGTCTGTACAATCTATGGGAATTGTTTAATGTATCCTTCTGCTTGCAAAGCCACTTCCTTTCATTAAGAGAGAGACAAATAGACAAAGAATAAACAAACATCGTAACATAAAAATCTCCCAAATTATACCAAACTTGATTTCTTGTCCTAAGTAATGTTACTATTTAGGAGACTAAATTTCTTGGACCCTTCCAAAAGTTAAATACTGTCCTGGTTCACATAGGTATATAATCATTTGTTTTCTGCTAACATAACCATGTTTTAGGGCTTGGACTCTAAAGTAAGGATTTCATGTATGCAGAAAAACAGACTATTTTTCAGCCAATTCAAGTGTTCTACTATGGTAAAACAATGTGAATTTGGAATAAAGGAAGAAAAAGTTATTTTAAAGTAATGTTAAAGTAGAGAAGTAGTGTTAATTGTCAGAAAAAATATTTTGATCAGCAAAGGTAAGAAATTTGAAACATTAGAATTTGTGTCAGAAATAAATGATCACAGAGAAGTGATGAAATGACCAAACGTTATCACAAGCTTCTAGATCACCAAGTTGTCCAGCAGCTCATCACAGAGATGATTGGCAGAGCTCCGTTTTTATACTTGTTACTATCTCAAGCTATGTAATCTTGAACCCAAATAAGGGTTCCAGCCTGTGAGATATACTTGTATGTTTGTTTGTGCACACGTTCATGTAGACACCAATAGATTATTCTCATGTTCAGTCTGTTTAGTTCAAGATTATTTTTTTCCATTTGCTGAATATTGCACGTGAAAGGAGACATGGTGACTTACAGGGATTCATGTAAGAATATCCAAAACATGAAGCCACAGAACAATATAAATGTCAATAAGAGATACATCTCTCTGTAGTCTAATACTGCACAGAAGGGCAATTCAAATTGCAATCTTAAATGTGCCAATCCCATGCTATTTCCAAGGTAATTAACAATTTGGGGAGAGTTAAATAAGGAACATATTTCCAGACTAAAAAACAGAAATAGTTCTGTAAAACACTGCCTACTCAAGATTTAATCAATAGCTATTAAAGTTACTGTACAGGTTCTTACAGGATTCTCATAGACTTTGGAATAGGACATCAATGGCAACCCAGTCAGTGTAACATATTGATGACATGACATGATGATTAAAATCAGAATTTTCTCTTTTTTTAAGCAATAGACAAAATAAGTAACAACTTCTTTTCCTTCTCCATCCCATACTCTGTCACCCAACATCATTTGCATAATAGGGCTGCCATGCCAAGAATGATCAGGTAAGATAACATTTCATATCAGGTCCATTAATTCACTCCAAGGAATAAAGCAGCTAAATATTTTGTCTTTAAAAGAATACTTAATGACAATATTGCTAGTAAGAAAACATTATTTTGAGCACAAAATACTTTGGAAGAAAAGATTAAGTTATAACATACATAAGGAGGGTGCACTGAAAATGTTCAAGAAGTTGTAGACAATTAAAAAAGTAGAAACACAATATTTCTGTTTTCATTATATCAGATGGCCATGCTATATGATACTGCAAAATATAAATTCCTTATGTCTGGACCAAAAGACTATAGATATAGTATTTCTTTAGAAATAACTAATAACTTTAGTTATTAAAGACACAACTTTAATCTGTGAATATACTAAATTGATAATTTCAATAATTTGAGAAATGCTGGAATATATTTAAAGAAGGAATTTGAAAGAAGAAAATAGCAATGAGGGTTTTTTCCCAGGGCAGAAAGCAACTCTACACATAAACCCAAATCTGCAACACCATTTTATATTCTATAAACCACCTACACTTGGTGTAATTCTTTAAGTTAAGAATGAATTTAAAATACCTCTCTTAACTGAGGCATAGGTTCACATTTCCTGAACTGAGGGCAGCCACATTGATAGCAAATTCATGTCAAAATTAGGAGAAAGCAACAGAAATAGTGGTGTTTAAATAAAATTTCTAAATAATAAACAAAGAAGGAAAAATTTATGACACTGAGGAAAACCAGTAAAGAACACATTTCTTTCATTACTTCTAAATACTGAAAATCCTTCACATTAAAATTATGGTAGGAATAAGAGATATCTGTTCTCTATTTTGTTTTCTAAAATGAAAAATAAGATTTGCACAAGAAAAATGAGGGGTTAGTTTGAGTACTAAGTATCTGATGCATAAAAAAGTATGCTTACAATACAGTTAAAAATAATGCACTATCATTTGTACCAAAAAAAAAAAAGCAAATTTAATACAGATTGCTAGTAGGGATGACCTAATAACAGTTGATGTTGAAATATAGAAACTTTTAAAATATCTAAATTAAAACAAGTTATTGCTGAAAGTGTTTCCATTTTTTCTCCTCTTTCCAACACTACACTAGCAAGGGAAATTTTCTTTTGACTTCATCTAACACTGACTTCTTCTTTCTTTGCCTCAATTTTCCATTTGCACAATGAGTCCTGTGGTATTTATAACTCTGGAAAGTCCTTTGTGATCAGCTGAAAACAAGATGTTAGGTAGCTGCTAGACTCCCTCAGCATGGCTTCCCTCTATGCAATGCTCACTATGGAGAACATCTGTAGCCTTACTCATAATGATAAATGCAACATTTTGCATTACTGAGCAAAAGAAATGCTACATACAATAGAATCACAGTCATTTGTATTCCAGTGACACCCACAACGTGCTAGCCACTGTTCTTGCACACACATACAGTCAGACAGGCCCTAAAGACCAGGTTTTTAGGAAGTGACAGCAGTGCTTTAATGACGTGTCAGTAACTGACAGCATCAGAGACAGCAGCATGATACATGCTTTAAGGCACAATTCATCCTAAACAGGCCACATCTATTCAGAGACAAGTCTAGATAAGCCTTTTCATTTATGGGGATGCAGAATCCCCATAAGAACTGTGTTTAATTGGAAGTACTTGTAAATATATCATTGTAAAGGCTAATAAATTCTAATTAATAATGTTAATTCCTAAAACTCATAACCATATCATCTCCCCATTACATGAGGTTAAATATAAGCATGTAAAGACAATCAAGAGTCTTAAAATATTCACCTGGTAAATGAAATTAATGATGAAGATGGGAAAATGGATTCATAGTGGCACTGCCTTCTTTTTCCACATTTTCTTGGTTTAGATGATCTGCATGGCCCATTTTCAGGTAGAAATCAGGTTTTCTAAGAGATACAAAAGCAAAAATTGATAGAATTAGCTCAGGCACTGTCAGCTTACAGACAGCATTTTGTGAACACTTTAGTTCTAGTGATTTTTAGAGGGGACTGTAAAGGCTCCTTCTCAAAATGTACTTGCCATGTCTCACACTATTCTTTCTTTGAATGGAGGGTATGTTCTGCCTAAGGGCAAAGCACGCCTTGTGTATATATTAGTTAACATTCTCTCCATTACTAAGTGGAGATTTAGTTCTCTCCAAACAATATTGAGCAGAATGAAGCTTCCAAACACAGGAAGGGGTTTTTTTTTTTGTGATTTTTTTGAAAGGAAACATTAATAAAATCTGTAGGGGGGGGGGGGTGGGGAAGAAAAATGCTTGCATTTCCCTCAGCTGAATGAAACAATCAAAATGACACAGGAGTTCTAGTTTCTTAACACCAGTTGTAAAATATTCTGTTAAAACTCACAGCTGTATGAGGAATTGAGGAAGAAATGGGATTCTTAATGCTGGAAACATTTAACATAAAGAGAAGAAAGAGTATCTGGGGAGGATAAAAGACTTACAAAATATATGAAAACCTGTTCTTTGACAATATGTAAGAAAATATATTTTATACTCATTCAGTACACTTGTTTGGAGTTTGAGGTTTTGGTTTGGTTTTTTGCTTATTTACAGGTGTTTTTCTGTTTGGGGTAGTTGCTTTAATTTGTATTTTGGTTTGGTTTGGTTTTGGTTTTGTGAGAGAAAAGTGTCATTATAGAGATCAATGAACTCTTTCCATTACTCCTCTTCCAGTTATTCACATGTTTATTCTCCCACATTTTCAAAATGACAGATTGCAGATCAACTATATATTTTTTTTAATTACATCTGTAAATACCTTGCAAGTTTTTCTAATGTAACACTTCCTTTTCTCCCTCTTTCACTCTTCCATGCAATGGTAAAGCCCATAAGCCCAGTTAAATCATCTTTATGTTGTGTTCACACTGATTGCAGCATGTTCAGGGCATAGTTGATTTTGGCTATATCCATTACTCACCTTGACCTTTATATAAGCTATGATTGTTTTCTGTAACTGCTGAGAGACAAAACTGAATGGAACTGGACTACTTACAGAAACACTATTAGGAAGTTCTGTCATTAGTAAGAATTACTGGCTTAAGAAAATTTGGAAGGGTCACTTCCTGTTGTGTTCAGATGGAAGCCAAGTGCTGGAATGAAACCAATGCATGTATTGTAACACCTGACATGCTAGGAAGGCTTGTCCAAGGCTTCTCTTGCCAGAATATTGCTTTTGCTGATAAGCAACTACCATAAATGAATCATTAAACAAGAACCAATTTGTTGAAGCAAAATGAATATAAAAAAAAAGAGTTGTAGAAGAATTCCAGTAGCAAAAGGTGCCTTTACTATCTCTCCTGTGGGGAGTGAATCACTTGGCCAAAGAAAGCACAAATTCACATGTTGTATCAAACTTATACTAGAATGGTGCACAGCAAGGCATCATTCTCTTTTATCCTTGGCAATTTGATTTGGAACTGCTCTGTTTAATGCTGGCACACTCTTGATGAAAGAATATCCACAGCCCTAAATCTTCATTGGCTGGAGAACCTAGCATTTCTTACTTGCATGCTGCACAGCTTCTAGGGCACAAGGGTATTCCTCCTTTTTCTCTACTATATATACCTCAAATTAGGCTTTTTTTTCACCTCAGTTTTTCAAAAAGCTTCAATTAAATTTTTATTTTGTAGTAACTCTATTTCCCTTTTCTCTCTGATAAGAAATAGAAAAAACAGATGTCCCCCCAGTCTTTAAAAAGGTAAGAAGAAGAACCCAGGCTGACCTGCCAGTCAGCCTTACCTCAATAGCTGGAAAGGTGACAGAGGTGACAGTGGTCTCCTTCTGGAGGCCATCTCTAGCCAGGGGGATTATAAGAAGGTGATTAAGAGTCATCTGCATGCATTCATAGGGGGTAAATCATACTTAGCCAGCCAGATTGGTTTTAGAATGAAAAAATCACCTGGATGGTTGAGTGGAGAATTGAAGACATTGTCTACCTCAACTCCAGCACTGTCTCCACAGCATCCTCATAAGCAAACTCAGGAAGTGTGGTTTGGATGAGTGGGGAGTGAGGTGAACTGAGACCTGGCTGAACAGCAGATCCCAGAGGATCAGGACCAGGTAATCAACCTGGAAGCCTGTCATGAGTGGGGTCCCCCAAGGTTCACCACTGGGCCCACTATTGCTTAATTACCTTATCAGTGACTGGGATGAAGGTCCAGATGCCTCCTCAGCAAGTTCACTGACATCACAAAGCTGGGAGGAGTGGACAACACCCCTGAGTGCTGTGCAGCCCATCAGAAGGACCTGGGCATGTTGGAGAGATGGGCAGAAAGGAACTCATTCAAATTCAGCAAAAGCAAATGCAGGATCCTGAACCAGGGGAGGAATTAGGACCCCTAATTCTCCTAGGCTACGTGATCCCCTTTATACCTACAATGTTGGGGTTTTTTCTCTTTGACATCATTAACAAGCACAAAGTAAGTTTTTCCAGTTTTTCATAAAAGCTGTTACAGAACTGATTATTAAGCAAAATTTACTTTTCAGTAAACTTGTCTACAAGCTCCTCTGCATAATTTAAAAGTAATTTATAAAGTGACAGTTGTAAGGTAGTCCCATAAGATGAGAAAGCATCAGAGGAAATAAAGTTTTTCAAGAAGAAAATCTTGTGCACTGGTGTGACTTGCATTATTAACAAGATTATCTTGTAAGATAGTCTTGTTAATAATAAAAATAGCCACATTTTTCACACTGCTTTGGAATGGTGATTCTTAGCTTCAGTCACGCAAAGAAAAATTATTAACAGACATGAAACTAACCTCTTTGGAAAAGGCTTTAAAAGGATATTGCACCACAGATAAACCACAAACTCACAGACCTCACAAATTTTAAGTCTAGAAAGCCTGGCCATTCAAAAGGAAGTTTCTACTTAAGTAAACAAATGTTTCAAAGCAAGGAAATATAAAATTAATGGCATGCAGACAACATACATCTGCTGTCATAGTCCTTCTGCAGCCAGAGAGTTTAAGGAAACTTTTCAACATTGGATCTCTAAGTTTTTTAACCTTGTGGACTGCTTAACCAAGGAATTTTGACTTTTTTTCCCAGCTTGAATGCTGAATATTGACTGTCTATTATCTTGGTTGCAGACTAGATGAGAAAACTTCAAGACAACATAAAACAAGTATATTTATAGCAAGTTCCCAGGAGCAGAGATAAAGATCTAAGATTTTCTGCACTTTAGAGGAGATGTGTCACTTAAGAATATGCAGAGGATATAGTCAAAACAGGACAAATGGACGTTAGTGCCTAGTTGCATACAGATATCTTATCTAATGTCTGGAATTCTGACAAAACAATTAATTCAGAGCAATTCAACACCCACTCTCTAAGGGACAAAACCAACTTATTAGGTAAAAGTTGGGTTTTCTCATGTAATTTTTAAAATAATTCTCATGTAATTTTTTAAATAATGTTGTTCAAATGAAGAAAACCAATAAAGAGCATGTTGTCTTTCACAGCCTGAAAATTGCATATCTTGTTAGATTTGGCTTACGATGCAAGTTATACTTCAAAGCCTTTGTAATAGAGAACACTTGTTTATGTCACGTGGGTTTGATTTACTCTTAAGCTATTAACCCAAGTGGAACTTTTGATTTGGAATTGGTTCATAACCAATATAGTTTTTCTTACCAGTTGAATACATGAAGTTTCTCACTTTTAAAGAGCTAATTAAGTACTGAACAAGAGATAATACCTTCCCCCAATTTTCCCATTAAAAATAAAAAGCTACAATTCTTCTGTCTACATAGGACATGTTGTAATAATTTAAACAGATGCTAAGGATGATAAGCACTGACAGTATGATTTATTGTGTACAATGAAAGTCTCCAACTTTTCAAAATTACATTTTCTGTTTATCTTATCACTAGTAATAAGAAATTCATATGGACATTTAAAATCTCAAATTTCATATTGCCAATCAGGCAGAAAAACAAAAAATATAGACAAAGTTGAACAATTTGAGAACCCATCCTTTCCCATACAGACACACTTTCTGAACTGAGCTTCAATTTGAAATAATATTGTCCCAGTCTGCTTAAAAGAACACTGCACACTATCTAGTCTAAGAAAGAGGCTGGAGCTGGTGTGGGGTTTGGCTTGTTTCCAAGAGGTATTTTATGTATTCTTTCTACAAACAGTGGTTTGATTTCAGCCTTTTGCCTAATAACACATTTTTGTACAGCTGAATGATTTGGCACAGGTCTTCAGGAAAGCAGCCTTGTGTTGCTGGCAAAACGTCTTTTAAGTAAATATATGTCTTCCATAGTATCAATTAAATTTGAAGATGGAACAGAATATTCACAATTTTTTTATACTGAAGATGCAAGAGATGGGGGACAGAAAGATGAAAGATGAAAATCTAAAAAGTTGAAAAGTACAAATTTTATACTACAACTAAATATTGTGGTATGTACAATCCTCCCTCAGGAGGATTGTATATAATATTTCAGTCCTCAACAAAAACCATGATGTTTAAAACATGCATTTTAAAAAAAATTCTTTACCTTCCATGAAGACTTAATTAATGACATGCTCTTTCTGCATACTTGTCATGTCCTCTTGCTTTATGTGGTATAGTTGTTTTCTCTACAGAAAAAGGTTTTCAATAAAAAAATTTTACATATGCACTTTGAAATGCATTTAGTCAGGCTGATTCATCCTCTTCACACATCAAATGAATCCTTTTGGATTCAACACAAATTGTCCATTCTTCATTGTACGTGTACATATTCCTTTTAATCCTAGTGACTTACTCTCTCTGTAAGAGCATTGTCTCCAGTGAAAGAACAAAAGACAGAAACTAACAAAAAAATGCTCCATTATATAAGAGTAGATTGGCTCAGCATATTTGAAGTGAACTATTTATAGAAATCATTATGAGGTTGCAAACATTTAATTAAACCCCTCATTTTTCTGCTTTGTTCATGGCAATGACCTCAAGAGGCAAAATGTCCTGGAGACACTGGGAAGAAAATACGTAACCATAAAGAAATTCTTCTATACAGTCTGTAGATTGTTATGCTAACCTGATGCAGGAAAGGCCCTTGAATGGATGCATAACCACTCCAAAGAAGAGAGAAGTAGGTATAAAATCATCTAGGCAGGAGCTCACAACATCCTCTAAAAATATCTGTATTAAGATCTAATTAGTTGTTCACATCCATTAACACAAGACAGGAAGCAATTAATTGAATTGTTGAAAGAAGGATGTTGTCCAAGAGCAGAGGAAATGCCCTAACTGTGATGGTAGCTCAGTCCCTTTGATTGCCTAATACTTTGCTGCTACTTTTAGGTCAGAGAAAGACCATATTAGAAAAAATGCCTAATATTTATTAAATTTTTTCTATTGAAATTTTCAAACTTCCTTCTTGAGACATCAAGAATCTTTCAGTATCAGATTTCTAACTTATCAGCACCAATTGGTGTTCATTGATTATTTTTTAGATGACAGCAGGCAAAGAAACAGTGCATGTACTAAAGCTGATCATGTGCTAAAGTTCATGTACTAAAACACATTAATAGAATTAGTATTACTGCTTGAAATACTGCTGCTATGACTGATACCTATTCCTACTATTACTACATTTTTTACTACTATTACTTTTTTTTTTTAGGCTTTGTCCAACCAGTACAAATATTTTCTTTTGTCTAGGCGATTTTAAGATTTGAATTTAAAATACAAGCAGGAAAACAAAAGGTAGACAAAGCCTAAGGGTCAAACAGTAACTGAATCATCAGAGAATTACAATCAGAATACAAATTAGATCACGTGATCCTCAAAAAGTCATCCTGGTAAGCTTAGTACACCTCTGCTTCTGTCACAACACAAAGAGATAGCAATGTAACACTACATGTCTATAGCAGTTGAACATGCAGCTATCTAGTTATACTTTGCTTCACACACATAATGGTAATTATGAAAGTTCTTCATTAAATTTACCCATGAGGTATCATAAGATTTAGGGGATGGCCCCTCTTTTCAGAGAGGGTTATAGTCTCACTACCAGAAATTTATTTGAGTTACAGGATTCTTATATGGAAACACGGAATCCTTAATAACACTGAAATCAACTGACAGTGTCCATTCATCCATATTGCCTTAAAAACATGAATATTGCACTGAAAGTATAGATATTATCTTTTTTTAGCAAGGCATTATTAACTGCATTAGGCACAAAAATCTCATTTCATTCTACAAATTATAGCATATGAAAACACCAGGAAAGTAAGCAAATGGGGTCTTTGAAGTCGTAAACAAAGGAAAGTTATAAAACTTCCATGGGAAAATAAGCAACTATTTACTGTAGGGTGTTGCTCAAACCTGCATTATTTTTACAGGCAAGAAGGCAACTGTAATATTTTAAAGCTCTTGTTACAGTAGCAGGACATGCTTTTGCTTTCATAGCCTCCTTTCTCAGGTGGTTGCCACATGTTTGGCTTCTGTGCAAAGGTATATTATTTCATGACTTACCTCTCTGGCACACAGCTTGGTTGAGAATGGGGAGATTTCTTTTAGGATTAGAATGTTTAGCCATTCTGCAGAATAAATAAAAACCAGCACAGCAGAGGCTAAACTGTGGATTACAGAAGAGAAGGGAAACAATTGAAGAATGAATCAAAATATAGAATCTGGCCACTGCTCAGAGGAGCCTGGAATGATAGAAGCTGCTATCCACCTCAACTGAGGCACTGTCCCAAAATTCCTTATTATAGAATCATATGATCTTCTGAGTTGGAGGGGACCTTAAAAACCGTCGAGTTCTGACCCTCCTGCCATGGGGGGAGGATTTTCTTTTCTAGAAGGGAATTTTTAGTTGTAAAGCTGTCTGTTAAAAAAAAAAAATCAGAAACTCATGCAAGTAATGTACAAGATCCATTACTAGCTATCCAAAAGCATTCAGAACCAGCCTTAAGACTCCAAAAGTCGATAAATTCTCCTTTCCATTACTAGTAAATATTATAGCCAAAACAGCAATTTACCCTCCACACACCAAATATGTCTTCTAAATTAATGTCATGGAAATTGTAACTGATGTCTAAAAATTTTAGTCTGTTTGCTTATTCATTTTGCTCTTTTGAGATTTCTTTGGGACCACAAGCAAGCCAGGGCAGAAAAACACTGTGAGAGGCTGATTTTATGGTATTTACCATCTGACCAGAAAGAATTACAGAAATCTCCCAGAGGTGTTTACAATCAAGAGGTCTGCACAGCAAAAGAACTTACGAGTTCTTTCACTGAAATAACTCATTGGCCAACTTAAGTTTCACCCTCAATAGAACTGAAATTACCTCAATTCTAAACCAAATACAACCGTGCAAAAATAAATGCTTACTGGTGTGTAGTAATGTCATGATGTGAGACATCCTTTACTTTCAGTGGTTGAGCATTTAGTGGCTGGGGTAATACTTTCTTCCATAACATAAGCACAGTTCCTAATTACATTTCCTAGTCCTGTATTTTTACCACTTGTTTCAGCCAGAAGTAATTCAATCTCAATATATTAAAATTATGTAAAATTTACTCTGTTGCTCTTTTCTTCTGCATTTCCTAACCATGCTACTTTTTAAAATAATTTGTACTGTGCCATTCAGAGGGAAAGAATCAGAAAACTGAGAGAAGGCTGAGAATATGCATTTTGGGTTTGACTCTGGCTGCTCTGCCTGCTTTCTTTGATGGCTTCACCACTTTGAGCCACACACATGCAGAGGTCAGTTGTGCTAACCTCCATGGGACAGATTTTATCTGGTATGGCAGGTCTGACTCCAAAGCAGCTGCTAGTTCATGTCATCAGCACATCTGGCTCCATATATCTTGAATTTTCCTTTTAACAGTGTAGCTGGATGTATATGATAGACTAAGCATGGGGTCATCTGCTCATGAGGTGTTAGTCTTACTGTAAGCCTCAGAAATAGTTTCCCTATTTTTTTTCCCAGGGACAAGACTTAAGTCTGCCTCAGATGCAGTTTTTCATCCAGGGCAAAATCCTGTCTCCACTGCTAGGAATTAGAATTTTACTATTGATTTCCATAATGGCAGATATTTTTCTTAGATGTACAGTATAGGGAGCTGAGGAACACTGAAAATTAAGCAAGTGGTCAATGTAAGCATAATACTGCTGGAAAGAAATATGAAACTTAATTATGTTTTATTAATTTTGTAATAATATAGTTATGTAATATATCATATGATATATACAATTTAATGTATTATCATAAGTTGTATAATTTATTCCTAATTAATTTTTATCCAAGTTCTTCTGACAATATTGTCATCTGTAACTGTCAGGATAATCTTCTAGCAGATTATTTTCTGCTTTTCCCATTAACAATTTTCTTCCAATGAATATCATCAGGAAAATATAGTTTTTATATCTATAGTTATTTAGATATAGAATATATTCTATCGTTTACAGAGTTAGTTGTAATATGTAAAGAGAGGAACAGTCTCTTTTTGTAAACATTTTAACTCCATATGTGAATTTACATATTTCATCCTTGAAATATGCTTGAACAAGTAATTTCTTATGCTTATTTGGATCCCCAGTTTTATTGATTTGCAAAGGTACTCATTTAAGGATGTATGCTGGACTAACTATTTATGAAAGAAGGGCCATAGGACTTATTACAAATACTCTGAAAGGAAAATCTTAGCATCAAAACTGGTTAACATTACTTCTTTCTTCAAAAATGTCAAAAGTGAACAGATTAAATTATTGTCACCTTGATCAATAAACAGAATTTTGCATTATGCTGTTCTTACTGGAGCTCCGAGAAGAATTTAAAAAGTCAAATTCATGCAGGAATACTTTGCTGAGTCAAGGCCTAGATGGATAATCGATATTTCACAGATATAGTGGAGGGTTAGGTCTTAGAGGTCAGCTTGATCCCTTGAGGATGGAATTTAATTCGAAAAGGTTTACTTACAAAACTTAGCAGAATGTGTTAAGCATTCAAGAGAGAACTTCTTTATACAGTTTATTATAAATTCACTTCTCTGTGTACTTGTATTCACTAGAGATTCATGTTCTACTCATAAACCCTGTTATAAATTTTTTATTTCTGATTTCAAATGCTGCAATACTTTTTCTAATAATAAATGTTATCCCAAAGGGACTGTGAATATGCTGATCACAAAAAGCATCTCATGGGAGCTTCCATAACAACGAAGACTCTCTGGCTTCTCACAAGAAAGTGAGGAGAATCTCTCTTTAATATCTATACCTACTGATCATTTTTCATACCACATGGTGACATATTTATCTTCATGAAAGAGCATTTTTAAATACAGAAAAATTCAACTTGCTATATGTATGATTTAGTGGCAAATTATATATTAATGAATTACACAATGTAGTTGCTTATTATTTTGAGTTATGGTTCCATGCTTATTCTAAATATTTTTCCTTCAATTCCTCTCTCAAATAAGGAATCTTCAATAATGAAAACATAGTTCTAGGTATATTTTTAAGTCAGTATCACACTGATGTATCTCCTCTGATTTTTTTTGACCAAAATTTGCCTTCTTATATATTTCAGATCCATATTATCCAGCTAGACTCAGCTGTACTGCTAAATTTGGAAATAGATATCTGCAGGTTGGATTTCACTTCAAGCTCTGTTGATGGATCCTTTTATTTTTCTGCGTGTATAAGTTACTCATATTGGCCCTGCTATTATTGTATCTGTCTTTCTTATAATCTTCAGCTTATTTATCCTTGCAGTCCTGAAAAGAGATTTTCTTTTCCAAAGAAATGTAGCAAAAATAAATCAAAGAATTAATCTAAGGCCATGGTAGTGACCCTTCTCTACAGGGGAGGGAAATGACATCTAACTGCTCTCCTGCATTACTGAAGACTGCCCTTAACATTACAATGTTTTGGCATTCTTCTTTTGCTTTCTGTATCCCAACCTTAATATAAGTCCTGAAATTTTTTATTCCTTATTTTTCCTTTTTTAATCTCAATTACACACCCCACCTGGCAATCTGCCCTGTCCCTGAAATCAGAACCCTTCTTGCCTCAGTGTGCCCTTGGCTTCATCCTTTCCTATAACTAAAAGCACCTGCCATTCCTTTCCTGTGTTCTGGATTGTGTTTTCTAAGGTCTAAATACAGCTCTACTTTGTCCCAAGGTGTTGCTTGCTATTCACAAGATACCATTTCCTTCAAGAAAATTCCTAAGAGGGCTGTTTAATAAAATTCATTGTCAAAAATGCTGTTTTAGAAGAATATCTAAATTTTTCTTCACATATCAAGTGAAGAAAAGGAATGAAAAACCCTTTTTTTTCTCAAAATGTTCAAACCCAGGCCATGTAGCATTCAGCAGTGATCTGAATAGCCAGACCCAAGAGTATCTGACGTGTTCTTGTTCTTGTCTGTGTCATTGTGCTGATCAGGGTTGCAGCAGCTTCATGACAGTGTGCATTGGTGCAATGCAGGGCAAGTGTGATGCTTTTGGCATGGACAGGTGAGGTGACAGCCCAAGGGAGGGAACAGCACCAACAAATCTGTAAACACTGATGATGAAAGGCAAGCTTTCAGCCTACGTAGCAGACAATGGGTTGTAGTGAGTAGCTGAACAGTTAAACCTGCAGCACTGAGGGGGAGGTTACTTCTGGTTTAACCCAGACCTGCTGCAGCCAGAGTCATTTGCTCTGGTTATGCCCTAACTGAACACACAGAGAATAACACTTATAAGTCTCTAAACACTGAAAGAGAAAAATGGTCCCAGCCTATCAGAATTTCAGCCATAATTTTTTTGCTATCAATGTGAAAACCTCATGTATCTAAAAGTTGTCATTTTAAGATCAGAGGCTGTCTTTCCATGATACTCCTGTATCATAAAGTCTGTGTATGGTCTGTGTAGGAATAGTTTCATATGCTTATATGAGTCATTTGAATGATAAAGATGAAGAAAAACTGCCTATGGCAAGTAGCAAAGGAACTCTCATGGTCAGAATTTATCTTCACTTAGGTAAAACTGCAATAATTTTTGGCTGGAATTTAAACAGGCAAAATGACTGAATTATGCAAAAACTTTTTAAACATATCCAAAATGTGATGTCATATACTCAAATCTACTAAAAATTATTTATATTCTCAATCAGATATAGGAATTCCATTAATATTATTAATATATTAATAACAATATATTTTTACGATATTTTGCAGAAAGGAGCATAAAGACATGAAGGGACTCTGGCATTGTAGGATTAGGTGCAATATAAAAGTATTTATAGAAGTAATTCCAGTATATAGAATTGCCAGAAACATTGTTTATTTAAAGTGGTTTGTACTTGATAACAATCATGGGATTGTACACTGATGTAAACACATCAGTTTGATTCTCCAGTTCAGTACAAGAATGAAAGACCAATTTTCACACTGCCATCATTACTGGACTTGCTGAAATAATACCCAGATTTACTATAATAAATTATTTTGTGTGTGGTTATGTACATATCCACCAAATATATGTGCCAGTTTATATTATGCAAGTACCAAAGAAACAACAAAATCATAAAAATCAACTAGGTAGTTAAAATATGAAGTGAAGAAAACTGGAAAAAGAATTGTTTATAATAATGGAAAGCAAATTGCCAGTGACCTTACAAACAGTTATCTTTTCTCATTATCTCAAGCTAGTAAGTTGGTAATAATATAACAGAGATCATGAGCATAAATGGAATATGTGTTGCTTAACCTGCTTTGTTAATTTTCTATGTTCAGTTTATAAGTAGAGAATTAAACAAATCAGACTGGATAGTATTAGTTAGCCCATGGACTGATTAAGGAACATTATCTGCCTAAGACCTCAGAAACAGAGGAATTCTTCTAATACATTTGCATCTATTTTATACCTACCAACTTATTAGATGAAATATCCCACAGTACCTGTCTCCAAGCAAAACCATCAAGACTATCTGGGTACAGGACAGACAGGTTGAATTGGGGTTGCTGCATTGTCAGGTAGGAGGGAACAGGATAAAACAGGGGACCGAGAGGATCAGGAGTGAGGCATCCAATGACAAGATGTCAAAGTGTCCTTGGATGTCTTACTAAACATGTCACTATCTCATGAATTCAACACACACTAAACAAAATTAGTGAAATCCAGAACAGTAAATAATACTAGAAAAAGGCAATGCTGATTCAACTACTGCATCCCCAGGCCTCTCAAAATCAGGCCCAGGAGCTATCAGCAGACTCTCTTTTTATGAAGTTCACTTTTTGATTCCAGCTCTAGACCACCCCTCCTTTTCCTTGAACAGGAGCTCATCACACCCTGGTGGGAGCCAGTCACACCTGCCCAAGGAAGGCTTTTTCAACACATCTTCTGCTATTTTATTTTTCCCCCTTATGTACACAATACTTTCCAGATTCTCTTGTTATGTCCTGCTGAATAATCTCTCATGTTTATGCTCCAGTCACCCTGGTGGACACCTTCACAATGATTTCAATATGCAATTCCTTTTTTCTGACAATTTTTCAACATACACAAAAAGACAAGACATTCTATAAAGCTAATTAAGCTGCATGGCTAAGAGCAGCCATCCTTCACAGGCCATGCTGTGCCTGTGAAGTTGAACACAGTACACCATAATTCCTTGATTGTGCCTGTAAAATTACTGACAGAGCAACAAGATTATGTTTGAGACAAAAGATGATTGTGTTTCTGAGGAAAATTGAGGTTTACAGGTCACTTGGGATTACAGCAACCAACCTCAGTGCAGTTCAGCTTGATAGAAGATAACATACACTGCTAAACTGACACTAGTCAGTGAACACTGAAGAAATTACTTCACAGATGTTTCCTCTACTTGGATTTATAACACCACTTTTATGATATTTTCAAGCTTTTTTGTTTTGAAAGATGTTAATGCTTTAGATTTTTTTTTTTTTTTTAATTTGCACAGAAAACAATGTGCCCAGGAAGCTTCATGACTAATCTGAAGGACTTTTCAGGCTAATAATGTCCAAATTCATCTATTTAGAGATATTCTTACTCTACATATGAAGGAAAGGTTATAACACATTAAGAAAAAAAAGCAAAAACCAAAACAACAAAAACCAGCGGATTATAAAACAAGATCAAACACACAATTTAAGAAAGCAATTTTTGACCAAGTAACAATGAAATGTCTACTGAACTTGAAAAGAAAGAGGTATTGGTGGGAGAGAGGAGTGTAGGAATGCAGACATTAAAAATCTATTTCATAGATTACTGTGGTGGGGGAGAATCTTCATGTCAATCCAACTGTCATATCTGATAAGCCAGACTCTTGCTTTTTGAACAAATTCATTGAAGTTCAACTCCAAACAGATACTTTCTGGAGAAGAAGTCTTATGGAGTTGAAGTTGTCCAGCCCCTATGGGCCATAAGCAAAGTGGACCATCCTGAGCCATACTGTTTAGTAGTTGGAATTAGGAAATGAAGTTTCAGTACCATGTTCAGACTCATCAAGAGCCTCAAAACACTTCTAAAAATGGTGCCTACATTTCAAGAACCTAAATTCCTCTGCTAAAAAAGCCCAAATAGTTTCATGCCAGTGACCTTGTATCTTTCCATCAGCTAATATTTCTTACATGGCTAATTCCTTTCCTACACTGTGTACAGAGCAGTATTCCCACTCCCAGCTGTTTCTGCTGGGAAAAAAAAAAACAACTGAAGGCGGGAGATTGGTAAGCCAAATCACAATCTTGCTTTATTGTCTACATAAAGATTTAAGGTTACTGTTTTTCTCTTCCCATGTTTGGATATTTCACTAAAGGATTTTTGAGTTGGGTTAATAATAACTGGGTTATTCATTCTAGTAATATATGAGCTTACAGTTTTTATTAATAATTCTCACCCCTGCAAACTTCAGGACAACATTGATTTGATTGTCTGCAATTTTCAAAGTTGTTTAAACCTCCAAATAATACAAAGGGACAGTAATGGATTTAATTTTCTATCTGTTTGAAAGCTTCATTTATATGTTTGGGTTTTTTTCCCATGTAGTCCATTTTAAGCAGCACGTCTCAGCTTGATAAGAGTGTGGAAAGTAAACTTACATGAATTGACCTACAGGGCATTAATTAGGCTCAGATTATTTTAGTAAACACAAAAATCACTTCAATTTAGTTTGGCCTAAGCAAAACAGTTTTAACTTAGACCCACCTATCCAGGAGCATGTGAGAGATGTATTCAGGACTGTAGAGCTGTTCTTTCCATTTCCCCTGCCTTTCTGCCTTAGTAGATAGCACTTGCAGGATATGCTAATGTCATCATTACACAGCCCTTGACTCTGCCTTCAGGGAAGAAAAAACACAAGCTAGAATGAAAGATTTGTCTCTGAAAGCCCATTTGAAAGGTCACCTGAGAGTAACAAACAGAACTTCACTGTGTTTTCTGACTTGGAGAATTTGCAAAGTTATGAAAAGACCACGGAGATGTATAGCAGGGTATTGCCAAGCCATAGCATTTCCATTAGAAAACATAGAGGGGTCTTGGGAGTTAAAATTCAAGGGCTGAATAGGAGTTGGCCAAAGCTGTGAGAGAAGAGCGAGGAAAGCAAAAGGCAGCTAGAGCTGGGCTGGCTTCCAAGGGCAAAGCAGTGATTGATAATTATAAAGAAGACCTTATCGTATCCTTGTATTTTTCTAAGAATTTTTAATAGGATATTAATGACTCCTTCGTAGTATATGGAACCAACTTGTTAAAAAAATGTCTGGGAAGCATTGGGTTATTCACTGTGATTATTCATTACCCATCAGGCAGCTTCCCACAATATAACGACTCTTCAGCGTTCTCCCAAACACCAGATGTACTTCTAAAAGGCAAGATGTCAGTAACATTGACAAAATGCCCTGCACAGAAGTTGTCAGAGCTGGGCAGCAGGGATCCCTCCTGCAGTGTAGCGTGCTGATGCCTGGGAGCCAACTCCCTGCCCTCTCGTTAGCACAAGGGCACTCGCTAGTGCTGTCAACAGTAATGAACATGACAGGGGACTGCCTGCAGGACACATGCCATTGACAAGGTGCCCTTCCCTACCAAACAGACTGCAACCACTGGGTGATAGAATGAATGTGGTAGGAGCAGCCTCTGGCTTCAGACTGCTTAGAGCTGCTCTTCTCGTGTCTGTCTTGGAACACTGTGGGTGTGAGGTCTTGAGACATTGCCTTGCATATGCTGCATCTTCTTACAAATACAGCACTGGCACTAAAACATTAATTAACTATCTCTCAGTAGTGATTAATGAAAGACTCTGCCACAGTAACTCGATGTGTTCTATTCATTTTGTAGGCACATCATCTCCTAATATCTTCATTTGACAGTTACAAAAGTGTATTTGCTACAAGGATTGTATTGCAAGCAACAGCACCTTTCCAATTAAATGCACATTTTGAGACCAGAATGGAGCTAATACAAAAGTATTCATAACATAATGTCATTGCAATGGATTCGTAAACACTCTCCGAGCATGACAATGATGCTGGCTCAATAGATTTGTAAAGTACTGAAAAGTGAAATACCAGCCCAAACACTTTGAGCATGCAGATAGGTTTCAAACAATTAAAATTTGAGACTCTGTCAAATTCTTTCCCACATTACCTGTACTCTCCTGTTTTAGATTCAGCTAAAGGGCTTCTATATATTCTTAACATCGTCCTCTGCTTCAAAACAGACATAGGCTAAAACATTTGTTGAATTTTTTCCAGTGTTTTGTGGAAGAGAAAGTTTGTCTCAGAGTTACTCATCCCTTCCAAAGCAAAGTTTTCAGTTTTTAGGCTTTCTTTTAAGTTTTATTCTGGGAGAATGAAAACAAACACACAAAGATATCCCATGTTTGCAATCTTGGCTCCATCACCAACACAATGTGTGGCCTGCTGGATGTCACTTTGCTACTGGTGGTTTTCCTAGGCTTGGTTAGAAGGGCTGGCCCTGCAGGAATCTTGTTTTGGAGGAAGGCTCTCTGCAAAGCATCTTTCCCAGGAAAATAAACCTTTTAGAAAATCACTTTATTTTACAGGATGAACTTTATACCCAAGTCTCAAGTGGATTTGGAATTTGCTTGAAGCAAACAGTTTGAAACATCAGGGTATAAGTAAATGTCTTTGTCTGAGATGAATGTGCTCTTATGATAATTCTCCTCTTAATGAATTTTACTAGTCCCTGAAGATCTTCATGGAGCTGGGTGAGCTTATCTAGATGTGATGATTTCTTTTTAATATTTTTTCCTTATTTGTTTAGTCAGGTGTAAGACACTGTACAGAAAATATTATGTGCTTATTATTTTATGGAAATTGTTAAAATTCTGAACACTTTCCAAATTTAACCTATCTCTCAACAAATTTGTATTCATTCACAATGTCTTTTAAGGTAGCTGTGTTCGTAACAGCACAAAATTGAAAACAACTCTTGGTGGTGCTGAATGATATCATGATGAACATTCAGAAAACCCTTACTAGGAAAGGAAACAGCAGAACAGATATGCTATGCTGTGTCTTGCTTTTTGTGCCTTTTTGTAGTATTTTACCAAAAATTGTATTTTCAAGGAAGGAGAAAACAAAGGAAAATGTTAGAAAGACACTTTCATCTAGAAATTTGCACTATGAAGCTGATCAAGCACTAGTAGACCACTGAGAGATGTGGTGTCAAAATAGCAAGATGAAGTGAAGCATGAGGACTGAGAATACATGGTAGGTCAATTGTAGATGTGAAAAGAGGAGTCAATACAAAATGAAGTTCCTGGCAGTTTCACAGTTTCCCTCTTTTTTCTGGAATTTCACTTCAGCAATCTAAAATTAAAGTTAGATTTGGATGACTTAATTTCCTGATAGTTTTCAGTGTGATAGTCAGAAAACCTAAAATTTCTGCCTTTGAGCACCAGCTGTCTTTAGAGATTTGATTATACAGGGTAACCTGGAATGAGAACTTAATCCATAATCACACCTCCTGAGCCCTGTTATCTTCAGGGAGTTTTTTACCACCTCTCTGTGAACAGTGGAGACACTCACATAGGAAACCTCATTTTCTTTGCTTCTCAGGGAAGCCAAGAAAAGTCACTTTAATTCTATTACCTCTCTTCTGCCAGGATGAGAACTTCCTGAATCTCTTAAGTGGGGAAGATATAGTAATATAATCAGAAAGTTTTGGTAATATGTTTTGGCAATTTGTACATTTGTTTATTAGAAGAACTGCATCTAGTTCTGTCCTTGGATTGCTAAAGGATAATGTGAATTAGTATTATAAAATAAGAACTTTTTTTCTAAAATATGTGCAGATTTATACTTCTTCTGTTTATTCATTGAAACTCATTTTCAGGTTTTTTGAGGTAGCTTAAGTGGAAGTTTAGCCTCAATCTTGGAGTGAAATTTCCAGCCTCCCTTGAAAATTTCTGGACCCTTTTGACAAATGTTTGTTTTTAATTTCTCCCCTTATGGCCAAGATTTGGGACTGCAGATCTTACCCAGTGTACAGGGCATTTGTAGTTGCCTCTCTACTCTGGTTACATTAAGGTTTCTAGGATGAAAATTATTTTCTTAACTGAAAGTAATTGATTTGTGGAAACTGGAGAAGTCTTAAGAATGTATGCAGAACCACTTCTTAAACTAACAAAAATTATCACAAATTATTTTCTGTGTCTATGAAAAAATTTGTTGTGATGCTTTCCCAAATGGCAGTGAGTATGAGCATTGTATGAGCACCTGTGTGAGCAGACATTGCTCACTGACTGCATCAAATTGTTCTCAGAGATAAGGCAGGTGCAGCTTCACTAATTTATGTGACACCATGTTTTTCCCACACACATGGCAGATCTACTGCTTTTTAGCTGCAGTGGAGCTCAAGAGGAAATTTTTGGGGCAGAATGTGTGTGTGTGTCTGTGTGTGTCTGTCTCTGTATGTTTATTTGTCTGTGTGTCAGCTTGTGTGTGTTTATAACATAGCAGAGGTTTAAGGCAGTACTGTAAAAATAAAGGACAGTGTAAATTATTAATTAACAAGAAAAATAATTTTTAAAAAATGGCAGCCTAAAGTATTTTGTTGTACACTGGAAAAGAGGAGTAACTGGCTAATAATAGAGGACAGCTTTTTGTAGTGCCACAGAGCAGTGCAGTTTTGGGGACATCCAGGGAAATCCCTTGTGTGCTACCATGCAGGCACAAAGTACTGCCCATTCAGAGCTGAGCTGTGTTGTGAGTGAACCCACTTTTAGTATTGATTTGAATGACACTAAAATAGAAAAATATGGAATATTTTTTAAAATATTAATTATTGTGTTGTATGTCATGACAGACTTGCAATTATATAAAAACTGTACTTCTCCAAGGAAAAGTAAATTGAATATACCTGGTTTGCCTGGTTGACTACTGCTATTTTTTTTTCATTTTCTGAATGATTTGGCATTCTGAAATAAATATTTTGTGAGAAGAACCTCTAGTCTTTGCAGTAAGCTCTTTGATTTCATAGTGTATTTGGTGAGATACCATGCACAGACTATTTCAAGCAGAATATCAGGTCCATTCAGAAAAAAAAGACACTGAGCCTGTTTCTTTAGAAGACCCCATTTAAGTTGCTGCTGTGTGACCTTAGATAAGTCAGCAGTCCTCTGAGTACTGTTTTCTCATGTCATAAAATAGGAATAAGTGGGTTTATTCTGTCTCACAGGGTAATTGGGAAGCTAAATACATAGGAAATGCTTGAGAGAGCTATAATAATAGGGCCACGTAAGTCCATAATGCTTCAGTAAGGAAATAGAAATGCTAGCACTGAGAAGTACTGTGCTAAAGTAATGATTGTTGGAGTTAATGTACCTACTTCATGGCTTTTTCAGTGAAGAAAGAACTGAATGTGTAATGTTATAGTGACGAAGTTCTGTTTTAGATCCCATATGCCCAAGGCTTAAACTGTGAAATTACTGCAGCCACATCTGCAGTGCATTTAACCTAAAATAGTGACTGCATATCTGCTGTTCTAATAGAATGTTTTAGGAATTTACATGGATGTAAAAGGATTTATGCAATGCCATTGATGTCTAATTTTTAATACCTAATTTTCATTCAACAAACATTCATATACTCTTACATTCGGTTTATTTACACTAGATTGGATAGGACTGAAAAATGCTTGAATGTGTGCACATTAGTTTCAACTCATGTTTCTGGACTTTGCTATTTACTTCACCCTTTTTTAACCTTTTCCCAATTTTTGAAATTTTAAATATTTTTCTCAAGAACCCATATTGTCAATTTTTATCATGTGAGACTATGACCATTGTCTCATTGCTTCAACTCTCTAAATCTTCCTACATCTTTTCAGGTCCTCTGTTGATGCCAACACCTTGAGTCCAGAGGCATGTCTTATTCTGGTTCCTGTTTGGCAAAGCTTTTAAATAAAGCTCTGTTATTTAAAAGAAGCAGCCAGATTGAACATTAAAAATACTCCATGGATCAAAATGAACAAAACAAGGTCATGTTTTCATGGACAAAACGAGCCATGGATTGTTTTTCTCTGTCCCTCTTTAAGTAGAATGAAAACTGCATTTAAAAACCATTTTACTCTGGTACTATGGATATATTTGTGGGAATGCAAATTTTATGGACAGAAAGCATTACAGACCTTGGATAGTCTAATACTATATATGCAGAGAGCAATGTGTTAGCATGAACTGTTCCTTCACAACCTTCCTCTTAATGTGTGACATAATGAAGCTATTGCATGGAAAGTGACAATTTTTTTTTAAAATTTCACTATTTCTTTAGTTATGGAAGGCACTAAAACTGCAATGAAGAGAGATAATGAGAAAATACAGAATACTGGCATATTATAATACAAGTTATAGGGCAAGTAAATACCTTTCAATTCTTAAGGTGATATGTTGATTTTCCAAACAAAAGTTTTTATTGAGAAGGGGAATCCTTAAACAGAGCTATTTTTATTAAGAAATACATTTTGTTCTAAAAACAAAAAAAAAAACCTTAAAATGGCAAAAGACTTTTGTTTTTCTTTACAAGTTTTACTTCTCTTTTTGCTAGAAAGATGCAGAAAATATTTTCTGAAGTAAGAATTTAATTTTTCACTGCGTTTTTAACTTATTTTTTATTGCCGAAAAAATATAAATATGGGTAGAGAGATTTTCTTCACTGTCCTAAATTTTGAAATAACCAATTTGAGGGCTCAGGATATTCTGTATTTGTACATAACCATCATTGTAATGGATTGAAAAGTAATTTTCATATGCAAAAACCTTTTAACAAGGCTATAGAATTGCCTTCCAAAGAAGTAGACACATTACTCTGAGAAATTGCAAGAAGATGAGAAAGGAAACAAATGATGCTCAGATCGTAGTGCTTTCCTTTCCTCTGTGACAAGATGGATAGAATGACCTAAACAAGATGGATAGAATGACCTAATATGCATTTTGCATCTCTAAATTTAATTACACTGACATAAACTGTCCCCCAAGAGTAGATGGCTCTCTCCCTGTAGCCATTATAATTTCCAAATACATTCTCTGATACACCATGGAAAGGTCTAAAAGCCTCTAAAGCAGAGACATCAGGACTGCAAATCCAACAAACTTTTGTTTTCTGGGCAGCAGCCAGATTTGATTCCTAGTAATTTTTCAGCCACTCTGGCTCTTGAGAATTGTTTTTACCAAATCAGCTTGTGTAGCTAACAGCTTTCTGTTCTGTACCACAGTCAGCATGTTGTCTAAACAGACCATTATCCCTAGCCCTTGCACAGAGAAGGCTGCTACCATGGAGCTGACGAGAGGACAAATGGTAGGCTGGACATCTGCCAAAGTTCTCCTTCCCAGCAAAGCCAGGAAGAACCTTTGACATTTTTTTCACTAACAGGATAGTAAGACATCATTCAGGTCTAATCTCACTCCAAAAATGATCAGAGCAAGGCTGGAGCACCTCTGAAGACAGGCTAAAACAGTTGGAGTTGTTCAGGCTGGAGAAGAGATGGCCCCAGGAAGACCGTACAGCACCTTCCAGCTCCTGAAAGTGCCCTGCAAGAAGCCCAAAGAGGAGCTTTTCAAAAGGTCATGTAATGACAGGAAAAGGGTTTTAAACAGAAAGACATTCGATTTGGATCACATATTAGGAAGAAATTATTCATTTTGAGAGTGGTAAGACACCAGAACAGGTTGCCCAAAGAAGTTGTGGGAGCTCCATCCATGGAAGTATTCAAAGCCAGGTTCATGGAAGTATTCAAAGCCAGGTTGCATGGTGCTGTGAGTAACCTGGTCTAAGGGATGGTGTCCTTGCCTATAGCTGGAGATAGGTGAAATTTAAGGTCTTTTCCAACACAAGCCATTTTATTATTCTAGGAATCCAAAATCTGAGCGGCTACCTCAAATTTAGACTGGATGCAAATTTCATAATTTAAAAAGAGAAATTTCCTATGATAACCAGAATGCCCAGTGCTACATTGGCCAGAACATCAGATTTTGCCTCTGATTTTGGCACAGAGCAAAATACTTGTCCTAGTGGCATGAGAGAGCAACCACCCTCTTGGGTGAAAATCTTGAGCTATTCAGTTCAATGAAAAATCTGCCTGTAGGTTTTTCAGGATGAAGAGGAAATGAAAGGTTTAGGAAATCAAATTTCTATCCCATTTAGAAAAATAAAGATTTACAGAAAATATCCATAATAAGGATAAAATGTTTACATATAATATTTTGCAAGTGGTTGTATTCAAAGAACATTGTTTTGGATGAGTTGTTTGGGATGAGTTTGACTGTTTCATGCAAGCTTTGAGTTTGTTTGCTTACCATCATAAAAGTAGGTAGTTATATATTTTTTTTGGACAGGAAATTTGAAGGCAGTTCCAAAAAACACTCTAAAATTTGATTGACAGAAAGTATTAATCAGGAATTTTTTCCAAGGTGATATGGACTTCACAAAGAGTTTTTGTTAAATTTTTCTGTGATGTGTTTTGAACAGTAGACTTAGTTGTATCTGTAAGAGCTAAGCACATGTTCCATTTACATAGAATATTAAGCATTTTCATAAATTTGTCAGTTCATTTTCATAAATTTCCACAAATTTGTCAGTTTATAATTTATTAGGCTTGCTGGATTTAGGGGTGCCACCATCCTCATTTCAAGATTTTTTGCCCACCTTACATAAGGTAAGGTTCATGACCAGGTAAAAATTCATCATTCTTTATTTCTACTTTCCAGAGGGTCTGAACTGAGCTATCAATCTTGTATTAATGGATATTTGAGAAAAACAATATTTTGCTGCTTGATGTTACTATCTGTTGTTTTCCTTACTTCCCACACTTCAAATGGAGACATACTTTCATATGTGTTATCTGTCCAGCTTTTAACTCCATGTACTAGATGATACAGAAAATAATTTCCTCTCTCCTGTTCACTGAAATAGCAGTGATGGCAGGACAGCCATTTGCAGCAGCAATCTTTTGAACATGTTTTTCTCTTTTGTACGAAGTGGTTCTGATATTGTGCAATAATCAACAGCAAAAAATTTGATCATCTAATTAGAGTGTACAGCAAACACAGGCACCTTACCATGCTAAGTATTTATATGTGCAGTTTATGAGTGTCTGAAATTGTACATCCAAACTTAAATAAGACTGAAGGCATCCTGACATGCACATGAATCTGATTAGACATAGTGTTTAATAACTGAAGATTATTTTTGCTCCTGCTTTCAAGTCCTATTGTTGTTCCCTCTGATCACAAAGCACTTGATGACCCCTCCATTTTCTTTAACATCCTGCTAGAAATAAACATGATATTTTCTTGATTTGTAGAATTTTTTATGTGTCATTTACCTTTTCCATACATCTGCATTCTCAGATTTTTTTTTAGCTCTGGAAAGAAAAGAGATCATTTGTAATCTCTCCATGACTCCCTTCTCTGCTGCATTGTTTGAACCATCATTTTTTACCACAGTTTCTTCTCAATAAATCTGCATAAGCCATTCTCAAATCTGGATTTTTTTTGGACATGACCTTCCTTCTTGTATATTTCCCAACAAAGAACTCTGAAAAAATATGAGAAGTTTACCTAATAGAGTTTATTAGTCCAGATGTCTGCTTTTTTAAACACAACTGCAGTTACCAGTTCTGTCTGAAAAATAGTTTGACCATGGCAGAGCAAACCCTGAATTTACAGTACCTGGTTACCACATGTGCAGATTCTGATCTCTGTCGAGAAATTTCTGTTGATTAAATGGAGTATATTTTCCTGTCTTTTGCATGAATTTAAATTATATTGATAGGACCAACTTCATCTAGTTTGAAAAGGAACTATATCTTCATAGAGATAAAATAACTCATGGCTTCCTCCTATTTTTAATTTTTCTTTTTATTGGCTACATATTTCATGGCTCGTCCAAAAGTTACATCATGTAAAAGTTGTTCCATCGACATTTATCTTCACTGGGGCAAAAATCTAATTGTGCAGTAATCAGAAGTAATTTTTTCCTCCCCTCCTGCCTATGTCCCCTGTACTCACGAGCTGCTTATCTGTTCAGAAACTAAATTAAGCTTACTGTTGAGAATACCAGAACAGCCTCTGCCTGTACCACCTAGAGGGCTCATTGTCTCCAATACAGAACCAGAAGACTCGGAGAACCTCCTCCCATAGCCAGCTTAATTTTGGAAGCAGATCGATTATGTTATGTAGCTCTTTACCCAACCTAGTTATATGGCTCCATACCAAAAGGGGAAAAAATAAATTCAGCAAAAAGCAGTTTGTGAAAACAATTGTTGTAAGATGAGAATCTTTGAACATTATGAGGAAATGTTTTAAAGTAGGGGCTCTTCTCAAGGAATGGAAAGTTACTAGGTATAATACAGCACAATGCTAGATATTGGTGCTGCTGCTCTCTCTCTAAATCTGGGTGTGGTAGAGTTTGGGGAGCGGCCTCATAATACAGCACTGGCTCTATGCAAGATTTTCCTCTCCTTGCTGTGATCCAGTGCCCCTGGTTCTACTTCTAGAGAGCCTGTGGCTGCTCTCCAGGATGGCTCTTCTGCCCACTCACATTATCCAGGTTCCACACAGTTTATTCATGCTTGTCTTCATTTCCTATAATCTGTTACATTGCTATCCTCAATAGCGTCTTGTGGTCCAGGCAAATTATACATAAAGTTCTCTTTAATCAGTTTTATGTTTGCTCTCTTTCAGTTAGTTTTGTGTTCATTGTCTTTCAGTTCTACTCAATGTACCCATTCCACAGAGCAAAATTAGGGAAATGTTAGAAACAAAATAGGTACTAGGAAGATTCTTTGTCAAAACCAGGTTCAACATATTGATATATACTAACAGACACATATTTAAATGAATTTCCTAATAGAATATAGCATGGAATCAATGGTTAGAAGAGTGTGGGGTTTGGTTCACTAGACTAACACTTATGAGACAAAATGAATAAAATAAGTTTTCTTTAATAGCAAATAAGATGTTTACTCTAAAAAGCACCAAAAACATAGGTGGTTTATCACCTGTTTAATTTTTAATTATTCTTCAAGACAGAAAGCACTCTAAGAAGAAACTTTAGGATTTAAAGCAGGGTCTAGTGTTGACTGCCTGTGTCCAGATCCAGAAAATAGCTTTATTTCACATGGCCACAATGTGTTGATTTTCTTTACTGTGTGACCTTGTAACAACTTCATTTTTCCTATATGGATGCAGTTTAAATTTTTTTTGCTCTACCTTAATGAGTAAATTAATACAATTTTAAAAATATTTTCCTTCAGAAAAGAGCAAGTTTGACTCAAATTATTTTGAATATAACAGCCTCTAAATGTGCTGCATATATTTTTCTTTTAATCTGGAAAGGGAAAAGAAGTAAAGAATTTTTGCTAACGTACACAACAGTTTGAAATTTATTATTCATCTTATTTATCTCTTTTATTTTTCCATTTCATGTGGCACCCTGCAGAAGGATTCTCTGTGATTGTAATCTGATTACAGTGCTTTTTCCACAGCAGAAATGAATGAGCAAATGGTGAAGTTTAAAGACAGGATTATGTCAAACCAGGGTGAACGTAAAAGCAGGGTCACAGAATTATGAATCATAGAATCATATAATGGCTTGGTTTGGAAGGGCCTTTAAAATCATTTAGTTCAAACCCCTTTCCCATGGCCAAGGACACTTTCCAATAGACCAGGTCACTCACACCTCTTTCAACCTGCCATTAAACACTGATGGGGATGCCCAGTGCTCCACTACCCCCACAGTAAAGAATTTCTTCCTAATATCTAATTTAAACCTACTCTCTTTCAGCTGAAAGCCATTGCTCCTTGTTCTATAACTACAAGCCCTTGTAAAAAGTCTGTGCTTCTTGTAGGCAACCTTCAGGTATTGGAAGACCACAGTTAGGTCATCCAAAGCCTTTTTTTCTCCAGGCTTAGTGTTGGATCTGGGACAGCTCTGGGATGCATTCCCTCAAGTCACTCCTGATCTCACGGTGAGAGAGCAGAGCTCTAGCTCTGCCATGGAAGAGACATTTGTCCTTAGAGAAAGGGCATTCCAGAGCACAAGCTCTTTTTATGGGTTCCTGAAGCACATCCTCCTCATGTTTCCAGCTGTGTGACAGATCTAGGAAATCAAAAGGTAGGATTTAGCTACTTGTTACAAAGATACAAACATAGAGAATAGATGCTTGGCCAGAGTTCAGCCAGAAGAAGAGGAGACTGAGGGGAGGCCTCATCACAGTCTGTAGCTTCCTTGTGAAGGGAAGAGGAAGGGCGGGCAATGATCTCTTCTCTGTGGGTACCAAGGACAGGACCTGAGGGAATGGGCTGAAGCTGTGACATGGGAGATTTATGTTGGATATTAGACAAAGGTTCTTCACCCAGAGGGTGGCTGGGCACTGGAACAGGCCCCCCAGAGTAGTGGTCACAGCACCAGCCTGACAGAGTTCAAACATTGAAAGTGCTCTCTGGCCCATGGTGTGACTCTTGGGGCTGTACTGTGCAGGGTTGGAGTTCTATGATCCTTCTGGGTCACTTCCATCTCTGCATATTCTGTCATTTTGTAATTCTGGTATGGAATATAAAAAATTATATTTGTATGTGATTTAGCAACAGTAAAAGTATTATGTTAAAGAAGACCAGCAGATCAATGGCCTTGCAGTTAAGTGACCTTTTCAAAACCATGTATCATTTCAATGCCATTCTCTAATGAAATCTGCAGAGACCATAATGCCTGCTTAGAAAGGGATGGTTCTGTCTCTTGATATGACAGTTTTCACAAGTCATGTTGCCCTGCCCAGGAGAAATTTTCAACAGAGGGCAGACATTCGCTTTTTTCAAAGCTGAATGTTTTTCCAGAAGATATAAGTGTGTTTAGAGGTATTCCTAATCAATTTCGGATGTCAACAGAATGACACTGAACTCCAGGCTGTGTAGTGTAAAATAGTTCAATACAAAATGCAGCAGATACATTGAGCAATACAAAATGCAGCAGATAATGTTCATATAGGAAAAGAAAGTGGCTGCAAATTTGCCTTTTTCTACAGTCATTTCTTTAAGAAGAAATACCTTAGATCATATATTTTGATATCAAAACAAGTAATATGATGAATAGAGTTGGGGTGTGTCAGCATACAAAACCACTCAACAAAGTGTCAAGCTTAAAATTTGACATATAGAACACAGAAAAAGAGGGATTGCCTTGCAACATTTCTTTATTTTTATATGGCTAATAAAACAAGGAGATAATATTTATAAATATATATTTCCAATAAATTTGTTAGGATTACTTTTTCACAGATAGAGTCTAGTATCTAGTATCAATAAATAGCCATGGAGTAATAAAATTCCCTTTCTAAACCTGTCTGTTTAGGGTTTTAGCCAAATACAAAAGTAAGAAAATCTGTAGAGACAGCAGACATTCATATCCAACCATGGCCTACAGTGATGTTTCCATCTTTGAATGAGATCTACAGCATAGCCCTAGAGCTGCATGCTGTGACCAGCAGTGCAAACCAAACATGTTGCTTTTGATTAGCCATTTATTTTTCTTTAATTATGGGCCATTATAGTAATATAAGACGAGGTCATATGTCAGCAGTGAGGGAAAATATATGTAACAACCTTTACTATATCATATTTGGCAGCTGCCTCTTTTGTTCCTGAACCAATTTATACCACTCTAAGGGCCCCTCTGGAGTGCCCTGGTGAATACTGGTGAATCTGCATTGTTGCAGGAAGAGATCTCAAGCATGCACAAATTTTTTCACACTTCAACCCTATTTCCAAGGTAAGAGCCAGTACATCCATCAGTGGATTTTATCCCACAAGATAGTAGGACTACTTGTGTATTTGAAATTAAGCCTGTTAATGACCATGATTTTTTCTTCATGATATGTGAAATAACGTGACATTATTTGCTCAGTTCTTAAAGATCTCAGGATTACATAGCTGGAAGCAGGTGTCCCTGCACTTGTTCCTGATGATAGGTTGATATTGACTTCACAGATGTGACCCCAAATTCCAAGAGACACATAATGCCAGTGTCACAGCAGAGCATACATTCTTTTTAAAGAGAAGAAACTTTTTTTAGAAGTAGAGTATATGTAAACATGAGAGATACAATTTTTCAGGTGGAAATGAATTCTGAGAGCTCATGTGCAGTGATGTATTTATTGACAAAGGTGTTATCAGGATTCCAGAATTATTTCTACTTCTCTTTTCATAATAAATCACTCCCCTGTGCCACTTAAAAAGGCCATGGCATTAATTTCATTTCATGGAGAATGAGCAGCTTGTTACTTGAATGGAGTAGAATCTATTCCCGAGTGCCAATTTTGAAACATTCTAAGATGCTTGAGAAAATATCTCTTAGGCAAAATCTTAGATGAGTTTCAAATGGGCTGGGCAAACATTTTTCTAAAGCAAAAAAGAATTGTTAATCATTAACTCATTATTTCCAGATTTCTTTTTTGCTGTTATAAAAACCATGTTTTATTTTTTTTTTCTTGAGAGATGTTCTCCTCTGAGATTCGGATCTTTTGCAAGTATTTGGATGTATTTATTCAAACCCTGGAATGGGTCACCACTCTAGTGCTGTAGACAAGCATGTAAGACTGGATCTAGATGCCTCTTATTTATCACTGGCAGCATGTCCTTCAGTCACTGACATACGGTGAGCAAATGAAGGTAAAATGTTCCAATCGATCATCTTCTTGTTCTTAACTTTCAACAATTTGCATAATTTTCCATATTTTGAATAGAAATCTAACAATTTTCTCTGAGCCTGCCCCTTGCAAAATAAAAAAATCTAAGCAAGCCATAATGTAGCTGAATGGATTTGTCTGATACTTAGAGTGGATACCTGCTTTCAGGTCTGGGAAAGAATTTGCAGTCATTACAGGTTAAAGTAGTCATGATAACAGGGAGACGAAGCTAAAACAAAACAAAAACTCTTGACAAAGTACATTCACTTCTGCTAGTATTCTTGCCACTTCTAATAATCTAAAAGGTAAAAACCAAAACACTTAGCAAAGATTATTTTGAGCAATCAAATCAATCTAGTATTGGAGAGTTTGTAGTTTGGAAAATTGCTGAATACAGCACTGAATTGCTAAATTACTGAATTTACCTTTATTTACTAAGGTAAAAAGTCAGCTGCTATTTGTTACTAGTCATAAGTACAGGGAGTTAACATGTTTCTAGAAGCAAAGGCACTGTTTTAAAGAGTTTTTTGACTTCCTCAAAAGTGGATACAAGCAAAACAAAACCAAAGTGTTGACTGACAAATAATGATGCTTCTGAACTCATATAATAAATGTGTAACTTCAACTTCTAAAGTACTCAAAAGTCTTTCTTCAGGAAATATCTGAAAAATATATACCAAACTAAAACCATCTTGTTCTATAATTTAACAAGCAATGCTTTGTGTTGTTTCCACTTAAAATCTTCAGACTCTGCTTGAACGAACAGGTGAAGAAAAAAAAGATACTTATTATTCTACAAACACACACATTCCAGCCAAGATTGATCATGACTTTGCATATAAATAATACGAATTTTGAACATAATGTTCAGAACCAATGGATTTCCAACCCCTCCATAAAATCTGAGGCATGTCCTGGGTGCAAATTTTCCTGAAGTAACCCAGCATGATACTGGCAGAGTAGAATCCCAGGTCAGTGGCTCTTCTTCAGCTGAGTGAGCCTATCATGGCAGTAGATAATGCAAATCTTATCTCAATTTTTAATGTTTCACACTATATATATATTATTATTTTATTTATTTGTTTATATAAATAAAGCTTCTCAGTATCTCGTACTTTTCAGATATACTTAAGGTTGAGAGTCAGTGCAATCACATAGTTCTGAACCTAAGGAAGGAACAGGAAGCCTACAATAACCTAGGTATTACAATATCATTGAATAGTATGGCTCTGTTCCCCCTTGTGTAATTAGCAGGATGCTCAAGATCAAATACACATTTTTGTGCATGGATTTAGGGTTGCTGCGAGATGTTGATAAGCCTACCACTACAAGAGTCAGACAGAACACCAAGGTTTGATAATTTAGAGATGACATCTGTGAAACAAGAAGAAATCAGTATTAAAGCTCTGCATGTGTGCATGATGATAAAATGCAAGAAAAATAGAAATCTCTTTTCCTCACCCAGCATTTTTATAGATAGCTGTTGGCAGGAAGTTTTGAAACAGATAAAGTGAGATTTTTTTTTTTTCTTGGCTTATCAGGGGAGTTATATCTGCATAGTTTGTGGGTTTTTTTCAAATCTCTGCTTTATACAAAGTAACTGTATGAGGTCCTACTAAATATTCACCTTTCCAATCGTAAGCAGTGAGAGATGCCTGGGGAAGAGCAATGAAAAGAGGATAAGGAGTCTGCAAGACTTTGCTGGGGTGATTCTACAATCTCCTTCCCCTGATGGTGATGCTACAGTGACTGCACCATCAAGAGACTGTCCCTGATAAATTAAAATGTTAGCTGGCCTTCATATGAGCAGTGCAAGAATGAAATTTTAAGGATACCATTTTTGAAAGTGCAAGAATTCACTAGAAAATGCCTCTTTGGGCATGTTTTTTCTTAAGAAAGAACTAGATTTTGTGGATGATCTCATGGGACAAGACTCTTTGAACGGATTGCAAGGCCTAATTTAAATAATAGGTGTCAACTTGAAACTCTATTACTTCATTTGCACCCTGTCCTCCACAGTTAGGAGAAGGGACAGGAACACAAGATGAAGCAGGCCAATGACATGATGCAGTTGGGTGGTGGAACTGAAAGCCCACTTCCACACCTCAGCAGAGTGTGGAGGTCAGAGGCATTTCACAGTGGAAAATGGGAACTTGACAATGGCTTATACTCATGCCTACAGTGGCAATGCTGTGGTGGCTTCACTTACATGGAAAGCTGAAGTGGCAGCTCTTCCAAATCCTTTTGCTATGGGGATATAAGAAATATGGAAGAGACCACAGCAAAAGAGAGCAGCCAATCTACAGCTGTGGGTCAGGGTTTTAATGGGGAGATTGGGAAGAAGTTGGGTGGTTTGAAGGATACAGAATAAAACAGCAGTCTGAGATCCTCCTTGGGAGGACTTCAGTCAGTTGAGCACTGTGATTAGAAATGAAAGGAACATGTGGAAAAGAGTGTGAATGAGTCTCTTTCCCCATGTGAGTATTGTTTGAAGGGGAAAAGAAAAACGAAAGACTGGAGAGGTTAAACTGGCTGTTAAATAGAAGCACATTTCTTGCACATAAAGTTTTATTGTGAGGGTTGTGTTTATGGGCTTAGTGAGAAGGGCTGATTAAATGGCAGGTTAATAAAGGGACAGCATGTGGTTTCTGAACTAGGTGGAGAAAAGTTATAAGGTGGAAGAGAAAAAAGGCTGACTGAGAGCCAAGTATGGAAAGAGGAAATCTTACACTGACACAGCTCATAATCAGCTCACCTTATTCAGTATGAAGGAAGCTGTTGCAGAGAGGAGAAATAAATGTGGCATGTTCCATTGCTTTGCCACCAAGGCTAGTAAATTCATGGCTAGGAACTGTTACTGCTGATGACTGCAACTTGTGTGACCTTAAGTTTCAAAATTTCTAGCCCAGCACAAAGTAAATGCAGCATGAGAGCATCAAAGTCAAATAAAGAACTGAAAGTTTTGTAAATAAACTTGTATGTTAAAATGGATTCTTTTTCATGAGTGACCAAAAATTGAAGAAAGAAAACAGTAAAATATTTACTGTGATGTTTTTAGTATAAATCTTCACAATGATACAATTATAATATCACTGATTAATAGAACAATTGATATGATCTGGATGGGATAACCACTGTAGAATTTGGTCAAAACATTGTTACGTCTTCAAACATTGGAGAGTTGGCATTTTATGTGTAATTGTCATAAATCTACACTTACCAAAATTCAGGATAATTGATGTAACTGAAGCTGTTCCTTTTACTGCGTTATCTCACCTTGCTGTCTTTTCCAGTTTGAAACCCTTGCTATTATTCTCACTAAAGCTAAAATATATATTATTTACCAAAAGAGAGAGGTGAATCTACTTCTTGTCTGTGCATGCAAGCATGGATCCAGTTGTCTAACTTTTGTAACTGAATTTTGACAAAGCTTTTACACATCTCTGAAGTCTACATTGGTGTTTGCCAGGCAAATTCTACCTACTTGCATCTGGGGAACTTATCCTTCTTTGTTGACTTAGCATTTCCTGAAATACAATCCACTTTGATCTATGGTCTTGGAAATGCCTTTTTAGTGTGGCAAATTATCATTTCAAATGCTTGATCAGCACTTTTGAAAAATACAACTGTTTTGGCAGAAATCCATTATTTTTATGAAAATTTAGGTATGAGTCTTTGTAATGGAACATTATGACAGGATGCCCTCAAGTGGCAAAATATAGACTCCACCCAGTAAAAATTAAAGTGTCTAATATATAGACATTTTCTTGCTAAAAGGCACACTGCTGTTTCAGATGTTGACACTCTGGATGAGCCTAAATATTGCTTGGTTCTAAAAGAGTATCAGGAAATGAATTAAAATCAGATAATGGAATTTTTGCAAGATAAAAACTGGGAGGAAAAAGAAGTTGTCAAAGATAAAATATTGTCTAGCCTTTAGCCTACATGGATTGAATAAATTCTTGCCTACTATATTAGCTTCTAGCTCTTACACAAGACTAACAAAATCTTCATATAATTCCTGGTGTTATTAGAGAGGAACTATCAACAGTCAGTTTAATTGCATGAATTCTCATTTATTTGCATTGATTCAGGCATGAGCCTTCTATTTCAAAGCCATACTGTACCAAGGCCCATAAAAGTGAATACATTCATGTATTCATAAATAATCACAGATGATGTTTTATAGGTTCACTGTTCTTTGGCAATACAGCAAACATTGACACAAATAATTTTCTGAATTCATAGGAAGTTGGCTTTTACTCAGTGGCAAAACTGGCAATAACAACAAAAAGAAATATTCAGCAGTTGGTATGAATTTCTTTTTTAAAAGTTCTTCAGCTCTTAGGAAGAATTTTTACTCTCTTTCCCCATAAAAAAAGTAAAAAAGAAGCACAAAAGATTTGACTTACCCAATTTCTTTATTTCCAGTATCTCAACAGAGGTTTTGCAAGAAATACCATTACTACTTTGCTAATATAGTTAGCTTGTCTTATATGAGATTTTAAAAAATACAGTTTTGTATGTAAGCCAGAATACTTAAGTTTGAAATATTCATTAATAATTCAAATGCCACTATAATTACTCAGCTAAATAGAACAGAACAGAACTTTAGTGATTGCTGTTTCTTTCCCTTTAAAACTGCTTTTTAACTGAACAGATCTCATCTAAAAAAATATTTGAAAATAAGTGGTAAGTGGTTCAGCTAATCTTAAAATCTTTCTCTTTAAAGTCACTGTTTTATCTAACATCTGAAGTTTCCCTTCATTAGGTCTATAATCTTCTTAAAACCTCCCTTTTCCATGAGAGCCACAAGTATTTCCACATAAGTTTTTTAAGTAGGTAATTCTACATACATCCATGAGGCTGATGTGACATCATCTGCAATGCTCAAGGACAAAGGACATGTCTTTATTAAAACATCATGCTTTTCAGTCGTCTTTTACTAGGCTAAGACCTATATTATTTCTAAAAGTACTGCACTGAAGATTTTACATGAAGTCTGAGAGGTTTTAAAACAATGCAGATAACTTTATTCTGATCTTAAGCAAAAAAACCCCAACAACCCAACCCCCCCAAAAAACCAAATCAAACAAACAAACCGAAAATCTGTAAAAAATCATTAATGTTACCACAGGTGTGGGAAATGATGCTAGAATAATTCCCTTTCTGCACAAACTCTTTCCCTGACTCTCTGCTCAGGCAGCTACGTGCCCACATAATGGGGTCCTTGCCCTCTTACTCTCCCCTTCTGACTGCCTGGGTCAGTCTTTACATAAAAGAACCCAAGTTCCACCTACAAAGCCGTCTCTCTGTCTTTATTTTCATGGCAGACACTTTTATATCAGAGTACTTTCATCACAGTGGCACCCATACCAGAGCTACAATACTGTAGTTAAGGGTCTGTTCTTTGGCATTTCTATTCTAAAGCACTATTGTATGAGGTTGCTCAGCAGCTAAAATTCCTTCCATGCTGAGACTTGGCATACAAGTGCTTAGCTCAAAAGCAATTTAATTTTTTTAAAATTTTGTTTTTAACCCTCTGGTGTCCCTTTGTAAGATGTAAAGGTGAAAAACAACAAATGCTGGCTGCCTTTGAGTGATTGCTGGGTTTGTGATGGTATGAGTGTATTTTATAATGAAATATTGCATGCAGTTTGTCAGAAATGTAGTTTTCAGGAACGATCTGAAATCCTTCAATTGCCCTCTATGAAATAAGTAAAACAAGATCCAGTAGTAATTCTCTCTGAATGAGTGCTGCATTTGCTAGAGTATGAAGGTGCTCTCCTATGATAATTTTTAAATATTATCCTGATGGTTATTTTACAGGTATAGATAAAGATAAGTATATCAAAATCAGAAGACTTTTAAAGTCAGAATAGCTTTAACTGGGAGATTTAGGAGATAAAACAGTTGCCACAAGGACTGAAACAGAATTTCTGTCTTCTCATCCCCTTCATGAAACAGTCTATGGAGCAAGGTTCACTCTGAGGATTTCACACCATCCTTTGAAGTCATTGTTAGGCATTGCTCAAAGTGGCAAGGTGCCAGACTGATGGACTTTTGGTCTGTTCTCCTGTAGTTAAGAATGGAAAGGGTGCAGAGCAGCTTAATGTGGATTAAAGGTGACGCTTTAAATTATATCACTGTTATTTCAGAAAAGGCAAGAAAACACTGAACCATGCTACATCAGCATGTTGATTTACAGATCTTACACACCCACAGACACTATTAAAAAAAAAAAAAAAAAGATTAGATTCACAAAGGGTTTTGGGGTTGGTTTTTAAACTTTTTAAGTACCCAAAATCTGAGGATTTTGTCTTAAGAATTGCTGATTATATAGATTTGCAGGAAGAGACACAGACACTAACTGACAATAATTACTTTCTACTTAAATGAAACTTGAGTATTTATTTCCACATTAGAGACAAGGTGAAGGTCTAACATCCCAGCTGTAACATCCTTGTGTACAAAACAGCACTGAGGGCAGAACTCACCCACTGCAGGAAGGGGTAACATGTTGAGCCAAATAGTTTTGTTTGGACATTAAAGAGATGCTTGAAATCTGACAGTAGGACATAATTTGCTGAAGGTGCACTGGCCAGAGTCCTCTCTTTATTTTTAAGTGTAAATGACAAAGGTAAATGAATTACATATTTTTCTCATGTTACCTCACTAATCACATCTTAACTTTCTGAACTGGCTCTTAAGATGTCTGTTGACCTGTTTGGAAGAATGATATGCAAGTGTATATGGCCCTCAATTCCTTAACCCTGCCATGCAGGTTTCCCAGTAAACTAAGCAGTCCTCAAAAACCTAGTCATCCTCTGAAATTATCCTTTCACATGTTTTCTTCTGATAATTTACTTTCCCTCACAGCTTTGCTTGTATAATTCAACATACCTCTAAAGACAGAAAAATTAGCCATCAAATGTTGTCCAGTCTAGAAAGTATTTGTATTTGTGACATTTTTCTTTCCTAATTTTTCAGTATAAGCTCAAGAAATGTTTATACCTTCAAAGGCATCTACATCTCTTGCTGGAAATGGAAGACCAGAAAAATTCAAGTACTGTGTCCTCCTTGGTGCTGCAGTTCCTTTGTGAGGATTACAGGTAGGTGGAAAAATTTTGTGCATGCACAAGATGAAAATTGAAGAGTGAGTTTTTTTCAGAATCAGGCTGTTACCACTAGCAAGCTGGTTCTTGTAACCTTCCCCCTTTGGTAATACCTAACATCAATAACACCCCAAAGATGTGCAGACGAGGTACTGGTGGTCCAAGAACAAAGCCCAAACACATGACAGATAAAGTCCAAACTCCATATAGTCTATATCTCATTTCTGTTACCTTCCATTTTACTGGAAAATCAAATAGAGAAATGTAATTGGAGAAGCAGTAGAACTCTCATTGCAAATCAATTGTCTGCTGGAGCAGTAAAGGAAACCTTATTTTAGTATTAGCCAGCTATGCTTTTCTTTTTGTGTAAATATCCTCTTTTTCAAGCTTAGTTAAGTATAATAATAATCTCTTTTTTTTAACCAAATGTACAAAATATCTGAAGCAATTAGACTGCTTTACTGTCTAATTACAACAAATGGTAGTTTTAAAATCAGAGCTACTGTCTTTTCTGCAGCTATACAATCACAAATTAGGAAGCTCTTAGCTAGAGGGCTGCTGCTGGAATCACTGGCTAGGACTTTAGGTACAGTACAGCAGTGTGAACACATTTCTGTAATACACCCAATTAGTAAACAATTCTGTTACTTATTACCCAATTAAAGATTGCTTTTATTTTTTACATGTTTTTGCATATGTGTATGAATTTGGGTATCTATGAACATGTATAGCCCACAGAATTAAAAGAGGGACTCAGAGAGTATTATTTAGGAATTATCAGACTAAAAAGCTCTTCCTCATGTGGAGTGGCTATTAGTGAGGTTCTTAGTTGATTTGCAAATGTAGGTGATGGATGTGTAAATATTAAAACCAGATGTCAGTCTGTTGTTCTTTAACTCGTCAGTTGTACTATTTTTTTGACTATATTTTCTTCTTTCAAAAGAATGTTCTGTGTTTTGCTTTAATAATGGACACTATTTCTTGCCTTGCAAGTTGTGGAGATTGATGAGAAATTTTAACAAATTAGAAAACAGATAAAGAACATTTTGATTAGACATCCTAATTTTTCAAAGAAGAGTAAGTGAATAAATTAATCACAAAATGACAGGATAGGGTCACTGTGTAAACAGTTGAAAAAACCCTCTCAGATTTTTGTAAAGAACTAATTACACTAAGTAAATCACTTAATTATTTGAATTGTAGAGAAAAATAAAGAAGCAAATTCTCATAAGAAATTTGGTATAATGCATGTTTTTAATCTCTGATTATGTTTCATGTGAATAAAACTCTGATTTCAATTTCAGCTAGGGTAACATTTCTATAAAGTCATACCAAATCCATAAAATAAACAGAACTAGATCTTGATTTAGTTTCTTTACAAATAAAGAAGTTATACTCTTTTGCATAAATTATGCATACTAATTACTTATTATCTTCCCATTCTAAAAAAAATATACTCTCTGAAATGCGTAAGCTGATTTCTTCATGTTCTAGACTTCATGTTCTAGGAAACACATGCAAAAATGTGAAATATCTTATCAGATGACAATAGGGAGGACTATTTAGGACTATGAATTGGTTGTAAGTTGTATTTGTGCCAGTGTTTCTGAAAAAAAAAAGGTATCTTAATCATCTTGCAAGGATGCCTTCTGAAATACTATAAAATAGAAGTGATTCCTCAACTGGTATTCTGTGGGTATGGCAGTGAATGCTAAAAAAATATAAACTCAAACCTGAGTGTATTCAGAAAAGTGGCATTAAGATAACCAGGTGAATAAATAATTTACCTTCTGAGATGACAAAAACTCTTAACCTAGCACCAGCTGCTTTGAAGAGACCTCCTTTTTTTTTCCAAAAAGTGTGTCCATGAAGATGCTTCAGTTCAGCAACCTCTATAGATAACTCCTGTCTCAATTTCAAATTAAAGATCACCAAAAGAGAGTATGTGCTTTCAAAATTTTTCAACACCTTTGATGTGTAAATCTGGACCAAAAAAAATTGAAAATATAGTATCCCCTTCTTGGGCACCTTCTCTTATTTGCTGCTTCTTCTGCAGTCAGGTGCAGCCTCACTCCTGCAGCAACAGGACACCGAGGGTGATCTACTCACAGCCAAAGTGAGCTTATAAAGAGCCAAACTGATGTTGTGCAGGAGCTGAAACTACTGGAGGTGACCACATTCATCACACAGTGATCAACAGGTTTCTTTTGTGTTTGCATTCCAAACACAGCAACTTGAGTTTTCCAGAGTTTAAATGTATGTTCTATATCTATCTATCTATCTATCCATCTATCTATCCATCTATCTATCCATCTATTTATCTATCTATCTATCTATCTATCTATCTATCTATCTATCTATCTATCTATCTATCTATCTATCATCTATCTATCTATCTAAGTGTTCTTTTTCCCTCTGTGAAAAAAGGGGAAGACCATTTAATGGTAATACCCAGGTTATTACCATTTACCTCTAGCATGGATGTATCTCTGACTTTTTTATCTCTGATCCCTGTACAGAGAAAAAAAATATCCTTTGCTGATGGATTTGTAATCTAAGGAGTCCCTTTAATGTGAGAAATCTAGATGAGAGTCATTGCTTGAACTGCTCACAACTCACCTATGATTTAACAGGCAACAGCAGGGATACAAGCATGCCTGAATCTCCAAAGCATGACAAAGGAGTGGATGGATAGCACCACAATCCTGAAATCTCACTCCAGATCAAAAATGAGTCCTCTTGGGTAATGGTGTGTATTGGGTTCATAAAAGATAATAAAATGTTTGCCTTCTCTAAGTACATGTATGAGGAATGGTTGCACACCTGAAGTACAGGAGTGCTAGATTTCAGACACACAATTATTTTTAGCATTTACAGCTAGGGCTTTTGCCTGTTACAAGCTGCCTTGCAGCAGCTAACAAGCAGAAAGGTTTGGGTCACTTTTACAGTTAAGTCACCCACAACAAGAATGTTTTGCAAGAAACCTCAGTGGGAAAGGACAATATTGCAAATATATTTGTGGAGATCATCCAATTGTTTATGCATCAATATAGCAATGGAAAATAAATAAGGATGTTCAGGGTGTGTTTTTATATGTCGCCACAGCTTTTATGGGGTAAGTCATTAGTGGCTGAGCTTTGGAACATTGGCAGAAGAGCTAGGGAAACCATGTGAAAAGGTTAGCCAAAAATGTCAGCTTTAACTTTAAAGAAATAACTTGTTCACTCAGAACAGAAAATCCATAAAACAGATATAGGACTAAAACAAAACCAGCAGGACAGCAAGAAAGCCTACAGTGTGTATAGAGTGCATAAAGTTGCTAATCATTCTGTATCAAAATTTTTCTGTTTCTTGGTCACTTATTAACTGGAAATAAAAGCAAACTGATTTGTTTTCTGCAGATGCTGGATGATGCTGAGAAATCAGTCCACCTCTTTAGGTGCCTGAGTATGAATAATAAAATTTTTCTTTGCACACTTCTGTTTTGCACATTTTGCCTGACTTAAGAAGTCAAAAAAAAACAGACACAAAGCAACTGAGATGTTTTGTATCTGCTTATTCAAAGATAGGGTTGTCACAAAGGGAAATATCAAGTATTTGGCAATTTAAATTAGGAACATGAGCTGCAAGTCTCGGTGTGTTCTGTCAGATGGACTTGCAAACTACTGAGCTGTGCAGACCCTGTGTTCTTCAAAGATGCTCCCCATCAGGAAGACAGCTGCATTTTTTTTAATATTAGCCTAGTGATGTGGAATGATGTTCAAACACTCCAATTATATAAAACATATTATTTTTTTACCTTCTACTATTTATGTTGCTTTTCATAAGGTGAAGATTTGGATTCTTCTGAAGGAAGAGTAAAGAAATATTTTTTAAATTTACTTCTTATTCATACCCCCTAATTTATATTAGAGAAGGATTCCTTCCTTGATAGTTGAAACTATTCACATCATGGACAGAGTACCAAGTGTGATTGGACAAGTAATTTCAAGAAAATAATACAATTCTTGTGTTATTTGATGAAATGTACAGTTTCACTCTAATAAAATACGGCTGAAGCATATACTGTACTATTATCATTCTCAAATTTTGTGACTTTGCTCTCTAATTTAAAAATACATCATGCTGCTTTTGAGTTGGACACCAGAAATACTACTTTCTGTCAGTCTTTAATATCACAAGAGCTAAAGAGTTGAGAGAAACCTACTGAATGTGTTTTCTTATGGCCTTGAAAATGGCAGCAAAGTCCAGGACAGAGAGTGTTAGCTGATTTATCCATCTCTGATGCAGGGAGAGGTTTTCTGTCTAGCTACCATGGGGTTTTCCTCTTCATTCAAGCTCTTCAAGGGTTTTTGCAAATGGCTGCAGATGGCAGAACCCAGGATTTCTGAACAGCTCTGTGGTGCCCCACAAACTCAGTTCAGGTGGAACATAAGTCTGGGATATTTTTAAGTGTCCCTCAGGACAGTGATAACAGTGTTTAACTACCCCTGCTTTCCTGCCTCATCCCAGCAGGACTTGTGTGATACCCTGTCCCCTTGTCCTTGCTACAGCACCTGCCTGGAAATGTTCAAGGTCAGGTTGGATGGGCCTCTGAGCAATCTGACCTGGTAGAAATTGTCCCTGCTCACTAGAGGTTGAACTGGATGACATTTAAAGGTCCCATCTAAACCAAATTATTCTGTGAATCTATGACTCTATAAAGTATGAGATGAAATTTTCTTCAGTTTATAAGTGAAGTCTTACTAAATGGTACTGAAAACCCACCATGAATATAATTTTGGTATTAGAAAAATAGCAAGTACCTATTAAGTGGAAAAATTAACATAACTTTTGATGCATTTAAATAAGAAATATTTATACCTCTAGGCTTTTTCCAACAGGACCAGCATCAGTGCTGTAGATTTCACTAAAAAATATAATAAGTAACTCCTATGGAGTATAAAAGTGTAAGAGATTTGGTTTAAAATAAATGTCAGCTTAAAATTTAGTCTCTGAAAAATAGTCAAAGAGTAGTCATTTCTGACGTATCACTTCTTATAGAATTACTCCACTGTTGCATGATGGTTTTGCAGCCATACATATTTTTTACTTTTTTTTTTCCGTTCTTTGTGAAAATAACTCTAAAATTATAATATAACATAGGCTGTCCAGAAAGACTGGAAAATGTACCAGCAAATAAACTAAGAGATGTAAAATAAATAATAGGTTTGAATTTCCTTCCACTTCACTTCTGGGGTTTACTTATTGCTAGTTTTTTGTCTGTAATCTCTATAAGGGTGGTTCTATTCTTTATTCAACCTCATCTGAAGTAAAATTGACAACAACATTAATATATTAACAATTATTACAGAAGTGGAAGACGACATTTCAAAGTTTGGTTCTAAATGGAGCCATACTTTAGGGAGCAGACTATGTGCTGCACTAACTGTAAAAAATTACAGTTTGGCTTGTTTTCTGGGATGATTTTGATGAGTTTTTTTGTTGTTGATGATGCTGTTTTCCAGTTTACCTATAAGAATTATTCTAGAAATATCTTTACCGTGTGTAATTTCAGTAACAAATTCAGGTATGGAAAAAAGCCTGCTTTTAAGCTGATAGAACCCAACAGTGATTGTGTCTGTCCCTTTCAAGGATTGTTTATTGAGCAAAGGCTGACTGTGTCCCCAAGGCTTCCCATGCTCACAGGACCTCTGAGAGACACAGCAGAGGAGCAGGTGAATCTTTGCATTTTGGCCACTGTGAATATAAACAGCTGTGATACAACAGCTTAACAATGATCAACTCAATTGCTTGTATGCAAAATTATCATTTTATAATAAAAATAATTGTGACCTGACTTAAACATCCTTTGGGAGAAGTGAAAGGGTGTAGTCAGAACCAGCCATTCAAGCCAGCATGTGACTTTGCAGTGTTACAAATCTGACTAATGTAATCTTTATGAAAGATTCAGTTAAAACAATTATCATTGAAGTTTCAAATTTAACAAAACCTTCATTTCTTAGCTTTTGTTGATTATTCTGTATTTCCAGTCTCTGAGCACTTCAGATAACATTGAGGAGCTGCAGCAGGCACAGGGCCTGCAAGGCCTCCCTGGCACTCACAGCCTAAGGTAGGAAATGCCGAGTCATGATGGCTGGACCTCAGAAGCCCCTGTCTCCCACCCTCTCACCTTTGCTTAGCTCTCTGTAAGACTATAGGTCACCTTCCCCTCCACCCCTACCTTTGGATAATTCCTAAAGCTCCTGTACCCTATCTAAAGAGCGACTTTTGCCCAGTTCAGCAGGAGAGCTGTCGCTGAGACCTTTACAGAAGATTTCAATAAAGGTATCCCTGTGGAACTTTATACAGCCTGCTCCTCTCTCTCCCTTCCTCTGCCCAAGGCACTTGGGAAGCAAAAAGCTGAAATCTCAAATGAGATGATAATTACTAAAGAGCTGATCTCACTAAGAGCTGAGCTTGCTAAAGTAGCCTGCAGCTCTGAAACCTGCCTGAGGGACCCAGACAGGTCGTGCTTAGTTGGACATCTCTGACTTGGTCACCCATGGCAGCCGAGGTCAGGGAGACCCCAACACACCAGAGTCGCCTCAGAGGACCAACTAATATTACCATCACTGAGCAGCAGCAAGGATGGTACTTCATTAGCAACCTCTTCAGCATTTTCAGTGGGAAGAATTGTCTAACATAAAGTCAGGTTTTCAGTTAAAGATGAGACTTAGGTGATTATATCCTGACTGATCCAGAGAGGAAAAGCCTACTGGCATGATGTTAACTTTGAAGGTAAAGGCAATTAGATGAAAGCTATCAGCCTTTGATTTTCACAGTGTAGGTTTCAAGTGTTAGATGAAAGGTCCCCATGACAGCTGTGGGAATACTTCTATTGTGTCAGGATTGTTTTGCAGCAGTGCCTAAGAATACCAGAGCCACAAGCCAGGTGTAAGGCTGCTACTGCATTGGTCGTGCAGCCACAGCAGCAGAGAGTTTTGTTTGAGGAAAATAAATTAGGTTTTTTGAAGCTTTGTCATCCTCTGGCTGAACTGTGCTCAATTCCCACACTAACTATGTTACTGTGTTGACTGTTCTCACAGACAACTTGCAGATAAAGGACAACAGACTGCAGTTCAGCATGACTGGTAGAAATGTAATCACCCTAGAAAACTTAGAGGATTCTCTCAGGCAGTCTTGAGTCCATTAACAATTATCTTTAAGAAAATAATCTTGTGGAGACAGAAACTTTTAAAAGCAAAAACGATGACTTGTTGATTAGCCTAAGTTTAATTCCTGAAAAAAATATTTAGTCGAACACCTTACCTTGACTACCTAGAAGTTAACATGGAAATAAGACTCAAGCATTTTTATAATCAAATGTCATCTATTCTTTCGAGATATTTAATGACCTTCTGTATAGTGTCATATATATTGACTTCACAAAAATTTCTAACATCTTGCATGCATAGGTGAAACTACCTCAACATGAGCATACAGATGGATAGAAGGAGTTCACTGTCACCTTGAAAGAATGGTCTAAATAGGATTCCACAAAGATCTGGTGGAAGCTATTCAAGAACATTACTACTGGCAGTTCCATGGAACACAGACCCTGCTTACACAGTGGGACTGACTGCAGGCATACTTTATAGTGCTGGGACTCAGATCCTAACACTGCAGAAATAACCCTTGAAAAGACAGAATACTGTTCAACAAGGACAAATGCAGAGTCTGACATGTAATTTTTAGCAGATCAAAGGCTGAGTGTGAACCATGGATGCACCACTCTTAAGGAAAGGCAAATAACACCTGTGGATAGAAATTCAAAGCAAATTAAATGGTCTTTTAAAACTAGTGTTGGCCAGTACTTTTCTTATCTTGGGCATAATGGTTTGAAAAAGATTTTCACTAGCAGGGGAAAATATAAAGGAGAGCAAAGAAAGAATTGAAAGTTCATAGTGATGGCCTTGTTTGAATCTCTGTGTTGTCAGATAAGCTGCAAAAGAGAAAAAAATTGAATCATCCTCATATCCACTATGGATGAAGTTACAAAGCATCACAGAATCAGAGCTGAAAGAAACTTTGACATGTTTTTTCAGGCAACATCATCCCTTCTAAATATATTCTGTGTTAACCTTGAGTCATTAGTCCAGGTGGAATTCTATTGTTAACAGCCCCTACTCTGATATTTTGAAACCTCCTTCTCAGGGAATCAGATTACAGAAAACTCAAATGAAAAGATAAGTTCTTATTCAAACCTAAAGCCTGATGTGTGAGAATTATTACCATCTCTTGTTTTAAAGATCCCCAGTATGTAATGTCTGACACTTGGACATTGGCAGGCTAAAAGCATAGGTTAATAAAACTTTCAAGAAAATTTCAAAAAATTCAATTTTTCCCTTCATTGTTCCTCATAAAAAAGATGCATATAAGCACTGTCTCTATTATAGAAAGCATCTCACACTTTTCAAAATATTAATTTTCTTTCAATTTTAATAATTTTCTTTAAAATCTTGAAATTTATTAAAATTTACAACCTCCTAAGATGTTCCCCTTCCTCGTGAAACTTAGCTAGTTAAGCATTTTCTCAAAGGATAAATTTAGCATTCTTCTAAGATTCAGTAATAAGTTTCATTTAAAGAGCAATGTGAGAAAACAAAAAGAGCAAAAAGTAACATGCCTGGTAACCTAAACATACATTGCTAAGTCTACTCTGTGCTCTTTTGAACTTTTATAAGAAGTAATCTTGAACTGAGAGCTGCACTAAGCTTTTTCTTAAAGATCTGAACTGCAGAGAAACAGTCCCTTTAGGAAAAAATTCTTTTGAACTTTATATATTTGAATCAGCTGGTTTCGATGGAAAGCTTGTAAGAGCACTTTTGCTACATGAATTTAGAATAAAAATAGCATCTTTAATTTAGTGCATATACATTGTTGGAGGAGGATTTCTGAAACGACTTTTCTAAAGCTCTCTCTAATCTTTCAAAGCTTAAAGGACTTTAAAGATATTTCATGTTCCCACAGTTTTAATTGAGCTGCATGTACAGTTTAATGGAAAAGGAGAATTTTGAGAAGACATTCAACAGTTCAATATATCAAACACAGTTTGATAAAATGTTGCTTATGGTTAACAAGCAGTACCTCACATATTATCCAAGCTTGAGAGAAGCCAACAGATTGCATTTCTACTGTTGAGGAAACAGTTCTTTGTCATATTCAAATTTAAATGCCATTGGGAAGTTTCTTTGCATCTGTGTTATAACCAATGATTTTTACCAGACTGATTTTTAAATGATACACTGGGTTGAATTATTCAGCCAGAAAACACTCAGAGCATGTAGTCCACCTTCCTTCCTGTCTCTCTCTTAATTAATTACTGTTTTAACAACTGGATGACTTCTAGAAATAAAACATTTTAAAGGATGGAGAACTCACAATACTCCTGATAGTCTGTTGCAATGGCTGCTAACTTTTTCTACTTAAAATTCTTCACATATTTCTGGTATAATTTCTTCTAGATGTAACTCCTATCCTTTGTCTTTTGTTACATTTTTGTGTGAAATACTGAAGAGCTCTTTGTTATGAAATTTTTCAGTCTCCTAAGATTTAAGATGATCAGATCTCTCCAGAAGCTTTTCTTCTCTAAAGGAATAGATTTGGGGTCTTTGACTATAGGCTGTGCTTTTTGATACTTTGATTATCCTCCTGGCTCCATTTTTAATAATTTTCCTTTTGTGTACTTAAATTCACTTTAGAGAATTGCATCTACTCTAGAACAAGCTTGTGTGACACTTGTACTTACGCTAAATGATGCCCATGGTGACAGTGCAGTGCTCTTCATCCTGGCTGCTCTACTGAATGTCATTTGTCAGATTGGTGACAGTGCTAGTCTGGAGTTTAACAAAAAAAAAAAAAAAAAAGTCTGCTGGAGATCTCTTTTCAGAGAATTTGTTCCAATATCCACTTTTTACTGTTTTTCTGTCCAGTCTTTCCCAATTATTCTCATCATTTCCTTTCCTTGACTAAACAATATTCCAATACTTCTGATAGATTCTTCTAAAGTATCACACCTTGATGTGATGCCCATCTCCCATACCAAGTAATGGTAAACTCCTGTTGACATTCAGGAGTAGAAAGGAGGAAACTTAATTTCATACTTCTTCATTTTTCATTATTTATTTACTGAAATCTTCCTTTAAAATATTATGTCACCAAACTACTGATATATTTTAGTCTGCAAAGTATTCATTGAGTTAATAGATCAGAAAGTAACAATGACATATAGATACAGATTTTGATATAGATACAAATGTAGATATAGGTAGATATATCAATGTGATTAATATAGCAACCTTTAAATTCTTAATATCACCTTATAATTTAAATCACTTTGACATTAAGCCTACTGTCTTTCTAGGGACAAATGAAGTTTCCATTTTGATGTGGAAGCTTTAAAAGTTGTATCTATGGGAGACTGGGTAATGTTAAGGATTTTACAAAAGAGCTCAAAATTGCTATTAAATCATAGTAGCTTTTCATAAATTGTGTCAGTTATACAAAGTTCATGGCTATGCCTTTAAATTTCGTCTTGCCTCCTCATTAAATAGAGGCATAATTATTCACCATGTAGAATGGAGAGAATACACTTCCCTTTAAATATACTAATCTCACACTGGGCATCGGGTCACTGTAAATTCAACTTTCTCATGGAAAAAAGTAAAATATTAAAAATTTCTACAGAGGTTACCGTGATTTCAATTTCAGTTTCTCTGGAAGATGATTTACCAGGCTAGGGAGCAGGAAACAAATGTGTAATATGAAAAATCTTGAAGATTTTCCTGTGCATCATATTATGATTTATAACTCTTATGTGATTTTGCAGGGAAAGTATTCAGGGAATGTAATAATAATGAGGAACAATCTGTCATATTGTTAATTGCCTTTCAAAGAGATGTAGGCTGCTATTAGGCTGCCCTTAGCCTCCTCTTAAAAAAACTCCAGCTCTCTTATGATCTCTTCATTGGTCCTGTGCTGGAGGCTCCTGAGCAGCTGGACAAGTACTGCTGGATGTTCTTCAGTTCCTTAACATCATTCTTGAGCTAGGGGGTCCAAACAAAGATGAAGTAATTTATACCAGTGAGGGCTTATTCAGTGTCTTATTCACAATGACAAAATAGCTGGTGTTCATCATAACCTCCCGGGGCTCTCAGAAGCACAAGCAGCAGCCAGGCCCTTGACAATTTCTTTCTAGAAGTTTGAGATATTAATTTCTCGCATGAACTGCAATTTTTTATTCTTTGGCACTCTTTTTTCCAATCGCACATTCCAGCACAGAAATAATTGTCATAGAAATCCTAAACTGATTACCAGCAAACAAACAAACAAACATACAAACAAATAAATAAATAAATCTTCCTGTGCCATTCATTGTTGAAAAAACTGTATTGACTACAATGCTTTTAAGGGAGGTGGTGGCCATACGTAGCATGGGAATTAGCACTTAATGGAATTCTTCATTCTTTAATTTTGTATTGTATAACAAGATGAGAACTGTAGAGGGGAAATGAATGACTGCAGGATCTCCTAGGATGTCTAGGATATAGCAGGGATTGTTTTCTCCCAGTATAGGGTCTCCATACTCTGTGCAGGCAGGGACATGCTTTACTAAGGATATTTTACCTGTTTTTTACCTAACTAGAAAGTTTTAGATGAGATTCCAGACTTCATAGCTGAATAATTTTAGTGCCTCTTGAGACACAATTTAATATCATATACTATGTTTTTGAGACACTGGGGTAGATTTCCTTTGCTAGTTTGGAGCTATTCCTATCTAGCCCTGTGATGAGGTCTAGAAAAGTAGGGGAGCTGTGCCATTTAGTGGCTGAAGAAGCTTCTAAGAAGCCCAAGTGGACTTTGACATGAAGACGAGGGGCAGGATAAAATATCTGTCTCTGTTTTTGTATCTAATCCCTGGGAAAGTGACCCCAGTAAGCCAGGAAGGTCTCCAATATGCAACAGGTACTGTTAAAGGTTGCAGCAGTGGAAGCCCTTGGAAGCCTTTTCTGTCCATCACCTATAACTGTTCCCCAGCCAAATATTCCCAAACTACATGGTATGAATTTGGGGACTATTGATTATATGAGGATTTTGATATGCAAATCACAAGGTAAAAAGTACTTTTTTTTTTTTAGAAATATTTTAGTGTATTAAATCTGTATTTTTCAAAGAAGAGAAAACCATTTAAAAAAACATTAACAAAAAAGATTTTTTATGGAGGACATCTAAGAAAATTGTAGTATTTTCTTGATGTTTTGTGCTCAATACATTTTGTGGCAGACTCCTTTTTTTTATTTTTAATTTCTAAGGTTCCTTGATGTCAAGTGTGCATGTTCCCATTTTCTCTGCACCAGCAATGGTATCTGTTTTCTTCTGTATTTCAAGGGTTTCTATTCTGAAGTGTTACTTTTTTGTCTGTTACTGCAATTTACTTCAGCACAGTAATTTAATTGGTTATCCACAGTTCAGATTACAATTCTTTGGATTCTTAAGCCAAACTTTTTCAAGGTATGTTTAACATCATATACTGTAATAACTTTTAACATCCACTTTTAATATTTCTGTATGCTTGTTGTTTCTCCTTAACTTAGAGAATATTATTAACAAAGAGTCAGGACAGATATCAAATCTACATTTGAAACAGTCTCTGTTGAGAGCCAATGTATCATAATTTATTATTATTCAGCTCTCCCACATTCTCATGTAACATTGCTTAGAACATTCATTCCAGATTTTTTTTGCCTATGGATTATGAAATTTCTAAAAAATTTACAGATGTCCAAGCCAAAATGACTGAAGTAGTCACATTCAAACCACAGAGTCCCTCCACTTTTATGTTGGTGACGCTTAATTTGAATCAGTGGTGTGATATCCTGAAGAATCAGAACACAAAGGGTTAGTGCAGAATCCAGCTTTATTTAATCTTCATTAGTGATCTGGAGGTGGAAGCAAACAGCTCATTAACAGAATTTGCAGATGCTAATAAATTGAGAGAAGTTATGTACCCGAGGGAAGATTGCAAAATAATAAAAGGGCATCCAACAGGGGTTTAAAATGTGGACAGAAAAAAACAATTTAACTCAGGAGAGCTATTATTAATACAACTCAGAAAATAATTAAAAGCACAAATAAGAATGCAAATTAATTCCATACCTCACAGTAGAGAATGAGGCATTGCATCAGCAGAAGAATATATATTCTTGTAGGTATTTGGAAAGGAAAACACCAAACTTGATTTAGAAATGGAGCCCACCACCAATGATCAGCAAAATAGGCAGGCAAAATAGATACTTAGAGGCCTAATGCAAGATGCATCTGCTTTAGGATTTTCAGTGAACTGATGAAGTCTCTAATTTATTATACATAATCAGTGAATTCCTACAGGGGATTTTTCATACCTTTAGTTGTCCAAATATGCTCATTTTTTGATCAGTCTCTTAGGAAGTTCACTAGATTTAAACACAATGAAAATTTACATAACATAATGAAGTTTGGAATTTGGAAATGTAAAGATTGTTATGCCTTTTGACCTTTAATAATTTTTATGAATTAGAAAAGATTAAGAACTTTGTTAAACTAAGTAAATTTAGGAATTGCTGCTAATAAATAAAGAGTAAGTATTACAACCCTTTGACCTGGCAGGAAATATTCACAAAGCTATATCATTATTTTATAAATTTTACTTACAGAGTTAAATAACAATGCTGTTGTGGCTTAAACTATACATTGTTGGATTTAACCAATAATATAAATTTCTATCTGTGGACCTTTATAGCTGAAGACAGTGACATGTTTAATAAAATCAGTAAAAGCAATAATTATAAGAAGATCATAGTTTTTTATGCTTCTCTTTTATTCCTACATTAGATTTCTTCACTGTGGGAAATAACATCTCAGATATACAGAGAAATAAAACTTGCGCTGCTTGCTTTGGCTGGCTTTAAAGTTAGTCATGAGCTCATGAGGACATAATACCATTCAGATGTGAGCCTAAGGTTTTGCTAAACATTTCCAACGATTTTGACAGCTAATCCCTATTTATTTTATATTTAGAAAGTTAAAAGTATAATTAAAAAAGTTCAGTTTGTGTGCTTCATTTTCCAAACATAATACAGGTCATTATACACTCAATGTTTGACTCCAGTGATTTCCTAGCCATATCACTTTTGTCCTTACTTTTTATCCTTATTTAGTTGTTTAGTGTTCATATCAAACCAGAAGATGTTCCCTTTCTATTCCCAATACAACCATTCTACTTGCTCTTCTGCCTTCCTTTTATTAGGGTGATACTTACTGCACTAGCACTTCCTCTGCTTTCCCTTTCCTTCTCTAATTGCATTGCAGACTATTTGGAATGATTCCCTCTGTCTCTAAAAACTCTTTAATCAGTTGATCATCTCATCATTTTTGCAGTCCCTTAGTTGGTGTTGGCCTAGAGCTTCTCATTTTGAGCTTCACTTAATATGATGTTCTCTTGTCATTGCCACTCAAGCATATGTGTCACAGCTGTGAAGCTGCAGAACATGCAGGTTTTGGCAGTTACCACGCTCGCTTTGTGTTTGAAGCAGATGAGATAAAAAAGAGCTGTAGCATCCTGAGACACAAATGATCACATATGGGGGAGAAGGAAAGAAAATAAAGATTGTGTAGGATTTGACCTCAAGTGCACATTTTTGTGTGACTAGTTGCCTAATGATACACATCTGTGAAATCAACATTGTATGCCCTCTAAAAAAGGGCACTTCAGTTTGTTGATGTTATTGTGGACTGACAGAGAATGATCTGATCGGCATCTGTAAAGTACAATTGAACTCAGGAAAAATGAGGAATACTGCAAATACGTAGGCTTGGCAGACAGGCAGAGGGGGATGAGCAATGGAATGGAATCCCAGCTAATATGTGTGGTATGTCTGGAATCCCTACCTGAGATATAGTATTAAAATTGAATTTCCCAGAAGAAATATAGGACTGTCAGAGAAACACCACTGGCAGCATGAGGAAAAAAATAGTCATTTTTTTCAATCTGTCATTTATCTGCTTTACAAGCATAAATCAGTCATTATGTTTAACACAAATAGTTAACATGTCACTTTTCCTTATGTAATTCCTCAGATATCCAGTGAGACAATCTTCTTGGCTGTCAAACACACGTACCTTGGAATTGCACTCCCATACATTTATGGCCAGGTTTGCTGACTTTCACCAACTGGAGCCCTCTCATTCATCACACTAGGTCAGGTCACCAGACTAGTGCTGGTGGGCTTGCTTGGCCAGCTTCCCTGCGTGGCAGCTGCAGAGTGCTGACTGTGATTAATCATCTTGCAGTTACAGTGCTATTTTAATTGTTTTGATTCACAGACAAAAAGAAAAACTTTCAGTTGTTAGGTTTCTAACAAGACACAAGTGGCCACTTTAGCTTCTTCTAATCAGTGTTAAACCACTGAGAAACAGTATTAGTCTCTTATTTTCTCTCATGATTATGATTCAGGCTACTGAGCATCATGAAGTATCTTCCGGTCAAATAAGCTAGCATTGTTTTGAAGATTGTAAAATAAATTAATAAATAGGATATTTTAAGACTGTTTTTTATTTTAAGGTTTCATGTTTTCTCTAAAAATGGTATCTTTTGAGCTCTTGAGATCAATAGTTTTTGCAGTTTGTATAAAATTTTAAGTCCAGTTCTCTGAAAATGCTTTTTTCCTCCTTTTCTTTTGCCTTAAATTGAAAAGAATATCCATATTTTTATGTTTTTTTAATAAAAATATACTGGGATTTAATTAGGAATCTACAGGAAATATTTCCTTTTTGTCCCAGGAGCAAAGTCCAATACTCCTCACAGCTAAACTCATGTCAAGTCTTTGGCTGATTTATGGCCAGGGTGCTTAGTACTATTCTGTTGTACCAAGTTCTATCTTCTTTATTCTTTTCAAAATCCATCCTAAAGCTTTATTTTGTGATTTTAAATCAGAGTTTAGTAAGCCTAATACATTTTCTCTACCAAAAAAAGTTAACAGTTTCTTAGATTCCCATCGTCACCACAGAGTCCTCACATCTTCCCCACTGTTGTTCATCTGGTACATGGGTGATGATCAGAAATTATCCACTTGAGTGGTGGAGGGAGGGAATGGTGTTTCTTTACTGATATCTTAATTAGTCCACTGTGGAGAAAAAGAAATTCCCTCATTGACAGAAAGCCAACAGACGTGTATGGTGAGAAGGAACTGCATAGGGGAGGACAGAAATCTGTTCTGACAGCAGAAAGCGTGAAACTCACCTTTAGCATCTGGTCTACAGCTTGCTGGGTTAAATAAAATTGTTCCCATTGGGTTGGATTCCCAGTAAATTCTGAATTGTTTATTGATTTTTCTGCTGTCCACATAGTTTCACATATAATACTCGTAGCTGAATGTTCTACATAGGTGTGAAAATCCAACAACTTTATTTTACTGCTTATTCTATTTTTAGTTCAGCATTCAGGCAAATCATCACTGAATTCTCTCACTCCTGCCTGTAAAATCAAAAGTATCTCTGTTGAAGAGAAGAAAATTACGGTGCTGCAGAGGTGGACAGAGGAAAATATCAGAGTGGTGGTTCTTGGGTGGATAACATCCCCCTTGGATCTAGCTGAGGATGGGGTGACATGGTAACAAAGAGCTATCCAGCTCCTTTTCCCTTTCTGTTTGAAAGTTTCTAGACCAAACAAGTTTCTTGTAACCCAGAAAAATTATTCTCTACTCAATGTCTCTATTCAAAACAAAGAAACCGAAAAACCAAACCAAAAGAAAAAAATTCAATGCATATTGTCCTTTCTATCCACTGTAAAAGGTTATCTGTTCTTTGAGGAGCAAACTGTAGAGAAGCTAATGGTTCCACTAGATTTATCTGCACTGGTTTATGACATTAGTACCTTTGGCTGTGTGTCTTGCCCTCTGCTCATGCTGAATATAATACAGCAGATGCATTCTCCTCATCCAAATTCCTTCATAGGTTTGTTTGTTGTCATTATTCTGCTGTCTTTCATTACTTGAATTAATATGTTGATCTGTGAACTTGAGTGATTCAGCTAGCAAAGCATGCTTCCTTCTACCCCTCCTGCTATAAGCCAGTAAATTCTGATAAAACAGATAAAAAGTGGATATCTTGTTTTATCATGTAAACATTAAATCCATTGGCAAACATCTGTCAGAGTGCTAAGAAAAAGAGCAAGAAACCCTCCAAATCCTAGTCTTAGAATGCTGAAGAAAAGAAGCTATTTCAGATATTTTATTACATCTCATTCTCTTTAAGGTTCTCCCAAACATTTTTTTTTTAATGTAGAAAGCTACATATTGGAAGAAATCAGTGTGTTATCAACTTGTCTACCTAAGGCCATGAACTTTAGCTTTTAGGTCAAAGAAAGGAATCAAAAGTTTATTCCCACAAAAGTCACCATAAGACTACCAGCCACACTGACAAAGGATTTATTTTTGATTCAGTACCAGGTAATTTTATGTGGTTATACACATTTCAACACATCATACAAAATCAAGGAGAACAAAAGTCTTTTAGTGAGGCAGTCATAATATAAAATGCAGTATCTTTTGTCATACAAAATTCACTTTTTTTTTTTTTTTTTTTTTTTTTGTGCAGAAGGACCAGTACATGTGAAGAGCCGGAGTATTTTGACACATCCCTTTAGAAACTGGGATATAAAGAAAAGCTCTGCAGAGACAGATTAAAGTGATAAATAGAACACACCAAATTTTCCAGTACCTTGGCTCTGAACCAGTGCCTATCTGGTTTAAAGGATAAATAATTCAGGAAGAGAAGTATCTAAGAGTGACCTAGTAGGAGGGATCTCCTGGTGGAAATACATTTGGTGTCTTTACTGTTGACAGAGGAAATAAAGTGAAGATAAAAATTGAGTGTGTGGCTGAAACAGCAGCACTTTGATCTTGGACTGTCCTTTTAAACAGCTCTGTATCCTTCAGAGCATGGTAGATGTTAAATCAGCTGTTATGTTTCTCCATCTACATGGGGGGAAAATGTTACAAAGGAGAACAGGGCTAAAAAATTCAACACTGAATTTCAAAATCTACATACAGAGAACCCTTTAAACTAGTCGTGGTCATAATCAAATGTCTGCCTTTATAAATCTTTATTGTTCATAATGAGCAAGAGTTTCAGCAATTATTGAGCTATAAGTGTATGTTAAAGCCTCCTAACCCCCATCTATATATCTAAAATTAGTCAGACAATTAAACAAAGTTTCTGGTGCCTACAATAATGTATTTAATCTTATAAATAATAGTTTGTGATATTTCTAAAACAATAACAGATTTTTTTTCTAACTATTTTTTTAATGACAGTTATATTTAACAGACACTGGAATGGGGTGCATCTCACAGGAATATCAGAAAATTTGTGAAAATATTTGTCATCCTGTCTTCATTGAAATTTGCACTGGCAGCATTACCCGGTGATGGAAATGTGTAATGGAGGTAGCAATAGGTAATAAAGGCAATGAGGGACAAACTTTCCTACTTTTTCTCTTTGCAATGCTTGAAGACATTACAGACTGTTTCAAAGCCTTCTGCTGAGACCTCCACCAGCAAGAATGCTAGAGCTGCCTTGATCCTTCAGTTTAATTTTCTAAATCCTTGAGTGGACGTGCCAGCTACTCTGCTTCACCTAAATCACAGGGGGTATGTGGGTGACTATAACCAAAACAGTTCTCTAATTCTGCAGCCAAGGTTGTTTCAGCTTAGAGAAGCTGAACTAAATTTTCCAAGTGAACTCACTCCTCAACTCCTGCACTACAGCTAAGTCTCAGCATGGACAAGCACTTTTCCCTCTGGCTTATCCATATTTGACCACACTTACAGTGTTGCAAGGGGAGGGCACAGAAGAGGGCAGAGAAGCAGTTATTCCATCTCTGTCTGCTGGCTACCTCTCTGCAGCTCCCAGCCTGACCCACTTTCCTCCCTTTCAGGAGGAAGGCAAAAAGCCTCTCCCTATAAACAGTTGGTAAAAAACTGGCACAGAGTTTCTTCTTTGAGGTACTATGCATACTTTCCTATGTATTTCCATTCTTATGTATTTTCTTAACAGAGAGATTGCCTGCATAAATAAATAGTGAGGCAATGACACTTCCTGTTAGGAAGATCTGGAGTTTAATTCAACTGGCTGTTCTGGTTTTGTTATGTGTGTCTATTTTGAGAGAGCTGGGTGGCAGTTATGAAAGGAAACTAATCCACAACTGCCTATCTTCCCAATCCCCACTCAATGATTTCATTTCACTGGAATCTCGATGCCTAATTCTTTTCAGTGCTTCTGAAAAACAGTTCTATACAACTTCAGGTGCTTCATATACCAGTATTATTTTAGGTTACCCTGGTTACAGAAGACTGATTTCAAAATAAGACACTCTTTAACATCTTGTACCTTCTCCTTGTTCACTTACATTTTACTTAGGTCAGCACTTCTAGAATAACTGCAGACTGGTTCGTGAATGCATCTGTTGTCATTTTGACTACACTAAATTTGTCATCAAATTGCTCATCAACATCCAAACTGCTTGCTTTGGTGGTAGGAGAATAATCAAATTGTCATCAAAGATCAGTAAATTAATGTTTACATTTTGTGCTTGAATTCTCTAGTTCCTCAAATACTGTTCATAGAACAAGGAGAAGGACTAAATGGAAAATGTCATAAGAGCCTGATTAGAAGTTATATATTGTAACAGACTTAGAAAAGTTGTTGCAAAACTGAATCCCTAAATGCATTTACATATTCATCTACCTACTAACTAACATGTTATCCAAGATTCAGCCATTCCTAAAAAAAGTCTTCTGTCTCACTGGCATGATGTCTTCTTTTTCTTGCCTTTGATGGCCTTTTCTTGTTTTCTGAATAATTTTATAATTTTTATTTTAATATTTTTGTATATTTACAATGGTAACATACCTTTTCAGTGCCTGTGTTTCGGTATGATGTCTCCAGGTACTCTTTTTTCCACTGCTGTATATTTTTTATAGGCATAGCAAAAAATAGAGGCAGTCCTTCTTGTGAAAATATAGAGGATAGAATTTGTTAAAAAAATATATTTTCTGCTACTTCTGATATGCCAAATATTTTGATTTTATTTAAAATTTTATTCCCTCAGTATACCCACTTTATCCCAGAGTCTTTAAGTATATTTGTGCTGTATGTACTGGTTTTAAAACAGTACCTGAAACAAGACCAAAGGCCAGCTCTGCAGTCAAGCCAAAGATAGAGCTGTAATACCAGGTAAGTATTTTACACAGGACTAATGTCTCAGTCATATATTAATATATTAAAAAATTAACATCCACCCATCCTTGCTCTGTCTTCCATTTACCTCTATTGAAAAATTGCTACCCTTCAAAGTATGCATGCCCATGCCAGGAAGCATCACCTGGAACAGGCAGGGACAGTAAGTAGGAGCAAGACAGCTATTCATGACCCTATTGAAAATAAGAAGTTTTTTTAAATTACCCAGATGTAGTGACACAGGTGCCTATCAACTCTTCAGTCAGATGAGTGTTGATGCTACAAAAGTTCAACAAACATATGTTATCACATGGAAAGATGTGAAAAATACAAAAATACAGAAATAAAATACAAAATACAAAATACAGAAATAAATCAAATTGTGGAGGTGTTTTTCATGGCAAAAGTTAATTATTTTCCTTGACAATTTTGGGGGTTTTTTTTGGTAGTTTGTTTTGGTTTTGGGTTTTTTTTTAGTTTTGTTGTTGTTGGTTGATTGGTTGGTTGGTTGGTTAGTTTGTTGGTTGGTTTTGTTTTTGAGGTTTGTTTTCAATTGGTTTTGTTTTGGTTTTGGGTTTTTTTTTTAGAGAAGAAGCATGGATTTTTCTACTGCACTGCTTTCTGTGGGGGGGAAGGGTCAGACAGTTGTTGTTAACTACTCAAGGCAGACGGAAATCTGATACTGGGAACCTGCTTCTGGAGTGCCCAAGAACAATCTGCAGGCTGGTGTGGGACCCCTGCAGGAGTTCAGCCTCTGCTGGAGAACTGCTGCTGCTGAAGCAGAGGTTGGCTAAATCTTTCCATTGGGAGAAATGCTCTTTTGAGAGAGCATGATGCCATAAACATGACATTGTCATGTTGAGCTTTTTGAATGTGTGCTGACAATACCAAATCAATATTTTGATCAAGTATTAATCAAAAAAGGCCTAATGTTATTGGTAAGCAAAATAATATTTGGTGCATTTAAATTCAGTAGAATTTTGAATTGAGATCAGTTTTCAATCTGTAAACAACATGATTAATATTGCAAAGGGTATTTGTTTGTTTCTTTCACACTGTCCAGCATTCAGCAGAAATTCCCATCTCAGGCCAATGTGATGCATGTGATTCACAACTCCATGGGTCATGGCAGAATGTTTTCTTTCAGGTTAATGGCTTTCTTTGGTTGATAAATTAATTGCTTTCTGTGTGATAGAAGAAGTGTGCATACATTAAGCAAAAGAAGGTGAATAAGTAATTTGCTGACTTTCTAACCTGGCAATGCCTGTAAATTTCTAGATATAGAGAAATTCTGTAGGAAATATGCAACAAAGGTCCAGTTCTAGTTCCTCATTTGAGTAACTAAAAGTGTAAATGTAGGAGTATTGTTCTTAACATACACAGCTTTGAGTCAACAGCTAAGCTATGTTATACATACTTAGCTTCTTATTAAATACATTTAATTGAAAGAAATACGAATCCTTGGATGAATATTATTCAAGTTTCAAATTGCAACACTTGGAGGAAAGGACATGCAATGATTTTAAGAAGATGTAGAGACAGTTTACTCTGGCTAACTGCAGGTTCAGTCTAACATTTCAATCAGTTTCTAATATACTCCAACAACAACTATTTCAATAGACTTAAATGAAAGAATTTGATTAATACTTTATCATTTACACTCTTTACTTAGTATACAGATACCTCCAATTTCCCTTTATTAAAAAAAAAACCTCAAAAAAACAGAGGAGAAATTTTCAATCTAAGAAAGACTTGTGATGAGTAATGTGGCTTAAAACCAGCAAGTTTTAAAGTGTGTTTATTTTACTTACTGTCAAAAAATGTCGTGATGTTAAGAAGTGCAAGTGCTGTCTCCCAAGATGCCTGGGGTGAAATCTTGAACCTACCAAGATGAACAGGAATTTTGTCCTTAACTTCAGGGATTTAAGCTTATATGTGTTAGTGTGTCAGAAGTGACTAAAAGCATAAAATCTCAGTCCCACCTGGGAGCTATCTCTGACAGTACCAATCTAAGAAACAAGCTGAGTAAATAGAATAGAGGTAAGAAGTTCTTTACCACAAGATATGTAGCCACAAGTCATAGAAATCTAAACACTTATAATTTTGCTTAGATATTTTCCATTGCTGCATCATATTCAAGTAGCAGAGATAGAAGTAAATTGTTTCCAAATAGATCCAGTGAGATTATTAGACTCTTATAACTGTGATTCCAGTAGATTTTGATTGTCTGCGTTGATACCATTCTAATTTTTTTTGCAACATTCAAAATATATTACAGTAATAGTAACCAAGGTCTCTTCATAGCAGTTGTAAGAAACATGGGTGCATGTAAGAAAGATGGGTTCAAAAAAGTCACATGTTTAATCTACACAGGGATTGAAGGTTATGACTTGAACTTAGAATATCTGAACAACCCCAATAGCAATGCCTCCTGAATTCTGTGGAAGGAAATATTTAGTTAGGACTGTGCAGGTTTTAAAATTAAACACCTAATTTGTATTTTGTTCTGTTTAATGATTGATCTTCATGTTCCATAAAAGGATAATAATGTTTAAATTTGGGGGAAAAAATCAAGCTCCATATGAAACACATTTTTCTGCAGCAATAGACATACCATAAGTAATGGATTTATGTCCAATGCCTTGCACTATGAAGAAATATTTGATGGAGATAAATCAGCCTGAGAAAACTGAAAAAAGAATGAATCAAAAGAAAGGGGGAAAAGAGAAGGTATTAAGACCAGACAAGTATAAAAACCCTAAGTTAACTGAATAAACATTATGAAAACAAAATATAGCCAAGGGAATAGTAAGGAAGTAGCATAAATACTTCAAAGCAAGTCTTATTTTCATGAAAAACAATATTATGATTAGTCTCAGTTTTCTAGCCTAAAGGTATTTTTCTAAAATTCTTTTGTAAATTATTCATCTTCTTAGTATAAAGAGCCATGTTGGCTCTGTGATGATTGGTAGCAGGATAACAACAGAAAGAGCTGCTTTGCTTTTTGCTTGTCTTTCTTATTTGGGCTCAAATGGCAAAGTGGCAATGGAATTTGGCACTCTAGTGTCTACCTCCAGTCTCACAGCTAGAATTTGATTCCCAGCATTCACAGCATCCTTTGAAAATGATGAGTCAGACAGATGCTGGCAGACTTCCAGGTCTTGGTTACATGTGTGAAAGGACACTGCTTTTCTTTTCAAAAAGGAAAAGAAGGAAAAAAAAAATCTAAGATGAGAAGTCAAAGTTTTGTGCCCAGAGAGAAGAAGGATGGACTGAATTTGCGTTAGAAACCTCTGCACCCAATTAAGGAGTAGAGGAATGTACAGTACCCATAAGAATACATCCCTTAAATTTCAAATTCTCAAGAGAAGGGGTGGAAACAAATGTTATAATGATTTTCATTTTAAAGATGTGTTTTGTAAGATTAAAAGCAATCCTTTAAAAAATGAATATAAAGTAATAAAAGAACTCTATATCTTTAAAATCACTTTTCACCTTTCACCAAATATCAATTAACATATCAAAGTTGATCTCATAAATAATTTTCTTCATTGAAACCCACAAGACCTGGAGATATTATGTGAAATTCCTCTCAGAAAGGAACAAGTGAAGACCTTCAGGCAATGGCAGAGGTTGAAATTACCTGAACCACCAGCAGAACCACCTTGCTCAGAAAACCAAGGATTGAGGTGTGGAACCTGGGTCCAACCTGGATTCCAAAACTTCCCCAAATTCAAGAAACATTGGATACGATATCTTTCATTTAAACCAGAGCCCCTAACTTCTAATGAGCTAGAGAAAGGGGTAAAGGGTGGGGGGGGGGGGGGGGGGGGGGGGGTCAGATTCACTTTATGTCGCACACAAGGGTGACCTCTTCTGGTCAAGGACAAAACTGTCGACCATTCTCAACTGATTTTTTAACCTCGCTTTTAAGCCGAAGTGAAATTTCTTACCTCTGAAAGGAAGTACCCAAAACTTTCCTAACATCGGGACTTTATTCATCAGAAAAAGGAAAAGTCCAAATGTGGCTTTTGTGTTAATCTGGAGTTTGATATATCAATTTTATATGTCAAACATTTATAGGTACTTATGGTACATTCTAAGTTATCCCAAGAATAGATTTCCTGGTTCTATGATTACCACTTTTAACTCTGCACAAGTTCAGAGTGCAAATCTGCAAGAAAAAAACTAAAAAGAGTGCTGATTTGTCAACTGTATTTGCAGATGGAATGGATGCAATTGCATACAGAAATATAAATTCCCTCCTGTATTTCCAAAGGAGGTGTCTTTGTCAGTAACTGCTGCTGAATGTGGCTGGAAGGAAGTTTAGGAGCATCCCCAAAGGGCACCAGAGGCCAAAATGTGTTGGATGAGAGCCCAGAAGACTGAAGTGAAATCCTGACCAGCAGAGGTATCAATGAGTGTTTTGTAATCAGTCTCAGCAAGACCAGAGTTCATCCTAAAATCTTAAAAAAATTATTCATATTTTAAACTTTCATAAATGCATAATACAACATGTACTGGAAAATTATTTCATTTAAACATTAAAACAATAATATTTATTATTTTAACAGTAATAATTTACTGAGATTTTCTCAGCAGAAGTGTTTAAATTTTTCTGTAAAACAGTGACAGGAATAAACCTGTAAATGATCAGTTTCAAATTATTTTGAAAACTGATTATCTTCTTTTGCTATTAGGATGAAAATGCAAACATTAAGTCTTATGGTAACCACCAGCCATTGTTATGGTTAGTGGTTACCATAAGACATACATAAAATATATGGAAGGCTGCTTAAATATTTTCAGTGCAATGACTGAGTCTTCTTAAATATTGTAGCTGTTACAACAGATGAAGTTCCATCTGTAGTTGGTAGTAATGCAAGTTTAATTCAATATTGTGTTAAAGTCATTCTCTTGTCGATGGAATTTCAATTTACCAGGCACTAAAAGGGCCCTTTTTCTAGAGAAAGTTAGAAACCTTTTTGGTAGTGATGAAACCTGTGAATATCATTGCTGCCCTTTCAATAATAGTTATTTTATGACATCAGTTCTCAAATTCTGAATTCTTGAGACACAAAAGCAGCAGAGAGCTAAATTAATTCTTTACTTTCAATTGTTTTTTGAAATATTCTTTGCAAAAGATGTCTGTCTTTATCTCTGAGGTGCATCCAGCATCCAATCCGGCATCCATTAATTTTGTCTACAAACATCCTGATTATTTCTAAAACTGTATTTAACAACTCATTGTTTTAGACTTAAAAAAAACAAGTAGGAAATATGAATGCTGTGATAACTGGGAGCCTAAAATTGTACTTGAAGCGAAATACTTGATCTTCCCCTCATCTGAAAACTGCTTTTAGAAGTCACATCTGCATTTCCAAGAGGTACAAAGAGAACAGGTTTCAGTGCAGATCCCATCCAGGAAAAGGTTTGATCTTAACAAACATAGATTGTTCAGTGCTGTGAACTTCAGCCCAGCTTGGACACAGATAACAGAATTGTATAACTGTAATTTTATTGATTTAATTCATCTAGGATTTTTCTTTGTGGTTGGAAAGGAGCTTTAAATATATAAGGGAAGATTTGGTCACTGGGAGCTAAAATGCTTTACTTTATTGAGGAAACATCTGGAAAACTCAGATACTTTCATATACGATGTTGGCAACATCAAAGCAAAACTCCAAGCATATTCAGATATAATTGGGAAGTCATTGAAAATCTTTCCATTATAACTTCTAAACTGCCCCAGCTGCTAAGAAAAACACTGCCACACTGCCACTGGCAGTCACACACAGACCTGTTTGAGAGCTCTGACTCATATAATTCAAGTGGCTGGGAATCTCACTGCTGCCACAGGAAACAGGCAATTTCCAGGATACCTCTATTCAGGGCAAAAGCCTTTGTTAGACACTTGGCTTTTTGATTGAAAATATGGAGCATGGTGGGATTAAAGAGCACCTATTCAGTCAACCAAATGAACTCTTATAAATTTGCAGCTCTTTGCCTAGTTCCTCCTGTTTCTCCAGGGGCAAGAGAGACAGGGGAGCATTGACATTGTTGTCAGCTTTTTGTTTAATTTTCTCACGTGAAATAATTCATCACATTTAACACTGAGAAATAACTAATGGGTAAGATGAGTGTATATGTGTGGCTGTGAAAAGGAAATACTTTGAAATACTGCCTGGAAATACTGCTTTCTTTTTTGGTACTCAAGTGCAGAAATCTAAAGAACAGTCTGAGAAATGCCTCTTCACAGTGAAGGGCTAAATTTTGCTATGTGCTACCAAAACCACTGATTAGCACTATTGTCTGTTGTCTGGTTTTGATGTGTAGGTGCAGATCCACTTCTTTTGAGGATTTCCACTTATTTTTGAAATTTCAACTGACCACTTGGCAGCAGAAAATAGAAAAGCATGGACAACTTCTATGGAGGAAATATAATAAAAAATCTGAGATGCAGCAGAATTGATGAATGTAATAGCAATCTTATTTAGCTCTGATCTTATTATCCTGTATCTGAATTTTTGTTATCTAATGCAAGCAAAAATTCACAATTAAGAATATTTCTTTTGTTAAAAAAACAAATACGCATATAAAATGGGACAGCATGCAAAAGTATTTTCAAAGTGCAGGGTTTGTATCACATCTGGATACCTCAACAGTGATAATTCATCAGTTTAAAAGAAAATTCATGGAGTTTTAAAGGTCATTTTATAAGAAAAGGAATCAGTCACTGTTCATCATATCAGATAATGATATTACTGGGGCCAGGGTTTCTGTTTTAGACAAGGTTGGACTGATGAACTTTAGAGTTCCTCTATGACCACACTGTTATATCATAACCTCAGTATATCAGATGAGGCAGTCAGTGCTATGCAGGTAAAAGTGCCTACTCATATTGGCTTCCAGAAAACCGCAAGCTCTGCCTAAACCTTCCAAATTAGTTATGTAATAGAATGAAGAGAACTGTGGGTTTAGTTCATCCCCTGACATTTTGGGAAGCAGATTTCAGGTCAGAAGCTAGGTCAGCATCCACTCCTCAGATTTGCATTTCCACAGATAATTACATATCACATGCCATAAATGAGATAAAAAAATCAAATCCTAATACATAGAGGAAACCAAGAGTTATACTTAAAAGTCTTACATCATCCTGACCAGAATTCTCTTACTAAAAGACTTAGCTTCTGTCATCAGATCTAGAACCTACATCATCAATTTAATAATTACATCTTCAGTGGTCTCTTCATGCCTGAAGGTTAGTTTGGCACAGCCATTTTCAAGATATGTAGATGTACACAAAGCCATCACCTGTCAAGATTCTTCTCAAATGTCTTTTTAGAAGTAAATATTCTAGTCTGATACTCTTCCTTTGATTCTTACAAAGAATTTTGATTTTGGTTCTTTTTCTGCCATTTGTTAGCAAGGGCAGTCACAGACACGATTTGCTGACACAGCTAGAAAATGGACATGAATTCCAAACTTCAGATATGGCAGTAATCTCACTATAAAAGATCCATGGCAACTGGTAACTACTTCCCAAAGTTCAGATGGTGCTACTGTGTCATGGGGAGGGAGCCTCTCTCATTTGCTGTCATTCCCAGTCCTTGTCTTTATCTTTATTAAGCTGTTTCAATCCTTTCCCTCCCAGAGGAAACAAAAAAAAACTCAAAGCATTCCCCAGTCACAAACATATACATAAGTTTCTTTGACTTTTGGGGCTGGAATCCCATCAGCCCTGGATGATTCCCAGCACCTGTGCATGATTTCCTTACAAAATGGGACCAGCTGCCTTTTTAAGGGCCCCAGAACTCCCATGCTCTGTAATACTGGAGTGGGGGGAGAAAAAATTTCTTAAATTTTACTTAAACAAGCACTGGAGTGGAAGATAAATTAGAGCTTATGGACTCATGAACAGGAGGTTAAGCTGAAGCCAGAAACAGAGTAAGGGCAAAGTCGGGAGGGAGTAAGAGGATCTGCTGTAAATCAGGAAAGAACAGTGAAAAAGAAAGAACAACAAGGCTGAAGAAAAACAAGTATTCTGGAGAAGATGTAAAGCATAAGCAAGGAAGGAAAACAAGACTAACTGGGCATGCATAAGGGAAGAGACATGAGATACAGTAAAAAAATGGAGACTAGAATTAATACAAATGTGGGCAAGGATATTAAGGTGAAAAAAATCACTTCTGCTTATAAACAAGGAAAATAAAACCCCAGCGGTTGACTTACTATGTTTACTTGGTATATAGTGAAAACTGTAAGAACTTCCTTATGAGGAGGAGCCAACTTTAGAAATTATTTCAAAAGTAGAGTTTGGACATGTAAGACCAGAACATCTGTTCAGAAGCCATTATGGTCCATTGTGCAAATTTTTCTTAGTTCAGTGCTTATTGTCTTAATAGAGTGCTCAGCAGGAATCCTTATGGTCCCCTCTATTAATCTTGCTGTCAGCCTTGCACAAATTCCATACTTAAGAAAATATCCCCACCCCTTAGCCCCCCTACACTTACAGCATGACAAGAATGCAGAGGGAGTCAGACCCACTCTTCAAAAAACAGAAGAAGGCAGCACAGCAAAGACACTGTGCATTGCAGGGGTAACAGGGGAGAAAGAAACACGTTGCTGTGCTTGGCTTTCTCACATTCCCTTTTTCTTAATCTAAACACCTTTTTTTTCCTAACCCTCTGTTGTTTTTCACAGAACCAGAGGTTTTATCTCTTCTAAAGTATAAGATATCTGTCCCTCACCACATTTCAAAACACAAGGGACAGAGTTCTACTCTTCACTCATCCCTATCTCCACTCAAAATGATCATATAAGTAGAGCTTCTAGCCCAAGGACTGACAGATATCTTCTCGATTTTTGTTTGCATGAAAGGCATTTTTAAAAGGATTACTGCAGGAGGGGATGTAATTTTTCCTTCTGCAGTCAAAGCAGAGTGTATTAATGGTTTTTTTTCAGCTTTTGGAATGATACTTCCTAGGCAATGTCCATCTACAAGACAGTTAGTACAGTTGCCTCAAATAGCTAGAGGAAAGGTTGCACTGAAGTTGCATGGGATTTGTTCTAAAAATATCTTTGTTATCCAGTATATGCAAAATAGATCCTGAGATATCATTAATTTTATGTTTTCCCTTCATTCCTGTGCGTGATAAATTGTCAGAGAGTTTTCTCTTCCAAATTAAGTAAGCTTTGATTTATCTTTGAACTAGATGCCAGGCTGGGGTGAATTTTTCCTAATTGAACTGTAGTCCCTAGAAAAATTGCAGAGAGCTTTTGACATAACCTTAATCACTGTGGTTCTGAGGGTTTGTTAAGCATAGCTGTTTGTTTTGGAATAGTAAATTTAGAGAAAAAAATCTGCGTCTTGCACTCCACAAAACACATCAAGGTCTGAAAGCTACATGCAGTAGTTATTGCAAAATACTTAACTTTCTTCTGGACTTGATCAGTCCTCTGCATGTAATATGTGTTGAAGATTGCAATCTAGCCAACTTTCTCTAGAACCAGAATTTTGGTATCACTGCAGAGCTTGCTCATGGATCCTGCCCTGAAGTTCAACCTCTTTGGAGGTTGATTACTCAATGAAGAATGGTTGCAATTGCATTAATTTTCTCTCTCCCTCTTTTGAAAATGCTTTTACTTACCAGGATCTTACATGGTACATCTAAGTTTTGCATCTGAAGAGAAGGATGAATTTTCCAAGTAGTAAGCAGAATGAATAAAGTAACAGACAGAAAGCTATGTAAATTATTCACAGGATTTAGGATGTTTGGTTATGTCTTGAATTAATCAGTATGGTTTTAATTGCACTTGTTACAAATGGAACAAATTTTTTACTAGAGGATCAAGGAGCCAAGTTTGAAGATAACAGACTTTTCACAAGTTTTGTACCTTCTGTCATGACAGATCAAGCTATCATTCACTGTATGATGTGTATTACTCTTTTAAACGTAATGTTAGTTTTCTTCAGGGCAATGTCATAACAAATAAATATAAAGCATAAATGTGATGTCTTTATATCCTTAGCATCTGAGGTGTGAGATCACCTACATTAGTAACTGCCCTTGAGCTAAACAAGATAGCCTGAAAATTCAGATCTCTAAAATATTTTACTGCTGTTCTTATGGTTAAGAATTTGTAGACAAACTGGTGCCAACTTTTACTATACATAGCTTGGATTTTTTTGGATTTTGTTCAACTTCTAAAAGCCTGTTTTGACAGCACAGATTTGTCTATGGGTAAAATAGCTTGAAAACAGGCAGAATGCAGCTTCTCTTGTAGCTGAAAATAACAAATTGAAAGGAACTCTGGAAGAATTATATAAAAAAACATTGAGGGACAGACATGGAGTTACTTGCAGTAAACCAGCGTAGCTCTTTGAAATTCAAAGAAGCCACACTGATTTATACCAGATGAGGATCTGCCCATAATAAAATAAGTTTAAAATTTAAATATTTACACAACTGAGGTATTACAGAAAGTTTAAAAATAAAATACTTTTCTTAATCTTTCCAGTCAAAGTTCCATGACTTTTTGTGGTTACTGGGATGTTTCCACCATGTTATATTTTTAACCAAGTTAGTGGCTCTTAATTTGCTGCAGACCATCATCTACCTGTATCTGCATGTAAATCTGAGCTGAAAAAAATTAAGCTGACTAAAAATAATGTTATTTCTTTTTCTAAAAGAGCGTTACAATTAACAAAAGATATTTTATCTTGAGTTACAAATACAAGGTGATAACTAGAAAAACCAGGTTTGCTAACGTATAACATCTGAGCAGTAGCCTGGTTTCATCTAGGGTAGAGTGAAAGTATTCTCCACAAAGAAAACCTAAGGAAATTTCAGTGCACTTCTGCTCAACTGAAGGCTCTCCATAAATCTTATCTTCCAGCCTTTTGAGGTCTCTCTCTGGATAGTGCTCAGGTCTCAAGTCCTGTGGATTCCTTTTCCCAGACATGTACTTGTATTTATTGGCGCCTTCCCTGAAGGCAATGGCTTGGTCTGTGTTGGAGTCCATGCATGTAGACTGAAGATATTTTAAAAAAATCCTCTAGATTCAAGATGTTTTGTTGAGGATTTCTCAGTACAGTCCTGTGTTCAGATCCAAGGAACATGTGATCCAGTAGTGTTAATGTTTTGTATAGTTCTTTGTACTGATCCACGGTCCAGATGTTCCAGCAGAAATTATCTGAAAGCCAGGGCTCTGCTTGGGACCACTTATTTTTTTTTACAGACAAAAAAGTGAGTCAAGTTATCCACCTGGAATAATGAAAAGAATTCCCCCTCCTCCAGGACAACATCTAATCTTAGTTCACTGATCTTGCAGAAAAAATTTAAACCCTCTGAACTTTCACCACGCCTTCTGACTTTGGAAGTACTTAGTGCATACTACCTGTTCAGTTAGTTGTCCAAGTGTTACTAGAAGTGTCTGGTGTTTCCTTACACAGGTAAGTATATTAGGGCCTAGTTTCAGAAAGTAAAAAGGTGATTTACCATTTCTGGAATGTCAGCTGTTTAGTCTTTGCTTACCAGAAGCATACAGAAGGATTTCTCCTTGGCCGACCCATTGGTTTTTCATACAAATATGTCTCTATATTAGCTGCACATCTGGAGCTGTTGATTATTAGATTTTTATATGAGTTGAACAAGTTACTTAAATGAGCAAGCACTTTTCAGTGGTCTTTTGGGTCATTATGTAGGCTAACCACCTTAGTTGCACAATAATTGAACCCTTCTACATTTTAGTTAAAATATCCCTTTGTAATTCAAACTATTATCATTGCTATTCTGAATTTCCAGATGTTTTACTTGGCATACATTTATTTTAAAACTTGTTTCAGTACAAATATAACTAATTATCCAAATATGCTTAAGTAGAAATACATGTAGATGAAAGATTAAGGGTTGATCTATAAATATCAAAACTGAAATGGCCATAAAATCCTCCAAAAAAGTGGTTTTGTCCTCTTTAAATAGTAGCTTCAGAGTTACTATTCAGGGCAAGATGCATGAGGAAATAAGCTATGTCTATATGTTGATATTTATTATGTAAAACATTCCTTGAATACCCTAAAATTCAGTCGAATTCAAAATTGCTGTTACAAACAAATGCTGTTACAAATGTTGAAATGTTGAGTACAACAGCATTTTTGGTGGAGGTATTTTGATCATATCAAAAGATTATGGACTGAAGTCTAATACCTCAAACATGCAAGGCACATATCTATTTTACACTAAATACATATTTTGACTCTCACAGTTTTGATATATTTGTTCTCACTTGCAAAATACTATCAGATATTATTTTATTAATCTATTAACTTATTTTGCATTAATAGGTAATGAATAAGCAATGTGCTAATGGAATTCATAGATCATACAAATTTGGGAGAAAATTTTTTTAGATTACTGTCACAGTAGTATGATTTTTTTTATAATTTTTTCCATTTTACTTGCTTGTGTGCAGAAAAGTTTAATAATACATATGTATATATGTGCATGTGCATATATATAAAAAATATGACTTAATTGATTATAGAATTATTTAATTATTATTTTATTATAATATCAAAGACATTTTTTAACCACTACTCTGTAAGGTTAACATTGCCCCGTTGGAAAATCATGTAAAATTGCTGCAATAAAGATGAACTGTTAGTTACCTTTATTGATGCTGAGAGCCCCTGAGTGTGACACCTGAAGATGAGACAAGTCAATATATCAGAAAAGGTGAATTTGCCTCAACCAGATGACTTGGTAGCACCAAGTAGTGCAACAGGCTGCCACATGCAGCCAGACCATACATAGTTAGGCAAACAACAAAAATTATGAATGAAAGAGGGACCTGGGCTTGGTCCTGAGTGATACTGCAGCTAAACTTTGACAGGAAATGCTTGGGAAAGAATATCAATGATGCTCACCCAAGATGAAAAGCCCTCACCAGCCAGCCTGTCAAGGTTGTATTCCAGGATATTCAATAATCCATTTTATCTGACTCCAGCTGTCATGATCAGAGGCCAAGCAACAGGTGTCCCTCCCTGGAAGGAAGGGTCAGGGCTCAAGGAGATTTTGTAAAGCTCATGCCTGGAGTCCAGCTAACAGCTGATGAAGAGACCACATTGCAGGTAGGAAGAGCTCACAAGAAAGTGAATAGAAGATGTAAGAATGTTTTTAAACAGTAATGGTAAATCTATAAGTGGCTAGAAAAATATATGATTTTTCAAGGTATCTCAATAGAACTATTTGTGTGTCCTGCATCTGATTAAGAAACTGTCATACAATGGGAAGGGAACCTGAGGGGAAAAAAAGAAAAATATCTCCTAGAATGTTTCTATCTCAAATATTCAGGTTTAATCCAGTATTGTGTTGAGGCTATAATTAGAGAAAAAGGTCAAACTTTGCTAAAATTTACTCCAAAATATGTGAACATTTGCAGCTGAAAATGTATTTCCTAACATTTGTAGAATCATTATAACTTGGGACTTTATATTCAGGGTTTTTTCTCTTTTTGAGCTGAACTTCCTTAGTTTTGGTTTGGCTGTGGTTTTTTAATAATTTTTTCTTATCATCTATACTACTTGCCAACATCTATGACCTTAAATGCAGAATAGCTTCAGGCAGAATTAATTCAGTCATGATAGTTCTATGCTGAAGCAAATCACCAGGAAAATTAACACTCATTAAAACTAAAAGTGTTTAAAATCTAATATCTCATTGTAAAACTGTCCATTTACTAAAACCCAATTAAAATGCAATTAGCTTTATAAGTGATGTATATAATATCTAAGAAGGTCAATTGCTCTGCACTTTAGAACTCTAATTTGTTTTCAGATTATCTAGTGAAAAAAGATTTAAAATGGCTTTTAAACTGTTCACTGTTAGGACATGTAACTAAATGTTGCCTATACATAAAAAAATCTATTAAAAAGAAAAATATTAAAAACTCATTGTGAATAATTCTGCATTTATTTTTCTGTTCTTTATGACACACACTAATGGTAGAATTTCCAGTAATAAACAACCCTCTTTCATGAAATCCCTTACTTTCAAAAACACTGAAGAAGTTGTTTTAATCTAACTAGATCAGGATATTCTAACTTTCAAAGATATATAGTCACACTGTAAATAGCTATAAATGGGGGGATAGAAACCTGTTTGATGATATGATGAATTACTTCTCTCTAGGTACCCTGTTCTCTTTATTGACCTGTGAAAGAGCTGGACACTTAGGTGAGAAGGATTCCTACATTCCACATCTCTTACATGATTGATTGGATGACATGAAGCATGACTAATTTCATCTGGAAATTTGATTTGGAGAAAATTGCCTATATTATAAATCTTTTGTACCAAATCCTGATAGCAAAAATACCAATTTCAAACACTTGTTCCGTTGTTCAAACTATGAAAGAAATCTGTATCAAAAGCCACTGTAACCAACTTGCTTCTTGCTTTTTATTTTAAAAATTATGAACCACCTTGAGCAGGAAACTAAATTCCCAGCTACCTCTTCAGTGAGATACCAGTGTAAAGTATTTACCATCCTTATTTCCTTCCTGCTTGTGTTAACAAGATTTGTTCCTTCCTAATGACTGGTGGGCTGAAAAGATATTCTCCCTTCATTTGATATTCATATTTGAACTTGCTACTTCTAAAGTATGTAAGACAAAAAATGTTTCCATTCTTCTGCCTCTCTGTATCTGATAAAATGTCCCCTTCTCCCTCTACAAATAGCTCTATCAATTTAGAATTTGTCTTGCTCTTATTGTGTTTAAACTACTTTCCCTAATTACCTATAAATCAGTATCTCATACATTCCATTCTCTTCTTTTCATTTGTATGAATACATTTTTATTGCTCTTTTTCTTCCCTTGTCAATTGGGTGTTTTTTCCTATCAATTTTTCTATCAAGTGAGCAAAGTTTTAGCAAAAATTGTCTCTGTTTTTGAATTAGGTTAGGTTTTGGGTTGGGGCTTTTTAAGTTATTTTAAACTATTCTAGGGATTTACAAAATAAATCAAAAATAATTCTTGTTGGTACTAAGTTTTCTTGTTTCTTAGGCAGCGATTGCAGATATGCTATTTTATTTACACTCAGAAATTCCATCAAGGAGATGATTCCTAGCAAGTTTCATAGCTGAAATTATGTGTTTTAGTTTTTTAATAAAATAAAAGATGGTGTATTTTCTGACTTCTCTGCTCATTTTTATCAGGGAAACATCAGGGAAAAATTACCCTCTGGCTTTTTATCTGCTAAATTACAGAGGAAGCTGGAAAAATTTAAATTCATCTTTTTTCAAAAGAACTTTTTTTTTTTCCTCTAAAAATATTGGACAAGTTCTTTGGTAGTTTCGGAGATAATGATGACTTCTAATGAGAATGTATTTTATATTCTTGAATGACCAAACCAGTGAGGAACCATTTTGGATGCTCGGGTTTTTTAATGTTTGAATATCCTTATGATGATCAAGGTAGAAGTGTCTTAGAAAGTGAGGTTATATAGGTTATATATATATATATATATATATATATATCTATATATATATATATATATATATATGTATTATATATATATGTTTTTATTTAACCAGAGTCATACCCTTGAGTCTAGACTTGTCCCACATCAAACCCATCTGGGTGCCAGCCCAAGCTCAGCCACAGGTTCTGGATGAGCTATGGAGCCCGATGGAGGAGGCAGTGGGGACCCTCCTGTCCTGGGCAGCACAAATGTGCACAAGAAGGGAGCACCAGCTCCTCAGGGATTGTTCTCCATCACCTCTCACAGTGGTGTCACTCATCTGCCTACCCCACTGTAAAGTGCACAAGAGCCTGTGCCCCTGGGGGCTGTCACCTGCGCACAGGGCAAGGCAGATTTTTGTCATTCAAGGGTAGGTTTGGGGCGGTTTTCCTTCTTCTTATTCTTCCTCAAAGACAGAACATATTCACAATCTATCTGTATTCTATGAAATGGAAAACATCACTGAAAAGCAGAACTTTTTTCTCTTTAATGACTTTGATTTTCTGATGAGATAGTTGGTTTTCCTTTTTTTTTTTTCTTTTATTCCCCCCCCCACCCCAGTTTCTCATGGAAAAGTTATGGGAAAAAAAAAAAAGAGTAAAAAAAACACAGCCTCATTTAAAAGCAGATGTATTGAAATTAATTCATGCTTCTGAGCTTACCCTTTTAACCAGAAAAGTATTGCTTGTGAAAAAATAACCAGCTTTACCCAATCAGAAAATTAAGCCATAAGTAAGCAAAAAACCCTAAAAGTGATTATTACCTTCTAATCTGGATAGATAACTGTAAGTACTCTCATTGAGGGCCACAACTGACGAAGAACTTTAAGACTATTTCTCTAGTCTTTTATTTATTTTTTCCTTATTATTCCTGATGATCTGGACAAACAGAAGTAGATATCAGACACATTTTTGTAATCTTTAATTAGTTTCAAAGCAAGCCCAGGGTATGAATTGTTTTTAAAGAGCAACACATTGTAAGTAAGTTTAGATCTATTAGTGCATTTGTGACTGGAGTCAAAGTTGACAGTTTATTGCAGCAATGGTATGTACGTAAAATTTATATTCATAACCCCAGAAGAAGGGTTTGGTTTAAACAGATCAGAAGTTCATTTTTTATTTCAGTTGACTAATACCCTTGGAAGATAGTGTCATGGTTGTTTTATTCGATGATAAATTTGTAAGAGTCGTTGCCTGTAGGAATGCGGCAGATGAGAGGCTATGGACAGAAATAAAATCCAAGCAGAGCAAAAGGTCCACAGAGGGACCTCTCTGACAGTTAAACCCCCTTACTGATTGATGTAGCATTCAGTATCTCCTGTCAGGAGATTTGTACTTGGACACTGTTTTTACTGTTATCTTGTTACACCAACTTCTTAAAGTAGGGGAAAAATATAGTCTCCTTACTCTCTAACTTTGTCAAGAGAAAGGAAATGGTTAAACCCATGTGCTCCCACTATCTGCATGGAAGTTATGGGCGTATTCATGCAGAGTGAACCTTACATCTTCATAGTAGATTTCCAAGAATAAGGTACTTCATACAGTAGATAGATATAGGATCCCATATGTTTTCCTATTATTATTAGTATTACTATTGTGACTGGTGATTATCACACACTAATATAGAAATGGGGTTTGGATGTCATTGCAGAAGTTCGGAATGAAAAAGCTTTTCAAACAATAAGCTATATGACCTTTGGATTTTAGATAAGTGGGAATAGAGAACTTATGATATTTCCTCTGTAATTGTATATACGAGAGAAAATATGCATGGAATTTAAAAGGACATCAGCTAAAAATGTATTCACATGCTCATGAAAGGTAATTAAAACTGATACTATGACCTGACTGGAAAAGGGAGGACAGGGTGCATGCAAGAAAATTTAATGGAATATTTAAGTAGGGATTTTCAAAGTGCTGAAATAGATTCTATTTTTTAAATAATTTTTAGTTTATTCTATAAAATTCTCTTTTGGTACCAAACACATTTTATGTTTTTTCAGTTTTTTTTTATTTTTATAGCTGGGTTAATCATGGGTAGCAGGAATAGGATTTTGAAACTGTGTTTATATTTCTATTATTTTAATTTAGTATTTAAGGACCAAAGAATATTTGAATAAAGGAAAACAGTCTGAGATGTGATGATGAGGGGACAGAGGGCATCTGAACCTTAAACCATCACAAATATTTTGAAGCAGTTGCAAGAAACTATGTAAAGTGTCCTGAGTATTTTAATTTTCTGAATTTTGTGACTATTTTGTAGAATCAAAATGTCAAGATATGATGTGTGAAGGACACCACCATTGAAGAAGGGCAGCGAGAGGCAATATGCCAGATCAAAACAGACATTTGGAATAAAACAGGTTTACTCAAACATAAAATAGTGTCATGCCTTTGGATACAAATAGAATATTCTAAGAACTTGAGTTTCTAACACTCTTTATCCCTTTGCAGGATAAACCTGGAAAAAAATGAAAAGGAGATCCCATGATCTCCCCTGCCCAGAGCTCATGGCAGTGTCTAACAAAGTCATATGAAGGCACAAAAATCATAAAGGAAGGAATACACCTTACATTTTAAAAAAACATGTAAGACATTAACACAATTTTTTATTATCATTCTTTTTTTTTTTTTTAAATATGGGAGAGGATAGCTAGATACTGATACCATAAAGATATGAATAAATACACAGTGACTATCTGCTTTATTTTTTTTTTTTGAAACATATTTGACCTTGGAAATCATAGGATGGTAGTGTAATCACAGGGAAATATATAGAGTCTAAAACAGAATTTGGAATTCACTAATTGCCCCTCCTAATTATAAAGAATCTAAAATCCCTGGGAATAAAAGCAAAAATCTGGTCAAAATTAAATTTACCCTCAATCCTTTGTGTGTCAGGAAAAATCTCAACTCCTTGCTCACCATGAGAATGACCACAAGGCAGGCAATGCCCTTTCAAAATCCAAAGCCGCTTTGCCTTTGAGTCTTATTTTTGTGCCAAAAATTTTAAAGTGTCCTTGATTCCTTTTTGTGCTTTACTCTTGAACTTCTTCCTTTATGTCAAAGCTCTTTCCTTACAATTTTAGGGCTTTAAAGCCTCATAATGACCTTTCTAGTTGACCCTGACCCATTCTTCATGCTACCATGACGTAGTGTCATAATGCTTCCATGAAGTACAGTCCCTGAAGGGGTTAATGCTCCCCAGCCATTCAGCTGTTAGTTTCTCCTGAATTTCTCACTGGACTGTCACAAAGGATAACAGAGATGTAATAAAAAGGTCATGCAGGTGCTCTCACATAATATGTTATCAAGTCCTAGCAGTGAAGGAATGTGAGTAGGCCTATTTGAATGAACAATGAAGATACAATAAAAGGGAAGCTGAATTACAGACAGCAGGCAGGTTTGCACTAAAAGAGTAAACAGGATTTACTGTATTCAAGGAGTCTGAAAAATTACACTCATTAGCCATGTATCAAGTAAATCGATAATACCATTATGTGTTACAATGAGAATTAGCTTTAACAGCTATTTCATACAACTCAGCAGGGACTCACAGCTAATTCAATTTTTACTGCATTGTATTCACACTAATATTCTTTCAAAATGGTATTATTTTTGGTTTGTCATTCATCTATTTCCTCACTTTACCCCATACATCTAGGAAAATAAAATATAGCCCTCAAGAGGTGTAGTTGTAACATAAGGTTCATTGCTCCTGAACCTTGTGTCAAAGCACTGCAGACCAAACCTTTGTCTTGCACATACTGCCACTAATGCCTTCATTAGCCAGTCAGCTTTCTATTCCACAATAGATCAATGCCAGCTCCCAATGATTCCTTAAAACAGGTCATCCATGAGGACTGCTGCAGTAAGAATCCTTCTGTCTACCTCTCTCCTTGATTTTCCTTTATCAGAGGCTTCCTGGATTATTAGTGTCAAGTTCAGCAGCTGCAGGCTTAATTGGGAGCCAGCAAATGAAAACAACTTGGTGTTCACACCTTTACTGTGCTGCATGGCCTTAGTAAATAAAGGCAGGAAGAAAGGAGAGATCAAATGAGTGCTTTGTTAAAAAATATCCAATAAATATGCTTGCGTGGATAGAAAAATCATATCCTACAGAGAAAGCAGAATAAAATGTAGATAGTAAATTGTGGCAAGGCAATACAAGGAGAGCACTTAAGAATTTCAGTGTGTAGAGACTTGTGGCAGAAGTCTTAGCTTTTATGTGAGAGAAATCAGGACAAGTATTCAATGGAGCATAACCAAAAGAGCCTGTCATAACATGCAACAATCTTCTAAAGGGTCATTTCCCTTGGTAAAGGCATCATAATCTATTTAATTTATTATCTAATTTTGCTTCTTTTACTCCTTTAAGATATTTTTAACAGAAAGTGATAGGCACACCAAGATTTTTTGTGTCAAAAAAAAACTCAAAAAATTTCCAGAGAGAAAATGAGGAAACTAGAGAGATCAGGGGAGGAGAATCATACATCGTTTGTTGCATCACAACGGTTCCTCTTCTAAACTTTATCCTATAACTGACCATCTACTCCTCTAGACAGGTATACAAGGTACTAAATCTTGAGATATATGAGATTACTAAGTTTTATACAATAGTCATTGAAATTCAAATCCTCAAGTCCTTTCAATAGTCATTGAAATTCAAATCCTCATCTAGTATACGTTGCAAATGAGACACACGTACCAAACGTGCAGCCCAGATTAAAAACATTGCTTCACAATGTATTTAGCCTATGACAATGCTAGTGAACCCTAGTGAGTTGCTTCTTTTTCTAAAATTTGAGGTTCCTTTCATTCCTTATGGGATTTTTATCTAAAATGCATTTTTATACCACTCTAACTGAATAATTGAAAAACCTGATATTTCCTTTTGAACCTGATATTTCCTTTTGATCCATAAGAGACTTCCAAGCGGAAGTCTCTTATGGATCAAAAATGATCAGTGTTTTAAATTGACCATTAGAGTTTCTTTACTGAGCTTTTTATTTGTGTGAAATAACAAGTTGACTGAGTCAACCATTCCTATATGAGAACAAAAACAGGATAATCACTGCTGGTGATTATTTGGTCATTACTGTGCATTGCAAAATAATCCTTTTTTCATCCTTAAAAAAACCAGTCAAATAATTACTTGTCATATGCTATACAGTGCACAAAGGTTTTATTTGGAACTCAGTTGTCCTCTCAGTTTTCCACCTGTACAATTATTCTTGGGGATCCAGACAAACACCTGGATTCTCAAGTTGCCTCTTGCAGATTCTTTGCACATGATTGTGTGTTCAAAGTTGGACTGAATAATAATAAAGTAGTTATTAGGAAATATTGGGTAGTTAAAATATAGGAACACATGTGCAGTTTTTAATGGGGGGTTTTTGTTGTGGGTTTGGGTGTTTTCTTCCCCTGAGGAAATGCTTAACTGGAAGGGGAGGCACTCAATTGCATGCTTGAAGTGGTGATTGTTTCAATTGAAAACAAAGTTGCAGAAGGTCAGAATGGGTCACTTGTACGATATTTAGTGTTTCTAAATTGGCTGGATTCTTGGTGGTTTATTAAGAGCTTTATTAAGAGTTTAATGTTTGCCAGTTTTCTCCATGAAGAATGTTCCTGTAAGGGACACAATATAAAAATGTGTAAGAAACCGTCCTACCTAGCCAAGGCCCAGATTTGCTGTTTGTATTTTGTCTTCAATTTTCCCTGAAAAACATTGCTTGTTATCAGAAGACTGAGTAGATCACGGAATACAATTTATTTAGTTTTTGAGAACTGACCACATGAAGTGACAAGTTACATGTCACTTCAACTCAGAGTACTAATAAAATTAAATAAAGTTTGAAATTTTTTTAAAAAGTAGAGAGAAATTGTAAGAAAGTAATTCTGAGGGGAGTCATGAAGCAAAAGCCTAGAAGCAGAGGAACAGAAGGAAGGAGGAAGAAAGAAAATAAAATCAGAGTTTTTAATATGCATTGTGAACAAACCCTTCTGCCACCTTGCCCTTTTACACCCAAAGTGGCCTTTTGGGACCACATCCTCCCACATACAGAGGACAGACTGTTATTTGACCAAGACAAAACAACAGAAACCCACAAGATGGTCACATGCAGATTCCTCTTCTGTCTGCATCACTCTCTAGTTTCATGCATTCATTCATCTGCAGCTGCCTTCTCTCATCTTCTAGGCTGCATCAAGGCTTCCTGCTGCCAGGCTGGGGTGAGACGTCTGGGCTCAGGCATCCTGGAGGCAGAATGAAGGCACCCATGAGTGATTGAAGGTAACAGATAGATGGACTAAGTGCTCATCAACAATAAGTGTGCCTGTCTGTGAAAAAGCTGGTGCCCCAGGCCAACTGTCCATTTGGCCCAACCCCAGCATTTAACAGTTGCTCAAAAATATTTGTATTCCATTATAGTTAATTTTTCCCACATATTTACTGTAAAGGATTGCCATAATGAGTTCCAGCTTTTGAACTAGACTGACCTATCTTGTCAAAATCAGAGCCATGTCAGCAGAAGCTGGAGACTTGTGAAAACTATGTGTGAAGCCTGCTGCACATGATATATTTCAATACAACTTTTTCTCTCCTCATGTAGCCCAACCCACGTCTGATGAACTCAGGATATTCTGAGGAATGTGTTTGTGGTGAGCAGCAACAGAATATGAGGATAGCGTGCAGAGATACAAACCACTGTTTTCTATCAAAATATGCCTTTTCTTACCTTCACCACGTATACATGCAGTGCTACAGACATGAGTGTTTCAGTTCTTCACCTATTCACCTTTCTTATAGATTTTTTAATGGGGGAAAAATCAGCCTAAAAATAAGCCATGCTATTTTCCTATTTCTTTAAGATCTTATTTGCTAGAGAATAGCAAACAATAAACAAAAGACTGGGGGTTGGCTTGCCAGCTAGAAAAATAAATTACATGAAATTATATTACTAAGATTCTAAGACTGCTATAGCTTCAGAAAATACAAGCAGTGATCAATTATGTGTGACTTTCCAAGCATTTTTTATAGACCTGCACAGAATACATGAGTATAATTCTGTCAGACTTCCATCTCTTAAATCACTTTTTTTTCTCTCAGGCTTTGGGAATAGATGTTGTCATGTGTAAACTTAAGAAATTCATTGTAAAGGCATGTCCTTCAGACAGCATTTGTCTCATCCTACCTATTCTGGGCACTGGTGAGGAGCACTGGCCTTGCTGTCAGCTGCTCAGAGGGCTGTTCCCCTCCAGGTCTGGGTACATGGTCTCTATACTCCCAGTCCATGCACGGATTAAAAATTATAGAGCAGAAGAAAACATAATTTGATATTTGTTTTATTGATGTAAAATAAAAAAAATAGCCAGAAACACTCCATCATCCCAGCTGCACACATCCTGGAGGACACCACCCCTGACAGCCACCTCGTCCCTTGTCATGTCTCAGGGCTGTGCCACCTTGCAGAAAAGCCTAATCCATGCTGCTTATTGTTAGGTCAGCATTTGGATCTTTAGTGACAACTGAGGCCAAGTGGGCAGCTAGAATGGGCTCACTCCCACTTCAGAGGTAAAATGTGGGTAGTTTTGGGGGGTTTTATAATGTAAGTTAATTTTCAAATATGTAAATATGTAAATATGTAGCTCTCCTTACATTTGCAAATAGTCAGCTACTATGGGAATTCAGCATGCAAGTTTTTGTATTTTACCTCAGAACTCTCTCCACATATCCTGTTATCACAGGCCTTAGGCAACTAGAAAAAATAAAAGAGAAATTAATGTAAATAATCAGAAGACTGTATGACATTCATGACACTAATTTTTATTTAAAATACACTTTGTAGATAATCCTTAGAGAGCTCTCCAGAGTATCTTGTCATATTGTGAGATTTTCTAAGCACTGGTAGATTTCTAATGACTGATAGACAGTAGTATTGCTTTCCAAGTGATCAGTGTGGTTTCCTTTCATCTTTGAGTTTCTAGGAAAGAAACCACTAATTTAAAGTCTAATATCTTTCTTCTGTTCCCATACACAGCAGATGGCACATGCAACTACATCCTACTTTCTAATTCCTATGTGACATTTATTATTCATCAGAAAGGAAGTTAAAAAATATTATCTTTGCAGCTTCTGGTTTGGCTGGTCATGTAAATTAGACAAAATATTGCTTAAAAGAAATTATATTTGAAAGCATAAAAACTAATAAAAGTATAGCATAGGGGCCACCCAGTGAGGCAGCAGCTGCCAAAGTATAGTTCAATGAAGAAAGCACAGTTTGTGGAAACAAAGTTTTTGACAATATTGTCTACTATATATTTTTACATTCATCTATGATATTTCTTCATATAGTAATAAGGAAATTGGAGAAAGCTCAAGTACCAGTGATCATATATTCAAATATACCCAAATTTTCTTTATTTCAGGTCTCAGGATCATTTTATGTGGCTTTAGAGTAGTCCTTATTAATTCCTCTTTCCAAACTTCAGGGAAGATGCTAATTTATATGTACAGGTATCATTATTTAAAGGAAAATATTGTTATTCAATGAAAATCTGTATTTTTAAGTAGGTATGATATGGTATATCAGATTTAAAAGGTGGAAGAGTCTTGAAGAGCAAAGCAAACCTCCCTGAGAAATAAAAATATTGCATGCTGTTAGGTTAGTTTTTCTTTAGACTGAAGTAATTATAGTGTTGAGTCATCAAAGATATCTGAGTGTTTTAGAAACACAAATTCTTGGTATTCAAAAGGATTTTTTTCTCTAGTAATTACTTAAGTTTTCATTTTTTAATTATACTTTAAAAGCAACTAGATCTTTATCAGCTCACAGGGTCAGTTGCAAGTTCAACCAACACTGACTTTCCTTTAGAAGTTGTGCCCCGACCTAGAGTTTGTTACACTTCCTAACTTGTTTCTGCTGCTAATGAAAATAATAATAATAAAAGAAAATTTTAATAAGTAGATAAAAGTAGATTTAATTTAGAATTTGGTATTCAGTTGGTTTCAGTTTTCTACAATAATTAGGCGCTTTGGACTGTGCCTTCCTGCCATGTCTGCTCAGCCTCTTGAGTAGAAAGAGATCAGTTCCATGGTAACGTAATTTTTTAAATACAAAACCAAGTCACTATGTAAAACATCTTACAGAATACCTGGCTTAGGGAAAGACAGAATATTTCTTCTCAATCCCAGACTATTTTTACTGAATTGCAGTCATCATAGCTAAAAATATTTCCATGTGAGGTCTGTTTGTCTCTGTTATAGAAGTTGCATGCATCTTGCTGCATGCAAATAAGCATCTAAAGGGGCTCAGTGCATGCATCAGCAGAGTCAACATTCTTGAATTCAAGGCGTATATGCACCAGTTGTTCTTGTAATTACTCTTCACTGTACACCATTTCTCTGTGCAATCACAGATCCAAATTTCTTAATTATTGCTTTGATGTTATTAATTAAATTTCATTGGTTATAAAGTTTGATGTGTTTAGCAGAGGTTACTCTAATATGGCATTTTAATCTGAATTACCTTATAGAAAGTCATCCTGATAACAGCAAAAGAAGAATAGAAGAGAAGCTGAAAATTTGCTTCCTAATCACATAACATCTACTTTTACACATTTTTCTTTCTTTTTAACTTTGAAAGGATACAGATCCTGATTATTTAACACCTTCAATGGTGCTTTTCAGTGGTCAACTTTTAAAGTGATCTGTATGCAGATGAATCCAGGATCTTCAGGTCTTGGAGTCATACTATTCTCCAAGCGGCTATTGGCCTTGCTAAACCTTGTAAAACTTTCTCCAGAAAGTTTTACAAGGTTTAGCAAGGCCAATAGCCGCTTGGAGAATAGTATGAATATAATTGGAGAATAGCCAGAATATAATTCCTCAAAAATAATCAGAGTAAGGGATAAAGTGTGAATATGACATCTTATGACCTTGAAAGTTTTTAAATAAATGTGTGGAATTCTGGAGTTGCTTTCCAAAAAATTTGTCTCTGCACAAGTAAACTTGAAAGGTTTGTAGTTATCCTTTTTTAATCTCTGAGGTTTTTTAAAAAAATAGGAAACAGCAATCAGGACGATCACATTGACCCATGTAATTCTGATGCTACCAGGTCTTCACTCACTCTATCTTCACGGTGAATGAAAGGACCACCTATTTTATTTAAGCTTACAAGACTTCTTAATTGTTGAAATTTGGAATAACTTTCATGAGGTTTGTGAACACTATTACTATTCAAAAAATTTGGAATATTTTTGAAATTGACAGCTATCTTAGTAGAACAGTGTTTGGGGATTTTTTAATTTTCAAAGTAGTGTTAAGCAGTAAGAATGCGAATTTTCAAACCTCAAACTTCAAGAACATACAATTTACATATAGTCCTTTCAAAGTTTATGTACTTATAACAAATTTTTAATACTTTTTTACAAAAAGGAGTATGCATTTTTTTTAATTTGAATAACTTGGTTTTTTCTACCTCTGTTTCCTTCCTAGTTAGTGAAAAAGTTAGTGAAACTAACTTTTTTTTTCACTAACTAGTGAACTAGTTAGTGAAAAAACTGAAATTTATTTTCTTCAATATTAAAAAGCTACTGACAGATGGATTAAGATGATCATACTCTCCAAAGCTCCTGAAAGTAATTTGCCTTTGAGAGATGGAAAATAAACCAGTAATTTTTAGTCCAAGGATTTTGTAGGTTAATCTAACTAAGAATCCAGACTTCTTATGTCTTGGTTGGAGTCCTAGCCTAGTAGGAAAGTAATTTATAGTTCATTTCACTGGATTTTTTTTTGCCATCTGCCTTTAGAAAAAAAAAGTAAAAAAGATTTCTATAGTACCTACAGCTTGCATCACACTTCCACTCTGCATCATATTTTTGCTACTACATCCAGATGGGCTGCTCAGTTTCTATGGAGTTAGCAATATTCTTCAGGCTTGATCATAGTGAGGGAAAAACATTTGTAGTATATAGTGCAATTTTTTAATGATTTTTTTGGGTTTATACAGATTGAGCTTGTCCTTTTCCCTCTTGAACTTTCTCCTTTTCCCCAACTTTCCCTATGTCACTTTCTCATACAGTACCTCAGATACTACTGTCATTCATTGTCTGATAAAAGTCCTGAGAGGTATTAATGGAATAATGTAATATTTCATGTCTTTATTTCCAGGATATTAAAATTCTTAGCTGTATTGGTGTGTATGCATGTTATTTTCTTATTAATTTGATTTCTATATAATTTCAAGATTATTTCACTTACTTCTGGTCAACTGTCGTACTTCCAAAAAATTCTCATCTCTGGTATCAACTGACCTCATATTTAATATTTTCAAATATTTTGGTTTTGAAAATTTAGGATAAAAAAGGATTTAGTAATTTTTTGTAAAGCCTACCCTATGAATGTTCTTCAGAGATGGGTCAAATAAACCACTTTTAATTTGGTTCCATTTGTTTTGGACCATAGCTTTCGTTAAAAAATATTCAGTAAATCTTTTGGGGAAGGAAATATTTCCCATGCACATATGTTTGGATTATTTCTTTCTCAGTTTGCCTATACATTTTTTACTAATCAGATTTCATTCTAATGATGGGTAGGGGCAATCTAAACATTGTTCTTTTTTCCACTGATGATAGGCTGAGAATTGAACATAATGATAAAAATTCCTTCATCTCTTTCTGAAGGCTTAAAAATCTCCAATTGAACCAGGCTAAACAGAACATAAGCAAAATATCTGCATTTGATTATATGAAATCTGTCTTTACATCTCCTTTAATATGATGCCATTGTTTGTTTTTAGTCCTATCCAAAGGAAAGTAAAAGCCTTGTTTAACTGAAGGTTACTATACCACCAAGTAATAAATTAAGCTTTTAATGATTGAAAGATAGACAAAATCTAAATTTTTGGTATTTCACAGCTTCTGCAGAATGTTTCTTTATTTAAACAAAGTCTAGTCTTGCCAATGGACCCACTTTTTTCTACAAATCCTGGCATTCAGTTGTGGGTAGAAGAAACCTACTTGAGGTTTATGGTCCTTTACATTTCACCCTTTGTTTTTCCCATTTAACCTTAATAGTAAAGTGTTTGAGCAACAGAGATCCTTAAAGAGTCCCTTAGCCCCTAAATTCCTTGGCATGTAAGCACAAAAATGTCAAGGCAACATTATGTTATCATTCAGACACAAATGATCTTCAGTTTACAGTTATTGTAAGTTCTGCTACCCAGAAAGTATTCACTTTAGAAAACATGTGTTCAAAATTGCTTTTGGATTGTTTTATATGCTCTGTATTTCTAGAAATACAGCTCTTTGAAAAATGCTAATTCAATTGAAAAAGGCTCTCTGAAGCACATGTACTCTAAGTACCTTCTAAGTCTAATTGGAGTGCAATGGCTCAAAGCAATGTCCTTCCTGTGCTGGTGCAGTGCTCTGCAGCCACAGATCCAGAGCTGCGCTCAGGCAGATGGAACTCTGAAGCCAAAGCTGCCTTCCAAATCCATTGTTTTTTACCCCCATAATAAATATTCACAGAGAGGAAAAATCTGTTGAAATGAAATTAAACAGTTTCACAGGATTTTGTCTTTCTATCCCAGTAATAATTTGGCCTTTTTGTTGAGGCTTTGTTGTTCTCAAACATAATTCTGTATGATTCCCATGCAGATGAAACACTAACACAGATGATCATTTAAAACTCTCCTTATTATTCCTCATAAGAACTTCAATAAATCATTATAGTGTTATCATTATTCCAACTTGTTTTGACAAGGCTACAACCTTCATGTTTCAAAATGAGTTAGGTCTGAATTTATCTAAGCCCAGGGTACTTTATGTGTTCTGAAAATGTCATGAAATTTTCACTGCCATATATCTTCATTGTGCTAATTTACTGCCAGAACCATATGTTTCTAATCTTAGATTACAGCTGTATAAAACACTCAAAATTGTGTTCATTAAAAGTATTCCTGTGGTTAGGTCAGCCTATCTATATTTATTTTAGGTATGAAATAGAGTTTTTTATTCTATTGCTAGTCATTTGGTAGGGACTGTGGGACACTTAGGAATGGAACAGAGGAACTGAAAAGAAAAGCAAATGTTAGTACAAGATATTGGTTTTGTCCATGAAAGGAAAGTTCATTTTTTTTTCCATTTTTAAACCATTTTTATGGTTTTCTTTATATCAAACATTTGTTCAATCTCAAAATATAACTTCAATATTGACATGGAAAGAAAATATTGAAGGTGGTGATTCGAAGTGTACATTGCTTTTCATAAATATTCAGGGTTTTAGTTTTGGTTCTTTTCAGGAAGTTGGAGAAAAATTTTGTCAAGTACGTGATTGCAAAAGAGTATCCAAAAGAAAAACATCTGGGAAAAAAGCGCATTTTGAACCTGTGAGCTTTGTGTTGTCAGTCCTACTCTAAAAGTGGTGCATGAAGTAAAAAGATGCTTGCATATACATTTTTATATGCAAGAACCTTATTTGGAGGGCATTCCAGTGCATTGTGTGTTACGAGAAATGCCATGCAGTAATGTTAATTTATTTTGGGTGTTGTTGTTTAAGTTAAATAGATACATAAAACTTACATGAGTTGTTGGCACGCAAGTTATTGCTTGCTGGGGACAGCAGCAAGTTACTGAAACCTTTTTGAAATGATGTCATGATTTTTTGTAATTGAATATGCATATTTTACATGTTGGAGGCTGAAACACACTTTTTTTGGCAGGCTCTTTCAACAGATGCACATGCTGGGGCCCTATTCTAGGAGGTCTTACAGCATTCGTAAGTCAATATTTGTGCATAATTTATAAAACTGAGCAGTGGAACAAGGATTTTCCATCAAATTTACACGATCACATTTCCTTCACTTTGTTTTTTGCTTAACAAGATGTTGAAGCCTCAAAGACATAAAGAATAAAAAATTATAATGTAGGACAAGAAACTAAACATTATTAGCTAATTCTAGTAGAAATTGACTTTTTTTTCTGAAGGAGAAGTACAAATGAAAAACAGAAACAAAGGGGAGCATTGAAAAACTTGTAATCAGTCTTTCAATCTATACTCTCAAGTCTCTGAATGTTTCTCTTTAGTTAGCCTCTCTTTCAGTTTCTTTCAGGTTTTGATGAAAGAGATAAGCCTATGCAAGGCTGTGCTGAACAGAAACCATTTTCGAAACATGTCTGAAGTGTTCATAATATTAGTTAGAGTTGTCTGTGTATCTTGTAGGTTTTTATATTGCCTTTGTTCACTTCAGCCAAAAGAAAGGGAAGACACAATAAAAATTCTGCGAAAGAGAATTGCTGTGTCTCAGACATGAGGATATAGAGACTGAATTCCACCCACTGTTTTCTGCTACTGCCATATTGATTAGAAAACCATTGAAAAAAATCATGTGTTAATATATCATCAGCCGTTTTCTATACACAGCAAAACTTAAATAGATATTAAGGTAAACATTGATTGTATCTTTTGACTTATTGCCAAATATCAATAATGAAAATATACCATACAAGCAAATAAAAGAAAATAAAGATCTCAGAGGATAGTCATGTTTTGATTTCTTTTCTATATTTCCACAAGACAAGAATAAGAGTAATGTGCTGCTGGTTAGAGAATATATATATAATTTAATGAATATCATCTCTATCCAGTATTTCAGGTATGTCCAATGAACACTTGGTACAGAATAGTTTACATATTCCTACGTACCAGCTTAAGAGGTTTGGAACTATTATTGTAACAGATAAACCTGAACAGTGATTGCTGTAATTAGCATGTGTTTTACTAATGACTTAATGACAGATTATACCAATAGAGTTTCTTATCAGAACCATTCTGAAATATAAAAATCCAATAAACTCTAATAAGAATCCCTCATTTTAATGTCTTTTAAAACATGTGCTCTTCCATTAGGTCAGATTTAATAGACAGGAATCAGACCAGCAAAGTTTCTGGCATAGCCCTGTGAATGAGCGCACTCACAGATTTTCCCATGCTGTCTTCTTTTCTGTCTATGCTTTTTCTTTTTATCTTTCTTCTTTTTTATTTTTTTCCTTTTTTCCTTTTTTTTGGCAAGTCTTCTCATTATAGGCAAAGATGATGTCCCCTAGTGATTTTTCGTTGTTACCTTACCATACCACTGAGTATATGTTTCATCTCACACAATTTCCAGGCTTATGAGAAAAGTTTAATGAAGCTTCTAGAATGTGCTGGCTTTTTTTGGACCATGATGACAGCATGTAATTGATTATTTACTAGTTAGAAAAGTAGGTTGAGGGGGAAAAATTAAAATCCAATCCTAGTCTGCCGTCAGATGCTCTCAGATGGCTTGAATTTATTTCCCATGAAGAAACAATAGCAGAATGATGATCAAGTTCTGGAATTTCTCATTCCAGAAAGACTATTAATCAATATATAGGCTACAGCTTTTTTGTTACAGAAATCTGAGAGATAGATTATTCATTTATTTCTGGAACAATAAAAATCTTACAATAAGCGTCTTATATTTTATATCGTGTTACTTTTCCATTTAGAGCCATAAAGCACTAAAATATTTTTTAAAAAACTGAAAAAAGATTTCAATATTTAGAGATTCAGAAAATGTTATTCTTATATACTGTTTATATTACTCCTAATTTTTAAATGAGCTAATAGCTTTTCTTTTCAGTGAAAATATTCTAAAATTATTTTTTACTGCTGCTATTGAGTAAAACTCCAAATATCAAACCCTTTAGAGGTCAATGAAAGCCATAAAACTGAGCTGAACCTAAGACTCTGGCTTGAAAACTTGAACGGATATTCAGATCTTGTCACATGCAACTGAAAACTGAGAGAAAAAAATCTTAAATTTCAACTTAGATAACCTTTTAGTATATGGGTTCATTTATATAGTTCTAGTTTCAGCTTAGCCTTCACTTTATACATAGCATAGGAAAAAAAAATTGGTTACAAAGATTCATTACTCCACAGATAAAAAATGAACAGCTATGACAGTATCCCCAGAAGTTCTTGCTATCGCATGCTAATGAAAAGCTATCCTGGTGAAAAGCACGGGCTGCCAATGATAGTAACTGTTTTCAGTGGTAGTTTAGATTCAGACATGAATTTTCTAAAAAATATTAAATACTCAGCTATAAGTCTTTAAGCTTTGGCTCCTCTTACAGAAACCAAAGTATTTTAACTTGAGGAAGGTACACAGGGTCTTTTGGCACTAGGTATTGTGCTGCTGTTACATTTTACCTATAGGTGAGTTGATGTACGTAATGTCCCCAGATCACACTGCAAAAATCCTTGTGTGTCAAGAATATAAACTAGCTGTTGTCACTAATTATAGCCACCAGACCTCATTCCCATTAGTCAAAAGACTTCATTACAGGAAAGATGTTTGGAGATGAGCACTAACAAATTGTTGTTTTCAAGTAACCCTGTCTTGAAATAGCTGAAAGAATAACTGGGAAAATAGACCAAGAATTAACTACAGCTTTTGCATTCCTGGCAGCTTTTACTAGCATTCTACTGCAGACACCACTTTTAACATCTCGCTTTCATAAATTTCAAATAAAAAGATAATGATGTCAAAGATATGGTGCTAGATCTGGCATCAAAAATTTAGTTTACATATGCAGTGATAAACTCCTTTATATAATAGAAAGAAATAGCTAAGAATTCAGTTTTATCAAGCATATCACAACACAACAAGAATAATGAGTTTAAGGACAATTTCTCAGTATGCAAATGTGATTAAATTGGGTGGAACATCAAGTAATGAGGAGTAATAAACTAGGACTTGAATCACCGAAGAAATATGCCTGAGCTCATTTGTGGTAAATAGGTTTTGACAAAGACGGATGTGCCGTAAGGTGCTAAAGGAAAGAACCTCATCTGTGGGAATGAAATCGTGCAGAAGTCTTCTCATTTCAGACAGATAATCCACACCTCTGCCAACACCCTATCCAGTATACTTTGCACATAAACAGCCCTTTGTGTATAAATATTGCTCCACAGCAACAATAACACGACATGAAAAGACTGCGAAGCATCAAAATGAAGCCAAAAGAAAGGGAAGAAGAAAGGAAAAAAATCCGAGAAGTACAAAGTATTTTAAATTCTGTTGAAACCTTCAAAGCTAGATTCAAAGACAGATTGAAGAGAAGAATTCTGCTTTAAACAGGAAGAGTCAATAGATGGAATACTCCATTCTTCTCTGTGTTTAAATCCTTTTTTGTCTTTTAAGACTACTGAGTTATGGTTTCGAGTTGAAAAATTTTGCTAAATATTACCTTTGAAAATACAGCAGCTTTCCCCCTCATTTTCTCTTTTTTTTCTGCACTTCCTTTATTGAAAATTTAAGTCTCAATAGAAATAAATTTTGGAAGTTTAATAAAGATAGGTGTTTCAAACTTTAGCTGCTTGTCTAAAACTTAAACCAAAGTAGCCTAGAAAACTCATTGAAATAAGCAGCCTGTACATACACATATGTACCACAATATACTGGGTTATAAGATTCTATGTGCAACTGGTGACTGCTAGCCTGCATGCCCTTTTTATTCACTCTGGGCTCTTCAGTCACTCCAGAAGGCCTTTCTGTCCCTTTGTAATTACTCAGACTGTTTCTAACTGCAGTCTAATTCTCCCTCTTTATTTGCTATAGTCACCACTTTTGACCTGAATCCAACCCCAATTTAACAATTAGTTTTAACTTCAGAGTGAGCTATCTTAATCAGTTTCCCTCTCTCATCTCTTCAGCTTGATGTCTGAGCAATAACCACAAATGAAATCTAATGTTAGATTTGTGCCAGTGCATCCTTTTCCTATACAGTACAGAGAGAGACAATCAGATTCAGAAAAGGAGAGCTCTCATTTTGTCACATTCAGTGTTTTCTGCATGGTTCTGAAACAGACATTCACATATACAGAAATGAAATTAAGTAAACAAGGGCTATCTGCAATCTTAATCTGGTCAATGTGCATAATCCCCAAAATTATTGAAATGTAAAGCAGAAAAATGACATTTGTTTTCACATTCTACTTTTAAATTCTTGGTACTTGAATGCATCTGCTGCTTATTACAGCTATCAATATATCTGTGCACTGAGAAAGCAAGTGTGAGTGCCTGTTGCAGCTAGGCATTGATGGAGTCAACTACAAACTGGATGTTTTTGAGATTTTCTATTTGCATCCATTCCTGGAAAAAACCTGATTATATATTAAGATAAAATACAACAATTAGACAAGAGCTGATCTTCATATCACCTATTGACTATAAAATGAGTGAAATGTCTGACATAATAGAACTATTGCTCTCCTATTTCTTGTGCTTTCTGTGCTGAATTAAAATGACAGGGGTTTTTTGTTTCAGGTTGCCAAGTGGCTGCAGTATATGAAGTAACAGAGAGCACACAAAGCCTGCCTGTCTCATTTTCTCTGTGTCTTTCAAAATAACCTAATTTAGGAAGAGACTTATTTCTGTTTTGTCTCTGTCTCTGAAGTACATCAGTTCTCAAAGGGAGGGGAAAGAACCTGTATAATTTTCAATATAAAAAACACCATGAAATATGGTTTATGATCTTTCAAATTAATTTTTCTATAATAATTGAAATTAAAGTTTACTTGAATATGATGTTGCATATGATGTTGCTTAGAATTGATGTTAGATGATGTTTACTTGAATATGATGTTGCTTAGAATTGATTAGTTTTTACCTTTTTTTCTTTTATATATTCTCTGCATCCTTTATAGAGATATTTGGAGCTCTGTAACTTATTATTGCATTTGTAGCTACTTTTCCCAGTAGTTTTCCACCCCCTTTCCTAGGCAGGAAGGAAAAACAAATTCCAGAGCTCCAAGGGAACAAGGCCCCTGTCCTATCTTGGCTCTCCTTGGGAACCAAGGCTGAGAACAACTCTGTGAGATCCATTCTCATGGACCAAGTACAGCCAGTGCTGAAGGGGGCTCCAGAGAAGGGGCTTGACCTGGGGGGAAATTGCATCACCACTTGTCCTCCCAATTGGTGCCTTTTATCAATTATGCTAATTTCCTAAAACCTATAAAAATGTATTCACACTGTAGGGGTGGGCTTTTGTGAACATTCTTCCATTACTGCCCCAGGAGCTCCAATAAAGATCCACTTTTATATTACCTACTATACAAAAATTATCTCAAGTTTCATTTCTAGGTTGAAAAAGGCATCAGAATCACCAGATTTCATACTAGTGCATGAAATTATTAAATTCAATTAAATGTAATTTAATAAAGACAGGAAAACTTTTATTTTGAAGAGTAAAAACTCATTAGAGGTGAATATAATTAAATAGCCATGTATTATTAAATAGCCATGTATTAAATAGCCACTATCTTCATAGTAATAAAATATTTCTTTCAGATTTCTGGCATGTCTCAGGAGGCCAAACACACTTCCAGAAAGGCAGTGTGAAGCAAATATGATCAATCACATTCTACTGTGATTATTTATGCCCTTTTCATCAAGACATACTACAGTTACTGAGTTTCAGCAGGGATATTTTACTATCAGGCAAAAATAAAATCTCAATTTTAAAATTAATTTAAAGTTGAGCAAATAGGTCGTTAAAGAGACATGACCAAAAACAAAAAAAAAAAAACACACTCAGCTATTTTAAGGCCATGCTAATACTGGTACAGTTTTTGCCAAGTCTTTGTTTCCCTTAGTTTCTTTACCCAACTTTGTATCTCTTGGCTAACCTGGTAAGAGCTAGACTATTAAGATTGTGTCTTTGCTGTTTTACATTTATCTAATTTGCTTCTTTTATGTATAGACACATATTTCTAACAGTAATTATCATTAGAAGCAGTGATGATTAACCACATGTTGTGGTATTTTCAAATTTCTCAGTCTTTTCTATCAAGCAAATGTACACAGTCAGAATGAGCAGAAGACTACAATAATTCAAAATCATATTATTTGAGTCAAAAGTAATGCCAGTGACACACTGTGTTGCCCTTGTTTATGTTTGGGGTTCAGATAAATTAGTGATGAAGGTGGGAGCCAAAGGAAGCCATAAGATCTCTTCATTAAGAATCCTTTTTCCCCCCCTCCAAATAAACTATATTTCATCATTCTATAATCAAAGAAATTAGATCCAGAAAGTTCTGTTATGAGCCATGGAATAACTGAAGTTGGTAAAGAGACACTGGACACTGATTTCTGTCAGCCAAAGATACAGAACCAAGGAGGGTTCATTAGCTGCAGAAAAGAAAGAAAGTGATACAACTGGCCAAACCCTGGGTACTTGAGTGCAGTGCTCTGCCCATACTGTTCCCATGGTCACTGAAGATAATAATTCAGAAGTTGTTTTTAAATCTGAAAGTACCCATAGTGTTCAGTTAGAAAATTAAATGGATCTTGCCCTACCATATCTTCATTTTCTGCCTCTAAGGCATCATTTTTAAACTTCCTGATGAAAACACAGATGTGCCTTTGAGCACCAATAGCAGGACTTGCTGTGATCCTTGTTTGAACTTCATGGTTAACTACTCACTTAACACCTGGCAAAATGATCACATCACTGACTATTAGCTCTAAAGTTTCCCCGTGCAACTAATGAAACAATTACCAATGTCAGTACCACAGGCAGATTATTCTTTCCTTAAAATGGTATATATGGGGGCAAAAAAGGGTTGAAAAACATAAGAATGGTGAGGAGAGAGAAAAACAAGTTGTTTTTCAAATTATTTTCACTCAAAGACCAATCTTGCACCTGGGAGATGTTAGAAAATATTTATTGTGGGAGAACTCATATATTTGTGTTTGCTTTGGGTTGTTTTCATCTGCTGAAAAAGAAATTGAATTTTCTCAAAGTAGATAACAGGATGGTGTGAAAGACTTTAGAGGCTTTTCCACAAACTGGGGCATCCTTATAAAAGAGGAAAGGGAAGTAAGAGGGTTTGAAGATTGTAAAACACCAGCTGGTGAAAGATTGCATGTGCTTCAAGCCCTTTGATATGCAATGCAGGGATCAGGCCCCACCACATTTGCCCCTGCTAAAATGAGCTTTGCAGTGTAAGTGTCTTTGCAGTGTTTTGCAATCCTCCAGCCAGAGATGTAATGGAATAAATCTACCCTTTGCAGTTCAGCCAAGGGTTGTTGTCATCTTGGTGCTACTTGCATGTATTTGGTTCACACACTATAAGAATAAACTATAGTATAAGGTGTTCAAAGGGTTTTCTCAACAGAGATATCTCAGTGTGTTGGGGTTTTTTGCCTGTTAATAGTAATTATCATTATCATCATCATCCTCATCATCATCATCATCATCATTTCTCTGCTAGCACTATCAAACTAATTCAAATAAATTCTCTTTTCAGATGTGTGTCTCTCTGGAAATTTGAGGTAACTATTTGAGCAGTTCTGTTCTGCTGTCTGCTCTCCAGTCCAAAGTCTGTCCGTGTCATATCCAAGGCTGTCCATGTTCTAATTCCAGCATTCATCCACTTTAAAGCACTGCAAAAGGTGTTTGGGCTCAGGTAGGAGTGAGTGAAGAGGTTACTTCCTTTTGGAACATGCATCACATTTATTTTCCTCTTCAGACACCTTGCACAATACCAAGTTTTGTGGTTTTTTTAGGTTGAGATGGGGTTCTTTTGTTGTTGATGTTGTTTTTTGGTTGGGTTTCAGGTTTTTTTGCATATTATTGTTTTAATTTTATAATAGTTGGAGGGTATCTGTCAATTTGTAGCATGATCTTGGAAAGACTTCATCTACCATCTTGCAAATTTGAAAATAAATCTCTGCTAAATTTATGAAGCTCTCCAAGGTGCTGGCATTGATTATTCAAGTAAATTTAGAAAGTCCTGAACTAAAGGAGCTTTAAATGTACCTTCAAGAGGTGCAGTCCTTGCTCCTTAATGTTATTTCCTAACTGAAAAAAATATTTCTCGTGTTGCTCCCATGAGACTCCAGGAAAATGAAAAACTCCAAACCCCAAAATTAAAAACCATGGCACAGAAAAACTCATTATAGCATTCTTATTCATGAAGATGTGTGAGAGGCTGGAAAAATTGATTTCTTGAGATATTTTGGGAGCTGTGTGGGGAGAGGAAGGGAAATGTCAGGTCTTGCTCTGCAGGAGTGATGCCCAGCCCTTCACTCCCCTTCCCTAGAGGCTGTATCCCAGCCTGGCATTGGCTGCCAGTCCCGAGGACACAGGAGCCCTGGCCCAGCCCCAGAGTGGCCAAATCACCAGAATCCCACCTGGGGGAAAGGCCCAGGGAGCCTAAGGGTATTTAAGGCCAAACATGAGGTGAGCATGTCTTGAACCTTCCCCCTCTTGGAGTTTCTATCAGCTGAACACTGCTGGAACACATGAATTGGTATCTATATGTGTCTTTTTCTATAACTTTGCTGTTTTTCTCTCTTTTTTCCTCCTCTAATTCCCTCTTCTCTGAATTTCTGAGTAATTTAAAATCTAGTGGACTTAGAGTTTGCTGAGTTGAATGGGCTAAGTTAATGCTTTGAGAAGTATTTTATGTTGATTGTTGCATGAAATCTTTTGCCAAAGTTCTCTGACTTTCTAAAGTCTTCTAAAGTTTTCTAAAGTTGCCAGTAAAGCCTATTTTTTGTTATTTTGACCTCCTGAGAATATCTTTTCAGTATTTTTCCAGTGTGTCTCACTTAGAATACATGAGCAACTGTCAGCCTTTTCAAAAGCCTCATTGAGCAAGATTTTTGGGGCCTTACAGCAGATAAAAACTACTACTAGATGATGGCAGGATGAGTAATAAGGATGTTGCAAAACTGAGAACCATAAAAGTCGCTAGTAATTGTATTTAATGTTGGTAATCAGAAGTATGTTTTGCTGGCATCCTTCATAAGAATTGGTATGTTTATTAACTTTGATTGACATAGATAAGAAAAATGGAATCACATTTATTACTATCTTCTTTTTAATGACAATTTTTCACTTATCAGAGATTTTCAGGAGCATGGAAAACATTTTTTTAATACTGGTGACTCTAGGGAATAGCAAGTAATAGAGGTTTATACATTTCACTTTCTGATTCTTAAATTGCCTGCTTGATGCTAAAGATTTTGCAATCTCTAGCACAAAAATTCCATAGTATTAATAGCCTAAAACTATTTTGTATCTTAGTCAGTTCTTATAGAGGTAAAGTTCAAGCAAATTTTCTCCTCCCCAGCTAAGCCTTTGCTTTATAATATGCCTGTAGAGTAACAAGGAATTTGACCAAAACACTGAGTCAGTTAGGATCTTCATGTATGGAAACTTTTACATTAATCATTTTGTAAAATATGAATATAAAGGACTTGAAGCTGAAACATCAATTATTAAACAGGAAGTAATTAAATTAAAGATTTATGGACGCCTGAGTACAATGGGAAGAAAAGTGAAACATCTTCAATAAAATAGTGAAATATTCCATAATTTGTAACCCTATGTTTCCACACATTATGACACACAGCTCTTTAGGTGACGCCTAGAGAATCATACTTTATCTCACTACAGCTGAAGTTTACCTTCATAAGACTTGAGGAAGTATGGTCCCTGGCTCCCAAAAAAACCCTGGAAAACCTGAAGTTATACAAAAGCTCAGAAGATGATTTATGCCAGCATACCATTTCTGAGGTAACACTTTCTTTTTTGTGTGCATCTGTAGAATTCTCAGCAATCACAATATACTGTGGTGCCATGCACTGAAATAGAGTTTTCCCACTGAATGCAACACCAATTTTGACTACAATTATGGCTTTTCTTGTATCTAACACCAATCTGTTCCAGCATGTCTGGAGTTATCTCTTGTGAGACGTGATTTTATTCTGGATACATTCTACTTTCAGGACACACTGGAGGATGACTTAAGAGTACCTGGCCCACTGAGACCATTGTTGTGGAAAGTGCTATTGCTCTTATTGCCATTCTCCACAGGGGCAGAGTCATCCTCCTGAGAAACACCAGAGGAAGATACTCAAGAGACTCAAGCAGCCCAGTGCACAACAGCCACACCTAGAAAGAGCTGCCATTGAGTGCAGACGCTGTAATCAGAAGCAGGTCATTGTTGCCACTGCTATGACTAGCCCAGGATCTGTACACTTTAATGCCATGCCCACATCAGTGCAAAGGCTTGTGGGAACTCAGCGCATCACCTCGGATGCTCTGAGTCCCAGGGAGACCCCTTGGGGGGCTCAGAAGTCCTGGAATGTAGCCAAGGGCACCTGGTGGCTTGATTTTGACCCTTCAAGGGTCGTGCTATCAAAGCATGAGGATATGGAAGTTTCAGAGGTTTGAATGGTGTAGGGCAGGTGTTTTTATAGAATAGAATATAGGTTTTAAGATTTTGGTACAGGGGGGTCTAATGGAGGCAAGATGGAGGATTCAGGCCCGACCTCGTGGCTTTTCTCCTTCTTCTTGTCAACCATCTTCTCTGTGATGTGTGCATTTTAGATTGGTTCATACTAAAGGTGCACTGTTTAATAAAGGTGATGGGTATTGGAGAAAAATTGTAAATATCACATACGCAATTATCAGTATAAGAATGTGCGACCGCCCTAAAGGGGCAGAGAGTGCTTGTGGCTGCCTTGCTGGTCAGATCTCGGCTGGGCAGAACAAAAACCTTAGAGATAAGCTTTAATAAACAACCTGAAGACTGAACTATAGAGGAGTCCAGACTCGTCTGTTCATCGTGGGCTGCCTGCGAACCGTCCCACGCGAACCACCCCACGCATGTCCGACAGAGACACACAGCCGATCGGACAAAGGCTAAGGGATGCAGATGTGGAAACCTTGTGTGTCTGATCATTCAAACTGCATTTTTCTATCTTTCCAGACTACCATGGCACTCTGGCCAGAGACAGTGGAAACACCTGCCTACCCAGACATGGAAGACAGGCAATGCTGTTGAGCAGACTGCATCCCTGGATCCTTCTGGCTCTGTCATAACACCCTTCCCTGGGGTGTCTATGCCTTCCTCTAAAAGCTCTCTGAAACCACCTCCTTCTTCTCTCCTCTCTGCCACTCTCAGGTGGCTGGGGGCACACTACCATGCCCACCAGCCCATGCTAAGCTGTGTGCTACATACCAGCCTGTGTGTGGTGTGCACAGGTCAGGTCACAGTCACTGTCAGAATCAGGTCTGGCATGCCAAAAATTTGGTAAATGAGAATGCTTCTTGATAATGCTGGGATACACTTCTCATGCACTAATCAGGCAGTTGAACCTAAAGTCCCTTCACTGAAGTAACTTCCAAAAGTGAACAAGCCTATAAAAATTTGTCTCCCTAATTAAAAGACTACATGCACTAGACAGACACAGACACAATAAAGAACACATGAGGAACCACAAATTACTTATCCATGTTGTTTTGAATAATTTGTATCTACTGCACATAAAGGCTATTTTCTGGACTTATTTCCACTAAGTGTGTTTAGGAACTAGTAAAAGCCCAGACATATTGAAAAGATGAAATGGAATTAAAGTCTAAGGATGGAGCTGAATTCTTCCTGTACAGTATGAGTACGTAAAGAGCAGCAGGTGACCAGTATTTTGAGCTGAATAATATTTATTTTTCTTTTAAATATTGCATAAGTTAAATTGGGATGACTGAACTGTGACAAAGATTCTATGGTTGCTCTTTTCCATGTTAACTGTTAATTTTCTCATTTTTTGATGTTTAATTTCTTACTTGAATATGATATATAGGAAAATTTTATTCTGTATATGTTATTTATTGACCTTTCTGCCATTGAAATAGGTATATAATTTCTATAATGTTGATTATTCACTTTTCCTTTGTTTTAGGAACTCAAAATAATTTTCTATACTTCATTGTTTTGAGATATTTTACTGTACACTTTGGCAATTTTATGCAAGTTTTGTGCAGTGAAGTATGAATGCCGATTTATCTGCAAGAGACACATGAAGGGAGAAGACTCATCAGGTACTCAGGGAAGAAAGCGCAATTTTCACAAATGAACTGTTAATTTCTTTCCCATTTCAGCGCCCATGTACTCAGAGACATTGAAGCAGCTGCAGTATGATGGATGTTCCAAACTGGTTGCCATTGAACTCCTGCAATTTTAAAAGGTCACAGAGTGAAGAAAATTAAAACCTCTGTTTTGGAAGAAACAAAGTTACCCTGGCGTGGCAATCAAATCGACAAATAGCTTTATGCTCGTATCTCACACAAAATCCTAAAAACGTTTCTAAAGAATTTTTTGTCACCTTTATAATCCTGTTTTCTCTTTAACTTTTTAAGTGTTTAATTTTTTATCATTGTGCTTTCATTAATCTTGTGTTCAAAATTTGATCTCAATGTATTTGTATTTATATATATCTTATTTATGTATACTATGTATATTATGCATCCCTCAAGTATCCAGGTAAAACAAGTATTCCCACACAGTCAAAAGATTCATTATTTTTACCAATCTTTTTTCTCCATCAGTTCTGTACCTATGACTGTAAAAGAGATAATTCGATTAAGATTTTGGGGTTTTTTCAGATGTAGTTAACAGTAAATTCTTGGCTCTTTTCAGCACTAATCCTTATTTTCTCCTAAATGTCAATCATATTTCTGTGCACATGTTTAAAGAAAACAATACTTTCAGCTAGTATTTTGTGTTAATATTTTCCTCTCATTACCTTTATTTTATGATTATGCAGCCACAGAGACATGAAGGTAGTTATTTGCCTAACTCATGTTTAAGTCTGATTTGCTGATTAAAAAATTATCAGAATACAAATCCCTGGTGAGTAAGATTCAGGTACACAAATACCCTTATGAATTTTCAGCTGTGAAAGAGAAATATCCTCTCTGTGCAAATTTTCCAGTGCATGTGGGATTCTAAGAACTTTCCAGTGAGAATATAAGTTACCTAGTAAGTGATCTCTCAGAGGATCCAAGTTAGAGACCTGAAGTTACAAAGAATTAATTTTTATCTTAGAGCTTAGTTACATCTTTGTAATTTTTCATCCTTTATGAGTTGAAGCTGTTTCAAGGCTCTTTGTTCCCCATATTTACACAGGCAGAACTCCTAAAGAATCCTAGACCTCCTACCTTGATGTAGGACATTACTTAGCACATCCTTTACTCTTCACCTTACTCACAGTAGAGCTTTTCTCCTCTTGATCATTATAGGGTTTTTTTTCCTAAGACACTCAGAGTTAACTTTTCTTGAATAAGGATGATGAGAACTTTACAAAGTATTAAGTGAAGATTCACTAATACCCATCTCATGAACTTAGCTCACATATTTACTGGAAATCTTCTTACAGATACATGACAAGATTTAATTTTCTATGGATGAAAAACCAAATATTTTGTTGTCATTATGCAGTGAAAAAATATATCTTGACTTTTGAATTAAATGTAAATATCCAATATTTTTTAAGAGTCTTGGATCAGTTCAATTCATAGGATGAATATGTTGTGGAAAATTGTTGCATTGTTCTGAAGCTGGAGAGGTGACCTACCAACCTCAGTACTCTCCACATAGATTGTATGACATGATATGGGCATAGCAGCAAGTGAAGAGAATAGATACCTAAAAATCTGAAACTTTTTATCACAGGAATTCTTGTGAGATACTGAATGAGACACAAATGCTAACAGCATCGTCTCTCATTCTGTATGCTTGCCAGCTTGCTTGCATTAAATCAAGGGAATGTAGGGAAGAAACATTCATCAGTGACCACTGCCATTAATTTATGAATTAAACATTCAAAATGTGCAAAAAACGGGGGACTGAGTCCCCTGAGTGGACTTAGAAAGTTTCCATGGCACCTCATCTCACCAGTACCCAAATTAACCCTTGTGATTCAGTGGAAAATACTCAGCTCATACTAGTCCTTTCCTACACATAGGGTATCCAAAAGAGAAATATGTTATTTAGTTCAAATACTTTTCAGTATACAAGAGAATGGTTTAGTACATGATAAATTATCATGTATAGACAAACTGTGATCATCAAATCAACATCAAATGCTTCTGATTTAGCTTTCTCCCTACAGCTTTGCTTATCTTAAGGTTTCTGCAATAAATGCTCAAGAGGTTTTACAGGAAGCTGTATTTGCTTCCCTGCTCCCTGTCTTGTGCATTCCTTTTGGGACTGAGAAGAAATAGGATACCTTCACAAACAGTTTAATGTAGATGAGAAATTTACCTCTGATTTTTTGAGACTGGGAGATGAGTAGATTTTATTACAGAGTTTTTGGATTTGTTGAAAGGTCTTGCTAGTAGCTCATTTTTCCAGCACAAAATTAGGTATGCTTAGACTTCAGAAATTAATTTAATATGAAACTTTGCAAAAGAAACAATGTCTTCCTATTTCCAACCTTTTTTGCAACTGGATCTCTACAAACCCCTATTGACTTTCTGAAATAGAGATTGTACCTGAAAGAGCCCAATTTTCCCAAGGTCAGATTGCTCTGCGAACTCAGATATGATTTATGCATGGTAACATAGATCAAAAGTGTGCCTGAAGAAGGACATAATTATATGAGACAAAATATGAAAAAATAATGAGGTCCTTTCCTATTCAGGTATCTTTATACAGGTCTTAATCCTTTCCAAGGAAAGGAAGATCAAAAAATTGAGTGTCACAATGTATTTCAGATCCAATTTTACCTCTTCTCCTCTTGATTCTGAAACAAGGCTTCAAAAATAAATAATTTAATTAATTAATTTTGGACTACACTGACCTTTTCTGTCTGAGAAATAATAGGATATAAAGTAAGCCATATAGACACAGTTAAATATAAAAGTATAGCTATATGTCAGATGTAAATACAGACTGAAGAGGATATAGCATCTGGATGAGCACAATCTTGAATACAGTAATAATTGCTGAAATGTATGAAAATCTCAATCCTATGTAAGAGAGTATGAGAGTAAATAAGTGCATATCAAAGGATTTTGTTATTACAACTGAGAAATATGCAATTTTTCTTTCATGATACTGAGGCAATTCTTAAAGTCTTTTAAAGTACAGTATAACTTTAAGCATTAAAAACACACTAAACATTTAAAGAAGGAAAGTCAAAATCAGAAGCAATTTATAGTAAGGCAAACATAACTTTCTAGTAAGAACAATTTGAATGATTCCCAAATCTGAATAAAAAGCGGTGAGATTGTTATCCCATAATGGATTTGCATAACAGAATTTAAAACCTGAAATATTCCCTTACACCTGACTCAGTTACTAGCAGACTGCTCACTGTCTTCCCCCAACACACTGAGTTCTGTGGGTTTCCAGCTCCCAGATGGGAGGTGGATGCTCACCAGGGGAAGCTGAGAATGCCCTACTGGTACCCTCCATACTTGGGAATCACCAGCATTTGAGTCCACACATCTCTGGAACCTTCCCCTACTTCCCAGCTTTATTTTCCAGCCTCAATCTTCATCTTCTGCTTCCTGTAATTTCTTCCCTCCCTGCCCTCCATTCTCCCTCTCTTCTCCCTCCCTCCTTTTCCCCTATATTCTCCAAGACCACTTCTTCCTTTTGGGAATCTCTCTTCTGTCAAGCACCTCCCCTTTCCAGGACCTTACACTCCCAGTTTTCACAGTTTAGAGAGTCTAGGTAAGGAAGCATAACACAACTGACCTTCTCTCTTGAATATTTTTTTTTCAATTCAAAGGTTGAGAATGTGATGCTTTTGTTTAGCCCAGGTATTATAAAAATGTAGAGCCAACCCATACCAGCTGCACTCTGCCCAAACACATACAGCCAATTGTCTTCTGCCTGGTAGTATTCACATTTTGAGCCACATTTACCTACTTTCCTGCTGAAGTTGAACACCTAGTGCTATCCAAATTAGAAAAAAGAGCTGGCAGGGACAATAATATTTTATGTTGCAAGCATCTGCTATTCTATCCTAACTGAATATATGGCACATCTAAGATTTTGGCAGAGAATAAATTCATCACATTAGATAGTAGGAAATATATAGTCACAGTACATTAAATTCAAAAAGATAACTCATTTCCTTACTTCACCTTCATGGAAAGAAGAAATAAACTCTCTTGAACTTTATCCAGACATGTATTCATATCCTTTGTCCACAATTATGAGATTTCCCTTACTTTTCCTGAAAGATTTTCGTAATCTAGTATCTTGAAATACAACTCTGGCACTGATTAATTTAATTTTTTTTTTTAACTTAAGTACAGTTAGGGCTATTGAGAGTTGATGTCACACAATAATCCCCTTCTTCAAGCTTGGTTGGTTTTGGCTGGTAAAATTTACGATATTGAAAACATAAAGATCTTTTTTAAGCAGATGCTCATTATGCAGTCAAGCACAGCACAGATGATTAGAATTGTCCTTTACGGGCTAAAGACTACAGCGATCTGTGAAAAAATAGAGCAGTGATGTAGTGCACTGAAGAGACAAGAAACAATAGTGAAAATTTTCTGCATATATCCTTCTTCAATGGACTGAAATCCAGCACAAAAGGCTGACACAATAATTCTACCATATCTGGTTAATATTGTTAAATTTAAATATCAGAAATCTCATAAAATATTAATCAATATAGACTAATCCCTGCAAATATATCCCAGTAAACTGTTCTTCTCAATACTTTGAAATTAATAGAATTTTTCATTTTATATCTTACTGGTATCATTTAACATTTTACCATCTAAAAATTAGTTATCCAGAAGGAATCTCAGCATGCAGTCTAAATACTGCGCAATAAAATGGTAACTGTCTACACACTGAAAAAAATAGTGTAGAGCAATTATAGATGCAGAGCAATTAGTCTGAGCTTTTTACCCAAACTTTCACCCTTTGGAAATTCAAAGCAGCATCCACTTCCAGGAGTCTATATGTAGTAAAAGAGGAAATTACTTTTTTCACAATATACATACGGATAAAGAAAGAAGGAGAACTTTCTTCCAGGCAACCTTTTCCCTCTAGAGATGTAGACCTGTGACTGGAACTTCTCCAAGTCATTTCTTACTGATTAGACTATGAAAAATAGCCTGAACCAAGACTGAGATGCTACCCACCCCATGAAAAATGTACAACTATAAAAATAAAAAAAAAACCCACAAGGGAGACTGGCTCTGTATCCTTCTCTAAAATACAGAGCTGTTAAAGTGAGGGTATCATGCATGGCACTCTGTAGTGGTATAGAACAGGGCAAGGGATCATGGCTTTAAACTCAAAGAGGGTGGATTTAGATGGGGTATTAGGAAAAAATTCTTCCCCATGAGGGTGGTGAGACACTGGCACAGGTTGCCCAGGGAAGCTGTGGATGTCCCATTCTTGGAAGTGTGCAAGGCCAGGATAGATGGGGCTTTGAGCTACCTGGCCTAGTAGAAAGAGATTCTCATAAGATCTATGCATTTTTAATTTTAGCATTATTTTTTTTAAAACCACTGCACACATTTATCTAATGCTATTTACTGTTTTTTTCTCCATATATTGCCCAATTAGTAAGGGAAAATAATTTGGATTTTATAAACTTGGCAAGAAAGGGGGTTGGGTAACTTTCTTTCTAACAGTATATCATGTGTTGTATAGATGAGCCATCTTTTGACATCTTATCTAAAAGGTGTGCCATCTTTTAATTCCTTCTCCAATGACTTATGCCACCTGCCTGGAGTTGTAAACATCACTTGGGATGAAAAAAATATGGAAGAACTCTGAAAACAAAGTATCAAAATATCAAGATCATAATAACAATATTGAAAGGTACAGGAAATTTTACAATATATCAATGTAATTTATTAGGAGTAGAGATATCCAGGTGATATGCAGTAAACTAATTTAAGCAAAAATAAGATTCGATAAAGGAAAAAGAAATACTGAAAAATATAGTGGAAGAATGAATGAAAAATCCAAATATATATTCATTTAGTATAAGGGCATTAAAATGGATCTATTCTGGAAAAGAGTTATAGCAACTTATTTATTATGTATTTAAGAAAATTTAAAAATAATATTGGAAGGGATTTACATGTTAAAAAAATGGGTTCTACTTGTTCTAAAAATGTTTTAGTTCTTAAATCCAGGAAATTTATTTTAGAAAAATGTTCCCAGATCAATTTGAAACCTTTTAAGGAGTCATCATAATAACTAAACAAAGTTGACAGCCTGCATCTTAAACCTTTTTGGAACTTCAAAATACCTTGTATGTTTGTAAAACAAGAATATTTGGCAAGGGCCTTTTTTTAAATCAAACTTATCTATGCAATTTCTGTGCCACAGCAAATCACAGCTGGTTATATTGTATTACAGTATGTGTTGATGTAACTGTAGCAATAATTAAATTCATTCACTGAACTTGTAGGACATATAGATTCTCCAGAAAGTTCAAACATTTTTCTTTTTAAAAATTACTTACTTTTAAAGACAATTCAGAGCTTTTATAGAATGTTCAGACACAAAAGGAGTTTTTGTTCATACAGAATCTGGTCTAATGCATTTATTTCATGCTCACATTTCTCATTTCCTCTTAATCAATTGAATTAAGTGCCATCTATTGTGCCTGCTACCCATGATGCCTGGCATTTATCAATTCACTACACACATGCAGCTTTAAAACTTGAAGACATGAGCAGCTATTCCCCATGGAGTGCAGAGTCAAGACCCCTCAGAAATGTAACAGTAAGTGACAAATCAGATTGTTTAATTATAAACATGAGTTTAGGTTATTTGTAACTTCAATAAATCATGAAACAGTGTCTACACCAGGTAGAATTGTAATTCATCCTTTCAAGGAAGAGCCCTGACCTATAATTTGCTATTACTGGGCACATAATGGAAATATAAGACGGTAAGGATGAAGAGAAAACACTCAGATGTTAATAAAAAGTCTTTTACTTCACTTTGCTATGAGAATTTTTGATGACAATATTTAGGATATGCTAAACAGTTATACTAGTCTATTGCTGTAAGGAATATAAAGATAAGTATGCAGGTACTTGTTAAATAATTCTCAGAACCCTAAAGAGTGGAAGACAAGATAACCATGAGATCTTTGGAAATGAAAATATGGGTTAGCTTCCTGTTAGCTTCCTAGAACTTGCTTTAGTTTGGTGTAATGGACAGCAGAGCAGTCACAAGGGTTTGGGAGCCAATTCTTATTTAGTTTTGTGATCAGTGTGAGTATCTGGAGCCCAAATGTAATGCTGCATCTAATGATAATTGTTTTTAAAGGCTTCCATATGATGAGTAGCTGAATAAAAATCCTCATTGTACAGTGAATAATGCAAAAAAAAAAAAAAGTTTTATATTCTGAAAAAAGTTTGCATACAATTTTTCACTTTCAAACATAGCATAAGGTAGACAACAATTCAGAATGACAGTGTATACAACTTCTTTTCACCTTTTTGGTTTGTCAGCTAGAATGTCCATGAACCAAAACAAACCATTCTGGCCAGAATTTTCAAATTTGTTTTCTCAAGATGGACTACTTAAAAGGTGACTTCTTTTTGACTTTTCATAAATATCCCAAAATTTGTGACATTTGTCCCTGAAGTTTTAATGCTATTGCTTTGCTTTAGCTACATTTCAAACTGAAAAAGTTCTAGAAACTGAGCCTGCATTATATAGTAAGGATGGTCTCACCCTCCAAAGAAGCAGTCCAAAATTCACAAGAGTGACATTCTTACACTAAATATTGCAGACCTGACCTTCATGTCATTAATTGTTTAAATGGTTAAAAATTAGTTATCAGGCAGGATAGAAAAATAATAAATGAACCAGTGTTGTAGAGTTAGTGCATCTTACAAGGCTAAGTAAAGGAGTGGTCTGTATCCATCACCAAATGACATTATAAATCTTTGTACCTTGCTAGGCAATGACATGAAAAATTAGACTGAGCAAGCCAGAGATGCACTATTTGTAAGCCTCAAAGGAAAGGTTAATGCAAGTTAAATATTGACATGTCAGCAATAAGGATTATAGCAATTATAAATTTGCACTAATGCCAGCTGCTGTTTAATTATTATGTGACACTGACAGGTCAGTTTGGAAGATTGACAGCTGAAGGCATTTGCCTTACAGGAATTATTCAAGATCTTTGGAACAGGCTCTGATCTCCGTTACACCAGTTCAATTCTACACACAAATCTCCTAGGGTCAGGAGAGTTAATTTATATTTCCAATGGCAAGAGCAGAATCTGCTGTGTCACCTATTATATTCCTTTTACCTAGAGTCAAGCAAGTGAATAATTAGTTATGCTGTAAATACACTTCCCTCTTCTTTCCTTCAAGTCACTCATTTATGAACTACACTAGAACGTAAGTAAATACTGCTAGTTTCTACCTGATAAAAGGGTGGGGAGGAAGTAAGGAATGTGCATTTCTACTCTAAATGGGAATGCTTTCATTAATCTTGGAATGCTATTCATAAATCTTGAACTTTTAGGATGTGCTCAGAAAGAATTAAAACATAGACTGAAGGAGAATTTCACTCTATTATAAGTTAAAAAAACCCCAAAACAACAGTGATTAAAACAGAGTATTATTTCTGTAGTACAGGGAAAATAGTAGATTGAATTTCTCTGTTGAAATATAATAGGTCTGATTAAATTATTTTTTTGGGAAAATTCATTCAATGAATGCCATTTTGCTGCACTTACATTGTTCACTAAGCAATCTTGACATCTAAAAGCACACTGAAATTATGGCAGTAGATGCCTGCAAATGATCAACACAAAGCCCATGAATCAATTAAATTCCATTCAAACGTTAACAGACTGAATAAATGAACAGGATTTAACTTCTGGAGAGGTCTTATCTTAGTCCTCTGCACACTGGTGCTTTTCTAAAAGACTCTTTAAAATAGAAAGTTGTGACAATAATATATTTTCTCCCTGAAATTTCGTGGGAAAAAACCAAACAAACAACTTAGTGATTTCAATGGGAGAAGATTAGAGCAAGTATTGTCACTTTTGAACTTTCTAGATCATTCTTTTTCTCTTTTCATCCCAAATCCCCATAGAGCTCCTGATAAAGCTGCCATTTTTTGACAGACCTTTCTGTGTTTTTGGGCATTTTTTAATCTGTTTACCTACAGTAAGATATGTTTAATTTTGGGTATAGGAATTATGTTGAAGTTCAACATCCTCTTAAATTGCTTGCTTCAGCTGTCTCAGACCATTTGAAGGAGCTGCTAGCTGAGTCTCAGCTGGTAAGTGGAATGACATTTCAATTCTAAACAACCATTTTTGCTTCCAATCCCTCAGTTAAAGTTATATAGAAAATTTAAAGGGATTGGGTTGCTGTTTGTTTTGTTTGTTTTTTTAATGGGACATTATAAATTTGATATAAATTTATTTCTAGAGGCTTCTATACACTTCCATGTTTTCTGTTTTCTTACTCCCAGTTCTATGCATTCAATAGTGTCATGGAATCAAGGTTTTAACCTTCTATAGTGCTCACTGCATCTCTACTTGAATTCTAATCTTCAAGTTTAATTCAAATGTTAAATTTAATTTCTGGTAAGATGAAACACATAAGCTCAGTATTACATGATTAAATTGTAAAATATCTGACTTTAAGCAAGAATTGTTGGCATCCTTTTTTCTTCATTGAAAACTGGATCTTTCACTTAAAAAAAAAAAAAATAAAAGTAACCTCCAAGACATTTCACATCAAAAAATATTTCATGTTGACATTTTACAATTACAAAATTAAACTCACAATAGCAAAAATATCTCTGATCTTTAGATTTGGGCCAAATTTCTGTTTTAGCATCCCTGGAAGGCACTGCACATGGTTTTTATCATGAGAAAGCAAGTTTACATCAAGCTCATAAAAGAAGATTGTTGTTCCCTACCCTGAACAAATGCAGAATGAATGGTGACAGCCAGTGGATTCTTTAAAAAAATGCACTCTTAATCCTAATGTAGACATATCCTGTAGTGTCAGTCCATTATGTTCTTCACAATAAATGAAGATATTAATTGAGATTTCTTTATGACAATATACTGTGACAGCAATACCACCCTGTAGCAACTCCAGAGAAGACCAAGGAGGTGACTGAGTCTGGGTCTTTTAGCCAGATCTCTTTTGAACTTTGTAGAAGAAATAATGGTGACCTTACACTGCAACATTTAAACAGATCCTTTTAAGAATTTTCAGTGATCAAAACTCAGTCTTTTATATAGTCATAAAAGCTTCAGTGTTAGTAATTAGCCAAATTTTTGCAAGTGTGTTGGTCAAATAAAGTCAGAGCCCTCTTCTATCAGATCAAAAATAGATTAATCAGATGTCTCTGCCAGTTCTTTTTCTCCTGCACCAAAATTAACAGCATCACCATTTGATTTAAAACAATTGTATTTATAAGTGTTCTTTCAATTAAATGGAGCAGACTCTATTTCTATTATGTTTTCTGAATTTGGATGTACAAATCCAATTTGTTCAGAAAACTAAAGACATTTCTCCAGTTTGAGAAGTTCTAAGGGAATTTTGGCATACATCTCAAGGACACAAACTTTTAAAAGATTGACCAGTCTCAATTATGTTGTTAATTCCTGAGTGTGCTCACATGAAAAAAGTTATAATGAGATCCAAGGGGTTTGGCAACTGAGTGCTTCAGCACCTGGCATTGTACATGGTCTGCATCACAAGCAGGCAGAAAAGTAGAACTCTGCTTTTTTTATATACTCTAGATGTGTGTGTGTGTGTGTGTGTGTGTGTGTATATATTTATATATATATAACAGTAGCAGTAAGTGCCATTATGAACTTTACAGGAAGAAATTTCACTTTGGAAAAAATATAAACAAAACTGGTTACAGTAAAAAATTTTAGGCTTTTAATTAATCTCAAGCAACCACAAGCACATCTTCATTGTTCTTCCAATCTTCCCTTGGTTCCCCGAGTTCCAAATATTTTTTTGCTTGTTTTAAGAGCAAGTAGATCCTTGTTATTTGATAGTTATAAGAGTAACACTAATTTCCAAATCTACTAAAATGAATTGACCTAGAAGCAAAACAAAATTGTTGATGTCTTTGAGGTTTTAATGCCAAAAAACAATTTTTCTTTTTTAGAAGGATAGAAAATTTTAGCTTTTAAAAACCATAAAATTTTAGCTTTAAAAAAAATTGGAATTTATTTATATATTTCCATAAATAAAATGGGCTCCAAAAGGACTAGACTCAAGGAATATTCCTTGAGATATTTTTTTCCTCTAGAAAAAATGTGCTCTGCAGAAAACTGGGAACTGCAAGGCTGGTTCAGACTTATCATGTCTCTAATCATGCATTCTTTCTGGAATAGAGTCCAACACCAGTTTGCAGATGTCACGTTATCTACCCTACTGCTATTTTCCTAAACAGATTGAATCTTTTCCTTTTCATTAGAACATCCCAATTCTTTGACCTTCTGAGATTGTGCCTCATAGTCAGAATGACTACAAACTCCCGGGAATCATTCCTGAATTGATGCACTGCACATGTAATATGAGACAGAAATTCAAATAATCAACTCTACTGTGGATTAATTAGTATTGGCTTGGTTCTATTTGGCATTTTGCTACCACATTACTAGTCACATGATACTCTAATATTTTCTTGTGGTTTTCTCTGGATTTGACTATTCATGAAATAATTTCTGAACTTCAAAACTACATCGTGAATATTCACTGAATATTTACAAATATGTTAACTCTGGACTTTTTATGGAGATTTGAAACTCTCCAATCTGTTGTGCCACAACTGACCATTTATCATCTAGTTTTTTAACTCTTGCCTTTTGTGGGAGACTTCTGGGTAAAGGCTTGTTCCAATAAATAATTGTTACTTTAAATAATGTTCAAAGGATTCCAATCACTTCTCAAACTTGTTAGATCAGATATACTGGAAGTGTCATTCATCTTAAAAAAACCAAAATTGTTAAAGACAAACTACTTAAACTGACTTGGGTTCAAATAAAGTGGAAATAAAAAAGTTTTAAATCCCAGGCAGCTTTTCAGCTTTATAGTGAAAAGAAGAAAAAAAGAATGTATCCCTGAAAATCTTTTGTGGTATGTAATGAAGTTAGAAAATAATTCAACCTCTAAGCAATTTCCTTAAATTCTTTCAGTGTTTCCTCAGTCACACTTAAATATACAAAAAAGGTCCTGAACAATTTGGTCTGACATTTATTGTGCAGTTAGAATAATTGTTATGCACATGGCACTGAAATGATGAATAGAAGAGTTTTATTATAATTTACAACTTTGAACACAGCAGAGTTTAGTAATGTCAAAGATAAGAGCTGAGCCTGACAGGTAGCTGAAATCAATGAAAGGCAGAGGCAAATCATGAGGTGAAACAGCTTTTCAAGCTTTTCATGTCCCTTTATGTGAGAAACTCACTCTCACACATATTATGGGTTTGCAAATTACACAACCCATAATATTTCTGAGATCACTGTAGAAAAATGGGTAATGAGAGGAAGAGAACAGAGTGAGCAAATTTTCACCCTTATTACATGACATGAAGACTTTTTACAGAAGTCATGGAAAGGATTCTGCATACTTTTCTTCTTTCTCTCTAGCCAGACATGGCTAGAGAGAAAATATTTTAAGTCTATTATATATTTTTAAATGTGTTTGTTTGGGTTTTTTTTAATTTATAAACATTATATTACTATTCGTACTGTTTTCCCTGAGAGCCAGGATTACCAGAAAGTTATTCTTATCACAATGATGCTTATGGAAAACCATCTTTCAGCATTCTTCCATTAGAGATCCCACCAACACAGGGTGCTTGGTGATGCCTAAAGACTTTTAGCCTTTCATATATTTTTCATAGAATTGAAACTTTGTACACTGGTAATATATGGTTATAACTTCTGGTATGTTTTCTGCTCTCTTCCATAGTTTGAAAAGTACTTACTAATTAATTCTTGAAATTCTGTTTAGTGTTGCCATAGTCTAGCAAGGACACTTTGTTTTGCACCCTATATCGCAAACACAAAAAAATGAAGGGCTAAAAGATTGGTGTGGGGAGGGCTTCAGTGGGGCAGAACCTGGGGGAAAATTGCCTAACCAACTGCCCTTCTAATTGGACAATATTTGATTAGTGTGCCAATCAGGTAACCTTATAAAGTTATAGAAATATTGTAGCATGTGTGCACATTCCCCTACTGTGCCCCTTGAAGGCTTTCAATAAAAGATTTGTTTTTGTATTATCATTTTGACACTGTTTGGAAAAGTTTTGTATTTTATTCCAGGCAAGAGGGAGCAGGTATTGCCACCACCCAGTTATTAAGGGAGCGTTTTTTCTTTTTTTCTCTCTTCATTCCTATCCATTGGCTTTCACTGGTCAGATGCTGTGTTCATGAAGAGAGTTTTATTCCATGAGCATCCAAACATCTGAATCACCAAAAGGTCTGGGTGGAGCATTTATTATCTGTTTGATATTTATTCTCCATTTATCCTCAATAAAGTGGGATTCAGCCTGCATGTCTATAATTCCTACATACTACCATAATTGTGATGATCACTGTTAAAATCTCCAAATAAACTAACAATAAAATTATGTTTGTTGAACAATAAATATTTCCCAAAAATTTATGTTGGTTAGCACGAATTGTTCTCCTTTGTGTCCCCAATAGTGAAAATGTATCTAACTTTTCATAATTAAAGATAAGTGCTCTGAGCTTATAAATATCATGCTCCTCATCCTTTTATTTCTGAGAATTGGTGCAATATAAACTATCCTTTGGTCTTCTGGATTTTTTTTTCTGCAATCCCTGAGATTTTTTACAAATCAACACGATCAAACCAGAGATGTCATCAACCAGCTCTTTTTGTGCAACTCTCCCAACTTGATGATTTCAAATGTTTATCACCTCCAGATGTTATTTAACATCTTTTTCTAAGTTATAAATGGATGATGTATATCCACCTAAACAATAGACATATTAATTATTTCCAAATGTAGAAGTGTTCCTAAGCTCTTTGGCTTTCTTATTTCTTAAAACATCTTAATCTTCTACATGAAGTGAATGACCTGTCTTTCCTAAGACTCTATTGTTCTAATGACCTTAAAATATATTACCTTATAGATATTTTAGCACAGAATATTTCATTAATTATATTCTACACTTGAAAGACGTATTTTATTGGTTTGAAAATGATTCTGTTTTTAACGTTTTTCTGTATTGAGTTTACCTTTGCACTTCTGCTTTAATTTCACTTCCATAACATTATTGGCAAGCCGCCAATTTGGCCCCTTGTTATTTTCAGAATCGTATTTTTCATTAAACAAACTTTGTTAAGCATTCTTAATTTTATTCACATGGTCTTTTGTGTTATGACTGCTGACATAATTCCTACAGAGAATTCATTTTCTGTCCTGATTAGACACTGGTAGGGCAGTAGATACTAATGGGTTAACATCTCTAAAGAGGAATAACACATTATTTAAATAAATTTAGAAGGGGAATGATTGACGTGATGTATAAAGGAAAGTCACAGAGATGTGAAGGAAGGCAGTATCACCTGTCAATCTTGACAATTATAATTCCCTAGTCTAAGTCAAACCTCATATATTATTTGAATAAATTCTTTCCTGTATGGATATCTTAAATTTTTTCTGCCCAAGGCTAATGATTCAATAAGTGCTGGAACTGGTCCATCTCTAGCACTCTCATGCTACTAGTCCACACTAGACTGTAAACTTCTGAGTTTTACAGGATCTGGTGAAAAGCAACACATTCTATGTGGCATAATTATCAAAATAAATATGGAGTGGCTGTAGTGGTTACATGCTCCCCAAACTGTTCAGAATTTAAAATGATCTGTTGCAGGGGGTCTGTATTTTGCTTTGATATCCTTAATCTATTCTCCTGATCCTTAAAAGCATGCAGAAAGTATGCTGTTCCTAAAGACATGTGTGCATAATCATAAAGATCTGCTGAAGCACTTCTGCAAGATTTCCAATTTGTAAATTACTGACTCATCCCAGCAGATATTTCTGAGGATATTTAGTTTACAGTAAGCAAATAAACACACTGGGGCTAATGGGCCCCATTGCTAGCTCTATTCACGGTTTACATGTTGAAACATATGTAATGTAATAATTTTTCATAAAGGAATTATTACTGCTAACAGTTTGTCTTTCTATTAGCCTTTCACACACAAGCATTTGTTAATAGCTCCTTCCAAAATCTGACTGGCTAGGACATGCCTTTCAGACAGATGCAGACTCAGAAATACACCAATTTGTCTTCCCTTGGCTAGAAACATGACAAAATGTACATGGGAATGAATTTGGAAGTATTCAACAAAATGTACCTCAAAATTCAAAAGGCTGCAGGTGTTTAACATGAAATTGAACACCTGAGCTGCAACCAGCACATCAATTCTTTCCATTCATTTTCAGAGTGTTACCTTAGACTCATCTTCCTAAGAAAGTTGGAGGTGATATGACTGCCCAGAGTGACATAAATGACTGACAGCTCTGCTTATTAAGCAAAGTGGAGTGGTTTTTCCAGTCAGGATGAAAACTTCTCCAGACTGATTCAAGTGGGCATGAATTCCCACAGAGCTGAAACCCCATTTCAAACCATTTTCAGCAAAATATGGGTTATGTCCAAAAATAAATTTACAAAATATTGCAGGCATTGAAGAAGTAAAAACAAAAAAAAAAAAAAATTCTCTCTTTTTGTCCTAGAATCTATTTTAAGATTGTTAAGAATGCATTACTTTTACAGTGTTCAATCAGATCCTAATCAGATTTTGTGATGGAAATATCACAATAGTAAAATGGGCAAATGCTATACATGACTTGGTGGTCTACGTCCCCCATTTAAAATCTCTAATAGCAGTTCATTCATGTTTTTACAAAAATCAATCTGTCCTAGCAAAGGAAAATGATTTTAAATTAATTCACTTTGTTTAAAAATAAGCATAAAGAGTGTAAAGAAGTACCAAGACAAATTCAGATAAGTAATCCACTTCTGATCCTGGATATTAGCTGGGGAAAAAAAAAAAAAAAAAAAAAAAAGGAAGTTATTCATTCCTGCTAGCATCATTAGGAAATTAAAATATTAATTTAGGCCTTCTTCATAGTGCAAATACAAAGTCTGTGATGATTCTTAGTTTTTAAACAGATAGTACATACAAATTAGGAAGCTGAAAAGTTCCCTATGGAATGCATAAATAAGCCTTTAATAACCTGTAAGCTAATAAATCATTAGAGTAATTTGCTCCGCTTTGAATGGGCTCTCCCTCAGGCTAGCAATGAAATGGTTTCCAAGGTGTTCTTCCCAAGATGTTCTCTCCCATACCAAGGTGTCAGTGGAAAGGCTCAGGACCAGCAGCATGCCTGTGTACACAGCAGGAACCTGCTGTCAGGTTCCCAGCTTGCACAGCAGGATTTACAGTGCAGCCCCAGCTCCTTGGCTGATGTCAATCAAGGCAGCCCTGCAGACATTTATGGAAGGTGGATCCTGTTACCAGTGCCCAAGCACTGACTGTGATTTTTAGCAGTGGTCCCAGAGCTAAACTGTGCTTCAGAAATTCCAGATTTTCAGAGCGGCTTAACATTTTATTTTGAGAAGGAAAGTTTTGCCTCAAAATAGCCTCTTTTCTAGTGAGAAATGTGTTGTTATTCTGAGATTTGTATTTTACATGTTAGTACAGAAAGTTATTCAGACCTTTTCACGTCTCTGCAAATGCCCTTTGAGGCTCCAAGTTAATCTTATTGTGCCAATCAACAGAGAAAACCACATCCTCTCTCAGTTACATGTCCCCACCTCAGCTGAGGTCTCCATTCCTTACAGGGGTTAGTGTTACCTCGAGCCTGAGAAGGTGCTGAGGGGCAAAGATGAGAAACCCACTCCTCCAACTCCATCCACCACTGGGCAGTTGATCTGGAGGTGAAGGTGTGTATTTTTCCTCCATGAAATCTCTATCATTGCACACAATATGGGTTTAAAAATAAAAATAACATCCAAATCTTTCAGACAACTTCCTTCTTGAATAGCCTGGCAACACAAAATAGTGTGTATAGCATATGAACAGATGTAAACACACATATAGAAATGTGCAGAGAAATGCAATTTTCACTGAAATATACCTGTTCATATGAAAAGTTATATATTTTAAATATGTCTGGATAATGCCTTATTGTTTTAATTTCAGATCTATTTTAGTAACTTTAACATAATCTTAGCCATTTAATTTAATTTTGAAAATGCTAGTGAGGATTTTAAAAGAGAATAACTAAATACCATTTTACTTTTAACAAAGTGAAAACCTAGGAGATTATATATTTCATCAGTTTTTATAAGATAACTTGAATTTTCTTTGTAAAGCACCTTTTGACTAGGTAGAATGTACATGGAAACTTCATTATCCTACAATGAAAACATTTTTCTTTTTATGGGAATGCAGTGGTTCTTCTATTTCCCCAGTGGGATTTGAATTAGTTTAGCAAAATCTAGTTTACTCATAACAGCTGCAGCTTGCACCTGTGCAGTATTTCAGAAAATCATTAGGAATTGTATATTACTTTTTCATTGCTATGTTTTGGGGGACCCAAATGGGTAGAAAGTGGTTACAGAGACCTAATGAAAAAGCAACTAATGCAATATCAGTTTGAAAAGGTATTTATTTTTTTAGGTATGTAACTAAATGTACAAAAGAATCAAGTTTAAGGAACAAAATTGTGGTATTTTCACACCATTTTCAAAACTGAAACAGCAGCTAAGCTATAGAATGTTTGATGCTCCTAATTTCTTTCAAAGTGAAGTTTCAACCTCTTTTGATAGCTTTTTTTTTCTTTTTAGAATCGTTGACAAGTCTTCATTCCAGATTTTAAAGGTATGAACCAAGGTATGAACACCTGATGTGTGGTGAATCAGTCAGTGGGCGAATTAAATTCTCATCATGCTATGGATATCAGCCCTCAGGGAAGCTGACAAGGGAGAGCTCTGTGAGGAATTCAGAGCTTACTCCTGTCAGATGTTGATCTTCCCAGCCTTACACTGAAGTCATGGTGAGCTACAAGAACTCCCTAAACTCAGGGGAGGGCGTTGTGTTGGATCCAGCCCTGCTCTGGGAGACAAGAGCTGCCTTAGCAAGAGCCACACCAGGCCAGAAAGCAGAGGGAGCACCCTGCAGCAAGGGGAAGGGGACAAGGAACACAGGATGGCACAAAGCCCCCCCAATACACATCTGTATTTTTCTCCTCCCTAATATGTTTTGCTAACTGACAATGTCAGGTGGCCCAGCCATGCCGTGGAAATCCAATCCTTTCCCTCAATTCCCAATATGCCTTTTGGTGACAAAAACATGAGACTTTGAAAAAAATTTTTAACAGTATTTCTGCAACACCATTTGTAGCATTTAGGCATTTACTCAAGAGAGAAAATAAACATAAATAAAATATATGTACTTCCACCCATTTCTTCAAGAGATCTGTGGCAAGTTGCCTTACAAATAAGCGTTCTTTCCAGTTACAAAAACAAAAGAAGAAGAAGAAAAAGGAAAAATAAAAAAAGAAAAAGGACAGAATGGTTCCCTATTAAATGCAGATAGAGTAACAATCTTATTTTAGGTTTTCAAATGGCTACAAAGAAATCACTTAAAATGAAACATAAAAAGAATGAATGCTATTAAAGACTGTCACTAGGCTTGACAAGTTAATGAGGGTTAGATTATGAGAGTATTATTGTTTTAGCAGAGTATTATATTCCACTCAGATTCTCCTCCTGACTTCATAGATGAAACTTGCTCAGAAATCTGTGCCAACTATTACATTAGGTTAATGGGACCCTGACACGCCAAACGAGGCAATGTAGTCCTGTTGACCTACCACATGGGAAAGGATACTGTAACTACAAATTCAAAAGGGGCACTAGATAGTTTTACTTTTTCTTTTGAAATGTGAGAATGAGGTAAAGTGGTTAAAAATGTCTAATACAATGAACACCAATTAATGAATTGTTATACTCCAGGAATGTACATTGCTGTTCCTAAGTAAAATAGGCTTCACCTCCTCTCCTCATTTCTAATTTTCTCTTATATTTAAAAGAGGCTGAATAAGTCCTACAAGACCTCACAGCTGAGAAAATCTCATAAAGACCCTGTTTACATTAATACTTCCTTGAGGATCTGAAAATATGTACCTCTGTTTTTCTTTCTTACCTTAAAAGATAAATATAATGCTTTTCAGCCCAGGCATGTGAAAAGCACTTCTATAACCTGCTAATTTCATTAAGGTCTGGACAAAACAACCACAATTATTTGAGCTTTTGTTTAAAACCACAGCTGTGGCATTGTTGCAATCTCATTTTATATAATCATTCCGTGGCTAATGCATTCCTCTTGAATGCAGTAATTTACATTGAAATGTCTTCAGCCTGACAGGGTTTACAGCCACAATCTGAATTCCAGGAACTGAAAATCTGAGCTGTCTAGTCCAAGCCCCACAGAATAGGCTTAGCAAGTAATTCAGAACTAGGTATGTAGAAGGTATGTAAGACATCCAGGGAAGTGGTACCAGACACCAGAGGACAGCATTGCCAGCCATGCTCCTGTGGCAGGGATGGGCTGCACTGGGCATGCAGATGAGTTAAATGGGCAATTCACTAAATCAATTGCTATCTCAGCTCTCCTTTTGCAGCTATGGTGGATTCAGATCTCTCTTCGGTTATGCAATCCGTGTCCTGTGTAGCTCAGATTTTTAATCTCTTCTTGAACTTAGATTCAGCTGAAGAGTTTCATTCCAATAAATTATTTTGGTTATTTAGAAGGGGGAAAGATTATAAGAAAGTCAACCCCACTCCCATTACCCTCATTTTTCCCCTAGAAGAATGTCTGCAGGATCTGTCTTTAACCATCCTTTTTAGGATCTGCTAAGATTCATTGGCCCAGAAACAGAGGATTACTCCTCTGCACTGTCATTATGTCATTTTCACAGAAGAAAAAGATGGCTTTAAGAGTTCTTTCTGTATTTGACCATGTTTTTGTTTTGATTGTCACCTGTCTCTGGGGTTATTGTTAGTGGGATGTCCTGGGTTTTTTTAATGGCTGCTTACATCCTCTGTCTTTCTATGCCTTCCCTATATGGGTGCTTTTCTGCATAACTAGTTTCTAATGCAATTCATACCCTTCAGTTTGGGCTTTATCTGATTTAACCCCTTAATCATTGACCATTCATTCCTCTCATTGGCACACAGTTTGCTTTTGCACCTGTCTTGACTTCTGCACCTATTTGAAAAGCTCAACCCTACCCTCTTTTTGCCTGGTTACACTCCTTGTCTCTCCTTTCCCTCAGAGACAAATGGACTTTTGTTCTCTTGTCATAGTTAAAATCAAGGGACTTCAGCCAATTTCTGAAATCTTTAATCAATTACTTACAGGACAGTCACTTGATTAAGGAGTGTGAACTTAGGATCTATAATGTACAACAGTGCCCATGAAGCTTCTCTATTTCCAGAAAAAAGGTTACACTATTCTTACTCCAGTTTCTTTTACAATGATTTTTTCCTGTGTTTATTTCGTTTATTTCTTTATAAGAATGTAAAAATATAAAATAGATTAGAGAGAGAAAAAGTGAGATAGAATTGTAGAAAAAAACTTTGGTGAGTATCATTAACTTTTGAGTCAAAGACAATTATTAATGGAAAAAAATTGAACTATACCAAACAAAGATTTATGAATGGAACTGTACGTGTGGCAAAATTAATTTCACCTGCTTTTGTGGGAGAGTTTGGACTTTCAAGCTGTGTCTGGGCAAAGAGCCATTTTAAAAGGCTTTTAAATCATATCAACAGAATGCAAATCAAGCAAAATGTGAAATACTGGTATACTAGGTACAGAAAATATTTAAGCTTCATGCAACATTCCATTTTATCACGACACTTTAATATTTTTCACTTAACCAAAGTATTTCAGAATGATAACACAAGTGCAGGTGAACTTTTCCAACAAAAAGGGTGATCAGCTTTGCCTTGAAAGCAGCATTTGTTTAATCAGCCTGCACTGACATTTTGTGAAAGACTCTTGTGTCACAGCATCCCAAGAGTGTGGTCTCTCTGGATTTTATTCCTGTTTGATCATTGCTCAAATGTGCCCCCCACCCCATTACTCCTTAAGCTATGCTCTGTGTTTTTTAACTGATGGTATTTAAGCTGACATAGCAGCTGAAATGACAGGCAAACAAAGCCACAGAAGCCCCTCTGCTCACAGCCAACCTCATCCTTGACAGTTGCCCTTGTCCTGCTAATTTCAACTGTCATGACAATTGGATTTGAGAACCAAAGCACAGGCGAAATCAGTAATACAAAAATACTGTTCACATTTTATGTCCACATTGCTGCTTACAAGGAGAAAAGGTAGAAAGAAATTCATGTTGTCCAGGCAGGTTGGAGGCTATGGAGGTCATTTTGCCAGTAGATGTATTCACATGGAAAGAATATCATTATTTCAGTCTGTGGAATAAGCTGATCAGACCACACAGAATAGATCAAGGTTTTCTATAGTAGCAAATTATAACTGAAATCCTATCAGCAGAAGCAGCTTCTACAAACCTCTCTGATGACTGAAAAAATACATGTTAATTTGCTTCTGATAAACAATGTAGCATCTGTTTCTTCACTACCTCTTTCTTCTAAAGTTTCCCAAATGGAATTTGAAAGTTAGTTTGGATATAATTTGTTTTTAATCATTCCTATGATTTTGCAGCAGTGCCTCTCAAAGGCATCATTTAATCTGTAAATATTTATACTCCTTTAAATATGTGTGCATTATGTACTTATATATATGTGTCTACTTAAAATTTGTTAACTTTTTTCTTTTTATTTTCATATTTGCTGTAAGCTGTAGACACAGTCTATTTTTTAAATAGGTGTTCACTTTTATAAGAGTGATATAAATAAAAACCTGTGTTTCAGGTAGGCAGATGAGTAATACAATTTCTTTCTTGTTAAGCTTACTGTACTCAGGGAATTCAATAACTCTGTGCCATCTGACATGAAAGTATCACTTGAGATCCTCTAAAGAAACAGGAAAATTGCTATTACTGCTAGTGAAATTAGACAGGAAGAAAGAAAAAAACCATGAAAAACAAAGTAATCACATTTCTGTATATTTTGTTCTGTCTCAACCACAAATTTCTTCTAATTAATCTGTTGAGTGAAATGGCATTTATTCATTACATGAACTCATGCAAAAAATAATCTGACCCATGTCATTGGGGACTTCCATAGGAAGTTTCCTAATTTTGCAGGAACTAGAAAACGTCTTGTATCTGTTAAGCTTAAAATTTTCACTAGAAATTAGAAAATTATGATTTTTTTAAATTTACATTTTATTGTAATAGAAAGACTAATGACCAACTCTACTACATCTTCCTCTGTCTTGTACTCCAAATGGGTTTGTGTTTATATGAGGACTGTTGCTCCTCAATAAAATACACAAAAGAAACAAAACCAAGCCTTGGACAGTTCCTTCCCCAGCTGTCCACAGAACTGTCATCTCAATCAGTGACTGACACATTCATGTTTTTCTGACAATCCAAGAAACAGGCACGCTGGGTATAAGAGACATTCAGCTTTTTTCTACATGGCTGTAACAATCTCCAGTTCAGATCTGAGTTTATAGTAAAGGTGTTATCATTCTGGTTTTTGTTCAGATGGTTTCCTGATTGGACATCCCTGTTGGATGCTCCTCAATGAGACCACAAATTAGAAATAATGATTTAACAAAAAGAAGGGTGCCTTTTTCTCCTTCATGCTTTTTAAAGGTACCCTCTTGTGCCTGGATTTAATTATTTATGGCAGAGGTCTTCAGAGAATGATATTCTATGGATACTGGATTTTGGAGAAGTGGCAAAGATACAAAGTCAGAAAAAATGTGACAAATTATCCATTAGAAAGAAGGGTTATAAAAAAACCTGTGACTTTTATGAACAAAGATCTAATATGGTCATCGTGCTTGCTGACTCTCTTTTACAATATGCCATATTAGGAGTTTGTCCCTCTAACTCTACAGATTTACAGTAGTAACAGCTTAAACCTTTTCTGTCAGCATTCTTGTAAGCAGAAGACAACTAAACACAAAGAATAATGAAAGTCCTGAAGCTTTTCTATTGTCAGTTCTGCAGTTTCTACTATAGTAGCCAAAAAAAGTCTACCTGTAACAAGTATTGTAGCACTTCAGTTTTAGTTCAAAACTTCTGGGGTTTTCTTTCTTCTTTTGTGTTTTTACTCTACAGGAACCCATATCCTATCATTTACTTCAATATCATTACAGTCACTTAATTCCCTTTCAGGTTTTTAAGTGGGAGGAGTCATTACAGCAGTACTGAGGCAATTTGGAAGTATATATTAAGTACTTAATAGAATCTAACAATCTATCATATCATGTCAATTGATAGTGTTAAACCACTAAAATATTGAGACATGAAAGCACTGGAACAATTCTTATACACAGCAGTCAGTTTTCAAACATACACAGGCTCAAGGGAGAGAATTCTAAAGACAGACTTAAAAACACCTGCAGGTTTTCAAAAATATGTTTGGGTTTTTTCTTTTTGCTCCATAAGCATCACCATTCAGTGATGTTACATGCTGAAGTAAGATTTCCATTAGCACAGCCTGGTTGCTTTTATAACTTTGTAGGTGCATTGCCTATGTCAGAGTAAATTTAAAAGGAAGTTCCATGACATGGAGCAGAACAGTTTTGCTTGATAAGCACATATTTGGGGGGAGATAAGAAAGAAAAACTGGAGGAAAGAATGAGATGCTAACATTTAGGAGATCAACTGTAGATTTAAGTTTTTCCATTGCATTTCCATGTAAACTTGGACTTCTGTATGTCCAGTCCAGCTGAGTCAGTAGAACTACGAATGTGAAGTGACTATATATTGTGGGCAAGTTTTGTGGTTTTTTCATTCTCAGATAAAATGTGCTTTAAAAATGACACTATTGTGAAAATGGAGGACCACAGGCTAAATAAGGACTTTAAGATATGTTTCCATTGTCATGACTCACAGGCTAGACCCAGGGGACTTCTGCAGCCTCCTTTTTACACTTTAGACTAGTTGTGACCCATTTAGATGGGCTGATTTCAATTCAGTTACCAGGAAAAGCTGAGTTCATAACTGTGTGCCAGTAAAGAATGGCTTACAAGTGAGACAATTACTTTCAGTGGCACGGGTTTATCTTAATGTGTATTCTTGTAACTGACCACTAGTTCCTCTCCCTAAAGCAAGAGGGTAATCCAGCCACAGTCCTGCCAGATGCTCAGGCTTGGAACATTCATTTTATGGACAGTGGCCCACATCTCCAAGCCTGTTTCAGGGAGCCATTCAGGATTTCCTTTTCTTTGAAAATAGCCTGGTGGAGGCGGGATGAGATTTTGTACTCATTTAATGAGCTACCCTTTCCTAAGACAAAATTGTCACAGACATCTGAGTAGTGCAGAAATCCAAAGTCCCTATTACATAGTCTTTTTAAAACAAATCTGCAAGAGCAAAGAGAGAAATATGAATTTAAAATTACTTGAACAAAAGCCTATATAACTTGCAATAAGAAACCACTAATTAAAAGGGATCATGAATCCATTCTTTTGATCTGCTTAACAGAATTACTTCAGACATGAATGTTTTAATTGTTGGAATCCTTCTGGACAATTTTATTTCAGTAATAAAATATCAGACTGTTTTCTTACCACTATTTTTTTCATAAAAGCATTTTCAATCTGTCAAATAGTTTTATGTACATACATTTTATAATAGATGACTCAACACAGTATAGTTTTTTAATAGGCTCATCCATGTAATAACAAGATTTTATCTACTCTGTAGCCTGAGGGAACAGCTAAAAAAAGCAGGGAAGGTAGTACTAAGATTGGTTTTAGCTGGGTAACACTCATAACCCTTCTAATATAATTTTAATGCCGTTATTCGAAGGACTAATCTCCTTTTGTGGTTTCTACAGGCTCAAGTATGCAAAATTATTTTCATCACAAATGCTTCAAATCATCAACTGCATCACTGTAAAGTACAATAATCAAATAGAGCAACCTTAAAATAAAAACCTTTTTGCTTGTTGTAAAATACTTGTTAAAAAAATCAGACAATAAAACAGAGAAGGAACAGAATAAAAACAGAATGAGATAAAACCAAATGAGACATTGAGGTGAAGAAGACCGTACAGAACTTTCTAGCATTTATTCTTTCAATAAAGAACTGAAGAGAACAGAGATGCTGGAAAAGATAGAATATCTTGAACACTTGAAATCTTCAGAAGGTGTTCAAAATATTCTACAAGATTAGCGAAACTCTGTGTTCATTCCTTTCTACCATTGCAGCGCTAAAGAAAATGTATTTTAAACTGGAGGGCAGCAGTAAGAATTTAGATCGTAAAGCCTGAAAATGCTGGGCTGTGTTACTTACCCTACTGAGAAATTTTTAATTTTTTCATATAAAGCTCATTTTCTCAAATAGACCATAGACCATAGACTCAACCATGTATTTTCAAAAACTCCTTTTTCAATGTGTGTCTATAAACTCTGCCTCAGTTTTTCTGCCTGAAGAACTCCGAATTAAATCTGTTTTCCCAGATATGACGGTGAAGCATCAATTTTATTGTTATTATTTTTTTGCATAAGTTAAGTTTTACTATGCAAAATTGTTTAAGCAGAACTAAACCCAGTAGAGTTGTGATTCTCACAAATAAAAGGTATTATACGAAGATTGCTCCTTTCAATACTTATACAAAGGATTAAACTGAGGGTAATGACAGGAATGGATCAGAAACATATTATTTATTATGGGCTTAATATTTTGATTCCTATATTTCAGTACTTATTTTACCACAAATACGCTGATCTTCAGTCTCTAGGGGAGAGCAGATATCCAGAAATGGGCTGGTCTTATAGGCTGCCAGATACCCACCTACCTGCTCTCTCAGCCCCACTCCTCAAAAGGACTGGGGGAGAACCCAAGGCGGAAAAGCTCATGGAGCAGGATAAAGAGCTCACTCATCTGTTTCAATCACAAGTAAAACAGACTCGACCTGGGAAAAATTATTTTATTTATTGCTAATTAAAATAGATTTGGTAGTGGGAAACAAGAGAAAACATAAAATGCATTTCCCACACCCATTCTGTTACCAAGACTCAAAACCACTCCTGATTCCACCTCCCTTCCTGCCCCAAACAGCACAAGGAAGATGAGAATGGAAGGCCTCAGTCAGCCTGTAATTTTTTCTTTCTACTGTTCCTCCTCCTCACTCTTTTTCCCTGCTCTGTCATGGGATATCTCCCATGAGACACAGTCCCTTAGGAAATATCCTCCTGCTCTGGAATGGGGTCTTGGATTGCAGTGGGGGAACCTGCTCCATTATATTCCTTTTGTGGGCTGCAGGAGAATCTCTTGCTCCTCTCCTCCTTCTGACCTCTGCTCACAGGGCTGTTCCTCACATTGTGCTCCTCACTGCCATGCAGTGTGTTCACTTCTCTTAAACATCTTACCCCAGAGGCACCCCTGGGCTGGCTGACCAGGCCAGCCCTGCCCCGTGAGGGATCTGTTGGAGCTGATTGGAGCCATCTGGAGCTGTCTGTGTCTCCTCACAGAGACCTCTGCTGCTCTCTGCTCTGGTTTCAGCACCTAGACATGACCTACAGCCAACACAAGCCAATTATGGTCCCTTACCACTGCAATCACACAGCTTGCACAGCTTTGGACTCTAGCCATGAGGAAGGAATGGAATCAAAGAACCACAGAATAGTGTACATTAGAAAAGACCTGTAAGATCGAGACCAGCCATTAACCTAGAACTGCCAAATCCATCACTAAACTATGTCCTTAATCTGCATATTTTTATAGACCTTCAGGGATGGTGTGACAGTGATTGAAGAAAGAGGTGTGGACTCCATGGTTTGCCCACATGAAGCCCTTTATAGATTTGCAAAGCCAAGCTTAAAGAGCTTTTCAGACACAACTATAACACTTATTTAACATTGCTTAATTCAAAGCCTCATACAGACTAGCACAGGAATGTGTTATCTTACATAAATTCTGCTTACCAAGAACATCATACAAAGCACATGGCTAACTTCTGCTTTCCTTCCTCAGGGTTCTGCTTTCTGGTGTCAAGGCTTGCAGCCTACTTATGCTACTAACATATCCACTTCTGTCACGAGCTGGACAGTGCTCCCAGCTCAGCTTTCTAGCTGTATTCCTGCATCAGCAGTGCTCCCAGCTCAGCTTTCTAGCTGTATTCCTGCATCAGCAGTGCTCCCAGCTCAGCTTTCTAGCTGTATTCCTGCATCAATAGTTCAACAACTTCCCTGGGCAGCCTGTTCCAGTCCTTCACAACCCTTTTGCTGAAGAATTGTTTTCTATCATCCAATCTAAACCTCTCCTGGGGCAACCTGAAACCGTTTCCTACTGTCCTGTTACAAGTTACCTGGGAGAAGAGGCCGACCCACACCTTCCATTCGTGCAGCAATTGAGTGAGAAGGCTCCTCTGAGCCTCCTTTACTGCAGGCTCAACAACACCAGGTTTCTCCTATCTGTTCCTCAGATATGCTCCAGAGCCTTTGGCAGCTCAATTGGCCTTCTTTGGACATGCTTCAGCACCTCATAATAATAAGCATTATCTATCCAAGATGGAGCCAACAAATAAAGAGATGCTGCTGAAGTTCCTTTTCTCATCTGCTCTATTTCTAATTTAACAAGCACACAATCCACATCTGATTCATGTGCCAAGAACAATGTCCAAATACCTTGTTCCTCATCAGAGCTGGCAAAGTGTTTGGATGAAGAGCTGTCACCAGGTTATTCTTGAGATGCATGTATTTTAATATAATACATTTTGAGGTTAAAACCAAATACCTAATCAGCAAAACCATGATTTACTAGTCTCTCTTTTGAGATTATTCTGAGCTTTATGAGGTAATATTTTTTAAAGAAGCCAAAAGAGAAAAAAAAAAAATCACTCAATTTAACTAAAACAGAATGCAATTAGAGATGTAGCAAATGAAAAAGTACCTAAGCAGTAGGAGCCATGATCTAATTAAGGTTTATAATTAAAAATAAATTGAGATTGAAAAGGGAAAAATACATCAGTATGCTTAATGTCAGAAGGAAATAGTTGTCAGATTAGTTAATATATTCTCAGGGGTAAACAAGCTACCAAGCAACAAAGATAGAGTAAGATATGGACAATGCAGATTAATATTGTATTAAATGCATCTAAAGGCATGAAAGAAAGGAATACCCTGCAGCTGTATAATATCAGATATAGAAATTAATTAAAACCATGGAACATAATGAGGGGAAACAGGAAGTGAAAGAAAATAGATCAGAAACTAGCAGTGGTGGACTAAATCAGAAATTTCAGTCTAAGAACACAGAACACATTAACAAGGAAATTTCAGTGATGAATATCAATAGAAAATTAAAGCTTTTTAAAAGATCTCTGATGCACTCAGTGATCAGCTTTTGTGCTAAATTAAAACAACTGTCCTACTTCACTAGTTTTTAAATTAATGCTTAGATTCCGGGAATGCTAGTCTAAATTTCCACAATTTCAATTTAGCTTTAAATTTCACATGCTCTTATCTCTGTTTAACTCTGCCTTAAAATTTGAATTATACATCAATAAAAAATATTTAGAGAAAATTATGTCAGAAAGGCCATTTACCACATACTTTGTAGAGCTTGGTTATGATTTTTTTAAAAATTTTGTCCTTGTTTCTTGGAATAAATATTCTCTTGGTGATGCACAAATGATGATGATGAATGCACAAATGTCACTGAAATTATTAGGTAGACCATCTTGAAGAGGTTGTTAGTGTTGGCCAGGTTTGGTCTTTTTAGACCCATGGTGTCCAACTCTCTTATGCCACCCCTCAGAATCATATTTATTGCACAGCTAGCTGTGTTTATACTCTTCTGTTTATCAAGCAGACAACAAAGACTGATCCATCTAGTACACTAAGCATCAGAAAAACTGAGGATATATATAAAAATTATGTTTTAACATTATTGTAACGAAAGGAAAGACACATCTGATTCTTTTATGGAAAATGTGTCAGAAAACCAACAAAGATCTATAAAGATATAATCTAATGGGAAGAAAATGTGGCTAATAGTACATAAGTGTGTCTAAGACTTGATCCTAAATGTGAATGTAGGTGTTCTGCAGAACTGTCCTGCAAGACAGCAGATGAAACAATATTAGGTGGTCTTGCCTATAAAGTAGGATATCAAAAATAAAAAAATAGTGTGGATGATTGCAATTTTTGTGAGTTTAATACTGTTTACTCTGTTTTCCACTCAAGAAATATGTGTCCTCCAAAAAATCCCACTCTTAGCTGTTACCCTCTTCAGCACTAAAATACCTTTTTCCTGGTAATTTATTCTGCACATATCATTCCAGATTATGGAGTCTGCAGTTCCAGCATGTCTTGTTTCTAGAACAAAAGAATATATACATATATTCTTCAAGGAGTTTACTGAAAATGAAATTTTAATATAGCAAATGATGGTGTAACCAACAAGGAATCATGCTGAGGAGAGATCTGAGGAATGCAGAGGATGACAAGTGTGATGAAACTTGAGGAAGTGAAAAAGTATTTAAAATGTTCATGTGAGGCACATGAATTGATCTGAAAATACATTCCCCAAAATGTGCTCAATATTAATGGTTTTAACTTAAGATCTAGTAATTTATATGACTCCATAGTATATGCATAAAATTAAAACTTTATATATAGAACAAACTGATGTAATAACATAAATAGCTGGAGACTGTTCTTTCATATTTAGGAACAGTTAATATTTGCAGTCAGATATTCCTAACACCTTCAGAAATGCCACTCATCCAGGAGCATGTTTTCTTCCCCCTTTTGTTTAGTACTTTTTTTCTTAAAGGAATGTCTACAAGATCACAGCTTGTTGTAAATCACTAGAAATGGGATTCAGACCTTCAGACACTAGACAAGACTTGAAATTAGAGTAATAAGCACTTCCATGAACCAAGAGAAAAAAAATCAAACTAATTTGAATATATCTCAACTTGCTAATAGAGAAAATTAGTTTGGTTCTTAATAAAAATAATAATAGCACCTGGAATATCAAAATTTAACTCAATTTGGTTTCAATTAAAACCAAGAACAGCAAGTTTATGAAAGTGCTGGGTGAGACTTTCATCCTGTCCTTCATTCTCTTATTTCTAACATACTCATTAACTCTTTTAATAATACTATACATGTTTTAAAATTACCAGATATTTGTAGGAAGCATTAGAGGACTAATGGATATAAAGGATTACATCCTAATACAATGGCATATGCATGACACGTCAATCTGTCATGGTGATTCATCAGGATGTCCTTCCCACTAAGAAAACCTATGGATCTTTCTAGGTAACACTAAAATTTAGCTAATAGAGAAAGACATGCTCTTTGGAGCCAGGATGCAACTGGGCTGCAGCAGATTACCTGTACATCCTAGTCCAGTCCTGCCCCTCTGATGACAAAGTTTGCATAATGATCCTCACTAGGATGAAAAGTTTTCTTGGATTGATTAGCCCTCCTGGCCTTTGTCTCTCCTAATGAGAAACTAAGTGCAGACAATTTTTATTCAAAATAAATATTCTTCAGGTGTACAGTGAAGGTAGAGTAAGAGTACACTCAGAATTAACTTACTTAACCATTGGTTAGTGGACAATAATATCACATCAAAAGGAAAATCAAAGAACAAAACCAAATCACTAAGTAGATACTTACCCTGGCAAACAGCATCTATGCTGATGCAGCACAACATTCCCAGCATTTTTCACCTAAAACTGCCCTTTTTATTTGTTTTATTTTTATTTTAAAAGGAATTACAGGGTGGGAAAAAACTACACTGGTGACAAATTTTATCCTATCATACTGATATTTAAGTCATCATCCTGAATTATCAGTAACAAGACTAAACTTCTAGCTAATATAAACTGAATAGAACTTCAGAAAGTTGAAACAAACAGATATAGTCAGGGTCGTCTTCTCTGAGTGGTATTTGGAGGTTGTCCAAGAACCTGAGTTCATGCCCAGGACTTTTTCTTAAGAGCAGTGCTGCTGTCAGTGTTTTACCACTTATCTCTCTTGAGACTTAAGGAAATCAAACTCAATCTAACAGTTTTCCTTCAAGTGGTATTAATTGCAGGTTTCAGTCATGACTTGGAAATTCTCTAGAGAGACATCTTCATAATCATAGAATTTAAGGCCAGGCAAGACCATGACAGCAATTTAATTTGACCATGTGCACAGCCCAGGCCATTGCTTTCACTTCATGATGTCTCTGGTCAGCTTAGAGCATATGTATTTAATACATCTAAACCTGCCTTAAAAATACAAGAAAATGCAAGCATATCTTTTAAAAGTTACATTTACTGAAATGTGCACTTCATCTCCACCTTGGGCTTTTTTCATCTTCCAGTTTCTCTCTCCTAGTTCTCACTGTGCATTTTCTTCATTAAAAGGTCTCTATGGACAGAAATTTTGTCCTCATGTAAATGCAGTCAACCATTCTTGTTATACAGAGTGCTGGAACTTTGGTGGCTTTAAGGAAACATTATCTTTTTCACTCATAAGAGCTTGCTTTATGTTTACTTCTGTCCTTGCCAAAAGTTACCCCTTTTGCCTAGCATATGTTTGACTTTGATCTACTCATATGTAGATCAAAATTTTAAGAAAAGTTCAGGCTTTCCTGAAAAAGACTGTGAGAAAATTAATGATTTTTAACTTGGTAAAAAGTCTGGCTTCTTGCTTCACGCTGTAGGAGTTTGCTGGATTATGGTGTATTACTAGATGAGAGAAGGGTCTGTGAGTTAAAAGGAGAGATTAATAACGAAGATGAATTATAGGATCACAAAATATTGGGATTGGCAGGAATCTCTGGAGATCCTCTGGTCTAATCATCCTTCTTAACCAAGGTCATCTAGAGCAAGTTACTAGCCCCAAGTCCAGCTGAGTTTTCAATATCTCCAAAGGAGGAATTTTTTCAGAAATTCTTGTTGATTGTATTCTCCTCATTTTCTGAAACTCTGTGGCCCAAATGAAGAAATGTTCAATATTTTCCAGCACAAAGAGAGTAAGAGTAGTAATTTGAACATATGATGTTATATGTGAATACCGACATCCTAAAAACATGTCACTGGACATGGTTTAGGACAATTAAACCCTGATATATATTTAGAGCTTCATTCATGTATTGAAAAGGGGTTGTACAATCCAACTCTAGATGTACAGGGTTGTAAAAACCACATACCTTTTTCAAGTACTCATACATTGTTGTGATGAGTTAAACAGAAGTAGCTGTTAGCCATTAATGGCATTTAACTAAACTTTGAGTACAGAATTTGAATAGTATGTGTAATAACCACATTGCAAAGCCACAATATGGATAAAGCAAAATTTTCCTCTGTGTGTGAAGTGAGCACTACTTAACCTGCACAATGAGTCAGACTATTATTAGAGGGAAAAATAGCAACTGTACAATTTAAACCATACTATGACTTCGTAGATGGGAACTGAACTAAGTGAAAGGGAGTATTGTTGTCATGTGACATGAGATACAGTTTCCTCAGTTTCTCAGCAATCAAAGTGTAGTATAAAAGGTTTTGCATGCAGAAGGACCTAGATGGACCTATACCTACAGAGTGCATTGAGCAGTCTAGAAAATAAAGCTTCCCCAAGAAGGGGCTAATCACATGTATTGTGAAGAGTGAAGACCTTTTGAGTCAGCATTACTAGCATGCGTATTAATTCATAAAATAGATTTCTTACATATTTATGTAAAAGTAGATATTTACTCAATTAGAAAAATAAGAGTCTCTTGTGCTTATAATAAATATGTTTTCTTTTAAAACTGTAGAGTGATCTCATTAAAATTTCCATAATACTATAAACGTGATACCTTTCACTTTTTCTCTGCTCTTCTTAAAATCAATAAAAAATTCATAATACATATGAATGATACATAATCATCTAGGCTAGTGTCCATTATCAGTAAAACACCAATGACTCAATCATTGCACTTTTTAGGTACTTCTTAGAGAAAAAATATTTCAGTGGCTATGTATTCTACTGCCTATAATAGTACAGAAATCCTACAATATCAAGATCTGTTTCCTAGATTTTCTAGAATGTGGTCTAAAAGCTGTTCAGATCAACAGAATTCATGTCAACTTAATAAAATTCAGGCCCCAGTGGAAAAGAAAAAAAATACAAACGTTCACCTGTATTTGGCAATGCACCCAGGAACTGAATGAAAAAATCCCACAGCCTGCTAACATTAATCTTGTAGGTAATAAGATATTGTTGTACTTCAACACTAATGTCTGAAGTATCTTCAAACAAAAACTAGCTTTTTCTGAAATAATAGTATTTGGTTTTAAAATATATTTTATCCACTCTACTTACTGAAAGAATGAATTTGATTAAAAACTATGCTAATTTACCCAAGTGACAATCTTTACTGCCAAAGGCAAATTAAAAAAAATGCTGTCAAGAGTGTCTATTCAAGTAACTAGGTTACACAAGATTTCAGAATTCTCCAGATCAATTTTTTGGTACTTGAGAAAGTGATACAAAGGATATTTAGGATATTTGACTAATTCTTCTGTTGGGAACTACTTTTTTAACAGCTGCATTTTGATACCTTCACCACATCTGAATATATTCATATATCTCAGGATGATAATAAAATTATAAAAAAGAGATTCAGACCCCCTTTATTTAGTTATGCTCATTTTCCTGCAGGCCTACAGGATGTTTTTGACTGATGTATCTGGACTAGATTTAAATTATTCAAGAAATTGAGCTAATTGTCAGCCTAAATTTTTCCTTTGTATACTGTATCACAGCACTCTCAGTTGTGTCCCACTGGACTACCCTAAACACTCCTTTTTCATCTCTAATTCTTATGCTCTCCAGTATTCCTAAATGATTTTTGGAGTCCCTCTCAAATAATCTTAGGAAAAAAAAGAATGTGAAGTGTGTTCAGAATGTTCCCTCTCATCATGGAAGCAATGAATGAAATCACTAATAACATAGCTAAAGATAATTTTACTTTCCATGAATTTTTTATAGCTGTGTTATCTTAATCACGGACTGAGCAACAAATCAGTAGATTATGAAGATCATATTTTCCTTCCTTCTTTTGTCTTGGAAACCTTAATGGGGGTCTAATAGCTGCCTTTAAATACCTTTGAGGAGCTTATTTAAAAGACACAGCCAGAACCTTCATGGTGGTGCCTGTCAGGAGCAGGATAACAAGCTGAAACAAGAAGCTCTGACTCGGTATCAGAGAAAGCATTTTCCCCATAAGGGCAGTCCAGCAGGAAAGAAGGTTTCTCAGAGAGCTGGTATCATCTTCACCCTTGAGAGTTCTCGTGATCCAGACAGATAAAGTCCTGAGCAATCATGTTTGATCCCATAATTGACCCTACTTTGAGTTAGAGGTTGAACCAAAGCAACCTCTGACACCATGCCCAGCCACAGAATTATTATGCTAATTTACATGAAAGAATGAGGAAGTAACCAAGAAGGGAAAACAGAAACAGGAAATCACAAAAATAAATAATTTTCTCAAAGTTCCTGGAGATGCTGTTGTCTTTTTATCATTTACATACATTTAAGACATGAAAATAAGCTTCCATTCCCTAAAGTAACATTGTCTCATTATTATCACATTTGTCTCATTATTATCACCACTGAATAACAGTTTAAGAACATATTTAGATGTAGGGGAGAGTTTAGGCTTTTTCTCATCATTAACAACAATGAAGGTTTCTTGGTAGGACTCAGACAGTTATTTGTAGAAAAAATAATGATGCAGGAAACATAGACATCAAGATGGCTCATTGAAGCATGCAACTCTCTTAACCCTTCCTACTGATAAAACTTGTTTTGAGAATTGCAGTGTTGAGCTATTAGGAACTCCACATGTGAGTCATCATCATCCCTGAAATTTGTATTCTAAAATATGCAACATACATTCCTGGTTATATGTTGGGAATTTTAATCCCACCTGCCTCTGTTCTTGATCAGCTGTTGAAACAATACTAATCACTACAGGAATTCAAGGAATGGAATGTTATTCCTAGAAGGAATTTCTTTATTTCTTTCCAGTTAAGTTTCACTACAATAAATGTTTAATTTTTTATTTCAGTGATAAAAGCATTAGAGAAGATCCATAAAAAATGTAATAATTTAGGGAGTTGTTTTACATAAACATTCACCATTTTGTCAACAATTAATACAAACACAAATAAATTTATAACATATGAAATTTCATATTTTAAGAGTATAAAATAGGTTATGAATTTAAAAAAAAACCCTCCTGTAGAGCCTTGTTTCTGGTTACATGGACATTTTTATACCTTCTTCAATTCCTTGACCAAACAAACTCCTTGTGATTACAAAGGTCAAGCTGTTTTTTTCCCTCATATTTAATGTTTAGTCACATACATGACAGCTGTCTGACTCATGGATATAACTGGGATGATACTCCTGCTAATACATCAGCTAGGAAAGAATTTCTGGGTCATAGTCAAGGGACACTGAAAAAATCATTTTCCATTAGATAAACACAACTCTGAATATACCTATGCAACATCCCCATGGAACAACTATTTTTAGGAGGGAAAAGATGCTATTTCTGCACCTATATGCATATGCACATATATGCACATATATGTACACCACTAAACTGTGACAAATCTTGGTTCAATAGTTTCCAAAAGGCCTTTTTTGTCATATGTATTTACTGATTGTCTTGAAAAAGAAATATACAGAATAATTCATCTGTCATTACACCATGTACTTCCTTAACTCACTGGTAAGATGAGAGGCTGAGAAACAATCACATGATTGATGGCTCACTCCAAAGCAGTGTTCCCCTGAGCAATCCACCATGGCACCCAAAGAGTGAATGCCAGGAATGTGCAAGAATTTTTACCAGTGCCATCCTCAGTTTAGCACCATGGCAATGGTTCTTGAGGGAACTGGTCATTGCAAGGTGCAGTGGAAACTGCTCTGAGTGATCAGTTTCTGCAATTTACATTCACACAGAAGGGAATTAAGAAAGAATATTAGGTCCTTGGAAGGCAAGTTCACACTAAGGGATGTGGCAGATTTGAGGGCTAATGAACATATTAAATGTATTGTTTCTGAACCTTTTATAGATTTAAAGATAAATGCTTTAACTCTGAGCTGATGCCATATGATTATCGCAAAGGAAAAGAAGAGACACTGTGATTGTTTCATACTTACCACAACATGAATTCACTGAGGAAAAACTGTTGATGTGCTTTTTCAATTCTAAACTAAAAATATATTGCTAAAAAGAGATAAAAATTGTGCTAGTTGCAGTAAGTAATCTTTCCTATGTCTAAATCTCGTGCAAAGATTTATATGCTTTGATGATGCAATTACCCACTCTGAAGGATCCGCACAGAGATGAGAATATTTGCTTCATTTTGTGTTTCAGTTCAGGCTTGAAACATAAATATGTCAAAGGCCAAGACTCTCTCCTGCGAGCCCCTCTACCCCTCTCTCTCTAGTCTACTTGAAGGTGTCATAAGTCTATAGAGTAGATCTCATTTATTATGAATTTTTGATTTGTTTCCATGAATACCTACAGGTCTACTGCAAAAACCCTTGATTACTGAATTGCAATTTAAGAAGCAACACTTAAAAGCTATTATAAAACATTACTGACTGGCCAGACACACGTAAATATTTAATCAGGAGTCAAGACTTCCTTACACTCACACTTAAAAAGAACAGCTTCTTAAAGTAAGAGAAGTGGAGATTTTTAAAAGTGGATGTTTAAAAATATCCCATAAGTACTGTTAAAGAATATTTTTTGCTATAAAAGGATTTGCATACATATAGTTACTTAAATATATAATATACAACTATCATTTGTAAAAAGAAAACAAAGGCCTAAAAATTTTAAACAATTCAGTTGAGGTTTAAACTCCAAGGTTAGTCATCTCATTAAAATACATATATATATATAACAAGGCAACTATGAGTACACCAGACAGGACTTTGGTTATATTTCCTTAAGGAAAAGTCAGTGTGATCCTAGTGATAGTGTGCTGTCTCATGCTATCCAAACACCACTGTTAAGCCACACAAAGCTCAGGTCTCTTCAGGGACATGGACCTATAAAACTGAAGCAGCTGTTATAATCTCATGGACTGTGAAAGAGAAATCACCTCTCTAATTCACTTGCAGTAAAAGGGAACCAAAAATTTGTAAAAGAAGTGGGGGGGAATATAAACCAAAAAAAGGATGTTGAATAGAAAAATATAGGCTTTGTCAACAACCTCGGATTCTGTTTTGTAACATTTGGTTTTGTTCTCAACTGAAGTGCTGTATGAACCTCAGGACACTTCAGGCAGAAGGAACTAGCTTTAGTCTTTCAACACCTCTTTCTTTTATTATAGAATGTGAGTTAGAGTAGTTAGGTAGTATAAACAAGCTCTAAATCTCATTAATCTTGCTGCCCATTCTGTTCCCAGCTGTGCAGTCTGCAATATGGCAAACATATTTTGCACCTAGGCAGCCCCCGTTTGCTCAAAAAGAAGAGTGGTCTCTAATTGGCCCAAACAGTAGCAAATACAATATTGCCTTTACCATCTAGCATCTAAAATTACTAAGAGTCATTCTTTCTTTCTTTTTTCCACACATAATGAGGTAGGAGGAAAAAAAGTATGGTATAGCAATTTCCCTGTTTCTAGAGATCAAGTATATTTCCAATTGATTTCTTTAAGCCTAAATTAGAGATTGGGCAAATGGAACCTCCCCCACAACTGTTCCAAATGTCAGCAAGGAGTTGTTGAACTAATGTATCTCCATGGCTCTGACTGGAAAGGATCTGTGCTTCCCTTCACTTCTTTGAACGTGACAGTAATCATGTGAGAAGAATCATACTAACAGGATTTCAGCCCAAACTGGCAGTCACTTCATAGGAAACACTAATCTCCAGAGATTTCCCACCACTTAAGCCAAGAAACAGTGAGAAATATTTGCAAGCTTCCAGCTAACACGTGTGAGTCTAAATCTGCATCCTGGCCTGAGTAAGAGTGCTGCTTCCCTGGCCAGTCTTCTTCTGTATATGCTCATACCATGGCTGTTTCATGGCACCAATAAGATAATAAAGTAAAATAAAAAGGAATGGTAAAAATGTCATTAAAGTTTAAAATAACTACTGTTAGCTTTCTTTGGCACTTCAGAACAAGTTTCTGAAATATAATGGAGAAGTGGTGTGGAATAAATAAGTAACAGTAGGTACTGCAATAATGAAAGAAAAGGTATGTAACAAATTACAGAGTATGCTTGAAAACACAGTGTTTGCTTTGTATGTACTTGTAGACTGGTGAATATTAACAATAAATTGCTTTTTAATTCTTCTTGGATAAAGTAATCTTAAAAATTCATGTCATCTGCAATATGTGCAGTGATGTACAGTTAGATAAATAACACTCATTGTTATTGTCAAAAAGGAACTCATAAATTATTGGATGCAGATATATGACTAAGAATCTTAATTAGAAACTGGCTTAGCTCCATGAAAATATATAAAAATAAAAAGAAAATAATTCCTAAGAAATGTCTATCATTGCTCAGGCTTATATGTTCAAGGTAGCTGTCACAGGATTTTCCCAATCTTTCCTGCTATAAATACTGATCTGCAGCCTGTCAGGTCATAAGTACAGACCTGCTCCTCTGTAACCCTTGAGCTTATTCTATTTGACTTGCTTGACTTGAATCAGATGGGTGAAAGGTTTTGTTTGCTTTAAAGAAACAACAAGAAAGAAAAGCACCCACCAGCAAGCAAAGGGCTGTCTAAGAATTATGTGGCCTAATTGAATTGTCTTTGTTTTCCAAGAGAGTTATAGCAAATCAAGCTTAAATGTTGTTCAACTGACACCCAGTCTAGGTGTGGTATAAAACCTTCTAGGACTGTTTATTGACATGCAATAAGTCAACATAAAAGATACTTTTCTCTGGAAGAGTATACATGAGAGGAATGGAGATACAAAATTGAACTATGCATATACTAAAACTAAACAGTTGTCAGAATAAAAAATTGGGTCATTTTCCTATGGCTTGTAAGAAGTGAATGCACAGACCTCACCACTCAGAGTTCAGGCTGGTTTCATCAACAACAGGCAGCTTGACTGGGACACCATTCAGCTGTCACATTCGTTTGCTCTTCTACCAGGCAATTAAATAAATCCATATCAGTATTGTGGTATCTATGTAGACCAAGCTCTCTTGTTCCAGATTGTCATGTTTGTCATGCACAAAATAATAATTTTAATATGTAATATTAGTTATATTAAATTGGGCATTCAAAGACACTTGAACAAATTTCAGTAGTTAATAATTATCAGAATTAGATCATCCCACACTACAACTCTCCCTGCTTTGCAGTTAATACCATAGTTACAAACAGGATATGTGGGCTCATCTGTTTAGGATTAACACATGGCATTGTTGCAACAAGAAGAGAAGCAGTTAAGCTGTGAGGGGAATATTTACATAAACTACTCACTCTTTAATAATATAAAATCAGTTGTCTTTGGGTTTCCTATGATGCCTTATTTTTTCCCTTAATTCCTTTTTGCCTTGCTGGTAAGATTACCTGGCTTGAGATTTTTTTAGAAAATAATGTGAAACAGGCAATGTAATCTATAATTTGGAACACAAGTATGACATAACCAAATAGTCATTCTGAAGAATTAACCTTGCTTACCCTGATGGAATCAAAACATTTCATTTGTAAATTCAGCAGCTACTATTATGCATACATTGTAGAAAAGTTCAATATGCATGTTCTAGCCAAAAAAATAAAACAAATCAACTATCTAAGCATCCCTTAGTTTTAGGTAAAGATAACATTAGAAGACATTCTAAGTCAACAATCTAAAACCCAAAAAAGTAACCAAAAGTAGTAGCTTCTCTTAGTGCATGCTGCTGCAAGAATTATAGTGTTCCAACAAGTTTTTCTACTCAAGGCTCACAGTTGCTCTTACACACATATCCACTCCATGATGTATCTGCCATGTCTCATTAGAAACAAAACACACTAATTAAACCAAGGGGTTTCCCATTCTCTGTTTCTAGTCCTGTCTTTAATTCTCAAATTCTATGTTTTTTTTTTTCCACAATCATTGCTGCTGTTTTATTTATGGTCATACCCAGTGAAATATTGAAAAAGGAACAACAGCTAATATTATATACCTTTCAATAAATCATTAAACACAATTTTCCTGATACTCCATACAGCATAGCTAAATACCTGGACATTTTTGAAAGGTAGGAAAAATTTAGATCTTCACAGCATCCTGATTTAGGGAGTGCTTTGAGTCATGTGTAGCCATGAAAAGTGTAAAGATGGCAAAAGCTACCAGATGAATGGTGAAGGAGTGGGAGGAGGTGCTCCAGGTGCAGGAGCTGAGATTCCCCTGCAGCCCGTGGGGCAGACCATAGGGAAGCATCTGTGCCCTTGCAGCCCATGCAGGACCACAAGGATTCAGAAATCCTCCTGCAGTCCCTCAAGCTGGAGCAGCTGGATATCTGAGAGAGAGCTGTGAACCCCTGGGAAACCTGTGCTGGAGCAGGCTCCTGGCAAGGACCTGTGGAGAAAGCAGCCCATGCTGGAGCAGGTTTCCTGGTAGGACCTGTGACCCATGGGGTAGACCCAAGCTGCAGCAGGCTGTGCCTGAAGAACTCCACCCTGTGGAAGAGTGAACCATGCTGCAGTTCATGAAAACCTGTTGCCCAAGGGATAGACTCACACTGGAGAAGTTAATGAAGAACTGTCTGCACCACTTGTGGGGAGGAGGTGGAGTTTGGGAAGGAGGGAATGGTGGAAGAAAGGTGGTGTTCTTTAATATTTATTTTAATTCTCATTATCATGATTTTGTTAATAATAAATTCCCCAACTCCAGTCTGTTTTGTCTATGACAGCATTTGGTGAGTGGTCTGTCCTGGATCTTATTTCCCATGAACTTGTGCTATATTTTCTTTGCCCTGTCCAGCTGTTGAAGGAAATGGTAGACAGTCTCTGGTAGGTGTCTGCCATCCAACCAGCATCAACCCACTACACCTTTGATGAAAGGATAAATCTTTTTCTTTAAAATACACTATTAAAAAAAGGAAAGGAGGAGAAGAAAAAGAAAACACTTTTCTATGTCAGGGGAAGGAAGGAAGCTCACATGCAGCTCCTTTTCCTGCCTGAGGAGTCCAGTGTCTTCCTTACTCAGTCTCCTTTCCTAATGAAGAGACACTGAAATACTGTCAGGCATGCTGTAGTTAGGTACTTGCCACCACTGTTTATTCTAGACAGAAGAATGTCCAGAAACCGTTGGTTTATAGGTAGGCAATAATTAACATCTGATTTTATAAGTTCCTATTTACAGAACCACATTAATTTTTTGGCTTTGAGCTTTGGCAACTATTCCCAGAAAATTTCTGCATTTTGCTTTTAGCAGTCATTGAATAAATGTTGTGAATGTATCTCAAAAAATCAAAAAATTCCTTCTTGCCTCAATGAGGAACTTAAACTGAGAGAAGTGCTTGAGTTTTGTGCTTCCACTGTCAAGCAGAGGTATAGATATACATGTGAAAGAAGTACTTGTGACTGAATATGGGACAATGTCAGCTAAAAACTTATAGAATATAGGGAGCTTGAGTAACATTAACATCAGGAGTCAGCAGAGCAGAGGCTTTCCAAATGGCAAGTTTAGTTTTAAGCATCACAGATGCCTGCATCTCTTCTTGGATCTGGTCCATAGTTTTGTCAAGGAAACTTGTAGAGGCTTGACTGTTGCTTTTATTTGAAGACAAATCCTGTGAGAGACCTCTAGCTCTTAACTAAGTTCTAACCTTTTCCTGTGTAAGCAAGCATGCTTCATTCTCAAATGTATTTCTATTCATGCACTGTGTGATCTCCTACTGCAGAGTATTAATGTCAACAAAAAGTTAATAAAAAAACAAGGTTTGGAGGCCTTTTTTCCATGCTCATCTGCTCCCACCTGATTTGTTTTATTACTGAAGCTGATGCTTTTCAATAGCACTTACAGCAGCAGAAATATTTAACTCTCACTTCTTATTGAAAAAGCCAAATCAAGAACTGAGTAATATTTGTTACTTATCTGTTCATTTGAAAATAAAAAGCAAAAGTTAAAAGCTGATGGGGTCATGGGTAAGTGCCATTGAAAGTCACAGCCAGCAAGGAGTTTGCAGCTGGAAGAAAAAACTCCTTTCCCTTCCTTTTCTGTAGTCAGTCATGATATTGCTATTCTTCAGTTTTTTCCATTTCTTCCCATGCCCTTTAACCAGCTCTGTTGGTCTGTCTTGAAATAAAGTTCACCTCTCTTATTTTTAGATAAAAGGTAGCATGATCTAGGTTTTTTGTTGGCCCAAAGAATTTTCCAGTCTGGATTTTAAAACTCGTATTTCTACAAATCACCATGCCACTCATTTTTAACTCCCGCCCCTCTTTAGGTTGTTTTGGTTTAGAAAAAGAAATAAAGGATGACAATTCTGTGGTAAAGTACTTTGATATCTATAAAGACAGAGATCCAAATATTATTTCTTCATGGCATATACCAGCATTGCAGTCCACAGGGAAGACAGAAGACAAGCCTTGAGTGTGGAACCCTTGGGTCTTATAGGTCATTAGGAAACACTGTAATCTATTTTATAATAAAGAAAATCAGCCAAATCTAAAATATGTAAGATTAGCTCTGATAAAAATGCCTTCCCTCACTCTTAGTGTTAATGGAGTGTTAATGTGGATATACCTAAACATGACAAATGATATTCACTAATGAAATAAAAAATTTATAGAGTTGATAAGAAAAGAGAAAAACACGTTCAAATACTAGGAGGAAAATACACAAATTTCCCTTTCAACACATCTGAATGCTTTAGCAAAATGTTGTCCAAATAATTTAATGTAAAAGTAGGTAAATTTTCAGCTGCTACATAAAAGATTTTTATCTGATCATAATTTTTAGCCACTCCCCCAAGATCATCAATGAAAAATCTTTCTGACTGATAATTGCAGAAGATCCTAAATTTTAGATGCATTCAGGGCTTTTATAAACCACTACTGCATTGGTGAATGCCAACTCACCCTCTCCAGTGCATTATGTGGAATTATGTATGTCAAGAAAAGCTTATCTAGGAAAAATTTAGTTCTATAATGGAATGGATGGACAAAATGAAATATAACTTCCAAAGAGTCAGCTGATAACAATGAAATCTAGCTAGTCAGTAAAGGCACTTTTCGTGACAAAAGCCAGACCAAGATTCAGAAGGAATTTACAATTTCACTTTCCCTCATTCCAGGAAAGTGAGCTAGCCAAATAAAATATGGTAAGGGCAGAATTGTACTGTGAAGTCTGGTTTCACTGAGGAAATGGTACAAGAACATATATTCATTGTGCTGTGGAAAAAGACATTACTTTTCCTCCTTTTTTGAGATCTAAGAAATTTTCTAATAATCAAAAAACCACTTTCTACCTTTCTGTCCTCCATTTATACCTTCTTAACTACATCAGTGTTAAAAATAGAGTTTGTCTTCAATCAGTTATTTTTTCACATATTGAGTATTGAAACGGGCAAACTCCTTAGCACTGGCAAAACATGAAAATGGAATATTGATATTTCTCACAATTCTTTTCAGATCATGTTGCATGTGCTCAGCATCCCTTGCTTTGATTTCAAAGTACAGTTCTTTCTAAAAGAACCATGCTGTTTCCATCACAACTTTCTGCTTAACAAGGTTGCAAAGCATAATGTTACACTTTGTTACCCTCCTGACAGATAGAACTGCCAAAAAGCCATTCTCTCTGTCTAAAGATGCATTGGTGTGTCAGTCTTTATCCTCAGTCGTTCCTCTTCCATTTACATTACAAAATAAAATTATATTTACAGAAGAGAAATTATTGTTCACATTGCAATTTAATTGCTGTCAAATTAACAAGTGATTTTTCTAATAAGCTTTGAATCAACATGTCTGTTGTGCCCTCGTGGAAATCTTCCAGCATTGATTAAAGCAAGCTGAGGATTAGGCTGGTGATTTATTGACAAGAAGAATGTCACCTTTATCTACAAGCAGGGATGTTTGTCTCAGCTGAAGTGTTCCCAGTGTGTTTCACATATTTTTTGCCCACTACCTTTCATTTGTCCCATTCTGAAACATGAAATAAAAGGGTATTCTTAAATCTGGGTATTATCTGGGGTAACCATAGGAATGGGAGCTGCATCTATCTGCAAGGTCACACATTTTCTTGGGCTGATGAAAACAAAGTTTAAAACAAACTAAGACACAACCAACAAAATAACAAAAAGAACACAAGGGGAAAGGGCCTTTTAAATATTTTTTTGTTTTCCACAATGTGTGGCTCAAAAGCCAGAGGTACAAAGAAAAGTTTATTCCACCAGAAACTTGACACAGAAAAAGTTGATACCATCTGGCTTCATTCAGCTAATAATTGTTATATTGGTTTATAAAGCTCTGGTGGACCATTGCTGCTGAAAGAGGCACTTTAATCATATGTGTTCCCACATCACTTAAAACACAGCAGTGGTGATTCATCAAAATGCAAATCAGTCAGGAAGGCTGTAATAACAGCATAAAGGAAAGGGATTTTAAGCTCCTGTGAATCACAGCACTGGGTATCTTACGTGTGATATTTTTGCAATAATCTGTTTGACTGCACTTTGCACTAGGCTAGCTGATTTCCCATAGGCTGTGTTTCATGGCAATATCCAATAACCTGCACAAAATAGAAAGCAGATATGAAGGGCATTTTGAGGAGAGTGAAGAGAACTTGCAAAAATCTGCCAGCTGAGCAAGCTGAATTTTCTTTATAATTCATAAAATAAAGTGTCTTCAGCTGATGACCATAGATTATTTATACTTTTACATTTTTCTACATGATGGCTGAACAAATATCTCTGAATATGAAAACTTATTTAACATTTGCTCCTTTCAAAAAGGTCCTTGCTACAAGCAAAATATTGAAAATATATACAGACAGGATTTAAAATATCCTCTGTCCATTCACTTTTCCTTCACAGATTTACTAGAAATCCACATTTCATGGCTATTCTAAAGGTATTTTATTTATGCTGCTTTTTATTAAGAACAAGTCTAGATTCAGCATTTTAGTCACCAATCTATTTGCAACTACCAGATCTGCACAGCAGGAACCAGCAGACACTTCTGGTTTCCACAGTGTCACACCCTAACAATTAAATTCTAATTTCAGCTATATATCTTTTGAGATGGTGAAGCAATGCCTTTGACTTCACAGAACCTTCCTCAAAATAATACTGGTCCTACACTGCAGTGTAGTCTGGCATCAAAATTACACTTTGGTGAGTCTTTTAATTCATTTTATTTGAAATATCTGAAAAGCAAAGTATTGTATAGCTGATTTCTGAAATCCAGAGACCTTTCAGAGGGGTACCAGACAGTGCCTAGAAATAATATTAGCTCTGAGGCTTGCAATCAAGAGTTGCTCATGAACATAACATCCTAGTAGTGATAAAATATGACAGCAGGGAAGAAGGATTCCAAATGGTTTCACACTTCGTGTCTTAACTATTATGCTTTGGAAACAAGGCTACAACAGTTTTTTCCTCAGAGGATGTCTAAAGCATTCAGTCAGGAAAAATCAGATGGACAAGCAGACTCTCACTCCAGGGAGCTGTAACAATGAATTACTTCTGAAATCTTTTGACAGATAGAAAAATGTAGGCTTGTGCTTTGTTTTAGACCACTGAGTCCTCTACACGGTTCATTTCTGTGGTGAAGGGTGTGAAGTGTTTGATCCTTGTCTGTAAATCCAAACTCTGCAGCAATGGCAATGGTCACCACCCACTGATCATCCAAGCTAATTGTCCCTTTTCCACAGTGGTACCATCCACAATAACTCAGCCTTCAAAGGATGCACCCAAAACTTTAACAAATGCAGATTGTTTTTGATCTAGTCTGCTCCATGCAGGAGTCAGGTTTTGTGTGTTTTGAGTTTTGTGTGTTTTGAGTTTTGTGAGGGCCATTTGTTTAGTACAACTGAAAACAAAAAAAAACAAAGCAAAACAAAACAAAAAAAAAAAAAAAAGGGGGGAAAAATCAAGCAGGAAAGGGAAAGGAAAAGGGAAAGTGGAAGGGAAAGGGAAAAAATAAAAAGGAAAAGGAAAAAAAAATCTTCTGATTGTTTCATAATTCTCAGAATAAAAAGGTTGAATTCTACAAAGGAACTATGACCTAAAAGAGCCATTAACAATTATGATATTTTTAAAAAAATAGATCTATTAAAATCCTTAGTCACTCACTCTCTTGTACTTTCTAAATAAATATACATTGGTCTTTATGTTCCTGTTTATACCATCGAGCATTCTGGTCTTTCTGAGAATCAAGACTTTTTCATTTACTTAAACTGTTTGGAAATGGATAGTTTGTACTTTATGCAAATACAGAGTAAAAAAATTATGCCTCAGGAAACAAAGTTTAAAGTACTTTGTTTCAGGCATAGAAGCACAAGGCTATCCAAGCTTATAAAGGAATAGCAAGTTTATTACAGCTTGCTTATTCAGTTGGACTGCAGGGCACATTTAATCATTTCCCTTAACAGATTTTGCCTACACTGCAACAAAAATATGCACAGTATGTCAGGGGTGCTTTATTCCTGCATTGGACTGACAGTCCTGGTTAGGAATCTCTAAGGGGATTTCTGCTTGCCATGTCAGGGCCTGGACCACATCCTACATCTCATATTTGTAAGACTGATCAAACTGCAGTCAAAAATAAGGAAAAGTGGTCTGAGGTAGGAAGAGAATGGAAGAGTGACCACAAGTGTAGGGTCATCCCACTTTCTGGTCAGATACAATGTCCTTAATTTGACTTTTAATTCACATTTCTCAATAAAAGTAAAATGCTGGTACAGACTACATTTCTCAGCTTTTCTAATAAATGTGCTTCTATTCTCACCATTTTTAAGACCACTGATAAGGATTAGCACAAAAAGTTTAGGGTGTGTGGAACAGAGGGGAAATTCCTTGCTTTCTAGCTACCTACTCAAAATATTTGAGTTCTTCCTGAACAATCATGACATGTGAGGACACACAAACCAAAAGCAAAATACCAGAAGTCTTCACTTGGAGAGTTTAACAGGTATCAGCATCATTGTTGTCCTTAAGATTGCATGACTTAAAGGCACATTCCTAAGTTACAGCTGCAGTGGAAGACATTGGAAAACTGAGAAATCTACAGCTATGAAAGATGGAACTCTGGCAAAATGTGGGATTTATGGCACACAAATCCTTCAGTATTTGGCACAAAATGGCTTCAAATAGGACAAAAGTACTTCAGAATCTGTAAGCCTTCCAAAGAATAAGCTATATTTTGTTTCTTTTTCTGTAGTTACATATGCTTCTGCTTGAAACATTTCCCATGTGTCTCCTGAAAAAAAAGACTTTATACAGTGATTTAAATTTAGTCATGCAACTAGATCAAAAAAGACTTGTAAATCTTCCCAATTACAAGCACTTTCATCATTTTTTTACCGACACAGTAAAAAAAAAAAAAAAAAACAAAAAGGTTTTTTCCCATTTATGGATTTCTTAAAAGAAAAATTGGCGTCAGACAGACACTTCAGCAAAGACAAGAAATACATGACAATTACTGAGCTAATACACTACACTTTTACTTTGCTAATTAAAACCTTAGCAATGCAGTAATTAAATTAAGGTCTTTACTAAAATTGAATCAATATACCAATAGATTAAGTAATCAAATTAATAGCAAGTAATCAAATCAAATTAACAGATTGGCACCACAGTGAATTATTATATATTGGTGTTTTCTGTGAAGACTTTAAGGAGAAAATACCTCTATAGTGAAAACCAGATTAGTTTTTTTTCCCAGAAAAGCTGAGAAAAAAGTTTGTGACTTCTAGGAATTTTTGCCAAGAATGTTTCCACAAACTCTAGGCTGAGGTAAGAGCTATTAGAACAACAAACAAAAAAAGCACTCTTTTATCAGGCTTATAATGACAAAACAGACATATTCTTTTCCATACTAACATTGTTAAGGGTAATTATCACACTGCTTTCAGCATCTTAAAAATATCCTGGACTTTTTAACGTCAAAGAATTGGAGAATCAATATGAGCTCATAATTCATACTAATGTCTGTGGATAAAACATGAGCTGCTTTTACATTTATCAGAATTCTACTCAGAATTAAGCGATTTTCCCAGATGTACTCAAATTTCTGCCTAATACTTCACATGGTTAAGCACCTTATTTCTTCAAATGCTGTGTCTTTCGTTTATTCCAAGTAATCCCAAGAGAACCAGTTTGTTCTAAAAGCCCAATTGTTTATTTTCTAGCTCAGAGACATTGTTTATTTCAAATCACTTCCTCTGCAATAGTTATTTTCTTCAGTCAAATCATGCGATGAGAAGCCCTGCTGCTCTTGCTGCCTGAAGGTCAAAGGGTTGTGTGGGAGAGAATTTACCATGGAAGAAACAACCCAGCTTTACCTGGGTGACAGCAATTATGCAGAATAACAAAAGGAGAAGTTAAGTTACAAGATGAGAACTCTAATACATTCTCCCCAGGGTCTGCCACTCACTCAGCCATGAGAAAAACAATGCCAGACTTCATTCCAGCAGTTATGTCTCTATATTGCTGAGAGAGCAAAGCCTGTATGATACACACAGCATACTTTGTTGCTTTACTTCCCGGGTGTCTGCTCCTCAGGTTGCCTCCTCTTAGGCTGTCATTCCTTGGAAGAATCAATTTTTAATTTAAGTGTCCCCATGAATAGATAGTGAAGTCATTACTTTCTTCAAAAGGCCAAACCTGGGCGCACCTTTAACCTGCAGTGAAAGAGAAATGTGGGAAAACGTATGGAGCAACATTCACAGTATATTAACATCCAGAGCAAGACATAGGAGTGTTACTGGGGAGAGGACTGTGGAGGGCATGGACTCTTCAACCCTCACAATAGGAGAGGTGCAGTAGGGGGGACAACACATTGTCTTGATTTGGGTAGGCACTTCAGGAGGAAATAGTTGGAAGAGGTACTCACCCACACACATTCCCCACAGCCATTCCCATTAAGTCCTGAATCCAACTGAAAAGTGAACTACAAATGAAAAATAAATGTACCTCCTGTGTACACAATAACATCTCCTGGGTTTCATGTATGAAAGATATCCAAGGGTGGAATTTATTTATTTTCTTATGTTGTTGTTCGCATTTTTTTTTGTACTGAGGCATTTTTGACCATTTAAAAAGTAGGTAATTTTTGCCACTTATCTCAAGTTGCAATTCCCTCCCTGGCCCTGAGTATATTTAAATCACTCCAGAAATGTAAATTAAAATCATATGTAAGAATATGAACAATAATAGGCACTACTTCCAAGCTTGAAAAAATAAGACTCAGAAAGGTCAAGATGTTGCCCAAAATATGTGCTGGTTCCATGCAATAAATTTCAGTGGACCTTGATAGAAACTGAAGCATTCTGATATGTAATTTTGTCTCTAAGCAACAACAAAAGACAAATCATTCTCTGAAGATGCCATTACACAATTACTCAGACTATTACTTTATCCCTTTATCAACAATTATTGACTGAGGCACAAGGTAAAGGCAATGGGCAATCTAAGCAAACAAACTTTCAGATATTTATATGGCTGTTAAACACTGCTTTATTTTAAAAAGCAATCATTATATTAATCGTTTCTCTCATCAAATTAATAAAAATATGCAAATATGGGTATAAATTCCCTGTTGCAGCATATACTTCCTCAGTAAATCATCTGTACAAGTCTTCCACAAAATACACCTTGGATAAAAACGTTTTTCCATAGTGAATTATTAAGTACTGATGCATAGTAGAAGTAAGTTTAGTTTGCCTTTATTTTGCATAAAAAATCTTTCTCTATACACATCGGTATGTATTGAAATAAACACATTAGTCTTGAATTTCAAGAGGGAAACTCTGGAACTCAGCAATTTTATTAGTTTTACAGTTGTTTGGTAGGGCTTTTTCATTCTATTTTTATTGATTAAATGAACAAAAATAATGCCCTGGAAATCCTGTATTTTGGTGCAAATTTTCCTTTTTTGGGCATCTTCTTTTGAGGAATACCATTGAAATATGTATTTGAATTATCAGTTTTGAAAATGAGAAGTATGTCTTTTTCTAAGGGCAATTTGGCCTGTGTTGTTGTAAGTGATAAGTCAAAGTGTCAGAAATGTGTGGCCTTACCTAGGATCTGTTCAAAAGACAATGAAAATTTCAGTGGCTTCCTCTAAGTTTAGCAAGACTCTTGGGAAAATTCATGTTCCCAGTAATTATGCTGTAAAAACTCTTTTCAATAGTATCTTATTTATTAGTTAAATTTCATTATTCTGCTAAACTTTGTTCTCTTATTTTAGTAATTTTATTCATATTTTACAAAGATATGAAATATTTTTATTTTTCTTATTCCTCCTGGTTCCGCTATTTATTTTCATCAAATAGAATGGCATACTTGATGTGGATACTTCCTTTCTGTACTTTTTTGCTTACTTTTGTTCCTTAGGTGGTTAAAAATGGAGATTGAAAACTTTTCATGTTTTCATTCTCAACTAGAAGCTTTTCCTAATGACATTTGCACCTGTGTCATGAGTCATTAGAGAAATCCTGACCACAAACATCAATAATCTGAAAGGCAATCAGAAAACACCCGAGGAAAACCTTCAGCTTTCATTAGAAACTTATGTTTAGACCTTTCACTGAATGCTTCAGAGGGAATGAAAAAAGTTTTCCCAATGTTTTGCAACACACATTGCATTTAAGAAATAAATTTATGTTATGTTGTATGTGTTGTATGAATATATATGTTCACATATTTAGAATTATATCATATCCATGGCATATTAAAACATACCATATCCATGGCATATTAAAACATACTAATCACTAAATTCCCTGGGAGTTGTACAAGTTCCTGGCAGGTAGCATTGTAATATTATTCATCTCCTGACATCAAATGACATTCTCAAGTCCAAGCCTGCTGATGGAACAAGCTGTACTCAAAAAAAACCCAAAAAAAACAGTCCTTGCTACAATATGGTCTTGGCAACTGTTGCTTTAGAAATCAGCAAATATATCACAACCAAGTTAATTTGGAGTCTCTGGGAGCCAGATAAGTGAGCTGGGACTCAAACAGTTCCATTAAGATGTTTGGGTTACCTATGAGCATTTTAATCACGTGCCCAATAGAAACCTGCTTTCTGGAGCCCATATGGTTCTGGGGAACACAACAACACAATTAACTTATTGGGCTTTTCCTAGAGCAGCTGCTCTGCCTTACTAATCTTGCTGCCACTTTACCCTCTGAGCAGTGTGAAACAATGGGTCATTTCTTCATCTGATGTAAAATGTTGTTCACCACTGATTTAACAAAGACAGAATAAAGCAGTGGAACCACACAGGAGTACACCTAGGACCTGGTGCACACCCTATTTTTAAAGTCATTGTACCACAGAAACTGTCTCTCATTCCAATCTCAATGAAGGATTCTTGTATTTTCTTCAGAGTTATTCTATCTGCTCTGAAAAATGTATGAATGTTTATTTCAGAAGCAATCTCTCAAGATTTTTTATGTTTGGGAGAAAATCTTTGTCCTTTGGAAAAAATATTTTTCAGCTGCTCTTTTCTCAAAGGTCTAAGGTTATAGGAAATTTTATATTATTGACTGTAAGGATCCAGTATAGGACACGCATCCCTCTGCTGTTCCTAAACATTTAGTAGAGCATGACACATATTTCTCCAAGGACAAATAGCTTCTAAACTGAGCTGCTGTTCTCAATCATCCTCTGGAAGACACATCAATGCACATATATTTTTGGTCCCTATAATTTCCTCTTGTACACCTATAATAGTTAAAAAGTAGGGGAAATATATTCCTAAATAAGACTCCTGAAGTAGATGGCTAAAGAGAATATTAGCTGGAATATCCTGTACTGTTTCTACGTTTGGAAGATCAAAATATATGGTATTATTAAACTTGTAAGTTTAAAAAAAAAACCAAAAACTATGTAGCTAAATATTTCAGGGCATTTATAAAAATGGGCTTTTACTTGTTTCAACTTTTAGGAATCTTTGGTATGTGCAAATGAGTGAGAAAGAGGTGACAAGTAAAAAGCCATTACTTGAAAAATGAGGGAGAGAATGTTTTAATTTGTAGTATTTATTGTTCTTACTTTGTGATTTGTTGTTTTTAAGGTATCATTCTCCACTAGACTTTTGCTTGAAGCTGCATTTCTATAATTATTGTATTTGCACTAAATACATGCACAGCAAGCACTTTCAGTGATATATTGAATAGGAGAAAATCATCTTTGCAAGGATATTTGCTTTACTGGAAACAGCTAAGACTGTGTAAATATTTAACTGTAATTATGCTAAAGCACCATTCTTTATGCCACAGTCACTCACAAAATACAACCCTATAAAATGCCTTTCTCAAGATTTGTTACATGCTGGCTTTCAGTCTTATGGGAGCAAATCTCTCTCACTACTATTGATCTGTTCTTTAAATTATTCTCCCATGAGGCTTTCAAGTAAGAGCATCTTTTCCTTGAATCTCTTTGTATTTTTAATTGGCTTATGTTTGTTTAAACAAAATCACACCAGTGCCTTAGGCTGCAGCTATCAACTCATTGCATTCAAAACCAGACACACTGTACTCTAGCAGCCTTCACTTCTGTCCTCTACTGGACTCATCTCTTTGAGAATGAAGTCTGTCACAAGGACAAAAAAAAAAAAAAAAAAAAAAAGAAAAGCATACAAAATTGCCTTTGGATTGGGTTGCCAGGGACATAGCTGGGATTTGCATAATGCTGTTAGAATCCTAGAGATGAAAGGAGGGTAGATTGTGCCATTTGTCTGCAAGTCCTGGCTAGCAGGTGGTGAGTAGACACTGCCCCAGGAGGAATGCTGGAGAAGATGGTGCCTCAGGCAGCCCCAGACCTTCCTTCCCACATGGTCTCTGAGTGTGGGGAGAGGCTTTGTGTACTTTTCTCTGACACCATGGCACCATGCCTTTGGCCCATCCTGGTCCCCCAGGTGAAGTGAGGCTGTCAGCGCTGATGAACAGGGTTCAGCTTTTCCCTGAACCCTGTTCATCAGTGGATGAGTGAGTGGTTCCTAAGCTCCCCTCACTGAAGGCAGCACAGGAACTGCTATTGTGTGCTGTCCGTGTGCCACTGTGCAAAGAGAAAGAAGTTCTTATTTCCACTCTACCCCTCCTTGGCTGAGCAAAGAGGGTTAGGAGCCAGAACACAAAATAGAATAGAGAGTATGGGTGGCTAAAGCAATACCAAAAAGCATTTCTTGTCATTCTAGTTTATGCTTATGTACTTTGATCTCAGATTATTTTTGAATAGTGTGAAGTGAGGCATTTTCAGGGATTTTTAACTTTATCCCATTCTTTTAACTATTTCCAGCCAATTACCAGCTGCTAAAGTACTTTTCTTCTTCTGTGGCATAAATATAAGAGGAAGGAAATAAAGGTTTGCTCATATTCTGTTATATTTTAGTTGAAATTGGTATAAAGCCAAGTCTTTATAGGTCACATGGGCATGCTAACTATACAGCCTGACTTGGGCTTTACAGCCCACACCCCAGTACAGCCTTACACAGCACTGTCTCCATGTCACAGTCCATGGTAAGAATTAGTCCCTAAAAACCCTTGCTCCTGGGTACAAGCCTGTTGTGCAGATGCTCCTTCTCTCCCAGTGACCTTATCCCTTCCATGCAGCAGGGTAGGTATTGTGGATGGGACACCTTATCCCACATGTCCCCTTATCAAGCCTTATAGGTCTCATTTTACGCTCACTCCATTAATTACAAACAGAGAGATTGAGATACTACTAGGGATAGTAATATTTTACAAGACAAATAAAAGCACACCTAGCATGCACTTCTAGAAGACACAGCCTTCTTGCTCTGTAGGCAAGCTCTGAAAGGCATCACTGATGACTGATGTTATCTGAACTAACAATGTTTGTGGAACCAACTGGGGTACCAGCCTCTTCATTGCCATTCAACCCAAGCTTAAGAATACTCAAACTACTTATTCTTATATGAACTAACCACTGAAGTTTTCTATTGAACTAATCATCACAAATAGTTAAGTTCATGCAGTGGAATGAGGTATGGAGCCACTGCTTTGGAGGACAGGACATTGCTGGGCTCTGCGAGTGCTCCATTGTTGTTTCCCTCAATCAGCATCATGTCATAGAATCAGAGAATCAGAATGGCTATTGGAAGGGACCTTACAGATCATTTAGTTCCAACCCCCCTGCCATAGACAGGGACACCTTCCGCTAGGCCAGGTGTCATCAGACATTAAAGGAGTAGAAATTAAATGAGTAGAAAATTAATAAAAATTAAGGCAACTGCTCACAGCCATAGTATTAGAATGGAACATTCAAACTAACTGATTGATTTAGAATAGCTGAAGGAATGTAATTGCTTGTGCAGCCAGTGGTGGACTGTAGAAGCTGCTTCCACTGCGCGTTGAGGAAGGAGTTCAAACCAGATCAATGACAGAGAAAAACTAAAGCAAACAACAGAAGGTCTTCTACAGACCTGAACACACCAGCTGTGCATCCTGGGGTAGGAAGGGCAGACTGCACTGCAGAGAGCAGCCAGACTCACAGGCTCTCCCCAGTGCTGCTCCAGCCTAGGGAGGGCAACTATTCTTGTATCCTTTGGTTATGCCTGAAAGTAGCAATTAATATTACTATTTTCCCCACAATCTTAACTAAAATATTCAATAGGTCTTACTGGATTTACACACTACACAAGTGTGAAACTCTCCATGCAAACCAGGGAATTTACAGACTAAATACTGAAACATTGTCATAACCCAAACCATTCAGAGAAGATTCCAAAGCTTTGGAATTCTTGCTGATCAGCCAGTTTTTCAGGTGTGCAGGGATGACCAAAGGACTTTTCACAAACAACAGAAACCACAAGTAGTGACGCAAATTCACTTTCAAAAGTGAGATTAATTGGAACAGATTGGTAGATATGTAAGTATAAGAAAAATTTAACTGCCTTCATGAGGTGTTTTGCAAGCTATGAAATTTTAACTGAATCATACAAATAAACAATATATTTGGGCAATTACATTCACAGGTACTTCTTGAGGTTTTTTATGAGATGTGGTCATATAAACAATAATTTTTTATTTCCTATTTAAAAAACCGAGGACAAACAGAAGATCACTAATAATTTTGAATTAACAATAGAATGTAGCATAAAACAAATTTTATCTCAGAGCCCTAGATGCAAAAACATTCCTCTTCATTATTATCCCAATTTCAGATATTTTGCTATTCTTATTTATTTGTTATGATCTAAATACAATCATTCTAAACTTTTCTGCTGAAAATAGGGTCGATAAAAACATTGTTAGTGTCATGTGCTGAAACTTAAAAGTGAAGACGTAATTGAACGTTGTGTCTTAAATGAAAGACTTGGAATCTGTTTTCGCAGTGGTAGAGTCAGTGTCCCCCAAGATGCAAAAATCTCATATGATATGAAAGAAGCAGCCAGGATGAGACCATTCCATAGTTAAATTTACAAAGGAAGGGGAAAATATGACTACTTTGTTGTAAAGTCTGAATTAAGGTAAACTTTTAAATCTTACAATGTCAACTTACACTGTTTCCAGCATTTGCTAGTTTCAAAATTCTCTGTAAGACTGGTTACTAATTAAAGTGTGAATTCTTCATGCAAAGAAAAGTAACCATCCTAGTGACACAAAGATAAAAAATATTGGAAAAGATTATGAGAAATATTTTGTGTTACTACCTTGAAAATATGCAGATGGCAGGGAAAATTCCTATACCTCTGAAAGATTTTGACTACAATTATTGCTTCAGTCATACTTTTTTCTAATTTACTCATTAACAAAAGGGCTTCTAATGCATTTATTTAAAAAATCCAGTTCCTAAGGATGAGCTTTACATATACTAATAGAATACAGAGAAAAACTTTTTGTAGAAGCGCGAGCTTTGGAAGTGTTTTAGTTAAGGTTTAAAAAGCAGCACTGCTTATCAGTTGATAGCTATTGAGCTGGATGCAGATGGTTAAAGTGACAAGAGGCTGCCCAGGGTTATGGTTGCCTCCCAGACAAGTGACACAGAGGGCATATACCCCAAGGAGCAGCACTGATGCAAGGGGGAAAAAAAGACGCCCTCTGGTAAATATGTTGCTGACCATTGTCATGTTCTATGCCTTTTAGTCTTCTCTATCCAGTTTTATTTCCTTCTCCAGTTTCTGATCTTATCTGTACTGATGTTTACCCTTGGAATTTTGATCTATCAGAACAATGGGAGTTGATTTAAGAGGGCATAACATTGTGATAAAAGCGTGTCTAAGGATTTTTGGCAGTCTTAAAAAGCAAATGCCCAATATTGGGGGTCATACTGGAAGTTCAGTGGGCTATCCAACTCAGCTGAGATGTAGTATAGGCTAAGGAGCTAAAGCTTTGAACTGACTGTCATTACAATTGTGCATATGTTCATTATGTTAAACAACTGACTGACTAAGGACCAGGGTATTTTTAATACACTAAGCTCCAGGGAGCTCAGAATCTGTCTAAAACAAAGGCAAAGGATTATGAATCTAAGCTGAGGGATCAGACCAGCAAATTACTCTCACACCCTTTACTTTTACTTCACTGTCAACCAATGAAGAACGTGTATTGCTGCTTTTTTACACGAAGAATTTTTTTCATACTATTTTTTTTCATACTTTTTTACATACCATTTTACAAAATACTTTACGAACATGTATTTTCTCCTCCACAACTCTGCTTTACTGGATTGTGTGTCCATCTTGCATATGCCGAGTGGATTTTTGAGGAAACACTTGCTAAATGTGCATGCATGTTAGAAAATGATTAAAAGAACAACAAACCGATTGCCGGACGATGTTTGCAGCAAAGATGTCCTGGTCAAGAAGGTTTCCACATACATAGCATCTACTAATCAGTATTTTTTTCACATCTAATATAATTTATTTTCAACATGGATAGCAGATTAAATTGGTCTAATTCCAAACATAGATGTGCTGATTTTGGTTGGACTAATTTTCTCCACAGTGGCTGGTATGGGGCTATGTCTTGAATTTGAGATGAACATAGGGTTGATAAAACAGAGATGTTTTTTGTTCTTGCTGAGCAGGGCTCACACAGAGCCAAGGCCCTCCCTGCTTTTTGCACTGCCCCACTGGTAAGGAAGCTGACATGAGAAGCTGGGAGGAGACACAGCCAGGACAGGTGACACAAAGTGACCAAAGGGGTGTTCCGGACCATGTGACATTGTGCTCATTGTATAAAGAAGGGGAAGAAAGAGAAAGAGTGGGGCATTTGGAGTGATGGCATTTGTTTTCCTAAGTGACTGGTATGGGTGATGGAGCCCTGCTTTCCTAGGGATGGCTGAACACCTGCTGGCCTGCAGGGAGCAGTGAATTAATTCCTACTTTTGCCTTGCTTGTGTGCACTGCTTTTTCATTCCCTATTAAGCTGTCTTTATTTCCACCAAGGAGCTTTCTAGCTTTTACTCTTCTGGTTCTTCCCTCACTCCTGCTGGTGAGAGGCTGTGTGGGCCTTGGCTGCTGGCTGAGGTTAAACCACAATCATAGAGAAAAGTCTTTCTCTCCCCAAGATCCAGTTTTTCCACATTTTCTGTTCATAGGTGATACTTTTATATATATACACCAAATTAATGTAAACAAAGACTGCCATTTAATTCAGAATAAAATTTGAAAATTAACTGGTACAAAATAGGAAAAGAAGGTAGACAGAAGCCTCACAGAAAATTTAGATTGCATAAACATAGTGAAAATTAAAACTAGAGTCACTATGAAAGGAAAGGAAATAAAAATATCTTCCATTGAAGTTAAGGCAGACAAAACCTCTATTTGCTGCTTCAAATTGCTGTTTAGTTGTAAATACATTCAATATTTTTTCTCCCAATCAAATATTATTCTTCACTCAATCAGTGTTTTAATTTTCATGGGTTACAATGGTAGAAGTTGAGTAGACACAACCCACAGCACCAAAGTCTTATGCCTACAAATATCATGGACTTTTAGAAAAACACTTCATCAATTCTGTTCTTGTGAAAATTATTACCTTGTGAACAAAAGCATCTGTGGAAACCAAGAAATCTGAGATAAACCCAACGAGATTTTAAAAGAAAAATAAATAAAGTAAAATCTTTTGCTTGAGTTGAATACTGTCCATTCAAGATGTATAACAATTAAGTCTTTCAACTCAAATGAAATTATAATCAATGGTCATCACCTACTTTATATTTTACTAAGTCTTGCTTTGAAGTGGTTTCAATTGAATATTCTTAATAAAAGCAAGTTTTAAGCACCTTCTTGTTATGTCTGCAATAAAAGAAAAGCAGATGGAAACAGAATGTTTAAAGATAACTGAATAGGAATATTTATTTAGAAAATTATTTTTTCTTCTATCATGGTTTCATGTCATGAAACCTCATTTCCTCTCAAACCACGATATTTTCATGGCAAATCAAACCTATGAAAAGGAAGATAAATGTCATTCTTGTGTTAATATTCATTTGTCTTTGTTGATTATAATTTCTAAAGTCTGATTTGGTCACTAAAACCAGAAATTCACTAATGGTGATGAAGGATCCTGCTCAGTCAAACCTTGCAAGGAGTTTACACCCCTTACAGACGGAGGAGGTGGGAAAGATTGTGAGGGGGATGTTGCAGAAAGTGGCAGAGTGCTGAAGGCAGAAAATTTTAGAGTGAACTATAGAGAGCAATGATAGGCACTTTGCAGCTTGAGTTTGCTCAGAAAGAGAAGTAAAAATCTTTATACAAGCTCAGATAAGAGAATTATGTTTAAGTTGAGGAAGTGAGTTTATTCCAGATGTGTTTGACAGCATGAGAACAGAAATGGAAGTAGTGCTTTTGGGAAAGAGCCAGTACTGGGGATTAGTCAGGTGGAGAGCGCTGAGAGGGGAGTGAGGAGCTGAGAGCACAAGGGTGGGAAGAATTGAAAATACAGGCTCTGGCATCAAGCAAAGGGAATGAAAACAAAGAGGGAAGGAAAGGAATTAGAGAAGCAGAGAAATCAAAGGGAGGTTTAAGAGCAAAGCCAGCTTTGGTAGAGATCACAAGGAACGAATAAAACCAAGAAGGAAGGGAGAATAACAGCTACTGAGAGAGTGATGCTGGTGGTTTTGGGGAGGGAATAAAAGGACTGGAGATGATTTGGGGCTAGGTTTCAATACATGAAGATGAATCTCTCAGACTTTCCCACGTTAGCCCTGCAAAAAGGGCTTTATGATCTCTGTTGGTCCTGTATATGTGCAGCCTATCTGATTTTGGATTTGTTTTTCCTTAGGTTTTTTCCATCTAAGGACTTTATAACAGTGTCATTTTCTCAGGTACAGCCTTCCTTTTTCCTGCTTTTTAGCATATGGTCAGTAAATGCAAACTATATTGTTTGCTGCCTGCCTGCTTCAACCCAGGTGGCCCCAAGAGGCATTTAAAGGATCAGCAGTGTGTCTGCCACGGAAGAACCTTGGAATCAGAATTATTCCTTAAGGCAGAAGTGGCTGACCTGGGCAAGAAATAACATATGCAGTACACAAAAGAGGAGGTGGTCTGTCTTCTGAATAGCTTTTCTAGAAGGTTCTTTAATGTACTTAACCCCACATTTGTCTTTGCATAGATTGCAGAACTATATCACCTTGCATGCATGCATATGTGATCTATAGGCTACCAACCAATGTCAAGGGTATTGCACTTCAGGCACATCTAAGCTCAAGACAGCAATTGCTTTTCCAGAGAGAGATATAAACTCTCTGGTCTTAGAGTGAACTCTTTTACCAAGCAGAAAAATTATAGCAATATTGAAATGAGATTCTGGTGTCAGAAGAAGGGATAATGCACCCTCACCTTGGTATCTGGACACCTAGATGTCTTCACAGAAATATTTAAAAAGTGGGAGATTTAATTATGGGCAAAGTGTAAGTCCCAGTGTTCATTGGTTTAGACAGTTGTTGACATCAAAAATAAAATAGCTTGTGAGCCCTCTGGTGGTATTTATTTTTTTATTTCTCAGATATTAACAGGACTCTGCCATAGCAACGATATATAAATGTACTTGGATATGTGCAGTAGTGTGCATTGCTATGCATCTTTACATAAGAATATACATATATACATACATACATATACAAACATACATATATATATATATATATATATATATATATATATATAAATACACAGGATTAATTCATGTGAGACCAGAGTATCTTGGTGCATTTTATGAGCCACTGTCAGAGCAAGGGAAAGAGGAAATCACCTGTCAGCCTGTTCTGAGTATTTATGTGTAAGTCTCCTATTTACCTGAGAGAAAGAATACAATCATACACTAACAATAGTATTATAAGAAATTTAGTGAAATCTTTGGTTTTCCACATCATGACTTCTATCTGCGCTATTGTGACACCTGTTAAAAGAAGAAGCAGTCACTACTATGATCCCAAGAAACTAAATGTAAAATTAATTCCCCATAAGGTTCCCAAGGGATGTGAAAAATATAAATAATTACAAATATGACAAATTAGAAATACTTTAAAATTCCTCTAAATAAAAGGACATTTCTGTTTAATATAGTAACAATAACAGCTTTCAGTTAGTTTCTATTTTTCCTTACAACTGCAAAACTGGAATGTATCAAAAAATCTTTTCCTGTGCTGAAGAATTTCAGTATCTCACCACACTAAAGACATACAGACATTTTAACCTTAAGAATAAGAAACAAAGAAAAACCTAATAGAATGACATGTTCTTCTGAAATTGGTTCCCAGCAAATTTCAATTAAGATATAAATAAAACTCCATGCTTACAACAGTAATTCATTTTTCACTTGTCATTATCATCCCTTTAGCTATCTTGCGGGGTAAAATTAACATTTTAGGTGTTACTCTTTGACAAGGATAATAACCAAGTTTCATTTTAAGAATATTCTTTGTTGTTATAAATGATAGGAGATTCCTGGTTTAAATTTAAACGTTGAATGGTAATACTTCAACAATTACTATTGACAGTGGAGAGAGGAACTCAGTCATAAGGGAATTTTCATAATATCTCTCTTTTGGATGTATTTAAGTATCATTTGTCTTTAGGAGGAGCTCTAAATGGTATAAGTTTTCAAATTCTTTCATATTTTCACCTCATTAAAAACCCTCAACATATTAATCAAAAAAACAGGTGACCAAAGTGTATAACTAAGTTGTTACATACACATAGGGTTTGGAGGGATTTTCACTGCCATAGTCTTTCATTTATGGCTTTCATTTGTAGGATCTGGTGCATAGCATTATTCTTAAAAATTGACAAATTTGCTTGACTGTAATCATCCATTTCCTATTGTCCAGTGCAGGTGTTCCATTTTCTGGCACAAGGAAGGTTTGAAATGTCCGTGCTGTGCATTTCATTTAATGCTCCACTATGTTTTGTGTCAGCTGGGACTCAGGAGTGGTGAGTAGTTACACCTCCCCAAAGAGCTCTAGGAAAAAGCAACCTCTCATGAGGATGCCCCTGAACTTCTGGACTGCATTGCACTGTGGTGCAGCTGTGCTTTTTCTTTTCCTTTGGACGGGAAGAAAATAAATGTATTCCTGGAACTGCAGTGCCTTTGGAGCTCCCGTTCTGTTCCAAGAGGGAATATTTGGTATCAGACCATCACTAGAGGCAGCCCCCTTTCCCACCCATGCTCTACACTGTTTAAGGTCTGCCACTGTTTAAGGTCTGCCATTGCCACCACTACAGTGGGTAGTTATTGCCAAACTAATCCAAATAAGTTTTACTATTTCAACATGAAATGCTGAAATGAACATTTCTGGATGCCCTTTTTAGCCTTTTCAATACACTCATGGGTGGTTTTGGGAAATCATTAGTCACTAGTCTAAAGAGTTTGGTGAATTTGGTTTTCATTTGGTCATTACTCTCTGTGCATTAATCAATGGATCTGCAAACTAATTAATATTCCTGGATTATATCCCAAAAAGTATCCCCAAAATTTCAGATCTCTGTTCTTTTAGAATACCAAGCTCTTTTTCAGTGTTGCAGTTTAACTCCAGCCAGCCACTAAGCTCTAAGCAGCCACTCACTAACTCCCCCACCAGTGAGATCAGGGAGACAAAGGGAAGGGTAAAAGATGGAAAACTTGTAGGCAGTTCAAAGGGAAAGCAAAAGCATGCACTCAAGAAAAGTAAAAAAATTAGTAGACAATAATTATAAAAAATGAACCCATGGGCAGGCAGGTGCTCAGCCATGTCCAGGAAGGCAGGGCTCCATCACATATAACATTACTTGGGAAGACCAATGCCATCATTCCAAACATCCTCCCCTTCCTCATTCTTCCCCCCACTTTATATACTGAGTATAATGTCACATGGTCTGGAACAGTCCTTGGGTCAGTTTGGGTTGCCTGACTGTGAAGTGTCTTCTGACTGTGTCCTTTCCCAACCTTACCACATGTACCTTCAGTCACCCCATCAGCATGGCAGTACAAAAAGCAAGAACTTGGCTCTGTGCAAGCCCTGCTCAGCAAAACCAGAAACATTTCTATAGTGTCAACCCTGTGGTCACCATAAATCTAAGACACAGCCACACGCCAGCCACTGTGATGAAAATTAACTCTACCACAGCCAAAACTAGCACAGTTAGTCAAGTATTAAGCAGAAAAGTAAAGCATGGCTGCAGTCATGACAGTTTGCACAGGACAGGAAAATGTTGAGCAATGAAGCAAGATTATTAGAACAGTAGTGACAGCCCTGACCTTTGAATCTGAGCTCATGTCTCCACTAGTCTTAGTGTAAGACTGTATCTGTTTGTTTCAGACAAAATAGCACACCTGTCTTCTCACCTCTATCTCCTACCACATAAATGTTTAAGTATTAAAAATATGTTAAAAGTTAGGAACAGTATTGAAAAAATTCAGCAAATTTCATTGAGATACTGACTACATGACCAATGTACTGTATGTGACTTCCTTACAAATGATTTAAAGTTATTTTGGAATACCATTTGTGAAATAAATGGACATGGGCTTAATTTAGTAAAGCAGTCATTTGTCTCCCACAACTCCAAATTGGAAATCAAAATACAATAAAAAATAGAACGGTTATTAAATCCAGATGGATCTTCAGCTGAAAGCAAGACCTTTGGTAATGGCAGCCTTTAAATGACACTGTCAACTTAAAACAACTGAAAATATTTTATATATTTTTGTTTAAAAATACAGAACAAAGGTTTCCTTAATTTTCCAATTGTTTTGTGGTGTTTACAAATATATAAAGACTTACATCTTCATAAGTGTACAGAAATGCCTAGTGAGATTTAGGCCTATGATGGTTTTGTTTAAATAAAAAAAAAGCCCAGTAGAAGATCACAGTTCAAATTTTACCAAATAACTTTATTTGTCTCTCTGTACTCACAGAGTTGGAGCAGTATTCCCTACAACAACCTTTAAAGATAGAGTGCAGGTTTTAATTCCTGCCTGGGAATGCAAGATACTTTAATCCATTGTTAAGTTCCACCAAAAGTGATCTCTAATAACTTTTTAAAGACACAATATTGTTAGGCTTATTTACTGAGATATTAATAGTGAGCTGTGTGCTGCTGGAAGTCTCAGGAGACTCTCCAACAACTTGCTATGATATGACACCACATTTGTATCCATAATGCACTATGACAGAAAGAAAACCAGGGACAGTGGCATGGCTTCAGATGGCACAATATAACAGCTTTGGAACCCATGTAATAGTTATTTTTGTGCATTATTTTTGCAATGGAAATATTTGTGTTGGGAATGGGTCACTATAAAATCATCATAACTGTCAGAAGCAAGTCCTCCATAGCAAAGGATTTAGCCCACTGAAGATCAAGTCACCTCTGCACACAAAGAAACCATCAAGACCTTTCCTTTGATATTTCATCTTAGAACTGCCTAGGTTCCTCCTGAGCTGCAGTGCTCGGTTTTCTTGTCATTTCAGGAGCTTTAGAGGTGCATAGGATTATCACAAACAGATGGCAGCCAGTGAGACACATCACATCAGACCTTCCTTCTCATTTCTTGGAATAGGAGTCCAATAAAGAAGTCACAACTCTGCACTTCCTAGGAAATTATATACATTATTCTTAAATAAAATTTCAGAAGCCAAAAAAGAAAGGCATGTAAAGATCAGGGAGATTGAACTTTCCCCATACTGCATCACTCAACAAAATTCCTTCTTCCTTTGTGTACATATTTACATTGTTAGGAGCAGAGGAACATATTAGTTACCCAGAACATCCATTTCAGTCCCTACCTTGTCTAGCTGAGGAAGTGTTTGAGCCACATGTGGTTGACCACATCCTTTCTCTTATGCTAACGGATGATGAAGGAGCACATCTGGATTCAAAATTTCATTTTCACCCTCAACATTTTTGTATTAGCACACTGTCATACTTAATATAAATTGGAAAACACTTAGTCCCGTAGCACTTGATTTTCTGGAAGAAGACAAAGCATGACATTGTGGAGTCCATAAACAGCAGGGGGTATATTTCATAGTAAAGCTATATAATATGTTCCATATACATTGCAGCTGTTGATAGATTTTATTACATTTCAGTTAAGGGCCTTATTACATTTGCAGGCAAGATTTATTATATTTGGTTGTATTACTTCTAAAGTTCAGGATATTTTCACATTTGTAGCTGGCTTATTTCATCTATGATCACTGAGTTTACATCACAACCTTGTTATAACTGTAGGTTATGAATAATGTCACCTGTTGTTATGACACTTGCAGTCAGTTTTCATTACAACTGTTCCTAATACTTCACAATATTTTGCAGGTGCTGGATATTAAATTGCGGTTTTTAAAAACATATTTTGAAGTCAATGGAACATAACAGAGAAATGGCTGAAGTAAAGGCTCCTACAAGACAGAAATGACTCAATTTTTCTACATTTTATAATTTCATCTATGCTAAGATGAAAACATGCTTGCTACAAAAGAAGGAAACATCACCTCAATTTCATGAAAAATCTTCAGTGATTTTCCATGATAGTAAAGGTATCATTTCAAGAAACATTAATTCAAACGAATGAAATCTCTGAATTTCAATTGCAGAAAAGATAACCATCTGTTGTTAACTGGTTTTAGAAACCACATTGAACTGCCTAAGACATTCCATTGTACATTCACATATTGAAAGTTGTTTCCATCTTGTCTGAGTAGATAACATGAAACAGCTTTAATCCTTTGCAAGTTCCTCCTTTCATTTTCCATGTTGAATCAGGTGTGTCCTGGGTACAGAAGTTATTTTCTGCCTGATGATTGGGGCAGAATATGTTCACCAGGGTGTGTACTTAAATGCAGTTTTCAAAGAAATCTATGAGAACTCCTCTTGCATGAATTTAAGTCCTGTCTTGTATGGTACAGAAAAGCAGAAGAAGCATTGTGCACACCAAATTAGCAAAACTCTATCGATCTTTGAGATTGTGCAATTAAGATGGTTTTTCTGTATTAGTCCCACATATAGCCCCTGGCACAAAGTGCTGGAAAACAGAACCTGTATGACAAAGTACTTGAGAACAGAACCTGTGTGTATCTTCATAGGTTTTATTAATCTGATTAGACTTCAATTGAGACAAAAGAAATGAATTTTTTTTTTTTAATAGAGTTTTTTAAATTACCTTATTCCTTTAGTTATCTAATCATGGTAAAAAACACAGCCCTGACTATAATCTAGGGACACTTTGCAGAAGAGCTTCTCTTGAAACCTTATCAAGGAAACAGGATGTCAATGCTCATAAAGACAAAAGAAATTAAAAGAAGAAAGTGAAAATCAAAGGCAAAGAGAGGTTGAGATAAGGAAAGACGTTTTGTAATTCTGAAATTATGCTGATACAAATCCAGTAGGACATTGAGTAGCAAGGAAATAGAGGAAGGAAAATACAGAGAAGTGTTTTATTGATTTATCAGGTGGCTGTTTACTTCTTGTGCTAAGGAAAATGTAATTTGGGTGCTATTTTTGAATGATCTAGCAGTTACCTATGGAGGTATTTACTAGAATTTAAAATGTTCCTTTCCTGGCTTTAAACTGAAAGGCTGTACCCAGAAATATTCAAGAACTTCAGGAAAGAGAAACTACATTGATCTGGGGAAGCGCAAAATCATTTGGGTCTGGTGCGATATGACACGCACAAAAAAGCCCTTCATGCATCTCTTCAGATTTCAAACTGCAGCAAATGCCATGAAATACATTTATATTATCAGTGTATTACCTTTTAAATAAAAACCATCACTGTTGTAATCTTCCCCCCCCCACCCACACTCCAAGGTGAAGCAATTAAAGTCAGCTCCCATGAAATGAATACGATTGCCATTCTTCGTTTTCTTCAGCAGACATTTTTCTCCTTTTTTCTTTGTTTTCCTTTCATGAAACTTAAATAATCCTGATTCTGAACACAAGTTGCAATGCTTATACTTAGGGAAACAGGCTTCACCAAGAACCACTGAGGAGAAGCCCTTCAGAGTGTTACAACCCATGCAACTTTGCAGATTAATTTCTTTCACCTAATTAGTAATGCCTCTTTAAAGAATCCTTTTTTGTCCTTTTGCATTCATGGTTTAGCTTGGAACAGGCTTATGTTTTCCAGTTACATGTTCTCCAACAAGCAGAACAATAGAATTTACATCTGAAAAGTTCACAAAGCACTGTGTTGTAGAGTGAATTAATCAGTGACCTTTCACTACCAGAAGTGTGCATGTCCTGATAATGCTGAAAGCCCCTCTGGAGGCAGGAGGGGGGAAATAAAGAACATTGTAAATTAAAGGAGATTGGGACAGGGAGTCTCATTTTCTGTCTTCTGAGTTCAGAGATGACTATATCTCACCTTAAAGACTAGTCTTAGCAGGCAATTTTTCACCATGCCCAACATATTTAAATGACATAATTGACAACATTTGTTGAAAGGACTGAAGAAACTGGGATGATAAAAGACTTTCTTGCATGACTAGAGTTTGGCCATTCTAGGTCAAGGTTCAGGTGACACGACAGAGAGTCTGGCACCCAAACTGTGAATAAACGTAACATATTTCAGCAGGGCTGTCTGGTCTTTGAAAAGAGTTTCTACTCCCTATCATTTTCCCAGTATTCTGTGTATGATAGCATATATCTAAGTTGAAGGTACAGCTGCATGTTTCCAAGCAATTAAGAAAATAATTGAAGCAAATCATAATAAATAAATAGAAAACTATAATGCATAATCTACATAGACTGGATCAATGCTGGTAGGCCAAGTGGTTGCAACACATTTTACTAAGTGCTGTAGCAAAAGTAAGACTTCATGCCACAGCTGTAGTGCTATTAATATTCTATGTCTGTTCCTTGAAAATTATAAATGGATGTATTTATTGTATCTCAGTGCTTAAATTTTTAATATACACTGATGCTTATGGATTTTAATTCACATGTTACAACTGAAGGGGGGGAATCAAGAATATTTCTCCTCTTCAGCTATTCAGCTTCGTCTTTGCAATTTGAATTTTCTCAGAAACAGAAAGTAATAAAATACTCATGGAATTTACTAAGTCAATTTCTCAGCTGTAGTGAGACAATTACTTTCCAAATGATTGCAGTAAACTCAAAGATCACATCTCACAGAATTCAGGAGTGCCAGGCAAAATGTACCTGCACACACTTTCTATGTTCATCTTTGTAAAATGCCTAAGAAAAATTAAAATAGGCTTTCCTCTCTCTGTAGGGTCAGTATATAATGGCATTAACACAACCTGTTGAGATTACATTCCAAGATATATGTTCAAGCCATTTACATCACATTTTCTATTAATACTGTAAAACATAGAATCATAGAACACCAAGATGGAAGGGGCTTCAAGGATCATCCAGTACAATCTTTCTAGGCAAAAGCATGGTCCAGACAAGATGGCCCAGTAGCCTGTCCTACTGAATACGAAAAGTGTACAACACTGGGGAATCCACCACTTCCCTGGGAAGATTATTCCAATAGCTGATTGTTTTCATTGAGAATTTTTTTTCTTTTTCTGTCCAATCAGAGCCTCCCCAAAAGTAACTTGTATCCATTACCCCCTGTTTGTTCCACCTGATTTCTTGTAAACAAGGGAGTCTCCCTCTTTCTGGTAGTTACCCTACAAATGGTGGAACATGATGATAAGGTCTCCCCTATGCCTTCCTTTTTCAACACTGAACACAATTCTCTAAGCCTGCCCACATATTTTTTGCATAGCAGTTTTTGTAAAGTAAAACTTAACACAATGTTCCAGGTGTGGCCAGAAAAGGGCTGAGAATAGTGGGACAGTGATTTCTTTGTCTCTGCTGGTCTGGTCATGCACTGGTTGATGCAACCCAACATCCCACTGGCATGTTTTGCTGCAGCAGCACACTGTTCACTCATACTGAGGTCCTTCTCCCTCGTCACAGAGGTGCAAATCTCCGTCTTATTCTTTAACAGGAATAATCTCACTATAATTTTGTTATTCAAGAATTTTATTTCAGAATCCAGATTCCATTCAGAAGTAAATGGAACAGCAGTAGTCAAATCAAAGCCTAAATTAATCATTTATTTGTATTTCCTGTATTTGATTTATCCTGTATTTCTAATCTACAAGCCATTCAGTTCTTCTCCAATTATTTTTTATATTGACTCCCAACTAGTCTTTTTCCTTGTCTGTCAAGGCAATTAAAGATCATTCTGAGACTGATCATCCTAAGATTCATCCTAATGATCCTAGATCATCCTAAAATTGTTTCTTCTTGCTTTACACCTCTGCACTATGCATTTGACTAAATTTCCTGTGTACAGCCACATCAAATGCTTCATGGAGTTTAGGCAGCCCAGTTCTATTGTATTTTCTCTGTTTAGATCACTATCCTATCCAAAAAAAAAATTTTTTTTTTTCTGTTGGCACAACTTATGCTTTCTATTTCATAAGTAGTTACTTTTCCCCTTCTTCTTTTTCTTTTATCCATGTGTCTATAAAATACCAGAAAGATAGTTTTATACCCTTTTATGCAAGGTTTACCTCAGTTTGAATTCTTTTCACTTTATCTCCAAACACCTAGAATACATACTTTTTTGCTCATCAGTCCATTCTTTTTCCATTCATTATAGTGCCAGTATCCCTTTTAAGAGTATTAAGTGTTCCAAGCAGATCTGCCTCTCATAGTCTTTTATTTCTCTTTCTTTGGAGTCAGTATTTGAAGTAGTTTATGCACTCCTACATTGAGAAAATTACAAATTTTTCAGACAGCTTTTGCCCCAAGCTTCTCAAATGAATTGATTTAAAGAACTAATCTTATACTGTCAAATTTATTTTTATGATATTGTGAAGGAGTGTTAGAGGAAATACTTTTAGATTTTATATAATTTCAGCTGAACTGGCCTAAGATTTTTCTGCCCAAGACCAAGAAACATTGATATGAAGAGATTTATGATGTTCCTCAGCATTTACATAACCCAACAAAGTTTGCTGATTTGATAGTTATTTCATAACTTTATAGCAGTCACACCTCAGAATAGATAGGAACAACCATTATTCCTACTAATTTTCCAATCCATATTCAGTAACTTTTGAATTATACTGTCAAATAATACTGTCTGAGAAATATTGCTGTCATGGACATCAACAGAAGTTCCACACAGCTGCTCACTTGCTACCTGCTCATCTCCACAGTGGGATGGAGGAAGAACCAGGAAAAATGTAAAAACCATGGGCTGACATAATAAGAGTTGATTGATAAAAAAAAAAAAAAGATTGATTAAAAAATAATAATGAAAAAGGAAGAGAAGAGAGGAAGAAATAAAAGCCAAGAGAAACAATTGTTGCAGAATGCAAGTATTCACCAGCCACTGACAAATGCCCATCAAATCCCTGTGCAGCAACTTGCCCATCCTGGTCAACTCACCCCATTTTACGTACTGGGCACAAAATTCCATGGTGTGGGATATTCTTTTGGTCAGTTTGGATCAGCCTTCCTGGCCATGATCCCTCGCAGTTCCCTGTGCACCTGCTGTCTGGCAGAGCATGAGACAGCCAAAAGTCCTTGATTTGGGTAAGCACTGCTCAGTAACAACCAACATCATTCTCTTACTGAATCCCAAATATGGCTCTATACCAATGAAGAAAATTAAGTTTATTCCTGCTGAAACCAGGGCAGTATCCACCCTTATTCCATACAATTTACATCGTGCCAGGCCCCACACTGACCACTGTACCATCACCTCTCCTGTCCTTTCAGATATACACACAGACATTCCCTTAATCTATGGACCACACATATAAAATCTGCTGAGTTCATTAAATCCATGACTTTGGGGTCTATCTTTCATCATTCTTACAGGGTAGTAAAGACAATGTGTGGTGCTGGATTGTTGCATATTGAAGAGAGCTCTGAGCCAGTCACCACTGTGCTTGTTCTGTTTCATTAAAGTTCATTCTTAAATCAAAAGTAAGTTAGTGTCAAATCTCCAAATTTGAAAAGGCAAAGAGGAGCTATGAAGCACCAAGTGTCATGATGGGCACATAGCCAGCGATTATCATCATAAAGCAAAGTCCTTCTTCATTGTCAAGTCCATTCAGTCCAACTAGTTCTCCTTCTTCTAGCCTGAACTCAACATTTTTGACCTGATAGCTCATTAGATATAAAGGAAAAATAATTTAACAACCATTATTAGTTATATCTATTCTTAATAATTCCTGCAAAGTATTGCACTCAGCTCCATGGATGGCTGACCTGCTCAGGGAAAGGGTTAACCATGCTGAAGAGATTTTCATTCTTTAAGTGTATCAGGGTTCTGATGATCCTCAAGGGAAAGCAGAGGCCAAGTTACCCTTCTCATGTCTCTTTAACTTTACTTTGAAACCAATGCCCATAAAAGGCACCAAAAAGCTTCCATTTCCATTTTCTATTTTTTTCTTGGTTTTCTCAATGAATCATTTTCAAATTCTCCATCAAGGACATTTACAAAGAGTTTAAACTCATCATGTCTCTTGCACAATATGATTAATAATCTAGGGGTGGGTGCACCAAGTTCTAATTGCCAGAAAAAATTACAAAAAGTTTAAAGATATTCTGTCCATTTTGTCACTAAGGTAGACACTTCAGAGTTTTACAAGCAATATAATGGAAAACCTCAGGATAGCACACTAGCCTCAATGAGAACTGATTTATTTTCCAATCCTAAAATATATACCCCTAAATTAATATTTGTTAAATGGGTAGGGAGCCTACAGTTGGAACACTTATGTGCCAGTTTAGGATCAGCAATGAATATTACATTTTTATAGAGATTTCTTCTGTTTAAAAATGCCGGAAGTCTATCTACTTCAAGTAAGAAGTAATTTATTTCAGTTTTCTCCAGTGGCAGATTTTTTAATTCACAGACTCAGTGGTAGTTTTTAACATTCAAACTGAGACACATTATTTTGTCCAGTGATCAGAATTCATCTCCTATTCAATATTCAGCTACTGGAAGAAATCTAGAAAGAAAGCAGAGGACTCTTATTTTTAAAATAGCTTTAGGCTCCTTCTTTACATAACAGGTGGAAGCATGCTTTTACATATTTTTATATGAGCATTATGAGCTCCACTCAGCTTACCTGGTCTATCTACCTCAAAGTAATAATAATATACTAATATGGGTATATATTAACTTAATTCACCATCAGCTCTTGGGCATGAATCCCCTCATAACCTTAGGGTTAAAAAAGCAATAGTAGTTTGCAGGATAAGCTTAAAATATTTCTTAGCTAATTGAAAAAATATGAAGAATGGCATTATCAAATTTATTTATTTATCTGATTTAGCCTAAAAATAAAAAAATAAAAAAATTGAAAAATAAGTAATCAGTGCACAGTTAGAGTGAAGCATAGTCTAAATGAAGCAAGATGTTAGAGAAGTTTTGTCTTTTTCACATCAAAGAATTATGGTCAACACTTGCTAGATAAAATATCAAAGAATTATGGTGAACACTTGATAGATAAAATTTGAGTTTGACAAAGAAACAATATTTTTCTTTGAATAGTTTTAAGCAATTCTACCACTGCTCCAAGCCAAGACCAAGCTATAGGAAGGCAGATATGCCTCCTCTGAAAAGCAGCTAAATTTGTAACTTTTTCAGGACTGAACCCAATAAATCAATCCAGACTTCTGTGAATGTGAATTATAACTGGATATGGTTTTGCTTGTTATAATCAGTCAGACCAGTATTGCTGTTAACAAATGCATTTGTAGAACCAGTTTCTTAATTCACTACTTTGATTTACATGGACAGTGTAGCCCATACTATTTACAACCAATTTACTTTCCAATAAATCCTTTAAAACAAAATATATTTCATCAGTTTCCCCTAAGTAGGTACATTCTGTACAACCAATCACACTTCAGTAGCATAAATGGAATTCCTTGGGAAGCAATCCAGGCCACTATGCCTCATGTATCTCAAATCCATGCTTGTGTAACTCTAGGAAAGGTGGATGTCACCGGGAGACTTTGTTGGTTGAGTATTGCTTCTCAGAGCTATGCATTGCTGAATTATAATCTTACAGCACAATAAGAATTGAATGTTCTACAGGAAAAGAAAAAGAAGTGGGGATAAACAGATCAGACATGGGAAATTTTTCTATCCCACGTGGAAGAACCAGGAATAGAAGAAAAGTTGTTACAGATATTCACCGTTTCAATCTGTGGAACCAGAGCTCAGTCATTCTGATTTCTACCTGTTTCCACCAGCATCAGTTTTGCTCACATCTGTGCATAAGAGACAACCTTTGAGACAAGGGAACTCCTCTTTTTCAGTGGTATTATCTACCCTGCCCATTGGACACTACACACCACGCCCTGGTGGGAAAAGTATTTATGACATTTGAGTCATCTTCTGACCAGGAGCTGTAGCAGATGACACAGGAGTTGTTTCCCTACAGAACAAGAGAGTGGTTTGATGCTTGCCAGGCTTGCCAGGAGCTGGCTGGATGAGGCACACACACTGGGCCTTCAACAGCCCCAGAGGCACAGCTGTCCCTGCCCCTGTCTTTCAGTGCTCAGTGAGAACTACAGAGCTACAGAGCACAACTTCTGAGATGATGATCAGATTTGTTTCTGATGATGTCTGAAATTAGCTGCTCTCAAAAGTGTCACAGAATAGGCATCAGATCTGGTGGCTGATCTCTCAAGTCAGGAAACACCTTCTCCCCACAGTACTGCAGTAGACATTTTCTTCTCTGAAATTACTCACTGCCTACATTTTAGCATAGAAGGGTCACTAAATCCAATGTTGTGCCACCCCCCAAAAAGCCACGAGTCACCAGTCTGGGTGCCAACACAAGACTTTGCCTCTCTCTGACCCACCACACATGTTGTGGTGTAGGACCTGTCCCTGGGGACAGCTATCCTGAGCTCATTTACTTCACATTCCTCTCCTGCAAGAGACAGGGGCTGTCACTAGGGATGTTTAATGCTCTGAACTGTCATACAGAGGAGTTGTGGTAAAAGGAGAATAGGAAGGTATAATTATAGGAAGAGAAATAATAGGATTAACTAAGAACTAATGTGAAAATAAAAAGAACAGAACCTTTTATATGAAATACAAAGGTGGAATTCGGTGGCAAGGTATAACAAAGAGTGTTTGAAATGCAAGTATTTCTTAAAAGGGTTATAAGAAAAAGAAGTGTCGAAGAAATGGAAGAGAAAATTAGAAATATAGCCAGAAATGTCAGGTACCATAAATTAATGAATTCTGTGTTTTGCAAACTTCTAGAAAAATGTTGAGTTGTGTTCAAAATTCAGATTCCAAAGAACCAAATATTTTGGCAACAGCGAGAGTTTTTCTTAGATCGAGAATCTGTCTAGATTGAAAACTCAAAAACTGAACTAAAAAGAGTATTTAGCAAGATACAAAGAAAGCAGCATAGATCTACTTTCTACACCTACTGTGAGAGTATATATAGGAAAATTGAATTTTCGATAAAAGTATTCAGAATAGTTATTGTTAAAGTGTCTAAACTTCATTAAAATTGTTCCCTCAAACAAAATTACAATTCTGAATGATTTAGAAATGTAATCGTTTTTAAAACCAGAAATTTTTAAAATTACTTTTAAATTTTTTAGAAAAATTCTCTACCCTCAATAAAATGCATGAGAATTTTCAAGCACTAGCTTAAAAGATATAGCACTAGCAACCTTCCAGGTGCTTTACCTCCAATAGATAGAAATAAAGTAACTTTGAATTCTAAGTTCAACCTAAAATATTCTTACATCTGAAAATCTCATTTTCCAATGCTTTTGAGTGTTGAGGGATATGATTAAGATTGTCAAAAGCCTTTGTTTAGGTTAGACAACTAAAATTTGTTGATTTGAAGACTTTTTTCTCTTTGAAAAATTTCAAGGTATTTATATGCTCATCATAGCTGCCTATAAAACCAATCAAAAAACTATTTCAACTGTACTTTCAAATTTTTATGTACCTGCTTTGAAAAATCCAATCACAGAGTAAATTCTAGGCACTCACTTAATGGTGAGGAAAATAAAATATGTAATTGCAATAAAAATGTTAAAATTCAAATTATGAGCTTGATTTTTCCAAGTTTTTCACCATAGGAAAGTTTATTCCAAGAAAGAAGAACAAATATATTTACTTAATTAAATAAGCTCTTTTTTAAGCTATAAGGAATGGATTTTGCTGTTATAATATATAAATTAAGAATAAGAATAAGAATTTTAAATTATTCTTTCTTTCCTCTTTGTCTTTTTTTTCCAGTGTTCATTTTGGTAAAACTGTCATGTCACAGCTGTAAAAGGGCAAGCCTGGAGTCCTGGAGGAAAGCTCTTTGAAGGCAGAGCAGGTACTTTCTCTTTCAGATGGCAGGTAAAGCTTCAGACTCCTAAAGACTATCAAGCTTCATTTTGTCATATTGCCATCACTCTGCCTACTAATGTAAATGAAAATGTTTCACACAGGCTCAGAGAGCCATGGGGAAGACTGTCATGTACAAAAAGCAGTGTCATTGCTAAGCACTAAGGTCACACTGTCCTAGTATCCAAATGTCAGATAACAGTGTGCTGATAAGTTGATCAAAATCATTACTTTATTATTATATGAACAAATTACAGTCTTATGTGAATAAATTTTACATTAGTTGTATTTTTCTCTTTGTTTCTGAAGCATTCTTCCTTCATATCAGTGAAGAATATCAGGGATATTACTGTTGCCTGAATAGTAAAACCAGTCTCTCCTTTTATGCAAGGTGCAAGGTGGAAATTAATTACATATATCCTGATGTAATGGAATGCACTGAAACAGTGTTGGACATTTATTGAATTTAATCTAGAATTAAGTTGCTATTATGCAAAAATAGAAAATCCTGTTAGAAATTATAGATATTGTTTTCCCTTCCAGTCCTCCTGCTCCTTGCACCAGATGAAACCTCAAATGCACCCTGGAAAATGTAGGATAGCACATGCTATGTGGTTAAGGTTCAAAGTGATATTCTGGAAATTGCTTCTCTGGCTTCTGGTATCATTAGAAGAACCTGCCATCCTAATTCACAATAATTTGTGCTACAGCATTATATTCATTTATGGTAAAGGCTAAATGTATAGAATTGCATCTTACTAGATTTACTATGATTATTGCATAGTAAATACTGCAATAATGTATGTTATGTATGCTATGACATACATGTCTCCTGTAATTAGGGTAGGATATAGCACACTACTTGAGGACTTTATTGTGATATATCTGGGCTATAGAGGTATTTACCATCTAAATTAAACCTCCTAAAGGCAATAACTACATAGAAAAGCATTGTCAGGGAAACAGAAAAGAAGCAAAATAAACTTTCGTATACACCAAAAGATACAGAAACATAAGCTGAACATTATAGGAGTTTGATTATACACATGTTGAAATATTATGTGTTATTTCTGCTGATATAAGTGAATTTTGCCCATGTTTAAGAGAGGTTATATCTCTAACTAGTAAAATTGAGACAGAAGGCTAATACAGAGTAATATTATTAAGATATCTCACAAATTTATCCTGACTGAAGTTTTTGTGGCACCAGAACATACACTTAAGTATCATGGATGCATTGACAACCAAAGGGACAGTGACACAGTTTTTATCTATTTTCTTCCAGACAAAATCAAAACATCTGCTTTCTTCTGTTGGCCATTATCTATACTCTGTCATAATGCAAGCTTGTTTCAGGGGACTTGAATAAATGCAGAGTAAAACCCAAAGCAGTTTCTAAAGGACACACTAATAAAAAGATTATTATTATTATTATTATTATTATTATTATTATTATTATTATTATTATTATTAACCAGCTTATTAGTTGATGGAAAAGGAGAAACAGTGATAAAGTATTTAAGGGGACTCACTGTGGATCCACAGAATGATGAGAATGTGTCTGGTTCCACCTACCTGCCAAGGCCAACAGAGATTATCCACCCTGATCTAAGTGGGCACCAAGGCCCTATAGGTCAACCACAATGAATAGTCACAAGTTATAGTAGTCACTTTATTTGTGTGATGTTTCTTCTGGTAAAAGGATTCTCTAGTCATCTTCTCTTAATTAGCCAACCAGCTTGAAGTAGATCTCTCTTTGCATTATTATCCTGCAGTAGAGGTACAGACCTGTGCATTTTCTTCATATATAGGTTTTTACATCAAACACTGTAATATCTTCTTCCTGTACTTTCAAATTTTTACCCAGTTTCAAATGAAACCTGATTTAATAAGCATGTCTTTCTGTTTCCCCCTATCTAATTTACCTCAAAAGAAACATTTCTCTTCCCAGGTACTCCTGCTCTGGAGTTCTATAAAAGAGGCATGATCAATGCAGGAAGGCAGATACATGGAAGAAAATATCTAATAAAATACCTCCTTTTCATTTTAGCGAGTTCTGAACTTCAGAAGACTCAAGATGAAATATAAAAAGCTAAAGTTCCAATGATTCCTATCTCTGACCTAAGGCTGGAAAGGAGAAACCAACATATTTTAAATATCTTTGCCATACTCACACTCAGGTCAGCAGCTCACAGTTGCTTGTACTTGTATTTTAGCTCCTGGGGTCCCTTTTAGGTCCTTCACAGCTGTCAATAATGAGAAAGGAGGATAGTCTGTCCCACCCCATCTATAATGCCTTCCTTTTTGCCCAATCATTCCGGAGAGCAGAAATTTTCCAACTAGAAGTATTTGTCAAATCCATGCTCCAGTTCATCAGGGAGTGCAGCAAGCAGGCAGTAAGTGTTTTTCTCATTTTGTCAAGGTCCCTTATCTTCCTGGTACAAAATTACATTTGTTTAAATAAACAAGATGAAGACCTGCACAATTTTTTTTTTTTTTTGCCTGAAGCAAAGGTATGGGCTCTGACTTTACTATTTGTATGACCCCATGTGTATTTGATGAGTCAGCTTCTAGGGAGGTGATGAAAGGGAGAAAGGTGATGAAAGCTTGTGAAACATACTCTGATGCCTACCAAAAATAATTAGCTTCATTACTGCTCTGATTATTTCCAAAAATTAAGCTTTTTTGCCTACATAGTATGAGTTTTCTATTTCCAATTAAATTAAGGCCTAATGGTAATCTATTTATTTATTAATTTTTTTATTTTGAGGATTTTATTAAACAAGCTTTCTCACAGCTCCAATACAACAAGTAACGTGTTTCCTCTAAAGGGCCTTTGCTCTTTAGTCACTGTGATGTGTATCCTGCTACTTCCTTTGATGAGAGTGAGGAAATACTTGTCTTTTAGACATAGTTTCTGGCATCTTATCATAATTAAAACTTTTGACCAGTACATCAATACTAAGGAAAACATAGTGCACACATAAGAACCATTTCTGTAAAATCCAACCAGGAAAAAGAAAACTTATGCATTGTGAAGGACAGTCTGTATGAGACATTTTTTTCCTAAATTTATTGTTTATCACAGACTCATCATTAAGGTTGGAGGGGACCTCTGGAGCTAACCCTGTCCAGTGCTCCTACCAAGGCAGAATCACCTAGAGAAAGTTACAGAGGAACTCATCCAAGTGGGTTTTGAATGTCCCCAGAGAAGGAGACTCCAGAACTCCCTGGGCAGCCTCTTCCAGTGCTCTGCCACCCTCATTTTGTTGGAATGGAATTTTTTGTTTATGGCCATTGCTGAGACCTATTAACTACCTACCCATTCCTTTGATGAAGTGGTTGAAAAAAAATCAGCTTCTCAGAATCTGGTACAGCAAAGATCTAAGGAAATGGACGTGGGAAACCAAGGGGGATTTAGATTGTGGGAAGAATACAGCTCACAATAAACAGATCTAAAACTTAGAGGGTCTCCTCTGCTTTTCAGAAAGTCGTGTTCTATACAAGTATTAATTCAAAATAGTATGGACGATAATGAATCGAGTCAATAAATAAATATAAAAATATTTAAAAAAATAAAAACAGTGATCATTTTTTGTACCAAGTCTTTGAAGTATAAGGTTTACTGTTTTCAAAGTTCAGTTCCACAGAAATGCAGCTTGTGGCTGAAACACGAGCACCATAGACGACCATAACAAAACATTGCTGTGACCTTCCCTCAATGAGTGAGGCCTCATTTCATTGTAAAAGCTCTGCAGGGGTTAACAGGAACTTGGGTGTAGGTGGCTGGGCTGATCTCAAGTCTTTACTGCCTTATGTGGTGTATTATACTGGGTAAAAGTTGTGAGAAAGCTTCAAGACTTACAGGAATTTTTTAGCACAGTTTCATTATGACTATACAAAGTGACAGCTTTGGTAACGTGAAGTCTTTTAACTCTGGCAGTTAAGATAGAGCACAATGTAATCTTAGTAAACTCTATTGCTAGGAAGAAAGAAAAGTAAAGCAATGCTTATCATCATAACTTCTTCCAATTAATAAGACCTGTCTGGAGTCAAGTTTCATTTTGTGAACTATAGGTCTTAAATACTCACTGCACACATTTCAGCTCTCAAGGGTCCTTTTCAAAGTCAAAGTATGAATTTAGTCAAGCTATTCAAAGTTTTCAGATCAAGGTTTTTCACGTTGGTATTTCCTGTCTGGGGGCTGTGGTAAAAAGGATTTGATAAAAGAGTTTCACTTTAGGACAATTCCCAAATATCAGTACTTGGGAGAAGACATGCTTTTAGTCTAGACTACTGAGGAATGTTTCAAGAGCCAAAACACAAGCATAGTACCACATTTTTTCTCATATATTCAGGAAATATAAATCTAGGAAAAATTCATCATTTTGCCATATCAATCACTGTTTTATTAAATACCTTACCAGAAATGTATATGTTCCATATCTGATGGAAAAGAGTAAAATCTAATACACTGTTCCAACAAAATCCATACTATTGCAATCACAATCCTAAACACTGCTGTTTTCCAGCTACATTTATGTTATCAGAACACTAAAAAAGTCAATGAGCATCACTGGATAAATGCACATGAAAATCCTTGTAGATGCAGACATGTATATCTTACTGTTTCAGCCAAGGTGTCTACAATAATTAAAATGTCCAAGGTGTCTACAATAATTAAATCTACCCCACCATAACTTGCAGATTGAGAGGGTTTGGGATTTTTTTTGGTTTGGTTTGATTTTCAGTTTTCAGATTTTGGGGTTTTGGTTTGGTTTTTTTTTTGGGGGGTTGTTTTTTTTGGGTTTTTTTTTTTTTGTTTGTTTGTTTGCTTGTTTTTTAATCAAATTCTGTTAGCCTCCCTTTATACAGTCAGGAAATTAAGCACAAATGGAGGACTTAACCAGAGAATCTTTGCAATCATCCAGAACAGATTCAATTTCTAGACCCTTTTTAAATGGAAAACATGACCTATAAAAATATTCAGCATATTTATATTAATTCCATGTGGGTTTTTTCCTATTATAAAAATAACTGGATGTAGCATCTATGAAATATAAGATGTATATAAAGGATGAAAGAAAAGGGAATCATGACAAAATGAGAGACGCTCACATTGCAAAGTTCTGAAATCATGCCTCAGTATTATCTTCCCCAAAATTCATATATATTTGGACTCAAGTGTTCACTGATTTTTGAAAAGCAGATCTAACCTGATTCTGCACAAAGACAAAAACTAAAACATTACAAGAATGTGCACATCAACTATACATCCTTCAGTATATAATTCTTGGTGTCTCATCTGTGTTAGTACTTACCTATCCTCTCTCAAATTGCTGTTTTCCTACTTTGTATTGGCTTTTTCATACGTTACTTAGATGCAAATGTTTTGAGTGGATCATAGAATTAATTTTTACTCTAGAAGAAAATAGAGGGCTAGGAGCACAACACTTTTCTTGTCGCCTATTCTCAGTCATGGATTTCCAGGGAGATACAGCACAGCATTAGCCAAGTTAAAGCACCTTTTCTAAATAATTATATTTCATTATTCTCATATTTAGAAACAGCCATTTCATAGCAATAAGTGTTTACAACTGATACCAAGCCCAGTTAGTGTTAGTGTATTCATGAGCAGAAGTCAGGTCTTGGTACTGTTTAGAAGGACACGACACACAAGGAACAGAAGTGGAAAGAGTACCGGGAAGTTGGGTGGCTTTCTCAGGATCTCATGGTGCCAAGTTCAGTGCTGTTTAAGGTGGACAGCATGACAGCTCAGGGACTGTATTTCAGCATTTCCACAGTGTGTATTTGGGCTTACAGATCTCCTGTCTCATTTCTAAAGGCCAGTTCCTGAAATGTGTAGAAAACTTTTCTGTGGGTTGAGGTCATTCAGCACCTTGTGAGACTGACCCTGATGTTCAGAGGTGCTGAGCACACACAGCTCCTGTTGACTAAGAGTTCACTGTACCTCTGAAAATCAATTCATGTCTAATGGCCTTTTCACCTGTCAGAAATAATTGCTGTTACACAGAAGCATACTAACTCAGTCACCATTTTGTTTTTAAAGGAAACTATTTATTTTTGGCCTCCTCAGAAACAGATCTGCTATGGAGGAGTATCAGGAATAAATTATGTCCCAAAAGGAAAATACATTTTATATGAAACACTCATTCTTCTTGTTGTCAGTCATAAAAAATATGTCTTTTAATAGTTTTTCCCTTGCAGAAAAATCTGTTTAACTAATCTGATCATATAAAAAAGAATTTTTTTTCTAATTTTAGATGGTTAGTTGGGTATTCTCTGCTGGGATATATGTTTTACAGTCGAAAAAAATCCTTGGTACCAGCAGAAGCAGCATTACCTGTAACAGGGTGTGTCCTTTCTTCAGCTGGATCAGTGCCCACATGTTGGGGAGCCTTTTCACTAAAAGCTATTATCTTCAGACATACTCCTGACTCCTTTATGGCTTCAATGTTCCAGAGGAGAACACCTTAATGTAATTTTCTGCTGGCGTAAGGCACATTTGGAAATTAAAGCAAAGCTTTTACACAAGTAAAATGCATACATCTGAAAGGATAGGACAGCAGGGCCACATCAGAAAGTGCAAGTCCATTCAAGGGAAATTAAAATGCACTTTAGGAAATAGTGAGCTGCGTGCCTTGGCTGTAATAATTAACAGAACAGCTCTACTGGGATGGCATAATGTGTACAAACCCAACAGAAACTTCTAGATTTCATGTTCCTGCAAATCTTCCCTCACAAGGTTAAGTGTCTGCATGATGAGAGGCCTGTCTTTTCGAGAGCAGCACAAAGGAGGCATTTATCTTGTCTCCAGATCAGATCTTCAGCTCCCTTTTCTGCTAAACCTATTTTTTTTTATTACCAAATAAAATTTCACTTTGAGAATTTAACAAAGGCAAAGAGTTATGAACACTTGATTTTTATTTAAAACTTTTTAGTTCAATGTGTCTTTGTATCTGTTTATTTATATACAAGTTCTGAGAACAATCTGAGTGATTTAGACAAAGTATGCAATGCAAAAACTCTGAGTGCATGGTTTTGATGCACAGAAAACATTTCCATATGGAC